>NC_045426.1:642493993-643093993 GCF_902635505.1 Sarcophilus harrisii | reverse complement strand
GTATTTCCCTAGAAACCTACCATTAGTAGGTTAAAACCCTGAAGGCTCCAAAATAGCCTGAAGGTAGATGTTCCCCAGGACCTGGCAGCTTTGTTGAGTTTTTATATCATGGAGTTGATTGTGATGAGGGCCACTGCTGTCTTTTATTGCCCACTCAGAACTGAGACCATGGCTGGTTCCTGGAGCCTCCCAGAAGGGCCCAGCTGGGCTTCTGTGATGACCATTGTTTCGCCCCTCTGTTGGCATTTAACATATGCTCACATATTATTGATTACTTTGTCATATATACATGATGTCCCTCCAACTAATCTTTAAAAGTTTCTGGTGGACAAGAAGTATGTATTTTCTAACTGAATATTCCTTAGAGTCCTAGAATACGAAGTGCCTTAAGCCCAGCTTTGTGGAAGCCCATAGATTTTTGGTAAATGTCTTTTTATGATCATGAGGGGTGGTGGTGACTTTTTCCCTGCCTTCTTTGCTTTATTCAGTCACACCTGTTCCCTTTGGAGGGCTCTGGCCACAGAACCCACTCTCACATCCCAAATCTTGGAGCTGCTTTTAGACAAGATGAATAAAGATGTCCCATTTACGGAGAATAAGTCCTTCCTGTTGAGCAGCAGTTATGACCGGGTGGCCACAGTGGTCCCTCTTGCTGTAAGTATACCACAGTGATCCCTTTTGCTGTAAATGTCGTGGATTTAGTCTATCCTCTCCCTAGGCTTTGGTGAGCAGTGTACTGGATTTCCAATGGGCAGTGATGGTTGAGGGGTAGATAGTGGATTGATGACTTTGGGGAAGGAGATGAACCCTTGGAGTAGGTATATAGCCGACCCTGAGGCTCTGGGATAATATTTGACAGGTAAGCCTCCCCTGGCTCCTCTCCTCCCATCTGGCACTTAAACCTATCACCAAGCCACCAGTACCCCAGAGGAAGATTTATTTTCCCTTAATGAATACACCCCACATGCTTCTTTCCCTTTCTTTGGCACTTGGTCTATCCCCACTCTTGTTCTTAGGAGTATGGATGGAATAATATCATGGGCAGGTTCTATAGAGGATGGCCCTAAAGACCATGGCATGCATTCCTTTGTGCTCTTCCAAGGTCTTTCACCCCTCTCTCCTCCTCTCTTTTCTTCCCTAGAATGTTTTGGGGGCTTGGAGATGGGATGGCAGTGGAGGGCACAAGAGATCAGCAGGAAAGTCTTGACCTTTCTAGAAGATGTGATTCTGGACATCACTGCCTGAAATGCTCTTTTCATTTCCTCTCCTCAGGTGTCTGCACCAGGCCCTGCTTGGGGAAATAACGCATCACCATATAATGCCTATTAGCTCTAAGCTCTAGCCTCATAAAAGGGCTCTCAGGTGTTCATCCCCAAGGGAGATCATTTTGCATTTTATCCCTTTAAAAAAAAAATAAACCCAGCTTGGCAGCTTTTTAAGCAGTAAAACAGCTGTGAAAATTTCCTCCTCTTCTCTGAAGAGCCGAGTACAGATGGTACAGGATCAGTCCCTGTGAAAGCCAACACTCTGCCCCTCCCTCCCTCCCTTGTGCACGTTGCAGTCACCCCCAGTGTGTTTGGTACTGGGTAATTACCGTGCTCTTTAAATCAGCCGGAATAAGGTTATGCAAGTGTAATGTTTGCATGTGTGTAGTCTTCCTGCCCATAAAATCTGAGCTGTCAGATCTCCTGGTCTCCCCTCCCCGCCAGCAGAAAATTCCAAACTCCTAAGCATTTCAGTTTGAAAGTGAAAGTCTCCTTAATGGTGGCTTTTGTGCCTTGTTTCCTTCAGTCCCTTTCTGGGTACTGTAGGCCTCCACACCAGAGTAGCAGCGAGCCTGTAGAATCATCCTGGCCTCATTACAGAGCCGGAATTGGGAAAGAGAACTAAGAGCTGGCTTCCTTTGTTTCTATAACTGTCTGAGCCTAACTCAGTCAGGTATTGTGGTAGTGCTGGAGATCCTTGCTTTAATCCTCTTCTTTTTTGTCCCCCCCCACCCCCTTCTCCTCCAGGCCACATGTGCTCTGTATGAGATCATGTCTGCTCCAGAGTCTGGGGCAGCAGTGATGGGCCTTTACCCTGAGCTGTTTGTGACTCTCCTATTGCGAGTCAGCTGCACTGTGGGTGTCCAGCTCCCCCGGAACCTGCAGGCCAAGGAGAGGAAGGGTGCCAACCCCCGCCTAGCACCCAGAAACCTTGAACCCTGCAGGTAACTCATCTTGGATGAGGTTTCAGTTTCCACAGGGAGAGAGCCACCAGCCATGTGGAATTGATTATTTTTCATAAACATAATCACACATGAGACAGAGAGAGAAAGGTTGGGGGGAGAGGGGGAAAAGAAGAGGGAGGGAAGTAAGCAGGCAGGGAGGGAGGGAAGGAGGGAGGGATATAGAAGGAGATAGGAATGGGAGAGAGAGACAGAGAGGGGAAGAGGGAGAAGGGGAGAAAGAATGTGTTCTAATGATTGACAAAACAATTCTAGGGTTATGATAATGATAGTAAGAGAGGCCATGTTTGTCTTGGGATGAGGGTTTAACCCAGTAAGTAATTCTTTGGAGAAAATTTTCCTTTTTTCCTTGACTAAAATGAAGGTATATTTTAGGTTTTATTGAGTATATTTACAAAATGTGCTCATGGCTTATATAGCTTTCCAAAATTTATGAGGGATTCAGAAAAAAAAAAGGCAGTTTTAGTAGGGAGGCATAATTTCATGGTAATAATACTAATCTTGAAGTTGGAGAGACCTGAGGCCAGATTATGACTGATTCTTCATCTGTTTTTCTTCATTTTTAAAATGAAAATCATCATCATACCTGCAGTGCTTATTTCCTCAGAGTTGTAAAGGTCAAATGAAATAATATATGTAAATTGTATTGCAAACCATTATGTAATTATCAGCCATTATAATTTCTCTGACTTACATAGGAACACACTAAATTCACTTTTTTCTTCTTCTTTCATACACATAAGCAAACCTCTTGGGCTTGGAGCTTTTGTGGGAGAAAAACAATGATTAGGAATAATGAACACTCCCTGTCTCTCCTTCTTGTGTTTATCCTAAATGGGAATAAAGCATGGAGAAGGGCAACCTGGAATAAATTTGGGTAAAGTGGCCAGGCCTTTCCTTTCTTCCTTGGCTTTGTCTTTGGGGTATGAATATTGATTGAACTTCGCACTGTTGGTAGATCTGTAGTAGTATTCTGTTGGCATTAAGAATCTATAGGTGCTCAACAGCATGGGAGCCAGGCTCATCCTTCATCCTGTAGTATTTGATAAAATGGTAGTTGGATTGAATTCTAGAAATGTGCAGATGTTTGGATCACAAGTACTTAATCTGAAAGAACTTTTCCTTCCTTGGCAGAAGTTTTATTGGGAATGAGAGTGGGGGTGGGGAATAGAGGATGGAGGATGGTTCAAGGACTGTATTGAGTTCCTGCTCAGAAACAGTGACCTTTTAAAATGCATTCATTCTCTGAAATAACTCTGATTCTTAAAACCAACCAAGTGGTTTCAAAGCCCCATTAGACACTTGAGGATGAAATTGGTGGAATGATTTCCATAGCTTTGAATGGGATAGTGCAGGGACCGTGGGAAGCCAAGAATAACATAGACTTACTTAAAAGTCCAAAAGGCCCTTGCAACAGTCAAATAATATTCTTGTGGCCCAAGTGAAAAAGGACAGTCCCACTGATCTGTAGGGAAATGATTTTCCCTCTAAATAACAGCTTCTTTCTCTTCTTTGAACAGTGTCTCCTGATTTGTTATTTAGGTACCAGGTGTTCCTTGTTGGGATATAATAGCTTTCATGTTTAAAGGGTTTTTTGGAGAGTTAAGAAATCTCCACAAAAGTTAACTCATCAATAATGCAATAGGTAAAAAGTGTAGCTACATTTTACTTGTAGGGAGTGTTGCGGGTATGGGAAGGATGAGAAGATAGTTGAAGCCCAAGCGTTTTCTAAGTTCCTATTTTGTTCCAGGCACCATGTTAGGGATGCAAAGAAAGGCAAAAACTAATCTATCAAGGAATCCACAATCTTATACAAGAGATACCAGGCAAATCTATTTACTAAATTGGAGAATTGTAGAGGAAGGCACTAGCATCAAAAAGGATTGTGAAAGACCTCTTGTAGAAGGCAAGATTTTAGCAGAGACTTAAAGGAAGTCAGAAAAACCTGGGTATAGTGATGCAGAGGGAGAACATTCTAGAATGGGGGACTGCTATGGAAAGTATGCAGCCTTGGAGCTTTATGTTCAAGTAATGATAATGACTAGTATCACTGGATAGCATAATACAAGGTGTGGGGGGGATAGTAAGATGTAAGAAAACTGAAAAAGTAGGAAGAGGCCAGGTTCCGAGGAGCTATAATAATCAAATAATGGATTTTATAATTTTGGAGTTTATTGAGAAATGGAATGACATGGTCACAACTGGGCTTTCAGAAAATCACTTTGAGAGCTAAGTGAAGGATATATTAGAGGGGGGGAAATTTTTGAGGAATTTGAGCAGGTTGTTACATAATCTGGGCATAAAATGATGAGAGCTTGCCACATAAACGTAGTCTAATGGGATTCAAAACCTCTTCTCACTTGGAACTTCAGCTAGGGAATGATTGATTTCAACCTGATATAAATGGTCAGTGGCTTCAGCATTGACTGATTATGGTCTGTTGAAAACTCTATGGAATCGTTCAGCTCATCTCTCTAGGATCATATTCTTTTTTCACTAACCCCTAATATGGCTCCATCAGCACAGAGTTCTTGAGATGCAACATAGGTCTTTGGCCCATACATAGCCTTCAGTGTATCATAAAAACATTTTGAATTTTTACTATCAGGATAAAACTGAATTTCATCTGTTTTCTTATGGAGCCAAGAATCCTGCATCTCTTTAAGTTTCAATTGTATTTTACTTTTGATGAAAATGAATGCTACCTTCCTGGAGATGGATGAACTATCCTGCTGGTATACTCTGTGGAGTTCTCATTTTTCATTTAGCAGCTTCTGAATTTCCCCATCATTTTGGTCAAATCAAATCTTGATGTTTATATATGTTCTGATCCAAATGAGCAAATGCAATGCTATGTAGCAAATCCCTAAAAGTTGCCCATTCAACTTCCTATCCATTGTATTTTAGTTAAATTTGCCCTCCAAGTTAGGAACAAACTGTTGCCTCTCAGAGAAGGACTCTAATCTGTGGACATTAATTCTTCTGGTAGTCTTTTTGCCTTGGATATGCTTTTTTTGAATTCAGTTTGGAGAGGATAAGTCTGTGGTCAATCCAGCACTCTGGTTGCCAAATTGCTGGGTAGGGGGTAAGGGAGTGGGGTGTGGGAATGAGGAGAGTGCAAAGAATCAAGGATGACACTAGGTTCCCTTCACAATAATAAGAAAGTTTGGAAAAGAGGGAATTTTGAAGGGAAAGATGAGTTCCATTTGGAACATGCAGAGTTTGTCTACATATAGGACATCCAGGTCAAAACATGCAGCAAAGAGGACAGCAAAGAGATTAGGGCTGAACAAATAGATGTGAGAATCATCTACAGAGTTGATCATTGAGTCCATGGGAGTTTGAGGAGATCATCAAATAAAGTTAGTTTAGAGGGAGAATCAAAAATCGCCTAGGAGTTATATATGGGTTTGGGAGGAGAGGATATTGCCAAGCTCTCTCCTTTGACAGTGTGGGTCAGCATACCCATACCTCCAGCTCCTCGGAGGCCTAGGATTTGCTTGCATTCCCTTCTCTCCCCAGTGGGCTCTGTTTTTGGAAGTTCTTTTATAGTTTTCATGCTAACCCCAAGAAGACAGCCTTGACTGTCTCCTCATCAGCCCAGTCTTTGGTTATGGCTTGCCTGGTGCCTATGGAGACCAGAAGCCTTGTGCCATTGTCTAGTCAGGTCTGAAGAACTAAGTGTCAGTTTGGCAAGAGTGGTGCTGGTATTAGTGATAGGCCCAGAGATTGATGGTTCCTTCTTTGTAATCAGACCGGGGTCCCGCAGAAAGCCCCTCAGGTCTCAGACAATGTAATCACATCTGTCGCATCCCAAGTGCCCTGTGTACTTGACTGTGTGGTGCTGCTGGCTTCTCAGCAGCATCCTCTGAACAGCAAGAGAGAGTGGCCAGAGATGGGATTAAGACCTTGGGCTAGAAATAAAAATGGAGCTGCAGGGGACAAATGAGAAGGCTCCCACTCTCCCCAGTTCTCTTAATGCTCTCATTCTGTGTTGCAGTCTTCTGAGAGGTTAGCCAGGCCAGGTCTGACACGACCAGGACCAGTTTGTGGCTGATAAATGTCAGGGGAAGTTAGAGATTTCCACCTTTAACTACCTTGTCTCCTTTATAGCCTGAAACAGATCGAAACCCTGCAGCCTCTATGGCGAGCACATAGACACCTACTCCAGAGATGGTGCTGAAGGAGAATGTCCAGGGCCTCTGTTTCTTTGCCAATACGTTTCTCTTTTTTTCTCCCACTTGAACAGTTTTAGTCACCCCCAGACTTCTGGCTACTAGTTTTGCCTGGTCCAGAGGTGGCCTCTAACCTACTGAGTCTGGTACAACCTGTCTGATCAGCCATTGGGTGGTGCTTTAAGTCTGGGCAGCTGCCACCGCAGCCTCAGCTCACCCAGTGCTCAGGATCATCTCATAAACTTTATTTATAGGAGGCCTATCTGCCAGAACCTTCTAGGCACCTCACAAAACAAATGGAAAATATGAAAGGGGACAGAGACAGTACTGAGCCTTGAGCAGAAGGATTCATTGCTGGAGCTGCCTTGCTATGGAAGGACCAGACCATAACATAACCTGTGAGATATCCCTTAGTACTACTGTAGGCTGCCAGCCCTCAGGGCCTCAGAGGTTAGCAGCCTAAAGTGATGCTTGTGCTGGGGCCACTGTCAGCCTGAGGCTCCTGTGAAGTCTTAAAGACTCAGTTGTAAGGAAGAGATGTGTCTGCATATCACTGTGGGAGAAGTATTTTCAGGGTTAGATGGATGAAGTAATACTTATCCTATCCACATCATTGTTGTATTTTGTACATGTAGCAAAATCCTAGCAGTGTTAAAAGTAAATGCTATGAAATTATATGCTTAGAAATAAGTATCTTTTAAGGGCGGGTAAAAGAGGTAAAAACAACCCTAGGGGTTAAGAAAAGGAAAAGAAATAGGAACACTCATCTAAATTGCTAATGGATTCCTAAGCCAAAAATGAGTTTTATCACTTTAAATTTGGTGTAGCTGATCAAAATTTAAAGTGATAGGCTCTCTTTTCAGCTTGGAAAGCTGCCACTAATTCAAATGGTGACTTTTCCAGCCAAAAAGCTGTAATGGATGGAAGCAAGTTATTATGTTGGATAAGAAAGCTGCTATCTGATTAGGATTTTATTCAGGACACATGTTTAATAAAATTGAGAAGCCACCACTACCTACCTCCTCAAAGAGAGGATTTGAATTAATCAGGTATTCTCTTTGCGTCACCTGAATGAAAATAACCCAGCATCAGACAGAATTTGTCGTTATCACAGCATCAGTGACACATGGGCTTTTTTTGGTCTAGTTCAGCCCTGTGTGGCAAAGCTGGGCTGTAGCACCCCGGCAGGTGGCCTGGCTCCTCTTTGAATGGCGCTGGCTTTGTTGTTGCCTCTCTGGTCTCATGGGCTGGCCTTGAGGCTGGCTCCTGCTCTGTCCTCCCTCTCAAGCTCTATGTAACAAGCCAGAAGAAACTTAAAAGACTCAGAGCAACTGTTTGTCACCCAGGAAAGTAAATCTGGAGGCAGCAAATGGCATCGTGAACAAGTTTAGAAGCAGAAGCCCTCTCCAGTGGCATGTGGTTGACCCAGTTCTGTCTGAGGTTCTAGACATTTGTACTCTGGGCAAAGTCACTCCTCACCACTTGAACAACTCAGCCCTTTAGTGACATCTCCCTACTCCTGATCAACAGGCTCGTGAGGGGTCCATTCATGAGTACTAGTCCATGTGCATATGGTCCCTCTTGACCCTCCCTAAATTGTAGTGTCCTGTGGCCCATTTATCTTTTCTTTCTTTTTCTCCTAGGAGGGTCAGAACAGAGAACTGAGACTCTCGCTCAGGTTTTGGCCTAACTTGCCCCAATTAATTTGTCCTGTTTCCATAAGCTATTTATTACATAATCTTCACCTTCACATCTCTAGTATTTACCCAGTCCATAAAGAAGCCCAAGGTAAAAGCTTTCTGGTTCCTTTCTGAATCCTGTCTGCTATTTATGCTATTGAGGACTGAAGATGCAGTCCTGTCTGAGCTCTCTGGTTCTCTGATTCCCAGCTGTGAAATCAGGGCCTGATATGTTTTTTTTTTGGGGGGGGGAGTTCCCCCTTTTCAGCTTGTGACTGGCATTGGGAACTGGGAGGGAATGGAGACAGAAAGCCCCAGAAGACATGGGACCTTTCTTTTGTCTGTCCGTGGACCTGGCAGTATGACAGAAAGAACTAAGAGTGGTTATGGCCCTGCCTCTCCAGGGCCCCTTTTATGCTTCAGCATCATCTGGAGATCCTCAGAATTGGCTACAAATGGAAAGAAATGTGATACGGGCTTCAGCAAAGACAATTTTTTCCCTCCTTCACCCATCTTTTCTTCATGCTGCAGGTGTGATTTCAGAGCTGTGGCGTTTATACAGCAAGGATAGTGAGGGGTCAGGCTTGGGATTGTGACAGGTCTGGAGCCCAGTGTGGCACATGCAGGCACTAGCCCAGGCAGCCATCATCTGCTTTTTGCCCTTCATGCAAACAGACGGTTCTGGCTGCCTGGCCCCAACGTCATTGCTGATTAATAGGGGAAAATAGTTTATCCGAAGTGGAGAAAAATGCACAGCCTCTAACTTCCAGACTTGCCCCAGGAGGTGGTTACAATATCAAAGTAATTTCCTGTAGGACTTTTGAGTTAGAAGGCTTCGTGGCTCCTAATGCCAGAGAGAGACCGTGAAGGTAAATAGGATAGCTTGGCTAGGAGCAACTCTGGAAGCCCCTGGCTTTTGTTGGAAAGGGAGGAAGCTCCTGTGGGATGCTGTGGAGAAAGGGAACTTAGAGCAAGAATGTTCATGGTCTACAATCAAGTGTTCTCAAAAGGCCAGCATCTCCCCAGCCTGACAGGAGAGTCTGGGCATATAGCAATGGGGGCCAGCAGAGTTAGCCCAGAGGCCCTCCCCAGACCCCCGAGACCAGTGGGCATTGAGGCCAACTGTCCAGAAATCAGGAGTGTTGATTGTTGGATTTCCCCCAAAATTCAGACTGACAGAGAGGAGGCATAAGCCCCTAGCCCTTACTACATTTTCAGTTAAGTTCTCAACTTTCTCCTTATATTCATTATGGTCTGTTGTGAGAAATTTGCTGCAAAGACAGAAAGGACTCAGGAGTGTATGAAGTAAGTTGGCTATTTATGATTCTTGCAAGAAGCAGGCAACCATCCAAGGGGCAGTTCCTGGGGAAGATCTGCCCTAATAGACACAAGAATGAGCCTTTTATTTCTTGTCCCAAAGCACAAGGTCTCTCCCTTATCACCTCATTGGCTGGGAATGATGAAATTAACAGATTTCCTGGTTCTCTCATTGCATGATCCTCCTTGACATGCCCTCATCATACAAATCCATGTTCAAAAACAGTGGACAACTCCTTGGGGGAGGAAAAGTTAATATTAATTAGCTCATTAAGCATGCACACTCAGTGCTTATAGGTACTTTTTCACCCACTTCTTGGTTTTTTCTTTGATTTTTATCAGTTTATCAATTCAGGGACTCATTATCTTGTTTTGAACAACTAAGTCAGCTTACATGACCTTAAGTCTTTTGTGTCCCTATAATAGACACTACCTTTCACTCACTACCCTTTCTAGCTCCTCCACTGTCCCTCCTTTTGGTCCTTTCTTAGCCTTTTCCTCCTTGTATTCAATTGCTGTACCCCCCCCCCCCCCCAAATCAGTCTTTTCCCATCCCACTGCCCTAAAGCATTCCTTTTGCCCTTTACACACTGAAAGCATTGCCTATCCTCTCTCTAAATGACCTAGTTTACTATGTTTTCCTCCTTCTTCCCTATCTTCTACTCTTGTAACTTATTTTCCTTCATACACACTATCCTGTACTTTTAGCTCCAGGCCCTTTCCCTGGGTGCTTCTGAAGAGCTCAGATGTGGTGGAGGCCTCTTCCTCTTACAAGACTCCCTCACTTCATTTCCCTTCTTTAATCCTGCTCTCACTTTCCTTTCCTGCTCCTGGATTTATAGACTTTTCTTCATCACTAGTCTCAGAGATTTCTAGATTACAAGTTGAATATGGATTTTAAAACCTAACATAAAAAATATCCCTGAATCTTTACCTATTAACTAATCTTATTCTATAACTCCATTTCTACCTTATTTGTGAGAACACTGTACTTCAGTTCTTGTTGCTGCGGTAGTTAAGTTTGGGTGAAAGAAAGGTTTGGGGAGGGGGGAAGAGGGAGCAGGAAACCTACTTTAGTCCCAAATAACCTTTAGTATCTTGGGAGTTGATTGAATAGGAAGAAGTGGCTTAGTGTTCAAAGAAAGCAAACTCCTTGAGGGCACAGGGACTGTCTCAGGTTTGGATTTGTAATACCAGGTCCTAGTACAGTGTCTGACACATAGCAGGAAAGTAACTAATAAAAATTTATTGATGAGTATAGAATGAGGACTCCCTTGCATTGTAGTGATCAAAACATTAAACTGATCTAGTTGTCGTTTTCAGGGAAAGGCCAAGGATAGGAGATGGAACAAGAATAGAAGCATTTTTGTTTTGAGAGCCCCCTAAGTGAGTGAGCTAAGGCGGAAATGGTGTAGTCTAAGGTATCTCACAAAGCTGAATGCTATTGAACTCTTATTGATTAGAATAGAAATGTTATGTGGATTACATAGAATTTTCTAATTTGATTTTTTTGTTTGTTTTGACTGGGATTAAGTGACTTGCCCAGGGACACACAGTTAGGCAGTGTTTAATGTCTGAGGCCAGATTTGAACTCAGGTCCAGCTGATTCCAAGAGCAGTGCTCTATCCACTGAGTCCTTATTGGGACAAGCAGGGCATCTTGCTTTAATTAAGGCATTTTTGAAACCTGGTCAGCTTAGTAGTACCCAGATTTCATCCGGACTAAGAATGCTGAACCAGACACATCCCCTATGCCCCTTATCTCCTTTGCAGCACAGGTACCCAGGTGTCTATGAAGGAGGTCTGGAAGGTCAGCAAGTCGTGCCCCTTTCATGCTTAAGAAAGAGTGGCCTGAAGAGTGGGGTAGGCATCTGTCTGACATGCCCAACTTGAAACCCTGGGGGGGAAGGGGGGAAGAGATCTGTAGCCAGCCTTAGAGGTGTCTGGGGCAGAGAAGTACCCAGGTGTGCCATCTACCCCTCAGCAGTAAAAGCTGAAGGCAGCTGGAAGGGATGTAAGAGGAGGAGGGGAAGGTCCTCTGCCCTGGCAGGGGGCCACAGCAGCTTGGTTGGGCTAAACAAAGTTAGCTCAGAAGTGTTCCCCACACATGGCACAGAAGGTGCTAAAGGAGCAGAGCTGGGCGGCCCAGTGTGCTTTATGGAACAATTAAAATTAACAATCCAGATGTTGGGCTCGCCAAGTGAAATGAGATGGGAGCTTGGATTAGAATCTGGAATGGCCAGGAAGTTTCCCCGAGGCAGCTGGAGACCCATGTAGCCAGAAGGCCCAGCCTTGGCACCACCCACCAAGCAGTGCCCCCACCCTCATCGGATTTTTTCTTTATGGTCAAAAGTTCCTCATTTTCCTGCCCTGTGGAAACCCTAACACTGAAGAATCAGATGAGCAACTTGGGACATATAATTGGTTTGTCAGAGGGATATGGAGGCTTTAGTTGTATACCAAGCAGGAAACTCTAGTATACCCCTCTTTTCAGGTTTCCTATCATTTATAGTATCAAATTCAGTTTGACAAATGTTAACTAAATACATTATACTCCACTTTTTACTGGGGGGGTTCAAAGAGAAATGACAGTTTCTGCCCTCAAAGGAGTCAGAAGTCCTCTAACAGATAAAATATAGAAGTTGCTCTGATTTAAAGTAGGCTGTGATAAGAAGGCTGCCTAAAAAAAAAAGAACCTCTTCTAATAGTTTAGAAAAGGGAGGAATCACTTGGCTGGATATAAATGGCATTTAAACAGAGTCTTGAAAAATGGGTCAGATTTTAACAATTTGATGGTGGAGAAGGATATTACAAACAGAGGAAATGGCATTAGTAAAGGAGGAAAGTTGGGAAAATATCAGCTGTGTTTAAGGTAGTTTGAATCTGGGTTCTGCTTCTAACTAGCTGTGTGATCATAGCTAAGTCACTTAGTCTTTCTGAGGTAAAATGGGATAATACTGCTATTAACGTTAATGGGGATAATAATATTTTGTACTTTGTACTTTGTAAAGCTTAAAATAGTGTTCTGAATAATTGTTATAGAATCATAGACTCTTAAGAGTTTGGTGGTCATGGAGTCCACCTTCATATGAAGCTTGTTTAGATAAAATGTGTTTATGAGAAGAAACATCACTGTGGCTCTAATTCAAGGATGGGAAACCCATGGGGTCATCTATGGTTCCCTGTTCACTCTACTTCACTTAAATCCTGTAACTTTTACTTTTGAAATGTCCCCTTCCTTTGGTTGCTATTGCTATAACTGTGTCTCAGACTGCTTTCCCACATCTTGCCTCAATTATTGTAATAGCTTCCTATCTGATTTCTCTGCCACAAGTTTTTATTTTTTCTAAAAATTAAGCCTCTCCTGCTTCTCTTCCTTTATTTTCCTGTCAGCAAAGTGTGGCCTACTCTCTCTTTCCCTTGCGTTTTCATCTTTCTATCAGAAGATGGGAATCATGTCTGTGGAATCTTGGTAGGTCATTAAGCTGATCAGAGTTCCTAAGTGTTTTTAAGCTGACTTTACAATATTATTGTCCTTCAGTAAATCTTTTTATAAGATTGTATTTTGTTTTATGAGATCAAATGTATTTATGAAAGGAATAAACAGTAAATATATAATATATATTTAAAAACCCCTCAGTATTATTGTCTTTCTCCTGGTTCTGCTCAGTTCACTCTGCATCAGTTATGTGCATCTTCACAAGTTTTTCTGAAATCATCCCCTTCATCATTTTTTACACAATGATAGCATTTCATTATTTTTATATTCCATAATTTATTCAATTATTTCCCCATTGAGAGATGATCCCTCAGTTTCAATTTTTTTTTGGCCACTTCAGAAAGAGCTGTAACTGTTTTTGTACATTTGTTTTATCCTTCCCTAAATCTACTTCCCTTTATTATCCTCTTCTTCCCGTCCCCTACTGACCTCCCTGCTGAGTGAAATGTATGTGTGTGTGTGTGTGTGTGTGTGTAAGAGATAGGGGGAAAAGAAAGAAGGAGGGAGGCAGGAGGAAAGGAGAAGGAGAGAGAGGAGAGAGGAAGAAAGGAAAGGAGAGGGGAGAGGGAAGAGAGCTTTTAAGAGGCAGCTAAGCAGTACAGTAGAGAAAATGCTGAGCCTGGAGAATTCAACTATGGGGCCTGTGTGACCTTGAGCAGCTCATCTACCTCTCTTTGCCTCCATGTTCTCAACTGTAAAATGAGGATTATAATAGTGCATATCTCCTAGGATGGTTGTGATCACATTTGTAAAGCTGGTTAGCACAGTTTGTGCCATGTAGCAAGTACTTATTCCTTTCCCTTCCCCTTCCCACTTTGACTAGTTCAGATGAGAATGAAATTTGTGTCAGCTGCTTCCCCTATCCCTTCTTTTTTGTATATACTTCTACCTGTAAACTCAATCATATAAGATAATTTTCCCCAACTTTCCCCCCTCCCTTTCCTCTCCAGTGAATTCTTCTTTCCAGATCATTGAAACACAACAGACCAATTCCCAGACCTTCTAGGTAAATTCATAGAGAGAATCTGATGATAATATCCCCTGATGATAATAGGATTCTGAAGGGACCTTGTTCTCCAAGGGATCTTGTTCTCCGAGGACTCTGCTCTCTCTCTTCTTTTCTTTTTCTCTCCTTCTCCCTTTCCTTCTTTTTTTCTTTCTCTTCTCTCAGTATTTGTATGATTAGCCTCTATTGTTTTAAGTTTCCCAAAGTGAAACATAAGGACTTTGCACTCAACTCCCTCAGCCTCCTCCAATCCTTTGTGTGACTGAGATTGATCCTTGACTTATTGACTTATTCTAATTCTTATTACATTGAAATTTCTCTGTAGCTCTGATCTTTTAATTAAGTAATTCTTGGAAAATCCTCTGTTTCATTAAAGGTGTGTTTTCCCTTGTAGCATTACACTTAGTTTGTCTGAGTAGGTTATTATTGGCTATAAATTGCCTTCTGCATTGTCATATTCCAAGCTCTCTGGTTCTTCACTGAGGTAGCTGCCAAATAGTGTATGATTCTGACTGTGGCTCTTTAGTCCTTGAATTCATTCTTTCTGGATGCTTGTAGTGTTTTTTCATAGATCTGGAATTTCTAGATTTTACCTATGATGTTCCTAGGAACTTTCATTTTGGAGTATCTTCCAGAAGGTAAGCAATGGGTTAAATGTATTCACACTTTTTCACTCAGGTTTTAAGAGGTTTGGGGAGTTTTCTTATATGATTTCTTGAAGTGTGAAGGGTCTAGGCTCCTTTTTTGGTCATGGCTTTCGTCTCCATTTTCTATCCTTCACATGCTGTCTTCTTTGTTTATGACTTTGCTCATGTTGCATTCATACTTAGAAATGTTTAATGGATAAAATCTGAACTCTATAGTCTAGAACTCAGTGGTGTCCATTTATCTGGACAACCTTTCTTTCCAACCTACTTTTCCAGCCTCCTCACACTAATTTCCTTCACATATGCTATAAACATACTGAACTATTTAATCTTTCTAGAATTCATCTCATATTTTTCTACATCCTTGCCTTTCTCTTCCTTATTCTCTTCTCTTTCCCTTCCCTCTATAGGTGTTCATTGCTTGTGGCCTGGTTCACAATGCAAACTCCCCTGTAGTGACTTTTATAGTTTTAAATGCCTTTACCCAACCTTAAAATAATCTGAATCATCATCATAATGTGTCTTTTCATGGTATATTATATTTATACGGTATATATCATATACTGTTCAACTAGAAACTACTTGAGAGACTCCATTCCTTTGTATCTTTCTCACCATTAAACATAGACTCTACACTCAGTAATTATAAATAACATTTATATATTGCTTTAAGATTTACAAAGCATTTAACATATATTATTTGACTGGGAGATATTTAGTGATTATTGAATAATTCAATGATTAGATAAGTGAAATGGCATCCAGAGGGGTAGGAGGAGAACCCAGAGAGTGCAGGGTCATGAAATATTTTTAAAAAGCATGAGCAGAATTTGGTACTGTAGAGAAATGAAGGTATTTGAGATATAGTGGACAAAGCCCTGGATTTGAAGTCAAAAGATGAGGATTCTGGTGTTACTCTACCTCTTAGTAGCTCTGTGACCTTAGGCAACTCACTTGATTATCTAAAATGCAGTTTTGGAAGATAAATCCTTTTACTACCTGCATAACCATGTTGTTGTAAGGGAAAAGCATCTTCTAGATGTGTAAAGCATTGCTATCCTCTCAGAGGCAGTGTGGAAAAGTAGAAAGGAAATTTAACTTGGAGTGAACAGATTCAAGTTCAAGCCCCAGCTCCCATGCTTCACATGAATCTTTATTATGGATGAAAGAGACTTTATAGATGATCTAGTTCAACTCCTTCATTGATGAAACAGATGAGGAAGCAGAGATAATAGCCTACTCAGATATTGATAGTAAGTGGCAGAGAAAAGTCTTTCTGAGTCTATTGTTCTTTTCCTTCCAGTATACTTCCAAGTTGATTACTCCCTCTGAGCTTTGTAGCTCTGTCTGCTTTAATATTCAGTAGAACTTTGAGCTGTTGGATTTCTCAGGAAGGATTTCTCAATCCTATTTTTACCACTCAGCCAGTCCTGATGCTTTGAACCTTCACTCATCTCTTATGGCTTCAGGGGCTCCTCCTACCCTTCATTCATAGCTCCCCCTGAAGATATGCTACTTTACTCCTTGAAGATATTACATCATCATCACTTTCAAGATAACAAACACTTGCTAGATTGTTCCATAGAGGTTTTTACTAAGATTTCATGGAAATCTGGTGTGTTGTAGCATCTGCTCTCTATTGTTTGCTAACAGACTTTGGACCTCTTAAGGCTAGCTCTTCTTTCTCCAGTCCATTGACATTTGGCATTTTCTCTGACTATTCCTCATACCTGGAATTCTCAACCTTCTCATCTCGGGCTCCCGACTTCTTTAATTTCCTTCAAAATTCAGCCTTCTAAAGGAAGCCTCTTCCAATTTGTCTTAATTCTTATGTCTTTCTTTTGTATATAATTTTCTATCTATCCTGTATGTAGTTTGTATACATTATTCATTTGCTTGTTGCCTCCCTCTTAGATTGTGAGCTCCTACAGAAAAGGGACTGTTTCACCTTCCTTTATATCCTTAGGACTTAGCACAGTACCTGACACATAGCAGGTATTTAATAGATGCTTATTGGCTAACTAACTAATGTATTGCTGACATGCTAGAATCTGCTACAGCATGTATTGTTTTCATTTATTTTTAAATTCTGCACTTAATGCCAACTAAAATAAACATTTCCATATGTATGGTAGAACAGAAAAGAGTTGTACATAAAGCTGCATATCTCTTATGTATACTTAGCTTTTCTCTTAGTATATAATTCTGCATGCTACTTTCAAAGCTATTCAGCTTTTTTATTATTCCTCCTAATCCACAGTCACCTTTAAGGGCATTGAGCCACCTCCGTAGTTTAGGGTATAATTTAGACAATTATGCTTTTAGAAGTAAAAAATGTAGTTCTTTATTAAAATAACAAGCACAATTAACTTCAAATTAATCATATATTATTTGTATCAAAATTTTAATTAATATTAAAATGCCATATGGTACCTTTCTTATTAAAATTCATATATCAATCATTGCTTGATTGAATTCTGGTTCTTTCTTAAAGAATGAGTAAATAACTTTATACTTAAGTTTTGTTAGAGTCTGAAATTTTGGACAGAGGAAATAGTGTTGTTGTTTTTTTAAATTGTTGCAGACATAGGACAACCAATTCTAGCAATTTTACTTCCAAACCACCTGATCTAAGGTTTTTTTTTATTTTTAATAAGCCCCTAACCCAAGTCATAAGATCATAGATCTTGATAATGACCACTTTTCCGTCATCACTAATGCTTCTGTCTAGAACATCACAATTGGCTTAGTTCCATGCCCAAAGGGCTATCAAACTGTGCATATCCTGTGATCCAGCAGTGTTTCTACTGGGCCTGTGTCCCAAAGAGATCTTAAAAAGAAGGGAAAGGGATCCATATGTGCAAGAATGTTTGTGGCAGCCCTTTTTGTAGTGGTTAGAAACTGGAAACTGAGTGGATGCCCATCAATTGAAGAATGGCTGAATAAATTGTGGTATATGACTGCTATGGAATATTATTGTTCTGTAAGAAATGACCAGCAGGATGAATACAGAGAAGCCTGGAGAGAACATGAACTGATGCTAAATGAAATGAGTAGAACCAGATCATTGTACTCGGCAACAAGAAGATTATATAAGGATCAATTCTGATGGACATGGCTCTTTATAACAGGAAGGTGATTCAGGCCAGTTCCAATAGACTTGTGATCGAGAGAGCCATCTTGTACCAAGAGAGGGAACTGTGGGGACTGAATATGGATCACAACATTGTATTCTTACTTTTTTTGTTTTCTTCCTCAGTTTTTCCCTTTTTGATCTGATTTTTCTTGTACAACATGATAAATGTGGAAATATGTATAGACAAATTGTACATGTTTAGCATATATTAGATTACTTGCCCTATAAGGAAGAAGAGGGTGAAGGGAAGAGAGGGAGGAAAAAAGTTTGATACACAAGGTTTTGCAAGGGTGAATGTTGAAAATTATGCATATGTTTTGAAAATAAAAAGCTTTTAAAAAAAAACAACAACAATTGGCTAATTCCTCCCTCTAGGGTTGTTGTGAAATTAATGATCTCTGATTGCTGTGCCTTTGCTGAGTCTATGAGCCAAGGTTCATTTTTGGGTTAAGACTGGCATTGCTATTGAGAAAGGTCAGTCCAGTGCATAGATAGTTGTCATTGAAAACAGTGAGCTCCTCCCTATTGACTGAGCTTACTTAATATGGACCAGAATCTAATATTTGTTAACTCTTTCCCGGATCATCATTCCTCATCCGTTTTAGATTCTTTCTCCTTTTTCACTTGATATTTTGGTCTGCCACTTTTTCACTGAGTCCCTGGAACCAGATCCTTGCTATTTCCAGGTCTTGATGAGCACAGCTCACAGCTGGGCCTGAGTAGTGCCTACAGAAGACCAAGGCTCTACAATTGGATCTTGTTCTCCAAGGACTCTGCTCTCTCTCTTCTTTTCTTTTTCTCTCCTTCTCCCTTTCCTTCTTTTTTTCTTTCTCTCCTCTTAGTATTTGTATGATTAGCCTCTATTGTTTTCAGTTTCCCAAAGTGGAACATAAGGACTTTGCACTCAACTCCCTCAGCCTCCTCCAATCCTTTGTGTGACTGAGATTGATCCTTGACTGCTCAAGGCTTCCTACTTTGCAGTTATACCTTCCTGCTTATCTTTAGGAAACATTTCTTATCCAACTTGGATACTGGGCACCCTGTATTCACTGTCCTTGATATGAGAGTGGAGAATCACTCACTCCTGCAAGTAGTGGAGAACTGACTCCTTAAACCTTTTCTTTTGCCTCATGTACAACTCATATAGGAAGGCTGTGTGTGTGTGTGTGTGTGTGTATACTGGACTTTATTGTGGCTAGAGTGTAAACTGATTGTGATTATCTGCTCTCCAAACTTGATAGTGTGACTTTAGCTTTGTTCTAATACCAGTTTCTTCAAATGAAATGCCTAAGAGGTAATTTAAAAAACAGATATAAAGATGGAAATTGCAGGGAGGCAGATGACATCAGCTTGACATAGAGAAAAACTTACCAACAATTTTAGTTGTCCTAAAGTGAAGGTGGTGCTTCAGGGATAAGGAGTTCCTTGTTATCTTAGTCAGAAACTGGATAACCATCTCTCAGAATTGTTGGCAAGGGGATTTCTTCTTGAATAGTTTGGACTAGGTGACCTCTGAGAGAGGTCATATAATATAGTTGGGAATGTGTTGGTATTGGAGTTAGGAGAGATCTGGATTCACTCCCTCCTCTGATACTTCTTTGCTGAATAACCATGGGTAAATCACTTAACCCCAGTGAGTTTCAGTTATCTCATCTGTAAGATGAGGATAATACTGAGTTTCAAATAAAATAAGATATATAGAATGCTTTCCAAACTATGTTGTTGTTCAGTTCAGTCATTTCAATCATGTCTGACTTTTCACAATCCCATTTGGGATTTTCTTAGCAAAAATATGGAAGTGGTTTGCTGCTCCTTTCTCCAGCTCATTTTTACAAAAGAGGAAATTGAGGCAAACAGGATTAAGTGACTTGCCCAGGGTCACACAACTTTGAAGTGTCTGAGGCCACATTTGAAATCAGGTCTTCCTGCCTGCAGTCCAGGCACTTTTATCCTACTGTACCACCTAGCTGCCCCTTGAAAACTATAAAATGCTATATAAATGTCTATTGTCATTATTATTCTCAGTATGATATTTTATGGAATTTGTTTATCCCCTTAGATCTCTCCTTGCCCCACATACATATGCACACAGTTTTGAAAGATTGGTAAAAGTAGACTTTTAACTAAGTATAGAGCAATGGACTTTCTCATTCATGTGATAGATCTTTCTGAATTCATTTTTTTGTCATTGAGAAGTTTAATCAGGGCCTCCCTGAAAGAAAAGAGAAAAACAAAAGATAGCATACTGGACTATGCTCTAGAATACCAAGGTACTCCTGCATGAATAGATGTACAGAAGGGGGAGTGCATGTGTGAGTATGGATCTGTGTGCATGTTGAAAGCAGCTAAATATCAGTAACAAGCCCAGTGTTCTGTTCATTTGCAGTGATTTGGGGGAGGTCATCCTTGGGTTTGCCTGGCTTCTTGGGCAGTTATAGAGACAGATACATATAGGTTTAAATACAATGAATTCATAAGTCCTATTTATTTAAGTCTGACAATGTAATACTAGGTGCTGGCTCTGAGCTGGTCTTGGTGACTTCTTCTAGCCAGAGGTGTGCTGTCTGACTCGGCAAGCCTTAAGTACAACTAGAAGCTTTTATTACCTCCATATGCATCCCTCCAGGAACTCAGTTAGGCCTTAGGTTCTGTCCTGCTGGTAGGTTCTGATAACCAAGGAGAGGAAAGAAAAGTTTCTTCTAAAACCCCTTGGGGCAGTGAGAAGGCTCTCTTCGGGATAAGCTAAGTAAACAAATCCTGTTCCTCTCTAGTTGTGCTGTGGAGACACTGCAGGCCATGCTGTTCCGTGGAGGAAGTGAGGAGGTCATCACCTGTATGGGTCTAGAAGGCGGCTGGGAGCTGATGAAGACATCTGAAGGCCATGAAGAGGGAGTTACTCTTCTTGCCAGGTAAGGGAATTCAAAGGGGAGAAGATGGTTTTATACCAGTTGTCCCATTTGGCCTCTTTCTAGGCCATCCCATCCCAAACCCTCCTTTTTGATCTCTAGCCACATCCCTGGAATCCTAAAAACTTAAGAGTTATAAGGGACATTTTAGAGGTCATCTGGTCCTACCTAGCAGTTCCTTGAGGCCAGAAACATAACAGGTGGTCTTAAAGACCTCCCTTTTTGTCCTTGACTAGGAGATTGGCAACATCCATTTCTGAGCTTTATAGGTCAAATAGTTCTGATAGCAGGGCCTTAGGTTCTTCCCAGTGATGAACAGGTGGTGAACAGTTCCATTTCCTTACTAGTGTATCAGAGAAGATATAGTTGTGCAAGGCTTGTGTCAAGGAGAACTGGCAATAGCGGTAGAAGAGATTTCTCCCATCCTTACCCCCCCCATACCTGCACTAGGCATTCATGGGGTGAGAGGAGACATTAACAGCCATCTCTGGTCCCTGTTGGCTAATCTTACTTGACTTCAGGGTTCTCTTGACTCTTACACATTCCTTCCTCTGACTCCCAAAAAGCAGACCACCTCTTCATACTACTCATGCTTAGAATTCCCTGTAACAGATGAAGAATTCAGAATAATCTAGCCAGAACCATGGCTCTTGTATGAAGACTGACTTCCTTCAGAGCTAACTTTGGGGGTTAGTCATGGAACATTTAATCTGAAGGGGCAGTTCTGATGGTCTAAATATGCTTTCTTTGGAAGTCAGATTTAGCAGGAAGAAGGAAAGAAAGAGAAGGAAAGGGACATGTCGGTAACAAAGGAGAAGAAAGCAAGCCTAGAGGAGATGACTTCCTCCAGCTCTGACAACATAAGGGTCAATGGGCCCAAGCTGCCTTTGCAACTACAACAAGCATTTAATGAGAACTTAAGTATTATGCCCTGTTCTCAGGGCTGGAAGTATAGATAGAAAAGTAATATAGCTTCTGCCTTAGGACCCTTACTTTTTGTCCTGTATCTCTCCTCCCTTTCCAAGTCAAACTCCTTGAAAAAGCGATCTGTATTTATTGCCTCCACTTCGACTCCTCCACGTTTTCAACCCAGGGCCATTTGGCTTCCAGTCTCATCACACTGTTGAAACTCTTCTCTCCAAAGTCATCTGTAATGTCCTAATTGCTGAATCAGATGGCCTCTTCTTAGTACTCACTTTTTTTTTTATCTTTTTGCTACATTTAACACGGTTGACCAACCACTTCTATGAGATACTCCCTCCTCAGTGTCTCTTGGTTCTTGGTTCTTCTATCTGACCAAGCAGTCTCTAGTCTCTTTTGCTAGCTCATCATCCATTTGGACACATTTAACTGTGGATATTTCCCCAGGTTTTGTCCTAGTCCCCTCTCCTTTCTCTCTCAATAACCTCATCAACTCCCATGCTGAGACAATATCTTGCCTCAGACATTGTGTGGCTGTTAAAAGTAGAGGGCTGAAACTCTGAAAAGGTGTGCTTGAATCAGACAGCAGAGCACTTAAGGCTAATTACCTATCTGATGTGAGATAATGGTTCTGTATATTTAGATGAGAAGGTGATGTGATGGCTCTCCTCACCATTGGCACTTGCTGAATGTGTGGTGGTGGGGTAATCATAGGCAAGCATTGGAGGGTTGAGGGAAAGAGGTCAGAGACATTTGGCTGCAGGAAAGAGGAGAAGAGAGGCTGGAGACTCCAGGCTTCAGAATCCAGGATCCATCTTTGGCAAGCTATGTGGCAGCTTGCCTGCCTCCTTCACTTCTCCCCCAAAGGACCAAGGACTTTGACTGATCTGGACTCTGATTGATTCTGTGGCCCTCTAGAGAGTTAGCCCAGACTTTATAGTTAGAATACTAACAGATCTGTATATCCAACCTCAGTGCTCTCGAGAACTTCATTCCTGAATCACTAATTAATTAGAGATTTCAAACTAGGTGCCTCAAAGATAATTCAACATGTCCAACAATGAATTGAACTTATATTTCTCCTCAAAAGCTCCCCTCTTCCAAAATTTCCCTTTTTCTCTTGGAGGGACCACCATTTTTCTAGTTTGTAACTCTAGCATTATTCCTGAATCGTCTTGCTTACTCCCACATGTTCAATCTGTTGCCAAGTATTTGCTACCTTCATAACTTCTCTGATATCAGACACCTTCTACATTTAACTACCTCTCACAACCTCTTCTCTATATTGTCACAAGTATCTCTTAATTGTTTCCCTTGCTTAGAATTAGAACTCTTAATTCTTCCTACACATTTTATCAGAGTAATTATCCTTAAGCACAAACATGATCATAGGAATTCTTTAATCAATTCCAGTGACTTCCTATTGCCTCTAGGATAAAGAAGTTCTTCTCTTTAGTTTTTGAAGTTCTCCACCATCTCTTCCCAACCTATCTTTCCATCTTCCTTAAACATCCCTATCCTTTCCTGCACTCTACAATCCAGTCAAATTAGCCATCTCCACTTTCCATTATCATGATTTGCCACTTGCTATTTCCTTAAAGCCTTTCTTTATCCTCCCCAGTTGCTAGTTCTCTCCTTCTCAAACTATTTTTTATTTAATTTAGCATATGCTGATTTTTATTCACTTTATTTTTATGCTATTTATAGGTTACATATGTGTGTTTTTAGTTGTTTATCAGTCATGTCTGAATTTTCATGGTCCTATTTGGGATTCTGTTGGCAAAAATATTGTTTTCCATTTCCTTCTCCAACTCATTTTATAGATGAGGAAGCTGAGGCAAATAGGGTTAATTAAGTTACTTGTCCAGTAATTATTGAGATGAGATTTGAACTCAGGAAGATGTCTTCTAGACTCCAAGCCCAGCACTTCATACACTGTCACCTAGCTGCCTATATGAATATGTATATATATATTATCTATGATTTGTTCTGTTCCCATAGTAGGCATCTAATAAATGTCTTGCTGATTGATTGATTCTCCTGGGTGGCTAGAGTGTGTTCAGAGATAAATACATACTGGCCATATGTAGAGTAAACTCCAAGTAGTTTTTGAGTTTGTGGGTGGGGAACTAACAATTGGGAAACATGCTCTTAAAGGAGTGACAAGTGAGCCAAGCCTTGAAAGAACCTTGGGGCTCCAAGAAATCAAGATGAGGGAGAGGAGAGAGGAGTGCTTCTGAGAAGAGAGCAAGGAGGCAGAAGACTGTTTAGGGAGGTGAGAGGCAGTGATGGGCTGACTCTGGACTGGAGGGGCTTTCTATATCAGCGGGAGTTGGCATTTCATACTGGAAGCAAGAGGGAAACAACCAGAGTTTTTTGTGTGAGGGGGTTACCTCATCAGACCTGTGATTGAAGAATATAAAGCTAGCTGTTGTGTGGATGATAGATTGTGGAGAAGGAGAAATTCCTGTAAATTAATTAGGAGGCTCTTTCTGTTGTTTGGTGAGAATTGATAAGGATCTAAACAAGAGTGGTTTTGATGTAAGAAGAGAGTAGGAGTAATATGCAAGAGATGCTGAATGCTAGAGATAGACTCCACCAGATTAAATCATTGGATATAGAGATTAAGTCAAAGATGAGACTCCTAAGCTGTGAACATGAATTCCCTTTACAAAAGTAGGAAAGTTTAGGAGAATGAATGGAGTTGGGAAAAAAGAAAATGAGATCTCTTTGGGACATGTTGAGTTTGAGATAATAATGGGATATTCAAATGAAGATGTCAAGCAGATAAATTAGGATGCAGAACTAGAGTTCATGGGAAAGAATAGGGCTAGCTGTGTAGATTTGTGAACCATCTACATATGGAGGAAGGAAAAAAAAAGGCATTAAGCACCTACTGCAGGTCAGCCAATGTGCTAAGTGATTTACAAATCTTATTTTATCCTCACAGCAGACCCTAGTTGGTAAGTGCAGTCATTATCCCCATTTTACAGGTAAGGAAGGTGAGGCAGAACTTAAGTGACTTGTCCAAGATCACACAGCTAGTACATGTCTGGCACCAGATTTGAATTCATATCTTCTTTGCCCTGTCTTGTGTCTGTTGCACCACCTAGCTACCTGTAGAGAAAATAGATGAACTCATGAGAGTTATGAGATCTCATCAAAAGAAAAGATGCAGTGAGAGAAAAGAGGATCCAAGGGAGAGTCCTGTAGTACACCCATACAAAGAAGGAAGGATATGATAATAATCTTGCAAACTAAATCAAGGAGAATTGGTACAAGAGATAGGAAAATAACTATCACAAACAAGTATTTCAAAAATCAATAGGCAAGCATTTATCAGGAACCTACTATTTGCCCAGCATTTTACTAGTAGGTGTTGGGGATACAAGTACAAAAGAACCAAAACAATCCCTAATCACAAGGAGCTTATTATATTGCTTTTTTTTTCCCCAAAATACATGTGCAAAGAGTTTTCAACCTTTACCCTCGCAAAACCCCATGTTCCAAACATTCCTCCTTCCCTTTTCCTCTTCCCTCAACAGCAAAAAATCCAATATAGATCAAACATGTGCAGTTTCTTCAAACATATCTCCACAATTATAATGCTGACCAAGAAAAATAGGATCAAAAAGGGGAGAAAATGAGAAAGAAAAGAAAAAAACAAGCAAACAACAACAAAAAAGTGAAAATACTATGTTATGATCCACACTAAGTCCCCACAGTCCTCTCTCTGGGTGCATATGGCTCTCTCTATCACAAGACCATTGGAACTGGCCTGAATCATCCTGTTGTTGAAGAGAGCCAAGTCTGTCAGAATTGATCATCACATAATCTTATTGTGTACAATGATCTCCTGGTTCTGCTTACTTCACTCAGCATCAGTTCCTGTAAGTTTCTCCAGGACTCTCTGAAATCATCCTGCTAGTCGTTACTTACAGAACACTAATATTCCACAACATTCTTATAATATAACTTATTCAGTCATTCTCCAATTGATGGGCATCCACTCAGTTTCCAGTTTCTGGCCACTACTAAGAGGGCTGCCAGAAACATTTTTGCACATGTGTGTCCCTTTCCCTCCTTTAAGATCTCCTTGGGATATAAGCCCAGTAGAAACACTGCTGAATCAAAGGGTATGCACAGTTTGATAACTTTTTGAGCATAGTTCCAAACTGAAGGAGCTTTTATTGTAATGGGAGAGACAAATATATAAAAGAATAGATTGCAGAAATATGAAATGAATAAATACATATATATCCAGAATTTAGTACAGGTTAGTTTGGTAGGCACTAGCAGTTAAAGGAATAAGACAAGGCTTTATACAAAAGGATGGTCTTTGAGCTGAGTCTTAGAGAAAGAGAGGAACTGCGAGATAAAGGAAGGAGAGAATGTTCCACTCCTGTGGAACAACTAATGCCAAGGCAGCAATATAGGAGATGAACAAGTGTGAGCAAGGAACAGAGAGGAGCCGAGTTTGGCTGGATTGAAGAGTGCAAGAGAATGATCAGTCTTCATCAAAGCTGGGAAATAACCTGAGTTGAGGCAAAGTGGTAGAGTTGGTTGAGGAGAGAGGTGGGAGTATCCAGAAGGAGGGGATGCAGAGCGGCCAAGGGGGAGAGCTGAGAAAGGGCCATGGTACATGGCAATCAAGATTTTTATTGAAGATCTGGAAATGAGGGTTCAGTGTGTGTGGTAGGGATGGTGTGGAAAGGAGCAGTTAGTAGGAGGGGATTGTCTCAAGGTGATCGAAGAAGAAGGCAGTAGCATAGGGAATCTAAGAAAAGGTTTGGAACAACTGTGGGGGAGTGATAAAGTATCAGTTAAGGAAGGGCAAAAGAATTAGCGTACAAAAAGTGTGTTGAAAGCATGAAAGAAATTTGTTGTGGACCCAGTTCGCAGTGTTAGTTGGATAATTTCCTCCATCCTTATAGAAGTAGGAAAAAAGAAAGTGGATAGTGTCTGTAATGATAGAATCAGTCATGAGACTTGTGGATAAAGAGAGTAATCAAGTGGAATGGCAAGATATTTTGAAAAAAAAGGAGGGTAATACCAAAGCAGGGGTGATAGCCCAGAAAAGCCGAGAAGAGAAGAATGACTAGGGCTTAGAAGAGTAAAGCATAGGGAGAGTTGGAAGGACAGGAGGTTATGACCAGATGGAGGATTTTCAGAATTGTAGAATGTGAAGGTGAAGCATTTGTGGATGATGACATGATCCAAACATATGCCTGTCTACATGTATATTTGGAGATGAAGATGTTGCTAAACTTAGAAGCAAAGGTATTTCAGGGCACGTCAGTATATAAATTGTGGTGCACAAGTATTATTAAGTGCAGGAGTCTCAGAAGTCTTTGGAGAGGAGCCTTAGAATCCAGATCCAGCAGCACAGAGATAGGATGCTCTGCTTCTCTCAAGGGACATAAACACATCATATAGAAACAGTCTCTCTCTCTCTCTCCTTTTTATCTGCCCTCCCCCCAATCTCTCTTTCTCCTCTCCTTTCTTTATTCTTTCTCTTTCCCCTTCCTCTTTCTCCTATTCTTCATCCCCACTTAAAGCTACTTTCTGCTTTTTCTTGCATAAGGCTAGAGAGAGTACTATTTCTCACTCAGGGATGAGATCCTGGGATCCTTAAGGTGAACCTAGAAGGAGAGGTTTCTAAAGGAGAAGGGAGGTTTTGATGAGCTAAAGGACCTAATCTATGACCCAAATCTGGCCAGTGTTTTTTATTAATTACTCTGCAGATGTGTTTATCAGATTTTTGGATGGCACAAAGCTGTAAGGGATAGTTATTAGCATATTAAATGCCAGCTTCAAGATTCCTGTAGGTAAAGAGCTCTATAGATGAAAGTAATAAGTGGGATCTAGCAAGATAAAACTTTATAGATGTAAATGTAAACTCTCACATTTGAATTTTAAAAAACAGAAATAATTGTACATGCATGGGCTGGGGGAAACAGAAGAGATAATAATAGTTCATACAGAAAGGATCTATGTTAAGTTCTCAAAGATATGAACAAATTGTCCTCAAAAGAATTGCTAACTATTAGCAAATATATATATATGAAAACCAATGTTCCAAATCCATAATAATAATCAAAATGAAAATTAAAACAACTGTGAAATTTCACTTCAGACCAGCAAATATGACAAAAGATGGGAATAGTCAGTGTTGAAAGAGTTGTAAAAACATAGAAACATCAATCAATGCATTGTTGTTGGGCCTACAAATTAGTTCAGTTATTTTGAAAAATAGTTTAGAATTATGTAAATAAAGTGGATAGAGTGTCCATATCTCTTAACTCAGAGATTCCACTATTAGTAACCTCAAGGAGATCGTTGATAAAAAAACAAATATACCAAAATATTTAAAGTAGAACTTTTTTTTTTTAAATACCAAGGAATTGGAAACAAAATAGATGTCATCCAGTTGGAGAATAAATAGCCATTTAGACAAAGTGTGTGATGAGTGAATGTTATTATGCTGTCATAAATAAAGATAATAAATACAAAGGACGAGGGAAATAGGAACTGAGAGACAGTGAAGGAAACCAAAGAAAACAATATACATAATTAACACAAAACAATAAAAAAACTTACTTCAAATTGTAAAGGACAAACTTGTTCCCAAAGTCAGTAATAGTCAGTAAACATTTGTTTAGTACCTACCATATGCCAACCACTGTACTAAGCCTGAAAGAAGAGATATGAGAAGATTCCTCTTCCCCCTCCTTTGCAGAGGTAGAAGGGTCTACAGATGTAGAAGGTTACATATATTTTCAGATCTTAAAAAATGTCCTGATGGATTTTGCAGATTTTTTATCTTCTTTTTTTGAAAAAATTTCCTTTAAGGAATGACTCTGGAATGGGTAAGGAGAAGGAATATGAGATGTTTAGGTGATATAAAAACAAAGGATATCAGTCAAAATTCATTTAAGGTTAAATATGAGCCAGTAGCATGGCATGGCAGCCAAAAAAACATTTGTAATATTTAAACATTCAGGTTTTTAGGAAGAATATTATTGACAAGTCAGTGCAAACACCCAATAGATTAACCAAGGCAAAAAGAGGAGTGAAAAACATGTCATGTAGTATTTATGCACAAAAAAACTGGAGAAAAAAGAGACCCATTAGTTGGGGAGGGACAACTTAGAAAAGTTGTGGAATAAGACATGGAATGTCATAGTGCTATAGGACAATGAATGAACGATGCCAGAGAAATATGGGAAGTAGATGGTGGAGAGGACACAGGCTTCATTCTGAGCTCCCTTCTATCCGCAGTGCCGATTACCAAATTCAGCCTCAGAAGTAATGCTTAACTGATAGAATCCCAAAATATTGGGAGTACAACAAATTACCAGCCGAAGATAGTCTGGAAGATCAACAGAAAAGGTTTGTCCTGATTGGCGGGAGCAGGCCAGCACAGGCAGGGAAGCAGAACACAGAGGCTAGCCCACGCTGAGCAGACGGGGGCAGGGTGTGGTCTGTATGGGTGGAGAATTTGCAGGGAAGACTCGACCACAGGTTGGCTGCTCTGCTTTGGTTGCAAAGCAGCAGATCAGCAGAGAAGTTACACAAACGCCAAAGGTAAAGGGAACCCCAAAACACCAGAGATTAATAGGACCTGGCCACATGTACCCGGCACCGGGAGTGACTCAGCACGGAGCCCAGTGCAGCTATGCAGCCCGGGGCAGTCACATTTCTGCAGCTGTTCACAGGACAGCTACTACTATTCATCTGTCCCTGTTCTGTAGAGGAAGCTGGTAATCTCCTTTTCCTGAAGGCAGACCCCAAGGGCTTTTCAAAAAAAATGAGTAAAAAAGCAAAGCAAGCTCTAACTACAGATAGCCTCTATACAGAAAGAGAGCAGGTTTCCAACCCTGAGAAGACTAATAGCAGACAGTCTCCAGACAAAACCTCAAAGAGGGATATAACTTGATCCCCATCACACAAGGCTCTCCTAGAAGAAATTATTTAAAGAGAGCTAGAAGAAAATGGAGAAAGGAAAAAGCAGCTCTGCAAGAGAGTGTGGAAAAGGTATGTAACTCATTAAACAAAAGATTTGATAAAGTGGAAATAGAAAACAACTTCCTGAAATGTGAATTGGAAAAGGTAAAGAACTCCCAGGGAAACAGAATTTGTGAATTGGAAAAGATAAAGAACTCCCAGGAAAATAGGATTTGTGAATAGGAAAAATAAAATAACTCATTAAAAAAAGTTAGTGAAATGGAAAAAAATTCCATAGAGCAAAACAACTCATTTAAAAAATCTATTGGACATATACAGAAAGAAGTAAAAAGTTAATAAAAGAAAATAAAATTATTAATTTTCATTAATCATTAAAATCATTAAAAATCAGAACTGAACAAATAGAAATGATTTGTTGAGACATCAAGAATCAGTCAAGCAAAACTGAAAAAATAGAAAAAAAATGTTAAGTATCTACTTGAAAAAACAATAGACCTGGAAAATAGATCTAGGAGAGATAATCTGAGGATTATTGGACTTCCTGAAAATTATGATGAATAAAGAGCCTAGACACTTTTTTACAGGAAATCATCAAAAAGAACTGTCCAGATGTAATAGAATCAGAAGGTAAAATAGGCATTGAAAGAATTCATCAAACACCTTCTGAAAGAGACCCCCCCCCCCCAAGAAAAAAAAATTAAAACTCCAAGGAACATTGTGGCTATATTTCAGAACTATCAGATTACAGAAAAAATATTACAAGCAGCCAGAAAAAAATAATTCAAATACTGAGGAGCCACAATAAAGGATCACTCAGGAACTAGCTGCTTCCATGTTAAAGGATCGAAAAGCCTGGAATCTGATAATTCCAAAAAGCAAAAGAACTTGGAATGCAGCCAAGAATAAACTATCCAGCTAAGCTGAGCATTTTCTTCCAGGGAAGAAGATGGATATTCAATAAACTTAGGTGAATTCCATTTATTCCCAATGAAAAAAAACAGAGCTAAACAAAAAAAAAAAAAAAAAAAAAAAAAATTGACCTCCAAGTATAGGACTTATGAGAAGCATAAAAGATAAAAAGAACTCTTGGGAACTGTATTTCTGTTATGGGCATACATAAAAAATGCATGGTATAATTTGATTTTACTCTCATAATACCAAAAAAAAAAAAGGAATTAGAAGAGGAAAGGGGATTGTATCAGAAAAAGGGAAAAAGGGAGACAAAAAGAGGGAAATTGCAACCCACAAAGAGGTAAAGGAAACCTATCATATCTGAGGGAATTAAGGGAGGGGAAAAAATATTGTGTGAATCTTACTGTCATTAGATTTGGCTCAAAGAGAAAATATTAGACATATTTGGTTTGCAGAGAAACCTTTCATCTCATTAAAAAGTGGGAGAGGAAAAGGGAAAAGGAGAAAAGAGTAATAAGGGAAAGGTATAAGAAAGGGGAAGGGACTCAAAGGGGGTGAGAGGGATTTTAAAGAGGGAGAGCTGCGTGAGGCAAGTGGTGCCCATAGTTTAATACTGGGAAGGAGGGTAAGGGGGGAAAGAAAAAGAAAAGTATAATCTGGGGATAATAAATAAGATGATAGGAAATACAGAATTAGTAGTTTTAACCATAAATGTGAATGGGATGAACTCTCCCAATAAAGCGGAGGTGGATAACAGACTGGATCAAAAGCCAGAATCCTACAATATGTTGTTTACAGGACACGTTTAAAGCAAGGAATTACATTCAGAGTAAAGGTAAAAGGCTGGAGCAGAATCTATTATGCTTCAGGTGAAGTCAGAAAAGCAGGGGTAGCTTATTTCATCCTTATTTCAGATCAAGCAAAAGCAAAAATTGATCTAATTAAAAGAGATAAGGAAGGAAACTATATCTTCCTAAAGGGTAGCATAGACAATGAAGCAATATCGATACTAAACATATATTCACCAAGTGATGTAGCATCTAACATCCTAAATAAATATGGGAAAACATGTCAGAATTGATTCTAAGAGAGAAAGCAGGACAGGGAAAACCAGAGACATCACATTTTTTACCAGAGTGCAAAGGACAGCGCCAGTGAAACCATGGAAAGTGAAGCTTGTAACATCATAGGGATCAAGCTTGGCTCCAAAGAGTAGAAATGGAAGAGCCCTCGTTCTTTCACTTGTTTGCATAGCTGAACTTTGCGTATGAAACACTATATCTGAATTTTTCTAAATGTTGGCTAGTTTTGCAGAACTGCTTTCTTCCTTGGTATATGGGAAGAGATAGCAATATAATGGGAAATGTAGGCAATGTAAAAATTTTTTAAAAGTCATTAAAAATGTATTTCTTAAAAAAAAAAAAATACCATGGTTAAGGGTGAGTGTTGCCCTACTTAAAGTTGTTGTTAAGATGTCTTGTTACCTAAATGATGTAAGAACAAGGCTCAAACTCAGTCACAATTAATCAGATATAGGCCTTTAGATTAAGTGTAAGAAGTCCTTAGAAAATGGAACGATGCTGCCCAGAAATTATGTTCAGAATGATTGAGGAAATTTGGTCATGCCCGAGGAATTGCTTATAAAATATCAAGCTAACTGAGAAGCAGGCATTCCAGAGATTGGAGGGGATGTAGCATTCTCGTAAGCCAGAGCAAACACCCAGCAGATCAGCCGAAGTGGAAAGAGTTCTGAAAAGCAGGGCATGAGTCATTTAGATGGGACAAGGAGATGAGGGAATGGGAGCCCTCACCTTGGCCTGAGCCTTATTCTCTTGTCCCCTCCCTTCCCTTTTTGCCAGAGACTTCGTGAGTTTTGAAGGGTCAGATGGATCCTGGGCGCATCTTGGAGTCAGTTGACAACAGTGTGTCTCCATTGTTAGCCAAGGACAGATTGGATTGAGACTCATTGCTAATAGATTTTGTACCTAAGGGAACTTCTTGAGCTTATCTAACTAGGACAAAAAGAACTTCCAGCAACCAGGAGGTAGGAACTTGAGTTCATTCTTCCTTGGACTCTTATGTTTTTGTGGAAGAATGTGTCATAGACTTGAGGAAGGGGAAGCTGTTTTGTATGAACTAGATGGCACACTGGATAGAGTACCAGTCCTAAAATCAGGAAGATCTGTTTTCTCAGGTTGCTGTAAGGGTCATTGTCGATAAAAGTGTTTTAGTATAGGGTCTGGCAGACAGTAGGTGCTTAATAAATAATTATTCTCTTCTTTACTGTACTTTGCAAATACCCTTCTCTAAGAGCTACTTCAATTTGACTACATTGATTTTCCACTGATAAATCAGCATGCCAGAACGGGGAAGTGAGCCAATAGCATTTTTAAAAAAATGTTTTCCCTTCTCTTCTGTGGTATTCCCTAACACCCTAAGGAAAGGAGCCATAACCACATTCTGGGGACCCAACTTGTTAGTTTATGTGTGACTTGGGAAAATGAGCTTCACATCTTGCCCCTTCTTGCAGTTATTGGTGCAAAGACACAAAGATCTGAAAAAGCAAAGATAATCTTGGTCTTTAACAGGAAGATGGAGGGCAGAAGAAAGTCATATAGAAAAGTAATAGAAAAAGAATTTCTGGACACTTGGAATTAAGCAATAACTTTGAAACTGTCTGAAGGATTGTGTTAGATACTGTGAAGAGAAAATAACAGCTTGTCCTTCAAAGAATGATAACATAGATCACAGGTGCTGTAAAGTGAGAAGTCATCCAATGAGGCTCCAAGGAAGAGAAGCGTAGTGGGGATTGTTGATGCCCTCAATGATGAATTCCAAGAGAGCTGTTTGTCAGCATGCATATAAGAAGTGTTGAGGTCTTGGGTCCTTTTAGGATAATATATGAAAAAGCTTCTCTCAATACTTATCAAACAGGTAACTACTGCCCACTTCTGATGATTAATGTGGGCACAAATACTGTCACCCAAAGGAACTGCTAAAGATTGCATTGTCTTGAAGAAATGAAGGCCTTAGAATCATTGGAAGTATTTGCTTCGATTTGCTGGGCAAAGGCCAAGGGCCTATTAAAAAAAAAAAAAAAAAAAAGCATAATAGGCAGGTGAGTCATATTTAAAATAGTAGTTATCTGAGAAGGGCATTTGGATTTTTGGATCATAGCTTGAAATCAAGAAATGATAAGTTCCCAATTAGGCAAGGCAAGAATATATTTCTAAATCTAATCAAAGGGACTTTACTCTGAAAGACAAAAAGAGAAACAAACTATCTCTATAGATGTATACTAGATGAAGTATTCTAGAGAGTACCTGGAGTGTCATGTGGGGATGGATAGTATAGACACCTGGAAATCCAAAGTAATCACAATCCAAAAAAAGAAACCATTATCTAAAAATAAATCAATGAAAACTGATCCCAAATAGACAAATGTACAAAATATGGTTAACAAGCAAACTAGAGATCCTAATAATAAAGGCATTTTGACTTTCTAGACAATGATCGGTAGAATGATACTTTTTATTATAATACATCTAAGGAAGGCTAAAATGTATTTAAAAGAAACAGGATGGATAAAAGGGAATTGATGAAAGAGAATGCTCTATTAGAAGATAAAATTGTTTGAAGAAATCCAGAAAGCAGAAGGGAAAGCATAGTAAATAGAGCATTTTGGTAAAGGTGGATGGAGGTAGAAATAGAAATGATAATTTTAGCTATATATATTATAACCCACCTAGACAAAAATAGTAAAGAGAAGTTCAAGAAATGGGTCACAGTCATAATATAGAGACATAGTAGTAATAGGAAATTTCAGTTAAACGTCTCTGAAATGATTCCAAGATCTATATATCCAGCCCCAATCTCACCTGTACTCTAAGTCCATATCTTCTCTTTTTTAGAAATTTCTGTTTTGATCTCCTTTTTGCATCACAAACTAAATATGTCCAATTACATGAATTTACCAATTCACTAACTAAGTTTCTAAAGGATGATGTAAAGAAAGGTAAAAGTATTCACTTGCTCAGAAAGTTTCCTCTTATTTGTGGGATCGAATACAAATTCCTCAGTTTGACAATTATAACACTTTGCAATATAGTTCTAACCTATGTTTCTAGGTCTCGTATGTATTCTTCTCAAGTCAAATCAGACCATCGTTTTTGCTTTTCCTCAAGTCAAGGCAACAAGCATTTTCAGTATTTACAGAGGTTACCAGGTGACTTAATAGATAGAGCACTGGGCCTGGACGACCCAAGTTCAAATCCAGTCTTAGACACTTAATTGGCTGGATGACCTGGGCAAGTCACTTAACCTCTCTTTGCCTCAGTTTCCTCAGCTGTAAAATGGGGGAAATTAGAGCGTCTCCCTCGCAGTGTTACTGTGAGGATCAAATGAGATATTTGTCAAGTTAGCACAGTCCCTAGCATATAGTACGCACTTATTCCTTCCTCTTCCCTCACCTATTCTTTATCTCCTATCTTTGTACAGACTATCCTCCATGCTTAGGATAAACTCCTTTCTCTCCTGCTTCTTGATGATCTCAGCTACTAGTGGCTCCCCTTATTTTTAATAACCTCCACGTTTTCTTAGTTGACCTTATGATTTCATTACCATAGGGAGCTCCAGGTGAAGAACTCACTTGATCAGAGTAAATCTTTACAACCTTGTCCTCTTAGAAAATTACCCAAGACAGTAAAAAGTGAAGGTCACATATCATTATACATTTGAGCCAGGACTTGAATCCAGGTCTTTTTGCCTTAAGGCCAGGTTTTCTGCACTATACTTATTATGTACATGCTTTCTTTCTCAGTGGAATGGAAGTCTCCTAAGGGTAAGCACTGTTTGATTTTTGCCTTTATGTCTTCACTACTTGCCTGACATACAAAAGGTAGTTAATGAATATTTATAATTAATTGATAGGTAATGGAGAATGAATATAAGAATGTGAAATGATTCTGTTACAGGGGGGAGAAGGCAATGATGAAGTTAAGGGTGACAGCAAGAGCTTTTTCAGCTCTGTTAGAGAACGAGAATAGGAAGGGGTAGAACTTCTCCTTTATATAAATAGGGTGATGACGGTAATGAGTGAAAGGAGGATGTTGGAAGGGATGCTTTCTTATTTTACTTAATGATCCTCCAACTGACAGAACTAATAGGACATTATCCTCCAGTTAAGAAGGAAGCTAATAAATGGACATCTAGCTTCATTTAATGAACTAAAGTCCCCTAATTTAAATAAATTTCATCCTTGGGTACCAGAAAAACTGACAGATGATACTGAATCTTCTTTAAAAGATCATAAAGAACAGAACAAAACTAGTACTTTAGGACTACCATAAAGGAAAAGACTTGATTAGAATCAAGCTTTCTTTTGTCACTTATATTCATTGCTCTTATTTTTACCCCACTGGGATTGATCGGGACCACAAACAACAAGCAGAAATTGTAGAGAGAGAGAAAAGAGAGAAAAAGTGGAAAAGCAAGAGTAGAGGAAAGAGAGAATGAGAAAGAGGGAAAGAGAAAAATAGAGGGAAGGAGGGAAGTAGAAGAAGGGGAGAAAAAAGAAAGAGAACATTATGGCTTAGTATAGAGAAATAAAAAAATGCTCTCCCAAAGTGAACTTGGAGTTCCCCAATTCTCATTCAGGATTTTCAAGCGAAGGTTAAATGAACACCTGTCAGGAATATTGTAAAGAAGATTCCTTTTTAAGTATGTATTGAACTTGATACCTTCTGGGGTCCCTTCCAACTCTGAGATTTTAAGATTTTGGGACCCTGCCCTGTGGAAGAATCTGAATTCATCACGGTCCCTGAGAGAGCCAGGACAGCCTGCTGCTCTCTTTCCTTAAGGTGTGGAGCTGGCAGGGAGGCCTCCTTGCTAGGTGTGAGGAGTGCCCCAGTCAGGGGGAGCTTAAAGCCCAGCCTACTTCTCCCACCTCAAGGTAACAGTGTGGCAACCTACAGTCTGGCCTTCTGTGCTCCCCTTTCCCTGCCTGAAATCTTTTCTTCCTAGGGAAGCCCAGGACTGTGTGAGCTGAAAGTTGCCTGGTGGGGAAAGCCTGGGGATGATGAAGCTGGGGGCTGCAGGAAAACCAGCCCGGAGTTGGGGAGGACTGAGAGTCAGGACATCCCTCGGGGGGTGAGGCAGGAAGACCTGAGCAGGGCCCCAGATCTCCATCTGCCCTCCTGCCTGGTGGAGGTGTTCACGGGCCTGGCCTCTGTTTCTGCAGAGCCATGGCCAAGCACTCGGGTCCCAAGCTTCCACTGATTGTGAAGACGCTCATCCCCGTGCTCAGCAGCGTCTACGAGATCCAGAGGATCACCACCACTGCCTACTTTGCCGAGGTGAGGATGTGGCCGCCCTCCTGCCTGCACGCACTGGTTCTGGCCCTTCCACAGCCTCCGGCCTCCAGGGGGACACGGGGTCTGGGGCTGAGGCATGGTGGGGCTCCAGCTCCTTTCGGGCTTGACCTGGAAGCCTGCATGCATGCTTACATTTCCTGTTACTCAGGAGATCTTTGAGAAAACCGTGGCGAATAGTGACTGATTTTGGATTTGTATTCCCAGTACCCAGTGCAATATCCGGCAAGTAGTAGGCCCTTAATGAATACTTGATTGGTTCATGGTAAAATGAAAAAAGAAAATGTTGTCCCCCTTGCTGAAAAGACAGAGTGGTAGGTTTTTCTTCTTTTTAACTTAGAATATCTGGAAATTTTATAGGTGTAGTGTTTTTGGTTTGTATTAATCATCTCATACAAATTTGAATAGAAAAGTCTCCTTAGCTTTGTTGTTCCTCATGGCTATCCTGAGCTGGGGCAGCCACCACAAATACAATGGGAATGACCCGGCCTCTTCCTTACATTCCTGGAACCTGAGAGTTGGTCCTTTCAGCCTCATGCAGCTGGCTGAACGTAAAGGTCAGGTTCTCCCGCTCATTGTCCCTGTTCCTCCCAGGGAGAGTTAAGATGTGCTCACAATGACAGAACCAGGGACCCAGGGATGGAGCAAGGTAAAGAGAGAGGGCTTTTATCGTGCCAGTCAAAGCACTTTCCTCCTTTCTTTGGCATGTGCTGGGAATGTGCCAGAACCTGGAAGCTAGGCCCTAGCCCTAGAAATAGCATTGCCTTGGACAGACCAGGTTTATGTGTCAGGGCTCATACTCTAGAACAACTTCCAGCTCTGAAGTTTTGTGATTCTGAGGCTTAAATATTATTGGTGACTTCCATTCCTCCCTAAGCCTTTATTTTGGAGGAGGATTTCTGTCAGTCCATCTCCTAGCTCACTACACTAGCCAGCCCTCCTCTTCCCCTGCCCTGACATACCACCTTCAAGAATGGAGCGACTCAAAACCTCTTCCCTCTGCTCTGCTCACAGAAGGGATGGGGACTGGCAGTGCCCACCTTGGATCCGTGAGCAGATTCTTAGCACTCTAGATCAGGGCCAGCTATACATCAGAAGCTCTCCCTCTCTTCTTATAAACCACCTTTTAAATTTCTCCATGGCTGTAGTTGCTGCTCCTGCTCAGCCCCAGCCCTGTTTTTGTTTAGTGTTTGGCGAAGGCAGAAGGGAGAAAGGGAGGGGATTGGGGAAGGCCTGCCATTGGCAGGGACCCAGAATCCAGCTCTGGCTGAGAGTGAGGGTGGCTGGCTCTCACTGCCTCCTTGAAGGTTTTAAAATAGCCCTTTGGCTTTTACCAGAATGATTGGGGGAAGGAAGCCGCTTCCTGCCTCTTTCCCTCTGAATGGCTGATGAGGTGAGAATGTGAGTGATTTTTTTCAATTATGGTCCCTTCTCCATTGCAGTGGAGAGGCTGGATAGTGATGGGGGTTTGGGGGTTGTGTCTGACTCTGAGGCCCTAGGGTTCATCACCTCAGGGCTCCTGTCGCCTGGATCCCATCATCCCTTAGGATCCTGGGAGACTCCAGACGCATGAGGCTTCTTTACAGATGCATGAGGGGTCTTATGGTCATGTTACCCTCTTCTTTCTTGTCCTTCCCAGCTGGGGCCCTGCAAGGAACTTAACGAGTGTAATTTGTGTTGTTGATGGGGAAGGGTATTGTTATCTGGAGATACATATAGGCAGTAGTGGGGGGAGGAGGAGGGGGAGACAAGGTAAGATAGGTTGAGGAGTCAGAGTCAGACTTGGAAAAGTGCACAGTGGAGTAAAAGAGACAGCCATGGTCCGGGGTGTGCTATTTGGAAGCGGCTCAAGCCCAGGGGAAGACTGAGGCTGGGACTGTCCAATGTAGGCCATATTCAGGGCTATCTCATTGCCTTGGACGGCTGAGGGAATTCCCACTGTTCTCTGGCTTCCTTAGAGAGTCATTAAAGCAGTCTTTCATTTGACTTTTCCTATGAACCTAGCCGTGGGCTCAGTCACAGCAGTGCTATTTAGGGGTAGAAAGGAGTAGACCTTATCCTTTCTGTCAGAAAGCTTCCAGTATGGTTGGAACATCTTTGTTGGATCCATCTTTGATGGATAGGATTTGGATAAGTGGAAGAAGAGCAGGGAGGGCATTCAAAACTAATCCCGAAAGGAGCTAACCAAGAAGCTGATAAAGCAGAGCATCCTCTGGGTTTGGGCATCACTGGTGTTGTTAGCACGTGGCACAGTGAAAGAGTACTGGCTCCCCAGTTGCCTACCAGAAGACATCCTACAGGGAGTCTGCTTGCTCTCTGACCCAGGCTTCTTAGACGCAAAAAAGCTCCATATGGCAGAAACCATCCTGAGCTTGCCTATCTGTCCTTCCCAGGGCTAAGGAATGATTGCTCGGGAAACAGACATACTGGATTTAGGGGTGAGAGAGCAGGATCTGCCCAGCTGTTCAGGATCATCACCATTCTGTGGAGATAGGGACTTTAATCCTAGGGAGTTATAAGTATTGAGCTGTACTGGTTCTCACAGAAAAGATTGTATAAAGACTCATCATTGACCTTGTGGTAAAAATTCTGATAAGGAAGGAAAGGGGAATGTGGATACCCAGGAAACCAGAAAGTGTGGCTAAAGTTTATTTAGACACCTTGCTCAAGACAAAACGGAGATCTTAAAGATATGATCTCTTGTCTTTGGTAGCAAAATGATTCAAAAGTGGTGGATTTAGGAAGTGACCAGCTAGCTAGCTAAGAAGTTGTATCTGAAAGTAGCCTTTGTGTTTCTTAACTACAGCTTAGAAATAAAGCAATGATGGATTGTTAGCTGGTGAAAGAATAAAATTGCAAGAAATGATAAAAACAAATTTCATATTACAAATACTATTTTTGTAAAAAGTAGTACAAATCTATGTGCTTTGTAACAAAAAGGGATAGGGAGGAGAAAATGGCCTGTATATATAATTGCCAAGCCTGGCAGTAGGACAAATGCAATATAAGAAGAAAAGACTAGTAATTCACAAGAGATCAAAAATAAAGATCCAGCAATTAAAAAAAAAAAAAAGATAGCTATCAACAAAATTACAAATCATAGAAAGTAAGAAATAGTTAGAGATACTGAGTCAAGAAGGCAAATTTGACCTCCCAGACATCACTGAGACTTAGTGGGGGGTGGCGGGGCAGAATTCATGTGTAGTGGCCCTAGAAAGGGTATACCTTAATCAAAAGGAATAGGATACATATTGGATTACTTGCTGTCTAGGGGAGGGAGAAGGGAGAAAAATATGAACACAGGCTTTTGCAAGGATGAATGTTGAAAACTAGGTTTGCATGTATTTTGAAAAATAAAATTTTTTTTAAAATTGCAAACATTTAAAAAAAAAAAAGGAACAAGATAGATCCTTAGGGTTTTTTGCTAGTCCTCTTTCTACCAACTTGAGGAAACCTACATTATATTCCTTTTAGCTACTGAATGTCTGCTTGTTTTCTGGGGATTAATTATATTTTGTTATACATATAACAAAATATATTATTTGTTTTTTTTCTTTCATTTTCAACCACACTTTTCCTTTGCATTTTAGGATTAATTGCTGCTGCAATATTTATCATTAAAGTACATTATTTAAGAGATACAATTTTTTTGCATGTTTCCTTGAAGAAATATCCATTCTTTTTAAATTTTTTTTAAAAATTCAAATAACCTGTATTTTAAGTTAATTTTTCCTACTACCTTCCTAATATGCTTATAAGAAAAATTTTTAATCCCTCAATACATATCTACATTTTCACATTAGTCATGTCTGAAAATATACATCTCTTTTTGCATTTTAACTTCATCATGTCTATTAGGAGGTAAGCTGTACATTTCATATTCTTTTGGACTCAACAATTTATCATTGGTGTCTTTCTAAAAGTCTTTTAGAGTTGTTTTTCTCTAGGATATTGTTTTCATTGTATAAATTGTTCTCTTATTTCTATTATAGAGGTCCTTCCCACTTTCCTTTAAAACTGACCATTTCATAATTTCTTTTGGCACAGTAATATTCCATTACGTTCACATAGCAGTTTCTTTAACCATTGCTTACAGGATACCTCCTTAGTTTCCAATTTTTAGTTGTCCCAAAAATACTTTTATCCATATCTGTCTTTTTCCTTTTTATTTGATTTCTTCAAGGTTATAAGCATTAACTGCATTAAAGGGAATGAACAGTTACTAGTAATTTTCTGAGCATAATCCAAATTGCTTTCCCAAACGGCTAGACGTAGCTCTACCAACAACTATATTTGTGTACTTGTTTTCCTACAGCCCCACCAGCATATGTCATTTTCCCCTTTTGACATCTTTGTCAGTCTGAGAGATGTGAGGTGGGACCTCAAAGCCTTTCTTGAATTATTAATGATTTAGCATATGTTTCCATGTGGTTATTAATAGCCTGAATTTCTTTCTTTGAAAACTGTCTGTCCCTGTCCTTTGGCCATTTATTTATCTAATCTTAAAAATTTAGATCAGTTCCTTATAGATCTGGAAATGAGAAAGTTACCTATTTCTTTTCAATTTTTTTATTATATTAGTTTGTGCAAAAAATTTTATAATATCAAAATTGTTCATTTTACTCTGTGAGCCTATCATTTGTTTAGATAAAATTTTTATATCTAGGTCATACATCTACATGAAACTTATCTCAATAATGGTACGAGATGTTGATCTATATCTAATATTTGCTAGATTGCTATCCAGTTTTCTCAGCAAGTTCTGATCAAATAGTGAGTCCTTCCCCCAATAACTGGGATCTTAAGGTTTATCATACACAGTGCTAGTGTGTTTATTCACTTTTGTAATATTGTAGACTTAATTTGTTCTGTTCATAGACTTATTCTTAAATCAATACCAGATTGTTTTATTGATTAAGGATTTGTAATATAGAATGAGGTCTAACACCGTCACACCCCTTTACTTCTTACTTTTTAATTTTTTTTCATAATTATGCTTGAGATTCTTGATCTTTTATTCCTCCAGGTGAATTTTTTTCCCTAGCTTTTATAAAATACTCTTGTGAGTTTGATTGGTAAGGAACTGAATAATTTATATAGTTATTATTATATTGTTTCTGCTTACCATGAACAGTTTATGATTTTCCACTTATTTTCTTGACTTTATTTCTACAGAGTATTTTATAATTTTATGTAGTTTCCAGGTACATATTGGTAGATACGATTCCAAATATCTGTAGGCATTCTGAATGGAATTTCTTAGCTTTCACTGATTATATGCAGGAATGCCGATATTTCTGTTGATTTATATTATATTTTATATTTATATTATTTATATTACAACAAGGAAGAAGTTATTCATTTTTTCATTTAATTTTTAGTTTACTCTCTAGGGTTCTGAGTATACCTATCACTTACTCTTCAAAAATAAGTAATTGTATTTTCTCTTTGCTTATGCTTATTCTTACTAATTTTTTTCTTATATTATTGCTATAGCAAAGTAGTGTTCTATATATGCTATAGCTTTGTGCTAAGTGCTGTAGCCGTTAGGTAGTAGTAATAATCATGGCCATCCTTGTTTACACCTGGCCTTATTGGAAAGGTTTCTAATTTTTTTCCAGTCTATGTAATATTTGTTCTTGGATTTAGATAAATTCTATTTACTACATTAAGGAAAGGTTCATTTATTCACTTAAAGAAAGGAGATGGTAGTAAAAGGGACAGATTTGTTTTTTAATTGCTTATTTACTTAAAAATAAACAATTAAAAAAAGAAATAGTCATTGTTTGCATATGGCAGTTAAAAGGACTTCTCCAGGTGAGTTTAACCTGAGCCTTCTTGGTGCCTTTTCTGCTTTCAACATAAATGACCAAACAGTAAATCTAGTCGACATTTCCCGCTTAGGAGACAACATGAGTTCAAGAACTCAGTAAAGCCTGAATCCATTAGTCAATGCTGCTCTATGATGACTCTATGGGAGTGGTATTCTAAGGCTATTTATTATCTGCTCTCCAGAGTCTTCTCCCTCTATCTTCAGGAATCTTGGGATAATCACTGTCCAGTCTGTGTACTAAATTTAAGGAACATGGATTTTAAATAATAGATAATATCTAATGGCCTGACTTTCTAAAAAAGAAGTCAGCTGATGAGAAAAAGGAAACTTTCTTTTAAAAATCAATTATTTGGGGCAGCTAAGTGGTACAGTGGATTAGAACGCTGGCCCTGGCGTCAGGAGGACCCAAGTTCAAATCCAGCTTCAGACACCTACTAGCTGTGTGAACCTGAACAAGTCATTTAACTCCAGTTGTTTAAAAAAAGCCAATCAGTGGTTATTAAACACTTATTATGTGCAAGGAAGGCACTATGCTAAGCCTGTGGTTGTAAAAGAAGTGGGGGAGTGAGGGAATATTTTATCCATGTTTTCTGCTTTTATTATTGGTTCTTTGGAACCAAAATTAGCCATTGTAATTAATCTGCTTTGTAATATAGTTATGATTTAAATTGTTATAGTTATTCTATTTTATTCTCAACTCTGCTTTCTTCAGTTTGTATTAGTCCATTAACATGTCCCCATGTTTCCCTGAATTTTTATTATTTTTTGGCATAGTAACATTCCACTACATTGGTAAGCCGAATTTATTGAGTGCCCTCTATACTATGCATTGTGCTAAAATGCAGGTGATATAAAGAAAGGCCCATGAAACCCAGACCCTGCTCTCAAGTGGCTCATGGTGGAGCAGAATTGCAGACATGAGATGTATTCAGGGAAAATGGGGGATCATCCCAGAGGGAAGATACTAAGGGGAAAGAGAAGTAGGGGACAGTTCTTTCATAGATGGGACTAAAGCTAAGGCTTGAGGAAAGCCCAGGGAACCCAGAAAAGGGCATGAGGAGAAAAGCGTTCCAGGCCAGGGTACCCCTGAGAGTTGAGAGGCGCCATGTTGTATCAAAAGCACAAGAGGATCGGAGTCATTGGAGGGAAACCTAGTGCGGGGAGAGAGGCAAGTGTAAGAAGGCTGGGAAGGCAGAGTGAGCTTAGACAGCAGCAGGTTTTCCACTTGTCCCTGGTGTTTGTGGAAGACGGGGCGAGACCCACACTCGGTGAGATCAGCTGGGATCGGAGTGGTTTGAGGGACCAAAGCCTGTCCCGGAGCGGTTGGCAGTGTCAGAGAGGAGGACGCATTCAGGAGACCTCCCAAGGGTAAAGTCAAAGGACTCGACTTTGGACTGAATGGGGGGGGGGGGGGGTGTGGAGAACGCTAGCTTGGTTCTGAGCCAGGTTCCTGGGCCTCTGGGGGGCGTTCCCACCCAGGAGGAGGGGGAAGGTGGCGACTTCTGTGTTGGACATGTCGAGAAAAGCTGTCTGAAGGGTAGTTGTAGGTGCAAGACTGGAGACAAGTTGGGAGTCCTCTGGGAGAGAGCCTAGCCCCCAGCCCCATCCCCAGGCTGGCAGAGAGGAGTGTTGAGCTGCCTAGAAAACTTAGGAAAAGAGCGCTGGCACAAGTGGCGGAGAGGTCAGCAAGCCATGGCCATCAAATGGGGCTGTGGAGAGATCCTCCTAACTTGGGTTGGAGCGGGAAGTCTGAAGCCAGGCCCAAAGCATCAGGAAGAGGAGTGAGAGGAGGGGGAGGCCCAAGCGGTCTGGGAGATGTTAGCCCCGGTGGGGAAGGGGGGGGATGGCCCTCAGGCTCAGGAGAGTCTTGGTTTGTGAGAGTGGGTCTGAGAAGGAAGGAGACAAAGGCAGGAGGTTGGAAGGAAGGGAGATAGGAAGTAGCTTAAGGAAGTTGTGGAAGGCCCGGGCAGCTAGGGGGGTGCGTTGGATGGAGCGCCTGCTAGGGATTGGGAAGAGCTGAGGTCGTGGCTGGCCCCAGATGCTTCCTAGCTGTGTGCTTCTAAGCAAATCACTCCAACCTGCCTGCCTCAGTTTCCTCCCCTGTAAAATGAACTGGAGAAGGAAATGGCAAACCACTGCAGTAGCTTTGCCAAGAAAAGCCCAAAAAGGGGTCACCAAGAGTGAAGCGGGATTGAGACGACTCAAGAAGGATTACCTTGTCCTGCTGGAGGCCTAGTTGAGGTTATGTAAGCCACTGGTCATGGGCCCAGTAAGCAGGCCGAGGATTTCTTCTGGCTTTGTTCTCCGAGGAGTGTGTACACTGGAAGGTGCAAGGCAGAGGGAGACCTGGGACAGAGTCTAACTGCCCCATTCCAGTACCCACAGCCTGCTGAGAAGCATGGCTTATTTTTGTCTTGGTCTTCCTCCAGTCAGTCAGAATTAATCACACAATTTGGTGATAATAAAGCATGACACTGTGGTGTTCTCTCTTCTTTTGTATAATATGATGGTTCTCTGTGTGAGCAGGTTTCTCGGGGAGGTTTTCTGGAGGCAGCCTTAGTTTCAGTTAAAAGTAATAATCACTCCAAATACAGCCAGCTGATAAAATCCAAACGTTTATTTCTTATCTCTTTCCTTGGGCCCAAGAGCTCTTGTTGCTAATCTTTTGCCTTTGCCAGCTTCAGCTTCTCTTCTTCCAAAGGTCTCCAGCCAGCACCAAGGTGAAAGTTGGAATGAATAGTGATGAATGAGAGCGGGCTTCTGGCTCTCAATCTCCCAGAGTGCCTCTGTGTCTGTCCCAGAGTGCCCTTTGGCCCTGGGAGCTTCTTGCTTATATGCGCTCTCTAAAGGTGTGAACACAAGCATTGTTTCTATCAGTTCCACTTAGTACCTTGTTTCAAGTTCTGGCCCATAACATCTCCTTGTAAGATCAGATCAATCATAGTGAACCATGCTAAATTAGATAATTATTGTCTCTATTAATTCTAATGACTTAACAGCTTGTAAGGATTCTAACATGACACTAAAAGTAGAAGGAAAGTATTTTTTAAAAGCAGCCAACACACCATTACCTGCTTCCCCAAACTACATCCTATAACTCAGTCAGATATCGGGATTAGAGCTCACAGCAGTCAGACTGAATGGGCAGACTCTAGGTCCAGGAAGCAGAAAGGAGGATCTCCAGGCTGCATTCTCAGACTTCGATGGCATGGTGCCAGACCAGACAGGAGTGCTGTGTGAGGGGTATGAAGCTAGCAGAGAAATCAGAGCGGCTTTATTTAGAGTTCTTCTGTCTTCTCCATCAAGAATGATCTTTGTCCAGGCAGTGTCAGGACAAAAATGGCTCGCAAGAAGTTGACCAACAGGATAAAGAGTAAGAATATCTCTCTGCCCTTGATGACTTTCAGTCACTTCCTACAGATACACTACATCCTTGAGTACCAAAGAACTAGCTGCCTGGTGTGCTTAGAGACAGGGAACACACAGAAGAAGAAGCAGTGATTCCAATGGCTTCTTCAAGAACAGCCCAAGCTAGACTAATCTCTTTTTTTTTGACAATGGTACTAAGCTGTAGTGCTCTTCTTTTCACTAATATAATGTTTGTTCTCTGGGAGCAGATTTCTCAGGGGCTTCTGGAGGCAGCCTTAGTTTCAGTTCCGATCAATAATCACCTCAAATGCAGCCAGCTGTTAAAAGTTCAGTCCTTTATTGCCTCTTCCAAAATAGCCTGGTTAGCTTTCCTTGGTTCCGAGAGCTCTTGTTGCCAGCTTCAGCCTCCAGCTCTCTCTGAATCCTGGCTCTCAATCTCCCAACTGACTCCTGCTTTCTCCTTCTCTCTAAGTCTCCAGTGCTTGTACTTTTATATGCTCTTTTAGATTTGTGAACGCAAAGGTTGACTCCTTCTCCAAAAGAGTGGGATTATGGGAACTGTGACTTGTGAATCTCCTCCATTGAACTTGTGAATCTCATATTGAATCCTGACTTACGAATCTTGACCACTAATGTGTGAACTCTTAAAGGTGTGAAAGGTGTGAACTCTGAACTAGAGAACTGCTAGGCCCGATGCTAAAATCATACAACTGACTTATCACTTTGTAAGAATCCTAACACTAAGCTAGTAGGTCCTGGGTAAATGCTAAATGTATGATAATGGTTTACTTCGATTTTAGCAAAGTTTTTTTTTTTTTTTTTAGATTTAAAGCAGGGATTTTTTTCATGATCCCTTTGGCAGTAGAGTGAAGCCTATGAACTCTTTCTCAGAATAATATTTTTAAGTATACAAAATAATATGCATAAGATTACTTAAGTTATGCAAAGGAGACAAAAGGTATTGAAATAAAGTTATCAAATATATGTGTGTATAGTATAAATACGATACACATATACACACATACATATATATATATACATTAATATACACGTTACATGCACAAATGCATAAAGTCTATGCCCCCTGATCATTCAGCCTTTTGTGGTTTTTGCTCTGGGTGAGAGCCGTCTGAAAATGGAACGTTTTGTTTCAGGCGGTATTGAGTTCTCTATCAGTTGGAAGTGTTCAGAGATGGGATAGGAATTGACCTCTCAGGTCCCTTTCAAAGTTGGTTTCATGGTTTTTTGATTCTGATTTGTTTTTCAGCTGCTCAGCAGCAATGTGGTGAATGATCTAATCCTGCTCGAGTCCCTGTTGGACAACATAATGGGCAGGCAGAAGGATGTGTGCATAAACGTACGCAGGCTGGTACTTCGTGGGCTGGCCAACATCGCATCAGGATCCCCGGATAAGGTGAGGAGCTCTGTGGACTAGGAAGTTCTTGAGGGCTGAATCCTGAGGCACATCACACACCCAGATCACGGGGGGTGACAGAAGGCCAGACATGCTCCAGAAGTAGGTAAAGGGGGCAGAGCTGGCCCCGAGGGTCTCCGTTGTTAAGTTTCGGCTCCCCTTCCATTCCCGAGTCTCTCCTGGGCTGTGCTAGTGTTGAGTTGGGTCTGAGGGGACAGTGAGACGTATGGGGAGAGATAGGGGCCAGCATCAAAAAGAGAGGGACAAGGTAGAGGACGTGGGGGCGAGTGCCTTAGGTATGAGAGCCGAGAGTCAGACTGGAGAGTCTGAGGCCCCTGAGCTGGGGCCTGTGTCTAGCCTTGGGCACTTCCCAGCTGTGGGACCCATTTACTTCAGTCTCCTCACCCGAGAAATGGAGATCATTCAGCACCTTCTTCTTGGGCTGCTTGTCAGGACCAAGTCAGGTCTGGGGGAAGTCCTTGGCCCGTCGTGCCCGCGCCACTCTTCCGGGCCCTGCCGAGTTCTCCCTTCTGTCAGAGACTTAAAAGCTTGGGCAGAGGTGGTAGGCTCACCGAGGGTGCACGGGTGGTGAGGGGGCAGCGCGGTTAGGCCGTGAGTGACAGACACAGAAGCAGGCAGACATGGTGGGGGGTGGGGGGGAGTGCTCAGCTGCTAGAATCAAGCTCTGTCCTGCTCATTGCTTCAGTCTGCGCCAGAAGGGATGGGGGGGGGGGGGGGGGGGGGGGGGGGGTCCTGATCCCTTCCTTACAAATGGTCAGCCTGAGGCCCAGAGAAAGGGGACGACTGCCCAAGAACACAGCAGGACTGAGTGAAGTGGCAGTGAGAGCTCTGAAGGAAGGAGGAGTGGGCCCGGGCCTGAGGGCCGAGTGTGCACCCCAAGCCCCGCCGCCTTGTCGCCCCTGCCTCCCACAGGTGCGCAAGCACGGCCCCCAGCTCCTCACAGCCATGATCAATGGGCTGGACGACAAGGACGACCCCCACAACCTGGTGGCCCTGGAGGCCATGCTGGGCCTCTCTCGCCTGCTGGATTTGGCCGAGGAGTGGGACGTGCGCTCCATCCTGCTGCACATCACCATCCGCATCCGGCCTTTCTTTGACAACGTAACCCGGGGGAAGAGGAAGTGGGAGGGGGGGGCTGCTGGTGGGATGGCGGTGGGTGAGACTCCTTTCCAAGGGCAGGCTGTGGGCAGCGCTGGCTGAGGGGAGTCCCAGGGGACTGAGAGCCAGTTCAGCCTGAGCCACCCAGGCCCTAATCAGAGGCCTCCCCGGCCCTCAGGGAGGCCCGGGTACACCCACCCACCCTGGGGGGGGGGGGGGGAACTGCACACAGTGTGGTGGGCCTGGCTCGTGCAGCTGCCCCCCACATTGGATGGGAGGCAATGGCCTCAAGGCCTGGCGTTTGGTGACCGACTCCTCACTTCCCAAGGAGCGGGATGAGTTCCGGAGCTCATCCATCAACCTCTTTGGACATCTGAACAAGTTTTGCCACGGGAACTGCGAGGATGTCTTCTTTGAGCAGATCATCAACGGGCTGGTGAGCCTGTTACTGCATCTGCAGGACCCCAAGCCCCCCGTTGTCAGTGTGAGTAACTGGGCAAGGGCTGGGGGGCCGGACGGGCCTGTTAGGGAGGGAGTGGTGCCAGCCGCCCCGGAGGTGAGGGGAGCGCGGGGACCCCTCTGACCCGGCGTGTTCCGCTTGCAGGCCTGTAAGTTTGCCCTGCGCATGTGTGGCCCTAATATGGAATGTGAAGAGCTAGCAGCCATGTTTGAGAAGCAGCTGCATGATGGGCGTGGGCTGCACTTTGGGGAGTTCATGAATGACACCAGCAAATACCTGGTGAGGCCTGGGCTGGTGGGTGAGGTCTGGGGTACTCTCAGCCTCTGGCAGTAGAAGTTGGGGTGTGGAGGTGTCCTTGGTGGCGGGTTAAGGTTGGCAGAGGACCCGGGCCGGAATGGGTCTGGGAAGGGGAGACGCCGGCCCGGCCCGGGATGAGCCCCGCTCGGTGCCGCTCCAGATGCAGAACTTCCCCGATACGCTGGGCCGCCTGATCAGCACCAACTTGTTCTACTTCAAGAGCTGCTGGGAGGACATCCGGGCGGCTGCGCCCATGTTCATCGGTGAGCAGGTTCCTTCCTCACTTCTCAGCCTTTGGGAACGTGGGGCTTCAGGGCCTTCCGGGGTGCACAGAGCACTTAAAGCCCCAACTCAGAAGTGATGGGGAACTATGGAATATTGCTGCTAGTTAGAAAGCTGTTCATGTGTTAATTTTACAAAAGTATTCTTCTCCATTCTTTTTCACAAAGAACATGTGTATAAAAAAGGAGAGGGTAAAGCAAAAGATGCCAGAATTTTTTTAATAGAAAATACTTTGACAGAATTTACCTTCACCGTGACTTAGGGCTGGTCTGTGTCTGCCTTTTTATTCTTCCTGGTCTTTGAATATCCTTGTTTCCCTGAGCCTGCAATTCCTCCTCTCTTTTCTTCTTTTCCTATCAGGTTTCTTAGTACTCCAGGCAGATAAAGTAGCTTGTGAACAAGTGGATCTGAACCAGCTTATCTCAGGTAAGAGAATAAGAGCTAAAGGAGCCCCAGCTGCTCAGGTCTTTTGGGGGTGGGCTGGCGCGCAGCGGACTCACACATGCGCTCAATCCACACACTAGTAAACTATGGAGGAAGGTGGAGAGAAGGGACTGGCACTGTACACAGACACACACAATCCTGAATCTCGGAGGGGCTCACGGGGGCATCGGAAAAATCCTCCAGCACTTCTTCCTGTCTCCTCAGCTCTGAATCCCCTCTCCTCATTTCAGTCCTGGGGAGATGTGAGCCTCTCCAACCAGGGGGACTGCATTTCTCCCAGAGAACTGGTAGGGGATTGCCATTGCAGCCTGGGCCCCTTTGCCTGTGTGGAGGTGGCTGGTGCATAATCCATGGGGAAGGAGTTACTGACACCATGGGTCTCAGAAAGGGGGCTGGGGTGGGTTAAGTGATTTTCCTGGATTTCAAGGATTTTTTCCCTGTCACTGGTGACCTCATCGTCTCTAGTAATTCACGGAAACTTCTGAGCTGTTCCAAAGGAGCTTAAAAAACACTAAAAAAGGAAAAACTATCTTTCCGTTGGCTCCTGGGGCTCTTGCAGAAAAGGGGCCTGTCTGTTAAAGAGTACTTACTTAGTCCCCTTGGGGGGAGAGGGGGAAGGGGAAGGGGAGGAGAGTGTGTGTGTGTGTGTGTGTGTGCGCGCGCGCGCACGCCACCCTGTGCACACACTTGAAAAAGCAAGTAATCACTGGAGTTAGCAGTTTGGGCTTGGACAGCCTTAGCTTCCTGTATTGAGTGGATTAGCCAAGCAGGGCCAGGCTCCCCCCTCCTGCCTGGGTCCCGCGCCCCCCGGGAGCCAGCAGCTGGAAGAAGCGGCTCGAGGCCGAGGACGGCAGAGCAGGAAGCCAGCGGCACATAAATCAGGGCTTGGCAGGCCGGCGAGCAAGGGAGGGGATGTGGGAGGGAGGCCGGCAGTCAGTCGTCGGGCAGTGAGCTGAGCAGCCATCAAGGGGATTTGCAGGGACCTAGGAGCCTCGATTTCACAGTGTAAACAAGCTACTGGAAAAATACTCAGGAACTAGGGAGGGAGGGAAAAGCGTTACCTGCCCTTTTAGAATCCACCGTGCTCCCTGTCCCCTCTCTGACCTAATGGGTCTGCTCATCTGGGGTCCTCCCAGGGGGCGAGGCATTCTTAATGCATGTCACAGCCCCACATGACCCTGGGGTTCTTCCCAATCCAAACTCGCCTCTTCCTGTTAATCAGCTCTCCAGTTACTGCTGAAGGACCCAGCACCGACAGTGAGGATCAAAGCTGCAGAGACTCTGGGCCGTCTGGTCAAGTTCGCCTGAGCTGTGCGCAAGCCACTGGATCGGTCTTTCTATGAGCAAAATGGACCAGATTTCTCAGAAAGAACCCTCACTGCCCAGACACCCAGCTGTGGAACAGCTGGACCCTGCGATTCCTCATATTCCCTCACCCCCACCAGTCCCATTGCTCCTACTCCTGGAGGTCACGAGGTTCACAACCTGAGTATATATCCTATAGCCACAGCTCCAAACCAGGTCTGGGCAGGGGCTTTACAGACGGGACCAATCCCATCCTCTTCATCTCCAGCTGAGACTCAATCCAGGCCGGACCCAAAGGAGCGAGAGGAGAGGTTGTACTGTACATAGGACAGAGCATACTGTACTTATTTTTCAATAAAAGCTGTTTGCTCTTCCTTGGCGAGTAATGTGTTTTTTCCCCAACCCCAACTGCCTGTCCAGACACTTCAGGACTCATGGTAAAAGACATTCACTCCCTGAAGGAACAAGTGATGACTAGCTCGGCAGACAAGATGGAGGCACTGGGAACTCGTATGAAATTACATTTACTTAAAGGAACAACGTTGACAGACGACGGAGGCGACAAACAAACATTTAGGATGAATACGAGAAGTGGCGGCCCCGTAAGAATAACATCAGAGAGCACTGAAGGGTCTTGGCTCTTTAAGACCAATTATGTGAACAATAAGGGAGAAAGAGAAAGCTGAATTGCTTTGGACTGGTAAAAACTTAATAAAGACAGTTGACAGAGCAAAGCTACAAATTGAGAACCGAATTATTACCCATGTTCACAAAGGTAGAATTAAAACCCCAGGTCCTTCGATTCCAAATCCACAACTCTCTTTCACCTAGTTAGTTAGCTGCTGGTGTCTCATCAAATAAATACACCTCCCAGTTCTTTTCATGGCCATGGTTGTGGTTTATCCAGGCCAAGAGAACCGAATTTGAGCAAATCTTAGCCATCTCATCATTCACAACCATGAGCAGGTAAGGTGGATCCCTTAATGAATGTCCTTGCTTTTGGGTCCTGTTATTTCGGCATTGCTAAATCCAACCGATTCTCTACCATGTCATTTGTCTCATCTGAACAACAAATATGATTGATAGATTTTCTTTCAAAAGTCAGTCTGTAAGTTCAACTGTGCTTTAAAACATTCCCCTGGTTGGGCAGTTAGGTGGTGCAGCGGACAGAGCATCAGCCCTGAAGTCAGGAGGACCCGAGTTCAAATCTGCTCTTCCTAGCTGTATGACCCTGAGCAAGTCACTTAACCCCGATTGCCTCAGGGGGAAAAAAAAAATTCCCCTGATCTCCTAATCTAGTCAGTGTCCAAAGGGCAAAAGGAAGTTATGGCATGCTACATCCCAAGACATCACAAAATTAATTTTTATATTTTTAGAATTTTCTCAGTACTTCAAATTCATCAGCCTGAAGTTTAACAATTCCATCCTTTTCTCTTTTGGGGAACTTGGATTGTCTCCCATTCCCATTCTGATTTTCTTTCAGCACTTGTAGGATTTCAGATTTACAAGGAATCTGAAGATGAGCTCAAGTTCAACTTCCCATTCCCTTGTCTTCAGAGATCTTACATTCTATTAGGTATATAGATACAGGAGAAGCAAAATGAATAAAAGGTAGTTTTGGAAAGTCGCTCAGGTTCAGAGAGCTTGGGGCCAGGGGAAAAATATCAGTAAAGGTTTTAATGGAGACAGACAGGGGCATGTAGTCTTGAAAAGAAATCGGGAATTCTGATTCACAGAGCTAAGAACTGAGCATGTGACCACAGCCATGGGGAAGGGGCCACAGGGACAGAAGTCCACCACCACCACTCCAGGCCAGCTGTCCCACTGCAGTCCTGTGAATCCGGCCTGTCTTCTCTTGCACAGAACTTCTCCAGGGCCTAGAATTCACTAATCTCGACTGAGAAGTGCTGGACTCCAGGCTGTTGGTGGCCCCCATGGGAAGGCTTCCCTGAGAACTCAGTGCCGTCCTCCTCTTGGAATAAACCGTGCTCGTGTCGGTCTGATGTGCTGCCAACGCACAAGTCCAAGCACTGCACAGTGTCAGATCCTTGGGGAAAAAGAACTGCTTTCTGTCTATACCCCCAGCAACTGGCACAGTATCTGTCTTATGGGACAAAAGTCAGAGCCATTGGTAGAGCCTGAGAGAAAGAGAACCGAAGTAGGGGGAAGCTTCCTAATGATTAAAATCAGAATGGAAAACACTTTGTTTCCCCTCCTTCACTTCAAGTTTTCAAGAGGAAGCTGGATGACCATTTGCTGGAAATGTTAACAAATATTGAAGATACTAGAGAGGTTTGGATTTGGGAGTAAGAAGGGTCTGTGTTCAAATTATGTCTCAGATATTTCCTAGTGACTACACAAGTCTTTGCCTGCCTGCCTCTTCATCTGTGAAACTGGGGTAACATCTACTTCACATGGCTTTGAGGAACATATAAAATAACGTATATGTTGAGTGCTTTGTGTATAAAATAACATTTTGTGTGTATATACCCACACATACCCACACACTCACATGGATCTATATATATAAAAAACGTACTATCTAAATGGCTTGATATTAGTATCCTCCTGAGGACCTTCGTAGTACTAAAATGTTGGAGAAAGGATTCCTATATTGGCTAAATGGCTCAATTAAATCAATGGTTCTTAATTTGGGGTTGACAAACCCCTAAGGGATGAGTGAATAGGTTTAATCTCTCTAAAAGTAGAAGGGGAAAAAAATTAGATCTTTATTTCAATAATTTATTTTCTTTGCAATCTTGATGAATTTTGTTCATTGTTTTTTTTTCCCCTGAGAATGGGCCTATAAGCTTCACAAGAGTACCAGATGGAACCATGACAAAAATGATTAAAAACTTCCAAATGAATGTATGTATAAAAGCCCTTTCTAAAAACGAGATTCTATTTTGTGTGCAACAAGCGGCAGAAAACTTTAAGTAGGACATTGAAAGGTCATCCTAAGTACTCTGATGTCCTAGGTAGTTGATTATGCTTTATTCTCCTTGTCAATCTTCCTCTCCTAGGCAGAGACAAGGCCAACAGCCAGAAATGTCCCTTCGCCTCCCCACCCGACCCCGCCACCCCTAGGTGAAGAGTCGAAGGGTGCCATCTGCCCCAGAGGAGAACAGCCACGGCTGGGTGGGGTGGAAGCTCACGTCCAGCACCCCAAGATCCCGATGCATCGTGTGGCCTTTGAGAACTTTCACTGGCACCAACAGCGGGTTCTGCAGAAGGTCACTGGAGAGGAGAGAGAGAAGGGCAGGGCCTGTCACTAGGGTGGAACACCAGGAGGGAGAAGAGGAAGCCAGACAGAGGAAGGTCTTTGTCCCCTCAAGGCTGATGAAAGGAGGGTAGTGAAGAGGAACGGGGTGGGGCTGGGGGGAGAAAGTCCCATTACTGTCTCCCTAGACCGGCAAAGGCACTGGCACTTACTTGTAGACCATGCCATGGCAGACAATGACGCTGCCATCATCAGATCCAGAGGCAAAGAGCGGGTACCTTGGATGGAAAGCGACAGCCCGGAGGGCCTTCTTGTGGTGTCTGGGAGGTGGAGGGAAGAGGGAAGTCAGTAAAGGATGTGTTCGGGCACCCAAATTGCCGCATCTGAGCTCACTGGTATCTGTGAACACGCCAGTGTGACCTTCAGTCCCTCCATTTCCCCCCATCTCCTTGGCCTAACAGCCCCTTCTTCCAACAACAATCCTTTGTCCTCCTGACCCCCCTGTTAATCTCATCCAACTCTCACATCTCCCAACCTCCCATTTTTGCTTCTCAAGTGGCTGGAAAAAATCATGAATTTATGATGGCCAGGTCCACTACAAAATAAACATGTAACCAAAAACAGCCTTCGTTTCTGCCAACAATCCCTTGCATCATTTTCTACTGACTATCCAAGGCTGTTCCACACTTTCAATTCTCTTGAGCATTTAACTATATAATCCCTCCTCCCCCTCACTTTTAGCAAAAATAACCTCTTTCTGCTTTCCTAAAAGTGAAGTCATCATTGTCTTCATCAATCTTTAGTTTCCTCTAATTTTCTTGTTATTTAGAATCAAGAAGTTATCATATACAATTTGTATTTTTAAAAATTAATATTCAACATCAGTTTCAAAATTGTCCTATTTGTCTGCTTCTCCTTCTGTTCTCTTCTATGTGTTTCTTATCTGTTTTTCAAAAAAATTTCCCAATTTAATTTTATTTCATTTTCTATCTATTTTTTAAAAAGCAACAACAAACTTTTTTATCTCTGACTTTTTTGGGGGCTGGGGGGAAGGTGTGGGAGGAAGAATCCCTATCTTTTTATCTTTAATCTCTCCTCCTTAAGTGTACCCTTGTCCTCAAGCCTTGAAACAGGTTTTAGTTTCCCTCATGATGTTTCAGAAACTTGTTGCCCACTCAGACTATGAACCATCTCCCCTTCATTTTCACTGCCAAACTTCCAGAAAAAGCCACCTACACTCACACTGTCCCCCAAAGCTGCCTGTGAGCACTGTTCTCTTCTATCCAGGTTCAAACACTGGGGCTCCTATTTAACATTTCCTCCTCTCACACTGCGGGCCCCACTGCCCACTCTTTTTTTATAATCCCATTACTCTAGTTCAGGCCCGTCCCTCCCTCTCACCTGAAGATCAGATTTCTAACCTGTCCCTCCCTCTCTCTCTCACACAGTCTGGCAGTGGGCTGTCCTGTCAGTCGCATCTCATGTTGCTTTTGCCCTCAGGTTCCCCCTCTGCGCCCCCATGACCCAGGTCACACGTGCCCCTCTGCACGTCTGGGCTTCAGTCTTCCACCTCCATGACCAGCCACCAATGCCCAATTCTGCGATTCCTCCTTTTCGTGATGGGCATGGACGCCCTTTCCTTAGTCGGGGGCAAGAAGAGAACAAGATCCGTGCTGAAAAAAGGGGCAGTGAGACTGGCCTGCCATTAGCACTCCTCACCTCAGCACCTTGTAGGGTTTAGTTGAAAGGTCAAGGTCAAACCAGATGAGTTTGCTGTCGTAGCTGCCACAGATCACGTTGTCCCCTGTGTGGGAAGGAAGGGGGAGAGCTGGGGCTGGTCGCCGGAGTCCCCAGCGCCTTACCCCAGGGCTCTGGGAGTGAGTGGGCCCGGACTACCCCCACGCCACCTCTTACCTTGGGGGTGTATGGCCAAGCTCGACACCCATTTGCAATTAGGCATCAGCTTCTTTGTGAGCTCCTGGCGAAGCAGGTGGTAGAGACGGAGGCTGCGCTGGGAGGCCACGAACAGGAAGGGCCGTGAGGGGTGGAAGGCCACACACTGCACCTGACCGTGGCTCCGCCGGAAGGGGCTCTGGCTGCGCCGACGGCTCACCTGGTGCATCAGCACCTGTGTGTGCTCGGCAGCTGCCACCACCGAGGCCAGGTAGTCCCCGCGGCCATGCCAGGCCACCTGCTTCACTGGCTGAAAAGGATGGGAGGAAGAACGGGAGAGCTAAGAGCCGAGGGAGGCAAGCCCCTCACACCAACGGCCTCCCCAGCCCCACCGCCCCGAGCACCTTCTTATGGTGAATCCGCAGCCTCAGGCCATGGTCACGCTCTTCAGCTGAAGCCTCCTGCCACTCCACAGGCTGCCCGGCGGGCTCTTCTGGGGGTGAAAACGCACTCAGCAGCTGGTCTGTGCCGCCGGTGGCCGCCAGGTCCCCTAGGCCTGGATTCAGCAGCAGCACGGACTCCCCGCTTTGGAGACCCAAGAATAATGGAGATTCCTTTCAGAACCCCCCCTGTAACCCCGGCCAGCCCTTGCCACTCTCAACAGCTCCCAGAGGAAGTACATGAAAATCACCATCTACCTTTCACAGATTCTGCCCAGAACCAAACCCAAGTCTCCTAAAACCAGTGCTGCTTCCCCTATATACTATGTTAAAGAAATTCTCTCCCACCCAGGCTTCTGGAGGGAATTTATGAATTTGTAACCAGCTGTAGAATACTCTTAAATGGATATGATTGTTGACTATGGGAAGCTGAGCTCCAGCTCAGGGAATTGTTTCATGTGACAGTCTAAGAGGGGAAGCACTCCCTGGTCCCCCAGAGCTGCTGAAAAGGGGGGGAGGGGTGCAGTTTGGAATGGGAGACAACCTGAGGCAATGCTGAGGAATGACTTGGTCACTGGCGATCTGGGTACAAACCCTGCTTTGGACAGAGTGACCACAGACAAATCATTCCATCTCAAAGGCTGTGTTTCCTTTGTGAAAAGTGGATCCCTACAACTTCCATGCATGCCAGGGGGAAAGGCCGGTGGGAAGATGCAAAGGGCCCCAGGAAGGCCAGGCCCCAGCCCGGGTCACTCACACAGCCACGGCTACAAGAGAGATGGCAGGGTTGGGATTCCAGGCTATGCTCTTTACCACTCCAGACACAGGAACTGTCTTCAGGCACCGACCGGTGTTCACCTCCCACAGTCGGACCGAATGATCGTCTGAGCCTACAGAAGCCGAGTCCCATCATCAGGGTGAGACTCCCCAATGCTTCTTTCCCAAAGCTAAATTCTGGCCCCACGAATGGGAAGGCCAACCCCCTGACCCAGTCCCTGCAGAGCAGGACACCCAGCTAGGAGGGTGTGCTTCCCCTCTCTCTCCCTCTTCCCCCTTGGACACACCTGAAGCTAGCCAATGGCCACTGGGAGAAACACTAAGGCATCGGACCAAGTCACTGTGGCCCTTGTACACCTGCAACAAATGGAGAAGGAAGTATTAAGTCCTTAAGGACAGGGAAGAAAGTGGAGATCACTCAGGCTAAGAAGAATCAGAATATAGCCTTAGGCTCAGCCCAACAGGAGGACCCTTCTCCCCTACTCTCCACCCTTACCCCTGCCCCCATCTTTTGCTCTATCCCCCCTTACCAGAGATTGGGTAGTGGGAAAGGGCTGCAGGTCCCGGGGTTTGGGCAGTTTGGGAATCAGGTCTTCAGGATCCACATTCACCTAGAACACAACACACACGGTCCTGTGGCACTCTGGTTCTGAGCCCAGGTCCCAGGAGATTTGGGGAGCTGTGTGGTCTTAGCACAAACAGCTCCAACACTCTCAGTCTGGGCCTGCCTGATGTAAGGGATGGACTAATGGGATTCAGACGGGCTGGTCCATGCTGCTGACCCTCCCGCCCAATCCATCCCTTGAACCCCATTCACATTTGCTAGGCTCTCACCAGGACATTTCCCCATGCCGACCCCACCGGTCCTATGCCCTACAAGGAGCCCCCGCCCTCAACTTCAACTGGCCCCCTGCAAGGGCTCCCAAGCACACCCTCATCTTGCGCTGGCGAGGGCACAGGTAAAGGTCCAGGCAGCGCTCAAAGCGCTCCTGGATGAAGCGGCCGTAGGCGGGCACGGCCCTGAGGCACCGAAACTGCTGAGGCAAGAAGTCCAACTTCCTCTCTCCGGGCTCCTGCTGCTCCCAGGCCAGTCGCTGCAGACACAGAAGAGGGAGGTTAAGCTACACGGCCCAGAGCGGCCCCCTCTGGAAAAAGGGGACAGGAGAGCAAATGCCTAGAGCGAGTGAGCACTTCTCGCTCCTAAAAACTGGGACTCCAGCCGACCCCACGCCACAGCCCCCGGCTCGACGCACCTCCTCCTCACTGAGGAGATACTCAGGCGGAGGGTTGTAGGACTCAGCATGGCCCGGCAGAGCAAGTTTCGGGGCAGGTACGTGCATCTTGTGGCGCCCCAAGATGGCATTGGGGTCCTCCTGGGCCCACAGGTCATAGTAATGGGGGGTGAGGTCCTTCGGCCGTCGTGGCTGGATCCACCCCATCTTGATGGCATGGACCAGCCGGGAGACCTGGAACGACAGAAAGGGTGAGAAGCCGTCTGCAGAGCTCGGGGCCCTGGTAGGCAGCAGGCGTGGCAGAGGCGGGGGGACCTCACCTTCTCCTTCTCAATGAGGGAGGGAATGAAGCTGCGCTTGTCAGCAGGACGGTTGGTCACTGGGTGAATCATCAGGCTCCCACTAAAGAAATCGATAGCTGGCTGGTGGCGGTGGAGGGGGAAAGAGTAAGGGAGAGTTGGGGGGAGACAGAAAGCACTGTTACCTTTTCAGTGTTTACTTTTCTGTGCCTCATCCTCCTCTCCCCATCCTCTCCCCACCCCCACCCATACCTCATAGGGATCATAACTGGCATCCCCAAACTGGCCCTTCTGTAGCCGCTGGACCAGGGCCACCTGTTCGTCTGTCAACTTCACATCCTGTCCTGTCATCTTGTCCTGTACTGTCCTCCTGTAGGAGCATGAGAAGAGAAAGGGGCGTCAAGAAGGGGCTGAGACCGTCCAGAGTCTAATTCCATGCCTTGAGGATCCCACCTCCTGACTCTAACATGATTCCCCCAAGAAGGCTGGGTCCCCTTCTACTGGCTAATCACCCACCCTCTTACTTACTTTCCCCTCCACTGCCCCATTGCCCAACTGACCAGTAGTCAGGGTCATCCATCTTATCCAAGAAGTGATCAAGTTCATCTCGGCTACGCAAGGGTTTATAGATCTTTTTCCCATCGAGGTCATAGCCAATGTGGGGAAAATCCTCATACCATTCCAGAGGGACATTCCCCACCGTGTTCCGGATGTCCTAAGTGGGGGTTACAGAACAGAGTAGAGACATCAGCTCCAGGTGGGATAAGGCCACCCAAGCTACTCCATTGGACTGAATGTCTATTGGGGAGCCTATCCTGTGGTCCCTATGGCTGCACTCCATCTTCTGGGCTCGCCTCTGTCTCTCCTGTCCCTCAAGGGTTGGGGATCTGCCCACTTCATTTCAGCCAACGTTTAATGCTGTACAGTTTCCAGATCTGAAAACTCCACCTCCTTGTCCTTTCCTCCTTCCTCTATTCAGACCCTCCCCTCCATTTCACCACTCCCCCAAAAAAGCCTTGGATTTCTTGGCCATGGCCCTGGGAAGCCACAGCAGTGACCTCATTGCCCGCTTGCTCACTGCCCTGGCATGCAGGCCAAGTACCTGCTGCCAGGGCCCAAGGCACAGGGCCAAGGGCCGTTCACTCGCGGGTGGGAGGGACCGGGGGCAGGGTGGGGGAGCCCACGGTGTGGAGACAGGCGCAGGGAGACAAATACGAACACTTCATCCCACCCAGTCCCGGCATCTCCCGCCTCCCAAGGGGGCAGCCTTTTTGCCCAATGGGAGTTCTCCCCAAATGGGGATCCTGCAGGTTGTGACTATCCCCCTAGCTGGCTGGTACTGAAAGGGGAGAAGGGAGCATTAGGGAACACAGGTGTCTCCCACACCCAAGAGGGAGGTGTGAGCTCTCCCATGGAACTGGACAGTCTGAGTCCAAGCTCCTCCCTCCCCAACACACACCATCTGGTCTCCATAAACACCCTGAAGGAACACACACCCCAAGGGGCCAAAAGGACCAGGAAGGAGGACTGAGAGAAGGAATAAGACCTATGGGGTGGGGGGCAGGGGGAGACTCAAATTCCCTTCAACATTCACAATCCATCCTGATTCCTGGTAATCTCGGGAAGAAGAAAAAAGATTCCCGACAGGGTGACAAACTGGGTCACAAGGAATGCTTTAAAGAGACTGTGTCTATGAGAGAACCAGGGCTCGGCAAGGGGAGCCTGCCCCTTCTGTTTCCACTCTCCAGTAGCAGCAGAAGCTGTTCTTGGATATAGCCTCCTGTCCCTGCCCCCTCCCCAAGCACATTCCCTTCTCCGAGGATTCCGGGAGTGAACTCAGCCTCCACCCCCGTCCTATCTGCACTCCCCTTCGGAGATCTGCCGTCACCACTCTGCGCCCTCCCAAAGCCCCCCTTCCCCAAGTCTGGGAGCTGAGCTTGGCCAGAGCAAAGCTGCATTCCGAGACGCACATTCCTGGCAGAGGCTCCCGCCAGCCGCCACTACGCTCGGCGCTCCTCCCTGGTTAAAGGCGTCCTTCTCCAGCCTCGGATGCCATGGCGCTTCCTTCAATAGCATAGCACGAGTCAGGAGGGTGGGGGCCAGGTGGGTTGGGAGAAGAAAAAAATATCCTACAAGGTGTTTGGGAGAGGAGGGACAAAAAAAAATGGGACAAGACTTTAGCCTGGAACCCTAGGAAAAGAAAGAGTCAGGATCATCCCCCGCTGGAGTTTAGGGGGGAAGGGGAAGAGACACAGGGTTGAGCTCTGTTGTGCCAGGACAAATCTGTGGGTCATTGTCTGGAACTTCCCAATCCTACAGACATTATTTTATGGATGCTATGTATGTAGCACAGCACAATGAATATAGAGAGCTGCCTTCAAAGTCAGGAAAACTTGGGTTCAAGCCCTAAATTGGACATAGTAGCTATGACTGCAGGAAGTCATTTAACCTCTCAAATATCCTCCAACAAGTCTCTAAGAGTCTTAAGCTGCCAAACAAACTGATCTGCAGAGGTACAATATCCCCCACCGAGAATTCCCTAAACCAGCACAATCGCATCTAGCCTCCTGGGTCCTTTCCCACTCTGGTATACATATCTATGTGTGAATTGAGTATACCTGAGCACACATGTATGAGAAAATGTGTGTGCGGCTGAGATACAATGTGAATACATAAGAAAGTAAGCATTACTACATATGTATATAAATGAGGTTACATGGCGCTTTTCTCAACCTTATGAGGTAACAGTGAATCAACAAGCATTTATCAGCTGCTTTATAATGTCCCGAGTATTGTACTAAATGCTGCAGGAAAAAAATAAGACAAAACCACAAGGCCCAACCATCGAAAAGTTCACATCTGAATAAGACAGATGTGTACATATGTATTTTATATGGGTTAAGTGGGAGTAATCTTAAGAAAAAAAAAGTCTTGGGGTGGAGGTTCACCTGGAAAGGTCTCTCATAAAAGATCTTGAAAAAGTTAGGAAAACCAAGACTTTAGGGGAATCAGGGATGGGGAAAAGTGAGTACAAAGAGACAGGGACAACAAGTACTGCTGGATGAGAGAAAAATGGAGAAGAGTAAAGCGTAAGTGTAGAGAAGGAAGGAGCCAGGTTGGGGAGGGCTTCCAAACAGAGAAGCCCATGGAGCTCACTGAAGATGCTGTGCTCAAACAGATGCTTTCGAACAATCCCAATGGAAATTACTAAGGACAGACTTGACTGGAAAAAACACCAAAAACTTTTGAGGAGGAGCCCCAGCAGCAGGCCATTATAATGGCCCAGGCAAGAGGTGATAAGAGCCACAACTAGAACTATGGCTGTAGAAGAAGATACAGATACAAGGGATTTTGTGAAGCCAGAACTGACAAAATCTGATAGCAGAGTAGCCACGTTTGGAAACGACACCATGTTTTTGAATGTAGATGACTAGGAAGATGGTGATATCCTTTCTAGTAATAGATTGTTCAAGCTGTCCAAGAGGCAGATGGTGATTCAAGACTTCTTAACTAACTCAGGATTTGGATATAGGGCTGGATATAGAAATATAAGAATAATTTGCACAGAGATAGTAATTGACCTAATAAGATCATCAAAGGGTTAAATGACTTGTAGAAAATGACATTTGAACCTAAGTCTGCGGACTCCACTAAGCAAGTAAGAGAGAAACAGAGGGGTGGGGAAGGGAAAGAGGAAGGGAAGGAAGAGAGAGAGACAGACAGACAGACAGACAGAGGGGGGAGAGAGAAAGAGAGACAGAGAGAAAGGGAGAAAGGGAGAGGGGAGAGAGACAGAGACACAGAGAAAGAGAGGAGAGAGAGAGAAAGAGAGAGAGAGAGAGACAGACAAAGAGAAACAGACAAAAAGACAGAGAGAGAGCGAAGAGATAGAGACAGAGAGCGGGGGAGAGAGAGAGGAGAATGAATGCAAGTGAGACATTGTGGGTGTGAACTCTACAAAAAGATACTTTGTGCCAGAGAGTGAGCAGATGTATTTGTGACTGATAGATTGTGATTAAGTGAGAAATGGTGTCTGGATTTGGAAAAGATTATCTATTTGTCTGTGACAGCAGAAATGAGAGTCAGTGAGTGTGTGTGTAAGTGTGTGCATGTGCGTGCGTAACTGACACTAAACGAATACAAATCACAGAGAGTCTATCTGGGAAAGAAAATAAATGATGTTTACATGAAGAACTGACACTTATAAGAGTGTGCACATGACATGACTGAAGGCTACAAAATGTTAAGTGTGAGAAACATCATCAGTTTACCTGTTCTGCTGACATTATTTTCAAGTGGCAGTGTCTTAGAAACAGTATATTTGTGAGATGGGGGAAGGAGGAGAGAAAACTACCATATATGGACAGACACAGGATGTGTGTTTACTACTGATTTAAAAGATGGCGTATATGTTGGAAGAACTATATGTGTATGTGTGTTATACATAAAAAATACTGTCCCCAATCTAGGCTGCTTTAAAAAAAATTTGTCCCCACCTCCCATTCTTTAGAGAAAGAGGGAAGCCTTTGGCCCTGAAGGAGTTAATACTTTGCCCATTCCTCATCCAGCAGCTGGGTTAGTTTGGTCATGCTGGGGTGAGTGTGTGTGTGTTCGGTAGGGGGGAAGCAGGGGCAGAGAGAGGCAGGTCGCTGATGTTATTTGACCCCCTTCTTCCCTCCCCACGGTGCTGAGAAGACTCTCAGGGGTCTCTTCCCTCCCAGCTGCCCCAATACCTTTTCATTCCTTAATACCTCCCCCACACGTGTCCTCAGGGGCCCAAGTCTTGCCCTGGCACTCCCCCCTGCTTCGGTGCTACGAAAAAGCCGGCACCGTGACCTTACCTACCGTCTCTACAGTAAACCAGAGGATCCAAACTTGCCTCCCAACAGTGGTTGGGGAAGATCCCCCTATTCCAACACAGACCCGGGAGAACCTCTGCACCCCAAAACTGAGTCAGAGAAACACTAACCTGATCAGTGACCAGAGCAAGCCGTCTTCCTTTCCCCACTCCTGTCCCTCCCCCAACTGTCCCTAGTTCCGAGGGAAGGTGCCCCTTCGGTGGCTGTGGCTGCCCCTGTGGCCCAAACTCCAAGGAGAATAAGCAGATGATCAGTTCTGGGGAGGTGCCCACAAATGTGGCTCCTTTTCCACAAGGGAAAGCCCCGACTCTCTCCTCCACAAACCCACTCCCTCAGGAGGGAGAGAGGGAGGCCCTGGTGCTCTGAAGAGCCCCCCGGAGCCAGTTCCAGGCAGTGGGAGGGAGCTGTGTGTGCTGTGGGGGAGGGGCCAGGCTGACCGCCCCGCGCTGAGCTGCTGGCGGATGCCGAGGCTATAAAGCTGCTGGCTGCTGCCACGCTCAGCCTTAAGATGCACATGTGTGCTGAGGAGAGAGGACCAGCGGCGGCGGCGGACGGCTGCTTCAGAAGCCTCTGCCTCAGAGCCTGAGAGGAGCAGGGCTCCCCTTCTGCGTCAGAGTCCACAGAAGAAGACACCTCTGTCCCCTACCGAGCACGAGGAGAGAGGCGGGAGGCATGAGCTGTGGCCAGAGCTGAGGGCTCGTGGCCAGCCCCAGACCCCCAGGACCCCGGCTCCACTCGGCCCTTGCCCCCTCCCCAGCCTTCGCCATGTCCTTTGCCATGCTGCGCTCAGCACCCCCCAGTCGCTACCTGTACCCCGAGATCAGCATGCTGTCAGAGGATGAGGAGAACGGGAGCGAGAGCTCGGGCTCGGACGAGAAGCCCTACCACCTCGACGCCGACGGCTTTGGCCTCAAGGGTTCCAAGCGCCGCGCAGGAGCCAAGAAGGGCAGTGGTGGTGGGGGGCGCCTGAGCCGGGAGCCCCGGCAGAGGCACACGGCCAATGCCCGAGAGCGGGACCGCACCAACAGCGTCAACACCGCCTTCACCGCCCTGCGCACCCTCATCCCCACGGAGCCCGCAGACCGCAAGCTGTCCAAGATCGAGACGCTGAGGCTGGCATCCAGCTACATCTCCCACCTGGGCAACGTGCTGCTGGTGGGCGAGGCCTGTGGAGACGGGCAGCCCTGCCACTCCACACCAGCCTTCTATCACCATGCAGGGGGGGCTAGCCCCCCCCCTCCCCCTCCCCCTCCCCGGGACAGCGAGAACTCCCAGCCCAAACAGATCTGCACCTTCTGCCTCAGCAACCAGAGAAAGTTGGTGAGTGGCAAATTTGCTTTGGAATGATGTGCATATGTTTGTTTATGAGGGTTGGTATGCTCAAAGTCTAGCGGGAGAAACCATGGTTCCCAGCTTTTTCCTGGGGCTGGGCTGGGGACCACAAGAATTTCCAGTTGGAGTAGATGAGAGGAAGTAGACTCACACCCAGAAGGTGCCCACCATGCAAGGCCGGGAAGTGCCCCAGCAGGGAGGTTCCTAAAGACCTCCAAGAGAGGTCTCTTATCTCTGTCTGAGCACTAGCCAGACGCCGAGGGGACTGAGCCACAACCCTGCTTCACGCAAGCTCAACTGTGACCTGCCCCTGCCCTCCCCCCACCTCCCCAAGTCTCAAGGGCTCCTGCAGGAAGCACTGCCTAAGTCAGGTCCATAGAGATGGACGAAAGCAGACGTCCAATCCTCATATACCAGAACTGTAGGCTAGGATGACCAGCTATGGATTTGGGGCTTGAGGGTGGGGTAATTCAACCCATTAATGCAACCCAGCTTCCTCGGAAGCTAAGGCCTAGGGGAGCCCATTAAATCCAAGCCAGCTGTGGCGGCTCCAGAGTTCTCTGAAACTCATCCTCCAATAGGGTCTGGGCTAAGGTGCTCCTATATAGAGGCCCCTCCGACCTCACCACACTTACCTCCAACCCTAACCCACAACTCTATGTCCAGCCTTGCAAAGGATGTTCAAGAGACCCCACAAAACCAGCTCTAGCCTCTCAGTAATCACTCCATTAGCTCCTTCTGCATCTCTCCGTTCAATATCAATGTGCATTATCATTGGAAAGGCATCCTCTCTTATGTCCCCATCTAGGACAGCTAAATCCCCATCCAGGTTAGGACCTTTTATCTTCACTTCCTGCTAACCATAAGTACAAGGCTTATGGATTAAGTTTATGGGCACCTACAATTCCCCAGAGTGAGTGCAGATGGTAATATGCACTCTCTGCATCCATAGATTTCTCAGTCTCATAGGAGGGAGGGAAGGAGGAAGGAGGGGAGAGAAGGAAAGATGGAGAGAAGAGAAGAGACTCCAGCAAATAAAGGAGGAGCCAGAAGAGAACAGGTTTCAACCTCAAAGCTGCATTCTCTCCTCCTAAGTCTGCTCTACCTGCAAGTCTGGCAGAATCTATGGACAACCACAAGTTCTCTCTAAATCTAGACTTCTCACATTTCTTAGATAAGATGGTTCCTACCATGAGAACTCCAGGAGTATGTCCTTTATTCCCCAAACCACTTATAATCCTACCCCTACCCCTTTTATATCATCAAAAGCTCCATCCCCAGAAAGAATGGAAGGATACCAAAATATGGTGAGGGAAGGGGAGAGAACTAAGCCCCTTTGCTTAAAACATATTGGGGAAAAAAGAATCAGATTTGGAAAGACTGATGCAGCTACTGAGATCTACCAACCCAAATAAATTTAGGGAAGTTCCTGGGTTCTTTCCCCTACACCTTTTCCAACAAGGTAAACAGAACCAGGTGGTCTAATATGCTATGGGGCTCAGGAATTATGGGACTCTGTGGGAAGGGTCTATCAATATACTTAAGTCCCTGGAGCAAATAGAACTTCGGACTGGGGATATAAAGATTAGATATAGCTGGGGGAAAAGATGACTTGTAGGAAGAAGTGTCTCAGGAGACTTAGACTAATGGTACTTACCCGACGGGACCAGAGGACACAGGAAGGCAATAGGGCAAGAGCTGAGACAGATCAAGTCTGAGATGGCTGCAGAGCACCTCTGGGGGTATGGGGGAGAAATGAGAACAGGCAACAGGGAGCTACAAGAGAATGTTATGCATAAGGACAAAACCTATGACTGCATTGGTATCCTCTAACAATTTAAGTGCAACCAGTGATTCGAGAGCATTGCCCCGGGCACTTAGAAGCCTCACAGAAAAGGGTGGCTGGCTTCACACCAGGTAAGAGTGAGGAGGGAGAAATAGGGAGAAGCCTAACAAGTGAACCAGAGACAAAGAACAGAGGGTCGGGATCAGAATGGCCTAAGGAGCAACAGGAGGTCTTCAGCTTACACTGGGTCAGTCTGCATGAATGACTGAGTGACCCTCCCCCGCCTACTTCCACCCCCTCTGAAAAGGAACAAGGCCAGACCCCAGTTTCACAAAGCAACAAAAACGCCGTGGAAGCTGTCAGCATCTCTGACACACAGAACACAAAGGCAGGGAGGAAGGAAAATGAGGAAAAGTAGGGACTGCTCTGGAAAAAGATCACTCAGTGACAGTCTGAGAACAGAAATAGCCCAGGGACAGGGGGAATCCCAGGCAGAGTAGTTTTTTCCCCTGGGGTTAAAGATTTTTAGTGCCCCACCAACTCTTCCCTTCCCTCTTCTCCAGCAGTAAAATCCCTTTGGACAGCTCCTGTTCAACTGCTTACTTAGGGACAGGTTCCCTCTCCTATCCCTACAACCAGAAAGGAGGCCTAATCTGAAACTGCTCCACAATCCTACCTCAGGTACTACTGGCCAGGTCCACAGAAGGGGAAATTACCCATGATCCAGGGAAATGAATTCTGGCCCAATTCACTACAATGAGGTAGGACTGGTGGTCCCATCTATTAGCATTCCTGCTAATGGAAGTTAATTTGGGGCTTTGCAAACAAACAGGTCATTGAGGAACTTGAGGAGACCCCAAAATAAATTACTACCAAACTATTATAGACCTGGGTTGTGGAGGGGAGGAGCAGAGAAGAAGAAAAAAAAGGGAGAGCCATGGGACAAAGGGCTCAGGAAGCAGTTTGGAGACTGAAAGAATAGCCTCCAGGGTCCTCACCTCACCCCCTTGCACTATCAGGGAGATGGGCTAGCCCCTGAGTCTAGTAATTTATGGTCCTTCCTGCACTTGGTGGTACCGGAAAGGCAAGGTGAGAGGGGAAAAAATACGAGGCGGGCTTTTCCCAATCCCCATTTCCTCTCCAGACAGCACGAGAGCGAGCTCCTGGGGCCTGAACATCTGGGAAATTTAATTTTACAATTTCTGTTCTGCAGCCCCCCCTCCTACTCCAGTCTCCCCCTCCCCAAGCTGTGGTAACGAGAGACGAGGCGGTCTGCATGGAAGGAGGCAGGGGGACTCAGGAAAAGCTTCCCCCTTACACTCCCCAAAGCAGACAGACCCAGCTAGGTAGGGGGAGGGGACCCGGACCTGGCTCTCAAAGGGAAGGAGAAAGCAGTGGGCCTTTAGGGCACCCCTTCTGACCATGACCCGCCAGCCTCATGATGGGGCCAGCCCAAGGGGAGGGCATTCCATTTGTCTGACCCAAGAAGCCCGGTCCATGTACAAGTGGGGGTGGGAGAGCTCCGTTGGAGCCTCCAAATCCCACCCATTCTCTACAATATGTCCTGCTTTGATCCCCTTACCCTCCTAATGGTACTTTCACTCTCCTTTTCAGAGTAAAGACCGGGACAGGAAGACTGCGATCCGGAGTTAGGAGACAAAGATCAACACCGGGAAGGGGGTGGGGAAGCAGAAGAAGGGGAGATGACATCAAATGGAGCCAAAGGAAAGATAAGACAAAAGTCATACACCTTATCCATCTGCCCCTTGATCTTTGGACCCTCTAGGGACATGGGCCTCAACGGCACATTGGATAAACTTCCCCCCTACCACCAAACAGACTCTGGGTTCTTGAGAACCTACTAAGAGCCCTGTACAGAATGGAAGAGACCCCTGTGGCGGACGCTTAGCGATTAGGGAAGACTGTGCCCTCTACCTCAGGACGGGGTGACAGCCAAATCAGCTGTACCTGGGAGAGGAAAAAGGAAAAGCTGGCGGGGTGAGGAGGAGAGGACCGCTAGCATCCACCCCCCCCCCCCCCCCCCACTCCCTTAACCAAGAGTTAAGCATTCTCTCCCTAAAAGACCCCAGCCCTCAAGGCTTTCTGGTCACTGAAGAACTTTAAAATATTCTGAATTCTGACTTCCTGATCTGATTTTCTTTCTGAATCAATACATGCTGGTGTTTCATGTCATTGATACGATAATATAAAGTCCAAGTTATTTGTATAATTAAAAATTAAAATCATAGGGCCCAAGTATGGAGGTATACCACTTCCTCCATCCATTCCAGGTCCCTCCTAACCCTAGTTCCTAACACCAAGGGCCTTGGTTGTTTTCCAGTCAGAATTCTGCCAAAGGGAAATTCTAACATGGGAATCTCTTTCCCAAATTTGCCATCCTTCAGTCACTGGCCAGGAAGGACCAGCTGAAACAGAAGGGCTCAGCCCCCAGGACAGCAAAGCCTCTCTCTAGACCTGCTGCTGGTGGGATTATAATACAAACAGAGGCAGGACCTTGCTAAAGGGATAGACCACTAATTCTCAGGGTTCTACTAACAGTCCCTGTGCCCCAGACCAGATACCTGCACCAACAACCACCATAAGAATTACACAATCAAAAAAAAAAAAAAAATTTTTACACAATCCCCGGGCTGCCAGGTAAGATTTGGCCCTGCTCAGATAATAGGAAGCAGACCAGGGATTTGTGCAGATAAGGAGGAAAAGAAGTATTAGGAAGGAGCTTGCTGCAGGAAGAGATACAGAAAGAAGAGACAAGGGTTTGAGTCAAGAAAAGATGTAGAGACAGAATAAGATCAAAAAAGGGCAGCGTGAGAAAAGAGGGACAGTGAATGCAGAAAATGACAGAAACAGAACAAAAGCCTCAGAACAAAGCCAGGGATAGGTGGCAGAGTGGTAAAGACATGCCAGGAAGACTGGTAAAGTTAAAAGCTTTACTTCCCCAAAGAAAACAAGGTGCCAAATTCGGATGAAGAAAAAAGGAGTGGCCAACCTAGGTTATACTTTGCCTAGTAGCCCAGGAAAAGAGAAAACCTTTATAGCCAAAAATCAAGCCTTGGTGAGGATGAAGTACTGGCGAGTTTTGAAGAAATTCCCTTGACGTTAGTCTGGTAAACGTAGGTTCTGCCCTACTCCAAAACCCAAAAAGGCACCAGGAAGTTTCCTTGTCCACAAAAATATTCTTTTTCCACAGAGTTGGTCCTGTGAGGGATACGGAAGATAAGATCAAAAGGTGGAAAAATAATGCTACTTATTCCCTCTTCCCCTGCCCACTCCCACAGGGGAAGAGAATACCTTAAGGTACAGGTCCTAGCCCTGGTGACCCACTTGTAGAATAAGCCTAAGAAAAGGTTTTCCTGTTGGCCACTGAACACCGGAGGCCCTGGGCTCTGAGGAGCAGAGAGAGCCCAGGCAACTGCCAAGCAGGGTTTCCATTCAGAATCCTGAAATGGCAGGCCTCCCTCTTCTCTTGTGCAGCAGCAGCTTGGCCCAATATGGAGTCAAGGTTTTCAGACTTTTAAAAACTGGAGAAATGAGGGTCTGAAAAAGTTGCTGTCTATAGCCCAACTCTTTAGGCCCAGAAGCAGAGAAGCTTTGTACCCTGTCAGGGGAGGGAGAGGAAATTATACAGATCAAGCAAGCCTTGAGAGGGACATGGAAACTAGGGTATATAGTCAGATGGGAACACTCATAATAACAGTAACAGCTGGTACTTTGAGATCTGAAAAGTGCTTATTAATCTCAAAACAACTCTGAAGTGTATGCTAAAGTTGTTATCCTTACTTTACAGATGAGGAAACTGAGGCTTTGTGAAGTTAAGTCCTTGACCATGATCACACCTGAGGGAGGATTCAAATCCACATTCTCCCAGATATGCTTACACATATGCGTACTCCCTCCCCCTTGTCTCCCCCTTTTCCCTCTACCAAAAGTCACTGAATGAGGAAAGGCCCCAGCTCACAACAAGGAGCTTCTCTAAACCCATCACTCCCAGGACAGCATTCACAGAAATGGAAGTGTCCACAGTGGGCCTAGCTTGGGACTGCTCCTAACACTCTGGGTTTCTTGGTCTCAGCAGGCAGTGGCCCAGGACGGGGCCCAGCCCTGTCATGGATCTGATCTATGTTAGCAACTCTGCTGCAATTTGAGATGGCCCCTATATGATTTTGATTTTGCCCCTATTTGATTCATCATCCAACCCCCCCCCCCCCCGCCCCGATTCTTTTCAGAATACCCATCTCTCAAGGCCATAAAGTTACTGTTGGAAGCCAAAGCCACAAGAGGCAACCTTGAAGACCTAGGGTCCTAGGTCATTTATTCCAGCCATAACAACGAGGAAATCATTCTTTGATATCTCTCAGCCAAATGGTCATCTGCTTAAATAAGGACAGACAACAGGGCAAAAAGGACTTTATCCCAGAAGTGAAGTGATTCGGGCAAAGTGCCACAGCTAGTAAATCGCAGTAAGGCACTGAGCCATGGTCAGTAGGGTAGGGGGAAGCAGCTTTTCCACCAAACCATCTTGGAAGAATTCCCTGCCTTCTGAGACTGCTCATTTTACTCTAGAACTAGAACAGCCCTAATTGTTAGGAAGTTTTTACTTATAGTGAGCTACAATTGGCTTCACTACAATTTCCATCCATTTCTCCTAGTCCTGCCCTTTGGGGCCAAGCAAAGTAAGTTTAATCCATCGGCCACAATAATTGTCATGCCCCTAAGTATTCTTTTCTCCAAGCTAAATACCCCAAGTTTCCTCTCACCCTTCTGATGACCCTCTTTCCAAGAGACATTAATACTATTTCCAAATGTGGAAAGTGAAGTTAATGAAACAATATTCCAGGTGTAACTGCAGGGGAGAGAGGGACTGCTATCTTCTTAAATGGACACCATAGGGAGACGTGTCACAACTGACAGCATCCTGCGATTAAGAATTGGGAACCTCATAGAATCATAAAAAGAAATGGAAGAGCCTAGAGAGGTCATCTAATCCAGCATCTTCATTATACAGATGAGGAAACAGGTCCCAAGCTCACACACGTAATGAGAACTAGTATCTTAATCCAGCTTTACTGATTCAAAATTCAGTGTCCCTTTACAATGAACTATGTATGCTGGGGCTCAAATCTAACCCCCAATCAATAGTTATAAACTGGGTAACCTGGCCAAGTTACTTAGGTTACTTCTCTCAGCTTTAGTTTCCTAATCTGCAAAATGGGGGTAAAAATCATAGTATCCACCTCAAAGGGCTAAGATAAAGTGTTTAGGGCATTTTGCAAACTTTAATGTACTTAAAGCATAGAAATAGACCTGTGATTTTACTGGCATGGGGAAGTCCCTGTTGAGAAAACTCCCTCTTCCAAAGTAGAAAGGCAATGTCTCCGTAATTCCAAATCTTTGCAAGCTGTCTGTATTGCTGAGATTTAAGTAACCTATCCAGGAGAGTCACAAAGCAAAACCTGGTTTCAGGTCAGCTCTTTATCTATCATACCATACTCTCATTTAACATATCAAATCAATATCAATTTCAAATGATTACATCTCATGAATGTAGCTTATGAGTACATTATAGCTTTTTTGGCTGCCAGGTTCCTTATAGGGAGGCACTACTACACTACAGTGGTTTATATCTTGTCCCGGACATGTACTATACATATGTATGATGCTGGACAAATCAGCTCAACTCCCTTAGCTTCAGGTTCCTCAATGGCAAAAAATGAAGACTATGGATGGATAGTAAGTATGGATGGAAATGAGAAGTACAGATCTTTAAGGTCACTTTCAACTTTAGATTCACAATCTTATTTCTTTCTCTTTTCTCTCTCTCTCTCTCTCTCTTTTTTTTTTTTTGCTGAGGCAATTGGGGTTAAGTGACTTACCCAGGGTCACACATCTAGGAAGTGTTAAGTGTCTGAGGCTGGATTTGAACTCAGGTCCTCCTGATTCATGGCTGGCACTCACAGTCCCATTTCTATCACTGTCAATTCAATTCTGTATTTAATAAGCTATACTATGTGCCAGCCATGGGGGGCACAAAGACAAAAAAGAGAGACCCTAAATAGAAGTCCAATTATTATAGTCCAATAGAACCCAAAGGCTTTTCCACAGGAACCACTGTCTAACCCTAGTCAGTCAATCAATAAGCACTTATTAAACATTCATTACACACCAGGAGTTGTGCTGCACTGGGGATTCAAAAGGAGGCAAAAGATAGCTCATGCCCTCAAGGAATTCAATCTTCAGGGGAGACCAAAAAACCCAAACCAGTAAGCACAAATAAGTTAATTAAGAGATGGCCAGGAATTAGGAGAGGGAAGGCTTCCCACAGAAGGTAGGGTTTTAGCTGGGATTTGGAGGAATCCACAAGGCAGAGATTGGCAAGTGAAAGCCTTCTAGGTATAGGGAACAGCCAGAGATGGAAAAACTTGCTTGTGAAACAAGCAAGAGGCCAGGGTCACTGGATGGAAGAAACATACTGGGGAGAAAGATTTAGTAAGGAGAATGCAAAGGCATAGGGGGGCTAAGTTCTTCATAACTTTGAATACCAAACAAAGGAACAAGATTTTTTTTTAACCCAGACTTTTTGTTTTTCATGTTCACCATCACTGCCTATATGGCCTAATGGAAATAGGGCTGGGCTTGGAGCAAGAGAACTGGGGAATCCTCCCTTCTATCACTTACTATCTTTCTGAGCTTTGGAAAGTTCCTTAATTTCCTTGGGCCATAGTTTTCTCATGGTAATGATCTTTGGGGTCTTCTGACCCTCCTCACTGCTAACCTCCCAGACCTTGAATGCAGACCTAAGCTGACTTCAAAGATGGGCAATACTTTTTTCAGAGTTGGACTACGAGAGAAGCCAATAGAGTACAACCCATACCTAAAGAAAAATCTCTTGTAAAACAACCCCTGGGAAATTCTTCAAAGCATGGTCAATACTACTACTTGGTAGTTAGTAGGATGAACTCTAAAAGCCTAAAACCTATTATCATCACCCAACCCAACTCTAGGCCCCCATGCCAAAGCTGTAATACTATAAACTGCTGCCTATTTCTGGACTGAAAGTCAGTGTTGGCTGCAGGAGCCAGGTAATTCTTTTAACTTCTATAAAGCACAGTAAAGACCCCAGAACAACAATTTGCTTTCAAGAAGTCACTGGGCATACTGACTGGGGGGAAGTGGGGGGACAGGGTGGGGCTTCTCTGTCATATATTATATGTCTCCTAAAAATAAACCCTATTTATTCCAAGACTCAGCCCCAATGCAAGAATGTACCAGTCCGGTGGTGATTTAGAGCTGGCTTCCCTCCCCCCTCACCCCCACCCAACTCTGCACAGCTGGCCAGCCATTAAAATCCTGCAGGTGACGATTATAGTTTAGTAGTAAGAGCTGCACTAGGCAATTGCAAGAAGAAAGGCTGAGCTCATGGGGGAGGGTATGGTAAAAATAGGAAAGGTAAAGAGATTTTACATGCCTCCCAACCTCAGCCCGTACACAGAAGATCTGACTTCTGGACTGAGAATGAGAGTTGGGGGGAGGGGAGACAACAGCTATCTTCTTACTTCTAGAGGCTGTGAGTATGCTGAGGGGTTTCCAGACTCTTTGAGGGGAGAACTGCAGTGCCAGCCCCACTCCCCCCCCCCATTCATTACTCCTTGAATCCAATTTCTCAGACACACCCAAATTCATTCCTTAAGGAATTGGGGGGGGGGGGGGGGGGGGGGGAGAGTTGAGGTGGGGGAGTGTGGATCAAGACTGTCCAGACACCTCACCTCCTGGACCCGTTGCAAAGGCTGAGTCACTGACGGGAAGGCCTAACCACAGGCGTTCAAGAGCACCCCTCGTAACTCCGTCACTGCTGACCTCACTCTTCCCTTAGGTCGGCAGAAAGGCCCTTTGGGAACCCGGACAGAAGATGTGATGGGGAAATAGACCAGGAGTGAACAAGAGCTCTTGGGCTGCATGCTGGCTGGTCCCTTGAGCACCACATCCAGACAGACGCGTCTCAGCCCAAGGCTGAGGTGAGTAGGATGTCTCAGGAGATGAAGATATTGGCAGAAACACAAGGAATTGGAAAATCAGGTCCTTGACTCCTATTACCAAGATCTCAATGAATGCATCTCTCAGCTTCGGTTTTATGAGACAATCCACCATTATATAACTCACACTTATAGAGCACTTTAAAGTCTGCAAAGTGCTTCACACCCACTATCTCACTGAGGTCGGCAAGTAGTGGCGAGGGGCGCACCAAGGTCACACAACTAGGTCAGTGACAACACCAAGAACTGAACAGGGACTTCCTCCCCAAGTCCAGCCTTGCTCATGGTATCAGAGGCCCACCAAAGGCGGCCAGTGAAGGGCCTGTCCCCAAAACCAGGAGGCACAGAGTAAGTAAGGGTTGAGCAGGGCCCCTCGCTCCGGGGCTTCTTCCACTAACTTTTCTCCATCCTTAGCCTGGCCTGGATCAGATCCACACAGAGGAATGCCTAATGCAACCCCAGACACCCTGCAGACACTTCCACTCACTCCAGGTACCCACCCACACGCACTCGAGTAGAGACAGACACACATCCTAACTCTCCCCTGGCCCTTCAACACAGCAGCAGGCCCAAAAGACCTGTGGAAGCAGGAAGCCAGGAGTGTAATTTTGGAGGAAATTCTCAAAGCCAAAGCCATTAAGGGCTAGAAAGGGGGCTGTGTCCAATTGATAGAAATATAACACGATTAAAAAAAAAATCTAAATGTCAGGTTCAATTCGGACAGAAAGCCATCTCCAGATTTCCTCTCCTTAATCCTGAATGAGCCCCCAAGTGAAGAGGGGGAGAAGGGAAGTAAAAGGGGGCAGGCACAGCCAAGGGCATCGCCCCACCTTCGTTCTCCAAAGTCGGGCTCAGCCACGTGCCTCAGCTAGGAAAGGGGAGCCCTATGTATAAGGAGCTTCATTCTCAGACTCTGGAATGAACGGGTCAGGCCAGCACAGCCTCTTTAGAACAGCATTCTTCAAATGAGAACTGGTTCTAGTGGATCCTTTCTCCTTTTCCTGGGGGTCTCTTCTGTGTGCTCTGGCTGGGCAAATTAAGTGAAAGAGAGAAGGAAACTAATAGGGGAGCAGCAAAGGGGATCAGAAGATTTTAACTTGAAAACTGTCCTGAGAATGCGCATATACCAACTACTTGCAAATACAATTTATTCCTTTGCCAACAAACCTTTCTATTTTGGAGAAGAAATCAAGAACCCCAAATAACAGAGCTTAGGGATCAGTGTCAAAATTATTCTAAGAGCCCTTTGTCTGGATATGCCCTGTGCCTTCCCACATTCCGTTTCTGGTCCCGGGATCATAGCTCCAAAGCTGGAAAGGACTTCGTAGCCCACCTGCAGTGCAACCCCCTCACTTTACATACGAAAGACTTGCTGAGGTCACCTATGGGTGGCAATCAATCTTTATCTGTATACACTTTTAATCATCTCTCTTGGGTGCTGAGAGCCCAGCTCTTCTGAGCACGTGAGGTATCTCCTACACATCAGAGGGATGGAAGCTCTCATAGCAGGAGAAGCAATTTCCCGTCATTTTAGTTTCCCTATCATTCTTCCTGCTTCCTGATCGTTGAAACGACAAGGAAATGTCTTGCCCAAAGACATAGCCCATTTCTCCCCAAGGCTGGCACCCTGCCCTGTTTGTTAGAGCAGATACAATCTAGAGTGGGGAGGCCAGGAGATATGCTAGATAGGTAAGAGCACCGGATTTGAATTCAAACCCATCTTCAGACACTCCCTATATGACCCTGGGCAGACACAAAGCAATTTCCTCATTTATAAAATAAAGTTTTTGATAGCAGCTACTTCCTGAAGGGGTTGTGATGACCATGTAAGGTACCATATGCAAAGAGCTTTGCAAACCTTAAAGTGCTATGTGGATTGACTTGTGAATTAACTGAGATTTTTAAACAAGTGGCTTCTTAGCAAAATCCTATCAGTCAATATCTATTCATGATGGCAGATAAACAGCATCTCCAAAAGTGAAGACTGAAGGCACTGAAGACACAGGAGGGAGTCCAGATTTATAGAACCCAGGATTAGCCTCTGCCCTTAGTTATGATTTCTTACTTCTCCATACCATCGTCTGCCTCTCCAGGACAGTGAAGAAAGAGAGCTTTTTCAGTAGGGTAGAAGGGGGTATGTCTTTAGTGCCAGAGACTAGGGCTTAGTGGAAGTAACACTAGACCAGGAGTCAGAAGACCAGGGTCTCTTTCAGCTCTAATATTCTAAGTCTAAAGTCAATAAGCCTCTAGGTAACTATCATCCCCTCCAAAACTGAGTCTTTACTACATTCCAGTCCTTAAGGGCATCCCCAGAGATGAGAAGACACTGGAATTTGAAGGGATTTCAGAAGTTAGTTAACCTTGATTTTGAGGGACTTGAAATCCAAAGGCTTAGTGACTTGTCCATATCCTGATCACACATCTGAATTATTCTACTTTGTTCCAGAAATCACATTTAACGGAACTGACAAAGCTTGATTATTATAGCTAAAGAAAAAATGATCAGAATGGTCAAAATACTCAAGGAACAAAGTGGGGAAAATTTAACCTAAACTTACACACGGACAATAACTGCTTTCTTCAAGTATCTGAAAGACAATAAATGTAGAACAGAAGTGTCAAACTCAAATAGAAACTGATCCCTGAAGACACATATTGACTTAGAAAACCACAAATTAGCATTATCTATGTTGTATTTTTATTTTGTTAAATATTTTTCAATTATATTTTAATCTGGTTCTGGCAACAGTATAGTTTTGCAGCCAGCATGCAACCCACAAGCCCGGAGTTTGACACCTCTGTTCTAGAAGAATTTCATGTGTTTTGTTTGGACGCGGGATTTGAGTCCAGATCTGAAAGTCAATCCTACCTTACCTAGATCTTAGATGAATGCAGACCTTTGTTTCCCAGTATCTTCCTTTGGTTCATGTAAGCATCAGTTGTGCCACTGTGCCTGGATGGATTGTGTCACTCTACTCCTTATGACCCCAACTCACTATCCCATCAATTTTCCATACCTTCTGCTGGCCACTACTCTCTCATGAGAACAGTTTCCCTCAAAAGGAATATAAGCTCTGAACTGATGTAAAGTGAAATGAGCAGAACCAGGAGATTATACAAGGCAACAAGACTATATGATGATCAATTCTGATGGACGTGGCTCTCTTCACCGTGAGATGGTTCAAATCAATTCCAATTGTTCAGGAATGAAGAGAGCCATCTACACCCAGAGAGAACTGTGGGAACAGAGTGTGGAACACAACATAGCATTTTCACACTTTCTGTTCTTGTTTGCTTGCATTTTGTTTTCCTTCTCAGTTTTTTTTTCTTTCTTTCTACATCTGATTTTTCTTGTGCAGCAAGATAACTATATAAATATGTATACATAGATTGGATTTAACATATATATGAGCATATTTAACATGTATTGGACTACCTGCCATCTAGGGGAGGAGTGGGGAAAGGAGGGAAAAATTTGGAACACAAGGTTTTGCAATTGTCAATGCTGAAAAATTACCCATGCATATGTTTTGTAAATAAAGCTTTAACAAACAAACAAAAATCAACGTAAGCTCCTTGAAAATAAGAACCATTTATGCATTTCTATTCATACTCCTAACATTAGCACAATCCTTGGCACATGGTAAAAACTTTACAAATTCTCTTTTCATTATAGTAATTCTCACTTATTTGGGTCAGAGATTCAATTCTAATATGGACCAGTTTAGTTGACCAAGGAAAAGTTTGGTCTCATATTCACAGACAACCATCTCAAAAATATTACAAGCTAGTGGGGAGAAAAAGTAGAAAAACCAGGAAAAGGGAGCGAGTGTGGGCTTAATGAAATTCATCCACACTAGTTCAACAAGCCTCAAGATCTCTGGGAATAGAAACTACTCCTCAGTTCTACTTTTGTTACAGGTAGTTTGAAGAGAAACAAAAAGGATCTGAGCTTAACCTCTTCTACAATGAAGGAGGAGTGACTGAGGGACATTCTGGGGACTATGGAAGCAAAAAGAGCACTGGATTGAATATTAAAGGCCTTGGCTTTGACTTCTGATTATGCTACTTGTCAGCTGTGTGACCTTAAGCAAGTCACTCTAACAGTAATCTCATTCAGAAAATCAAAGGGTTGGAAGAGATGATCTCAGTTTTCTTTCAGTACTAGAGCTAAGACAATGCCCCTGGATGTACCTCTCACCTGTACAAGAGCCAGTTCTCTACAATCCCAAAGAAATCAGAAGGCCTCTTTCTCACTCAGCCCAGAGAGAACTGAGAAAAAACTGACATGAAAATGGCATCATCCCCAGCAAGTCCATCCAAGGAAAAGGATCCCTGAGGTAGGGAAGGGTTGATAATGGCTGCTGGGAGAGAAACAGTCTCTCCCACTCCCACCCACCCCCCACCCCCAATCATGGCTCCTCAGGGCATGGCAGCCTAGCCAAAGAACTCAGCAGCTATGAGCCTGTTATTCCTTCCATAGTTTGGCAGGGCTTCGAGCCCGGGCAAGGTTCCCAGCTGCTCCCAGAGAGCGCCATCAGTAGCAGTCGGGATCCTGGCCCGCCAGCCAGCAGGAGGGAAAGGGGGGAGGTAAGCAGAGAGGGAGGGAGAAGAACTCCGTCACCCTCCACTGCTCCGAGAACACAAACCAGACCCTTCAAAAGAAAGAGGAAAGGAGGTAGGGAGAGATGGGGTCACAGAGAAGGGAAGCTAAAGACGAACATTCCTTCATTCTCAGCTCCTCTACACCCAAACAGTTCTCAAAGAATGCTCACAAAGGTGACTGGGTCAGTGAAATAAAGAATGAACTGGGGACTTGGGGACAGGTGCTTGCTCTAGTTAGCCAGTTCTTACTTCAGTTAGAGCTCCTGTCCCCTGCCCCATACAAGATATTTGTCCCAATCAGAAACCTATTTAGCTTTCCTATAGTCTTGACTCCCCGACAGTGAAGATATCCTCTCCCATTTTCTGGACGGAATGATCCTCAGATTAAGGGACTCCTGTGTTAAGGCTAGTTCCCTCCAGACAGCAATATAGACATGGGCCCCACTGTACAACCTAGGATACACTGAGAAAGGTAGGGATCCTGAATTAGGGGTTAGTGATTGGTCCCCTAACTCCCCAGCCCATTTCCATCTCACCAGTGCTCCTTTTTTGGGGGCCCAGACTGGACTGGAAACACTCCACTTGGGGCCCTCAGCTATCAACTCCCTGTCCCCAGGCCTAGGGAATGAGCTGCTGCCTGCGCCACATGATTCATCACAAGGTCCTCGCTCCCTCCCTCCCTCTGCTGCTGCTCAGCACCTGCAATGCTGCCAGGAAACACATGTGACCCTGATCGGGCAAGAGCTAGAGGGCCGCTGCTCCCTCTGATTTAGTTGCTGTAAGCCCACTCCCTCACTCCTCATCTCAACCCCCACTGCTCCTCTCCAGGGACCAGCTCTCCCCTGCCCCTTGGCCTTCCCTCCTCGCCAAGAGGTCTGGTGGCTGGCACATTTGTTCTTCTTGATGTTGGCAAGGAGTAAACAATGCCAAGGGCAGGTTTCACCTCAGGAACAAGAGAAGGCAGGACTCAAGGAATTTAGTGTCAACCTCCACAGTGATGAGCTAAAGGATCAAGTCAGCCGCTCCCCCGGGAAGCTGAGGGCAGGCTGGAAGTCCTGCCAAAATGGTCAAGGGAGCTGACAACTCTTCTTTGTTTCCTGAACTCAATTCTCTGAGCAGGGCTGTGAGGGCAGTTATGGTTGATATGTCGGCTGCGATTTTTCCAATCTCTCTTGAAGCATCTCCTCCCCCCCACCTCCCCCTGCACTCCCCCTTTTCCTCCTTCCCTCCCACCCTCAGCCCTCCCCAAAGTGGCTGCAGCTGTCAGGGCTACAGATTGGAAGTGCAGGTACAGAGCTGGCCCACTGCCCGCCTCCCTGTGTCTGTCTGCCCAAAGAGGAAGCCAGTCCACCTCTGGAATCCTTCACTCTCTCCTCGTTCCGCCTCTCCCCACCTGTCCCCGGGGAGCACAGGGTCAGCCGCCCTCTCTCGGTCTCTCTCTTTTCCCTTGCCCCCTCTCCGATTACAATGCCGGCAGTGTTCATTCCCAACTCCCCCACTGCACGTTAATTCTGTGCCTCTGTCTCTAAACGACCAAACTGCCTTCCTGTGCCTCCTGTCTTTCCATTCCTCCTCCTCGATTTTTTATCTCTGACAAACAGCACAAGGCAAGCCGACCCTCTCCCCTGGGGGTGGGGAGGAGGTGGAGAGGTGGGGGAGGCCAAAGAGGGGAAAACTAGCCATTCACATGGAGCTTGCCTCTCAAGGGGGACAAGGGTGAGACAAGAACCTTCCACACACTAGCTGGCTGAATCCTGAAGCTGCCCCCCTCAAATCCCCCCCCCCCCACACACTTTAGGTCACTCACCTGTTCCAAGTGACCCCAGATTTTGAAATAAATATTTCTTAAAAGGATAGAAGGAGCTTCTTGAGGAACCTCCCAGTTCGGTCAAAGCATGAGGCTGAAGACCCAAGTCTCCATTATTAGTCAATGCTGAATTACTTATAAATCTTACCTTTTCAAATCAGTACTAATATAATTAGTTAAAATAAGTGATAAAATTCTTAGACAACAATTCTAAAAGCATTTAATTGGAACTTCTTATGGACATCAGCTTGAAGTCAGAGACAGTCTTCAAGCCAAAGGTCTTGGAATCAAGAAAAACTAGATTCCATATCTTGCTTCAGATACTTTTTAGAAAGACACCTTACATCCCATCACCTGTAAAATAAGAGGTCTAGTCTTGACTTCTCAAGTCCTCTAAAACCCTAAATCTACTTTACTATCCCTCCTGACCCACAAGAGAAACAAACTGGGATGGGGGTGGGAGATAGGGACAGACCGATGCCATATAGTTTCATAGGAGATCCTGAGAGGAAGCAGGACAGAAAAGCTGGAAAACCTTCTACTTCTCAAAGTTGGCTCTTCAAAGATCAGTTTCATAATTTGTTCTGAAGTGCTCAGTTTCCCAGGACATCAGACACACACTAATCCAAAGGTAAGTACAAAAATACCTTCCAAAAGAAATGATTTCAGGATTATCCGCTTTCCACTTGACTCTGATTCCTCCCATCCCCCAATGACTAGTTCCAATCATGTAAAAACAGAACAGCTTCTTAAGTTTGAGTTAAAGGAAATGGAGGGGAGAGATTAGAAAGACATCATCTTCTAGAGGAAGTCCATGAGAGACTAGGAACTTTCCAAAAAGGAGAGAGGTCTTTTCCATATCTGTATCACCTGCACACATCTCCAATTCTCTCTCTGTGCTCTCTGGCCTCTCACTTGGCATAATAGAATATTTGGGGATATTGGCATAGAGGAAACTTTATTTTTCTTCTAAGCCATTCCTTTCTAAAAGTCATGAGAAATGTAACTCTCTCCTAGTGAAAGGGGACAAATCCCTCCATTCTTTCAACCCTCCCCCAAACACTAATATGCCAGACCCACAGGACCTCTGGCCTGAAAAATAGCTAGCCCTCATACCCCTGGAATCCCCATTTTCTCCAGTCAGCTCCTTCCCTACAAAGAAATGATCGATGTAGTACCAAGTTATTGTCCCAATTAGCCCCCTCTTCCCCGCAACATTGTCTGTTCCCCCCCCCACACACACACCTTTCCATATAACTTTGCTCTTTACAAAGAAACTTTCCCTTTCCCAGATCCAAGATTCTTGCTATTTTGGCATCTGGTTCTACCAGCTAAAAATGCCTTCTCTCCTCCAAAACAGACCAGCTCCTTCAATGACAAAGACCTGACTCTTCTGGCTACTCTGGGACCTTTCAGTTTCTCCCCCATAAATAGTGGATTTCACAAGCACCCACTACATTACTCTCCTCCCTGGAAACACTCAGGGGCTTGGTTTACGTCTACTCACCCAATTCTAGATTTCCTAAAAGCTATGGCCAATCTGAGGGAGGTAAGAGGTGAAAAATTGGAACAAGAGGTTTGGTAATTGTTAATGCTGTAAAGTTACCCATACATATAACCTGTAAATAAAAGGCTATTAAATAAAAAAATAAATAAATAAAAAATAAAATAAAATAAAATAAAAGCTATGGCCAGCGGGCAAGAAGGCAGATGCATGGGTGGGCCAGTGGGCAGACAATAAGCATTTATTAAATGTTTACTTAGTGCCTGACTGTGAAGACCTGGCGTAGTACACAGCTTTTTGTCTGTTCCCTGGAGTTGGGAACTAGAACTTACAACAGGTAGACAGAGAATATGACACTTTAAAGAGCTCAGAAGCAGAACTGAATTTGAGATAAAGTGACTCTTTCCCCTATTTCCCAAACCCCATTCCCTAAGCAGCAATCGGCCTTTCAAATATACCAACTGCTTGGTCCAAAGCAAAGTTTCTTTGCTGTCCAGAATCCAACCTATGCTACTGGCAACCCATGGTCCAACCTCAGAAGGTAATCTACCATTCTCAAATATGACTGGGGAAGGGAGGAAGAGAGAAGTCTTTCTAATCCTGAATCAGAAGGCTCCATGCTTTACCTATGAACACCACCACTTATAATACTCCAATACCTTCCCATCTCCAACTCCCCAACCAATTAAGCACAATTGGCTTTAATCACATATCCCATTCTCTCTCCCCTGAGAAACTTCCTTCTCCCTCGAAGGAAGAACTGGATGAGAGAAAACAGTTTTTGAATAGAAAGCAAGCCCAAAGAGCACACAGAATGACAGGTGGCTGGCTGGTCCAACAAACAAGGCAGAGTTGTCCTTCACCACCTTCCCCCTCAAAAGAAAACACACATATGCACCTGCATCCCAGCCCTTCTCCCCAAGAGTCCAACAGACCAGGACTGGGGCAATTGTAAGCATACACCCTGCCCACTCTCTCGATTTATCACTGCTGCCTTCCAGAGAGGAAGGCCCTGAAGCACATGTTCTTCCATAGCAATATGACCTGGCTGAGTCAAAGATGACCTATACCATTCTGAGCAGAATTGTTATCTGCTGGAAAAAAACTTCAGCCTCTTTACGTAAAGATGAGAATAGAAAATTCTAATTATTCTAAGAAGTTTAGTGGATCCCCACTAAGCCTTAGGGTTACTGATCCTCAGTAACTCTCCTGTTTGAGTCAGTCTCTCATTTATTAAGCTCCTACTACATGCAAGACCGTGTGCTAAGCATTGGGAATACAAAAAGAGGCAAAAGAACACTCCCTCTCAAAGAGCTCACAATTTAAAGGGGGAAGACAACATGCAAACAACTATATACAAACTGTCTACAGGATAAATTAGAAATAACTAAAAGAAGGAAGGCACCAGAATGAAGAAAAGCTGTGAAAACTTTCTTGCAGCAGGTGAAATTTGATTTGGGACTTAAAGAAAGCAAAGGAAGCCAGAAGGGAAGATGAGGGATGAGGGACAGTCAGAGAAAATGTGCAGAAGAAAGATGAAGTATCTGATCTATGGATGGGCAGTGACTGGATTAAAGAGGACCAGAATTCCCTAGTCTATCCACATGTACATTCATTCCCATTGGTAAAAGAATGCTCCCAGGAGAGCCAATTTTGCATCTGAGGAGGGGTAAAAGCTGGCAATTCCCACCAGATCTAGGGCCTTCACGGATCAAATGTCTTCAAAAGTCGTGTGATTTTGTTAGTGAGGGTGATCTCTTCTTCATCGATTCTGATCACAACCTCCCCATCTGGTAAGAAGGATTGTCACAGTTAGGCTAATCTTCAGACAAGAAATAGTTATGTTCTGGGGTCATAGCTGAAGTCTTTCTAGTTAAGGAGGGTCTGCCACAATTGACAGAGCCTCCAAGAATTCAGGATCCCACCTCTGAGATGAGGCATTTGGGAAGGACTGTAGAAATCGATCAGTTCAATTATACTGAGGCAAAGAAAATCTCACTCTCCCAATGGAAAACAAAGGAAAAAAAAAAGTCAAGCAAAAGGGTTTATCAGGGACTTAGTCTCATTTTAATTGCTTGACCATCAGTGGGGAAGGGATCAAATGCAGCTAGAAGATACAAATTCTTTTACCCCTAGTGACAAGGTATGAATGTGAAAGGGTTTAGAGGTGGGAAGCTGTTTTAAGGATAGGATGTGAATGATTTTCAAGCTGCAAACAGGAGTCAGAAGTGCTTCAGGGCTGATCACAAACAGAATGGGGAGGGCCCTGGAACTCAGGAAACCTGAGCGGTGAGAACTCCCCCTGCCAGAACAGTCGAGACTATGCTGAGTGCAACTGGGGGCTGGGGGAATGGGGGGGCTCCAGGAGCAAGGGGAGTCCGCCAACAGTGTAGGCAGCTGCTGGTTCGGTAGCCGGGAGAAGCCATTAACGGTGTTTGGCTAGAGAGCAGAGAGGATCGTAGTTCCTGGACACACATATAGGCCTGGGTTTCATCCCTGTGGGATCTCGAGTTACAATGGAGTTTTGGGGGTGGAGGGAGTGGGGGAGCACAAACAGAGCCATAGGCCCCCCCCAATTCCTTCCAAGGAGCTCAGCCTCAGGCCAAGTTCAAATCAGGCAGCACTCTCCAGGCTCACTGATTCCCTGAACCATCAAACTATGTTTTTTTCCACGGAGGAGGAAAAGGTGGGTATTTCTCAGCCCAGAAGAAACTCTATCCCCAGTATCATCCTCTTCACACTATGGGTATTGGGAATCAGGGTCTCTCTACACAGACACCTTCCTTCCCCCTAGTCTGGTCATCACACTTTTGGTTAAAGTTCACAGCCTACAAAATTGTGCTAACCCCGATCCCACTTCCTAGAAAAATAAGGCTTTGGGGAGATGCATCAAGAAACAGCAACAGCGATAACAAAAGTCCAGTTCGGTGGAGAGATGGTAATATGGAGTGTAAGAGCTTGCAAGATGGGTGAGAAGGGAGAAGCAAGGGAAAGATGGGACACCTGTGCCTCAGTTTCTCTCAAAAAGTAAAAGAGTCATCCTTACTGCTGATGCAGCTGCCTTTCCTTCCTTCCTTCTCTTCCCCAACCCCCTTCCCTGGGGGTCTGGGCAGCTGGATGAGATCATGTCTGTGAAAAATGCTACAGCTTTGTGGGGAGAAGTGTGAGGTGGACATAAAGAGACAGGGAGGTGAACAGCTGGTCTCTGCTACCCAAAAACTCCAGTCCTTCATTGGTTTTTAGGCAAAAGGACCAAGAGATAAAAAAAGGGGTAGGGAGATGAGGATTGGATGACTGTTCTATAACCAGAATACAGACAAATCATCAAAAGGGCATTCCAGCTCCCTCATTTGTAATCAAAAGGATTACCAAATACCAAACTCCTTCTTAGTCCTAAACAATTCTAGAATAAAAAGAATGGTAAGGGGAGCTAGGAAAGAGTAGAGGTGTCCACACTTTTGTTGTTCATGTAACTTTATTATTAGAGTCAACTCAAAGTCATAAAAGGGCATCTGCTTCTGAGCAAGCCAAAAATCTATTAAGGGTTAAGGGGAAGAAGGCAAGAAGGTTTCCAAATTGAGGAAAAGGTCAGCTCTGGCCTCCTAAAGGCAAAGAGTTTTGGATGGGAGACCCATACAATTTAATGATGGCTAGAGTTTCCATTCTTCAGTTCTGAGAGGCAGTGGGTTCCCTCTATTTCCCTCCCCCCTAGCAAAGGGAAGGAGATGAGTTCCTACTGATGTCATTTCTTCCAGAATAACACACACGCCACCCCAGCCTTCCCCAGCCCCACTGCCAGGGTTCTGGGTATACTGTGGGCCAGCCAGAGAGTCAGCAACACCTCCCTGTTAATGGCTTCCTTTTGCTTTGGGGCCCCATCACCACACCCCACCTCTCACCCTTTAGGACCCCACAGACAGAGCTGGAAGGTTACAGAGTAGGGAGGAGGGAGGGGAGATAGGTTAGGAGGAGAGGCCAAGGGGCCTGGAATAGTAGTGTGGCCGCTCCCCTTCCTCAGTGCCAGCAGCCATCCCAAGGCCAATCTGTTTTTCCATGCAATTGTGCCAGCCCGGTCTAGTGGGGAAAAAGCCAGCTCGGCTGCCTGGCTCAACTGCTCTAAGAGGGGAGCTTGGCAGAAAGGAGGCTCCATGCCAGGGATGCAATAGAAAAAGAGGGGTCTATGACAAACCCACCTTCCTCATCGTCACCGTGCCTCAGACTGGGAAACACATCCCTACACATGTACAGGATCTGCCCCCAGGACATATGGTGGGCCCCAACAGAGGCTGTGTCCCCACATATCACACATAAGGCAGACATCCACATCAAATGGGGGACTCATACCTCTGAAAAGAGAGGGAAAGTCCGCATACTTGAATACACATGCATGCTGGGCAAAAGGAAACTTTCCATTCTGGCCCCAAAAGTTGGCAAAGAAAATGCTGCTGATCTGGGCAGACTGTTTAGACCGTCCCTCTCAGACTGCATTAGTTCTCTTCCCTCCCACCCCCAAACTAGGCACCTTGTATAGGGCAACACCCTCCCTACCATCCCCCAAACACTCAAGCCTGAAGTTCAGTTTAGGCAGGGGAGCAGGTCATTTCTTTCGCTTGGACATGTCAGAAGAGAAGTCCTAGGGATAAGGGAGAGATGGGGCCACTGAGAAAGGATTATTTATTCACTCCCTTACCCTACTCCAAAGCTCCAAGACAATTCAGAAGGGTTTTGTATCCAGCAAAATATTATATCTCTTGCCTTCTAGGAGCTCACCAGAGCCCATTAATTCTGTGAGAGGCTTTTTTGGACAGTTTTAAGGAGTCAACAAAACAGTGGATCACAGACCTAGGCTGAAAGTAAAATACCTGATTTCAACTCAGCTCCACCACCTCCTATAGTGGTTGGGTAAATTACTTCTATTTAGGACTCCAAATTCCTGAACCTATAAATTAGAGGGTGACCTAGATGTTTTGAGGTCCCCTCTTCTATGAAGTCCTTTGGGACAAGCCCCAAACGGCAAATCCATCTCTTGTCTCTCCAATCAGATTCAAAGTTGTGGGCAAAGATCATTCTCTCTCATTACCTAACTAAAAAAGAATTTGGGAAACACATATCGCCAATGTTTGGGTAGATAACAAGATCTAGAACTTTAAGGAATTTTAAAGATTATTTAGTATATCACAAGTCAATTTAAAGCTGAGGAAATGAGCTCAGAAATGTAATATGACCAGTGGTCATATAAATAGTGCTGGGATTCAAATCACAACTTCTGACTTCCAAATCACTGGGTTTGATCTCACTATCACAAGCTCTCTGATTGTTCCTCCCTGCATCCTCTCCCCTCCAAAACTCCCAGGAAGAGGTACTCCACTGCGTCTGGCCTGACAGCCACCACATCAGCATAACTGTGGAGAGATTCAATACTACAGTAAAGAGTCAACTCAGAGACGTGAAGACATGTAGGCAGCCCCTGGAAATGGTGGGTGGCTCATCTGGAAGGACCACTCTCTAACTCCTGACTGCTCAGCTCCTGAAAGCTGAGCTTGGACACCCCCTCTATCCTTCGGTCAGCTGTGTGGCCACAGGAGGTGGGAGGTACAGTGGGAGGGAGGCAGTGTTGGAAGGAGCAGGCAGCCCTGTGAGGTGCACTCAGCACACTGTCATTCATTAGCATGGACATATGGAATAGTCATCGTGGGAGGAAGCAGACCCAGGCAGCCCCCAACCTGTTTCCTCCCAATGCGGCCATGCTGCACCACCACGCAGCTCCCCCCCCACCCCCCAGTGGGCAAGGGGATCAGACAGTAGGGCTCAAGGGGGGAAAAAAGGAGGACAGACAAGAAAAGAGGGGCTGTCTTGGACCAGAGCTAGAACTCTCACACCCCTGAGCAAATTCTAATACAACTCCCACCCACCTTCTCACCTCCACACTCTATTTGCTATCATCATTGATTTTATAAATACAAAATATAAAAAAGTAGCCGACAGGATGTGGCTGCTGACAGCCAGAGCCCTTGGGGTGGGGGGAGGTAAAGAGCCGCACCACTGAACTCGTTCCCTCCCTCACCCGAAGCGCGCCCGGCTGCTCCCGGCCAGGAAACCAATTTATTTTGTTTTGTCTCTGTTCTCTGAAGGCACAGCAGAGACCGGATCGGGCTGACAGCCAAGGCTCGTGCAGTCGGCTGCCAAGTGAACAGGAGGACAAGCAAAGAGGGGAGGAAACAGAGTTTGGAGAGGTGGGGGTAGAGATGAAGACTCCTCCTCTTAGCCTCCATATCCCAGGAGAAGAAAAAGATTAGGACTTGTCAGAGAAGGACTTCCTGACTCAATCAGTGACCTGATACTCTATCAGTCCTAGGAAAAAACAAACAGCCACTTGGGCTCAAGGGGCTACAAAGCAGGTCATTTTGCCCTATAAGCACTGGAATAGAAGAAAAGTAATAATTGATAAAATGTAAATCTGGATCTTAGAGGCAGGAAAAATAGAACAAGTCCCTGCTTAGGGAAAGGTCCAATAGAGTCCAGGTTCTTCTCGAATATGTAAGGACTACAAATCCCAACATGCAGTGCAGTCTGCACAGCACCCTGACTTAAAAGGAAAGTACTTTTCACTTCTTGGGTAGGGCAAACAGTACTACCATTAGTTAGCCATAGGAAGAAAGGGGAACTAGGGAGCTGGCTCCAGTTTGTGTAACTGTGAGTTAGATATTGGCAGAGGCAAGCAATGTATGAGTATGGTAGCATCTTTCATCCCTAGGCTTTCACTCAGAAACAACCCCAAAGAGAATTCTTAACCAATAAGAGACCACAGCCATCACAAAAAATACTTTTGATTTCAGGAAATTGGAAAAAAAAAATTAAACAAAATCAATATAGCAAGTGGGGGGTGGGGGGGGAAATCTTGACATCAAATATCTACAATAAGTGTCTGGTATCCAAGATATACAGTAAATTAACATAAATATTTGAGACAGAACCATTCCTCAATAGATAAATGGTCAAAGAATATAAACAGTTCTCAAAAGAATTACAAACTATTAAGGACTGTTCCAAAAGTGGGGAACTAGGGATGTGAAATACTGCACATATTCACAGATTCAGCTAATGGTTGGTTAATTCAACTGAACAGTTTTTCCCCCTCATTTTTTCTATAAGGGATGGCTCACTGAGTAGGGGCAGAGAGGGAAGGGATAAATTTGGAAATGAAAATGATAGAAATACAAGAGATATTAACTAAATAGGATTTTAAAATGTAAACTTTTAAAAAGTAAAGCAATTCTCTAAATGAGTAGCAAAGTAACCGGAGACTGCCTCCCCAATTCAAAAGGGCACAGTGTCCTCTTTCCAACCACTCCCAAAGTCTCTCATGTCCCCTGCTCCCCACATTACTCTCCAAGGGTATCTCTGTGACAGTTAGATTGTATTTCCCTTGGGACTCAACTGTCCTGATATCTCTGTGATCATTCCCATCATTCCTTACTATCTTAATCACAGCCTTCCTTTAAATAGCTTATCACTTGATCCTACATAATCTCTTAGTATTCGTGGTTTTCAGTTCTTGCCTCCTCCACCCAGAGATTCTAAACTCCTCAGAAGGCAGGAGAGAGCAGTGAAAAGAACCGACTATGGGTGATCTTGAACAAGTCACTTACCATCCCTGGGCCTCAGTTTCTCAAATGTAAAATGAGAGGGTGTATCTGAGTGGCCTCTGAGAGATTAATCTATGATCCTGTGAGGGAATATGTCACATAGGGTAAGAGGCAAATAAATACCCACTGAACCAAATGGAGAACTGAAAAGGCTACTAGGCACATTAGAAACACGGCTGCAAACCAGGAGGCAGACATCAGCTCCACCAGAAAAACCCCTAAAGGCTCCTGCCTTGAGATAGAGGAAAGAGGAAAAAGAAGAGAAGAAAATCTCATGAAAGCTACTGATGTCCATAGCTCCTGCATGAGCCTCCCCGCTGGGGGATGCTACCCCACTGGCTGTTAAGAAGCTTGGAGAGTCTTCCATGCAAAAGCCCTTGGACAGCCCCCCAGGCATGTCTGAGACATTACACAACGTACCGTTTCTGTCCTCATATGTTTCCCCAACTCCCAAAGCTTTATTCCAGACCTAGGGGCAGGAGAACCTAAGCCAGAACACTTATTCAAGCATAGCCCCTAGCCCCACCAATGACACTTCCCACGCCAGCGCTAGCTTCCCAGGGTGAGCAGCAGATGCTCTGCTCTCTTACAAAGTCAGCCCACGAACTTGCTGGATGGCTTCCAGGACTCTCTACCTCCTTTCCTTTGGAAACACCATGAAGACCAAACCGTTCTAATCTGATTCTCACCCCTACAGCCTGCATCACACTGTCTGGTACCTTGAATGCTCCATCTACTCCACCCCTTCACAAACTTTCAGTAAAAGGTATCCAGAAACCCCCATAATCTTTTGGGCAGATGGCTGGTCTGGGAGAAGTCAGCTTCTGTTATAGACCAACAGAGCTCCAGAGACAAGGGATCTCCTTCAGTGCTTGGTCATTCATGGAGAAGCAGCACCAGAAGAATCACAAGTGATCCATGAGGCAGAGCCCACCCTCCCAGGTACTGATGACAGAAGAAAAGAGCCCTGGTCATCACCAGACTAATTCCATAAAGTGGGATGTGCAGTTAACAAGCCACTTGACACCTGTAATCTCATGAGCTTTATAACCAACCCTAGGCTAGCAAAGGAAACTAAAGCCCAGTGGCAAGTAGGTAGTCAGTGGCACACCAAGGACCAGATTAGGTCTCCCAGATCTTCCTTTTCCAAAGTTCCTGGGTCCTTTTTACATCCTGCCCCTTTTCCTCCTTCCCTCCCTCCCCAGTCAGTCCCAGCCTTTTGAGGGCCCTCATGGGCAGATCTCAAGAAGGCAGGGCCTACCTGATACTCTTCTTCAAGTACATTGCAAATATATTTCCTTTCTACAACATTCACTTGTTTGTGAAGACAAGTTTGATAAACACTTCTGAAAGAAGAGTAGTAGAAAGCCAGGTCCCAGATCCATCTATCAAGAGAACAATAATTCAAGGTCTAATTCCAGCCTTATCTCCTTTAGAATGCCTTTCCTAACTATACCAACTCACACTGCCCTCTCCTTTCTACCAAGTATTATTGCATTTATCACCAAACCTAGCATCTGATCATATATTCTTTGCTGTGGATGTCTTACAGAGCATCAGCTCCTCTTGTTTGACCTTTGGTATGTCTAATTTCCTCCTCTGACAAACTCTCTTGGTGCCACATTGTGGTACAAACGGTACCTGAGAGCTCAAAAGCCATGCCAGTAAAATTCAAGCTCTGGCAGGTACTATCGAGTTAAGATTTCTTCAGCCCAAAGACTAGCTTCCCTAAGTACAAGAGATATTGGAGCCACCAAAGGATACAATTTCTTTTTAAAGCACAACTCACAAAGAACTATCCAATATTCATCTTATTGTTTAGAGATTATTATGAGTTATGTCTCTGTAGGAAGTACTCCCTGATGAAAGCAGGGATCTTTTGATATACCATGTATATCAAATGGTCTACTCAGACAAATTATGAACTTCTGGAGGGAAGAGACTGGGTCTCATACTTCTTTTGCACACAGGAAATGCTCAATACTTATCTATTAAGTTGTCTTGCTCAACTGCTTCTTGTTTGTCAGTCTTAACTCTCCCAACTAAACTATGCATGAACATTTTGAGAACAAAACTATGTCTTTTGCTTCCTTTGAAATATCACAAAATTATAAAGTACAAAACACAGAGCAGGCCCCAAATTCATTCCAGTTGATTAACTTCCTAGGGGAATGATTTCAAGATGGGACAAAGTCCTTGGACCCTCCTCCTCAACAGCATGGGAGGATGCAAAGATGCACAAGTCCCAACAAAAAGCTATCATCTGCACAGATCAATTTGCAGCTAAAGCTGTAGAAGAAAACACATAACCGATATCACTTCTAGCATTTGCCAAGTCAGTTTTGACTGCCTGGAGGTAGGCAGACTTGCTTTCAAAAAGAAGACCCCATCAAATTATATATATGACAAAGCAAAGCACAGGACAAGAATCAATCTGGAATCTAGAAGCAGGAAGCAAGACGATTTGTATCACATCTGTATGGACGTCTCCCCCTCCAGCTCTACCCCTGGGAAGTCACCTCCAACTCCATCCAAAGCTTCTCTCTTACCCCACCAGATCAACAGAAGCCTACCTCCTCATCTGAGCTGTCCTCCGCATATTCATCTTCTTTCTTTGGTTCTTGGCTCTGATTACTGGCTTCCGTGGTGTTCTGCAAGGTGGTCTCAGCCTAAGGACAAACAGGAATAGATTAGTTCATCATGAACAAACATCTAAAACTACATACAGTATTATCAAATGATCATCATGTCCCGGGGGACTTCCCTCTGCATGGGGGGCATGAATAAGTAACTACTGTCTTGGACTAGGTGATATGCCCCACAACCCCTCCCTAGGCAAGGAGATCCATGGGATAATTCCTAACACAGGAAAACACAGTTTCCAAATGCTACTGAAAATCAAGTTTCTGGGGACAGCAAGGTCACTTGAATGAATTTTAGAGTGTACAAAGTTTAGAAAGGTAATTTGGGGCCAGGGTGTGAAGAACTTTAAAAAATAAATACAAAAGCCATTGGTGTTTACTGAATAAAGGAGTGATGTACTTAGACCTGACTTCAGGAAAATCACTTCAGAAGCTGTGTGGTGTTGAATGGATTGGAGAGGCTATCATTAGGAGGCTACTGCAACAGTCCAGGAAGAAGCCATAAGGGCCTACAGGGTAATGGTCCTGTATGTAGAGAGGAGATAGGGGCAAGAGATGCTGTGAAGATGCAAACCTAACAGCTTCTGCCACTTCCTTCATGGGAACAAGAGGATAACCCTTAACTGCTGAATTGCAAAGTGAGATGGTGTGGGGCTTAGGGCTGGTTAAGTAACAAAGCAGTTCAACTAAGGGCTTCAAAATCCTGCCCCCCCCCCCCCACCTCCCCCACACACTCTAATAACTTAAAAAACGGCTGTAGGGATGCTGCTCCAATGGCCCCCACACATCCACCCTACTCTGGGCTCAGACCCAGGAGGGGAAATTGCGGCCCCAAGAAGGGGAGGAGGTGGGAAGAGGGTTGGGGGGAGCTAGTGGAAAACAACAAGGAAGGAGAGAACCACTACGATACCAAAGCCAACAAAGAGCTGCTTACATATCACAAAGCAAAGAAACATCACAACTTCCACCATTACTATTTGGAATCCTCACATTTTCAGAACCTTGGCTCTACTTTATCCTTGCAGGGATCACCAATTCACTGGTATGATCGAGAAAGTGGTGCCCACATCTATGTTGTGGGGGCATGAAGGGCTCAGAGAATGCTATTGGCTTTGGTCAAGAAAAAACTTCCAAGGAAATCCTTTCTGCTTTGTCCACCTTCCCAAGCAACCTGAATTTCTCTCTAGCTCAATAAGAATAGGGTCTAGAGAACCCCCTGCTTCATCAAGATATAACTGCAGACAGTTCCACTATGGGGCAGAAAACAGAAATCAAAAAGTTTATGTTTTCTTTACCATAGAGATAGGCAGCATTATCCTAGGAAAAGAGAATTAGGGGCTGGAACTGACACCCTTTCGCCATCTACCACACCCTGTTTGGTCTATGCCAACAGCCACTACAGCAGGTCAGTGAGTGGGCGCAACAGAGCATTAAGATCTTGCCCTGGAAAACAGATTCTCCCCTCTCCTCACACCCTCCCCCACCCCCATCCCTCCACTGGGGAGGCACAGACCAGATCAAGTTTATTGGAGGAACTGGGGAGTGATGGGAAAAACAGCCCCCATCACTCATCCCCCAGAGGGAAGTAAACTTCTTGCTGTGTAAGGATCACCTTTTACTCTCTTCAGCCAATGATCATGTGCCCCACCCCCCACCTAATGTAGAACACTGCACCCTATATCCTTTCTGAAAACACAAAAGACTTTGTAAAAAAAACAAAATCTTTATTTTTTTTTTTTAATAAAGAAAAATGAGAGATGAGTTTTTTGGTTTTTCTCCAGGCAAGAAACAGTGGAATTCAGTTTCCACATCTCCCTTCCATTTCTCCTTTTCATTTGTTCCCGCCCTGTGTGCACAAGAGCTTCCCAACTAAAAGTGGGTCAGGACAGGCTTGGGCAGCACCTCAAATCAAGAAGGTTGACATTCAGACAAATTCTCTGACCAGGTAATTCTGTCTTTCAAGTTATCTGATGCCCAGAGGCAGAAAGATGATGACAATCTTATGGTTCTTGCTATCTCTACCATTACAGCTTAATGGGTAAATCACATATGCCACTGTTAGTTAAGCCTCAGTGACACCAATACGAAGTATTATCATGTCCAAGAAGGGTCAATCAACCCAATCATACTACAGTAGAAAAAAAAATTTAACCCCAAGGACACTCATAATATTGAATCCATGGGGACTATAGCTGTAGTATCCTAGGGAAACTATGCTGGCCCAGAAACTGGATGTCATTCCTGGCTCTAAATTAAGAAGTTTCTTCTCTCTCCAATCACAGTTTTCTTATAGGTATTTGCTCTGGTTTTGTGCTTATCAGAACATTTAAAGCCTGGCACTTCAATTAATGGATTCAATTCAGGAGCACTCTAATTTAAACTTCTCTTCTCAAAGCTTGTGATTTATTTATTACATTAAGGCCTGAATGATCAAAGATATTATTGAGTGGACATATTTGATAAACCTGGCTTAAAGATGGAAAAGGACTCAAATGCAAATTTACATGTAAAATTCACATAATCTGCATTCCTTTGAAATCCAGGAAGAATCTCTAGAAAAGAAAGCAAATATAATGATAATTTGGGCACTATATTTGAGGAAAGATGTAAACAAGAGAATTCAGAACCATCCTCGTATCTTTGCCAAGAAAATCCCAAATGATGTCATAAGGAGTCAAACACGACTAAAAAAGACTAAACAACAACAAAGAGTGTTCAGAAAAGGATGAGATGGATGCTGAGTTGGACTCAAGAACACATTGAGGATGAATAGAAAAGAGTAGCACAATATGGTAAGAATCTTATCAGAATTATTAAAGCCCAATAGGAGATGAATATGAATATTAAGAATTTCTAATTTCGCTATGTTGGGGACAAAGAATGGGTGCCAGGAGGATGACTGTTAAATCCAGGAGGATGGCTAGAATAGTGACAAGAAATGACAGTGAAAAGGATAAACAACAGAACCTTTTTTATTGTTTTAAAAGAATGATCTCTGTACTAGAAAAGATAAAAACAAAAATGGAAACAGAAAGGGAGCAGAAGTATCCTCCCCCTAAAAAACAAAAATATGGTCAGGCAGTATTTGGCTGCCATCAGTGAGTTTTAGTCACTGGCCCAAACAAACTACATCCTACAACAACACTATAAGAAGTAACAGGTGTGATTGGTAAGAGGCTCAGTAATCTTTCAAGGACTCCCAAGTCCCTGGTTTTAAAAATTTCCTAGTCACATACAAAACACCCACAGCAAGCGGAAGGAAGGAACTCACGGTACTGGATCTCCTTCAATACTCAGGAGAAGTATTCTCTCTACCTACCGAGAGTAAGCAGGAGAGTGAGCTAACACAGAAACTTCAATAGAGCTACAGACTGCACATGGTCCACCAGAGGGCAGCAACACATTCCAAGGACTGACCAATGAAAACCCAAGTTAGCTGGTAATACTTAAGTGCCGACTGGTGGGTTCTTCCCTTGGTGAGTTCATAGTACTCACTGGGTTGTCAATCATACACTTCTCTGTAATATCCCCCATGCTGCCGTCTTGTACTATTATTTATCTTTTTGCTTATTTGTCTCTCTAACTTAGACTGTAAAGGGCAGAGGCAGGATCCCGTATCACTCTATCATCCACAGCACCTTGAATACATAAAGCATCAGTGTTGGAAAGGAGTATTCCACAAACAATACCTGAACAGTGTCAACCATACATTAAACTACTCTGGCTGTTGTTCCTTCCTGCCTCTCTCTCTGCTTCTACTCTGGCATGCTTCCAGTTAAATCCCCCCAAAAGAAATGTATTACCAAACTTAAAAAAAAAAAGGAAGCCATGAGGATTAGAGCATTAATTGATATCACAACTACTAAAGATTCAAATGAGCTTACTCAAAGAGTTCTCCACCTTTCTTATTCTCCAGTGTTCCCTCCACAGCTATTCTGGGCAAAGATGTGGTGTTAAAGGGAAACTATGACAAAAGCAATGCAGCTACAATTAGAAGAGAAGCAAGAAACTGGGGGAAAAAAATATTTGCACAAGTTTCTTTGGTCTCATTTCCAAATCATGATAGGAACCAACTCAAATTTTTAAGAAGAGCCTTTTTCCAAATGACAAATGGTCAAAAGATATGGACAGATAAAAAGAAAATCCAAGCTATTCATGTGAAAATTGTTGCAAATCATTATTAGAGAAATGCAAATTAATGCAATTCTAACGTTCTACCCCATATCCATCAGTTCCCAAAAAAAGAAAAATAACAAATATTGAAGGGGCTTTAGAAAAACACTCACTTATGCACTGTTGGCAAGGGAGTGGGTAAATTCAAATAGCTGACAATTTGGAATTCCATGCCCCAAATGTCACTAAACTGTGTATTAGTTTTTAATCACAAAATTCAATTTATATACTCTCAGTATTAAATTTTTTGCAAAATTTTTTCATTATAATTACATTTTTACGTAAAATATTTACAGTTTTACATATATATTAATGTAATTATAAATATTTATTTATATAGAGCATACATTTATAGTCCTCTATCATATAATATACATATTAAACAAATAGTACACCCTTTGATCTAACTGAAAGAGAGTCCGAACTAGTCTCTGGCTTTAACGTAGAATACGCTGCTGGCCCCTTTGCTATATTTTTCTTAGCAAAGTATGCAAACGTTATTGCTATAAACGCCATCACAACCATCCTGTTCCTAGGGCCCTCCCTTACACCAAACTTCTCCCACATAAACACTCAATCATTTATACTAAAAACACTCCTCTTTACCATAGCCTTTCTATGAGCCCGAGCATCATACCCACGTTTCCGCTATGACCAACCAACTAATACACCTTCTATGAAAAAATTTGTGTACAGTAGTACACAAATAGTTATGAGAGTGTGATGAATAGGGGGGTTAGGGGAAGTAGCAGGGCTGAGATGACTGTAGCTGTTGGAATTAGTGTGGTAGTTTGTATTGAGCTACTGTATTACTGTATTTTGGAGTTGTTGGTGGATGGGAATATGGTAAGGCTGGATGCATAAATGATTCGTATGTAGAAGAATAGGTTTAGTAGAGCTGAAAGAGCTATTGTTGTGGCTGTTATGATATTGCCATTGGCAATTACTTCTTGTAAGATTAGTCATTTGGGTATAAAGCCTGTGAGACAAAGCAGTATCTCTACTATGCCTATATTCACAGGAGGAAAAAATGTTTATAGAAACTCTTTTTATGCTGGTAAAGAAATGGGGGAGGGGGGACACCACTGAATGGGGAATAGCTGTACAAATTATGATATATAAATGTAATGGAATACTACTGAGCAATTAAAAAAAAACCTACAAAAGTGATGATTTCAGGGAAGCCTGGGAAGAACCTTACAAACTGATGCAGAGTGAAATAAGCAGAAAAGCAAGAGAACAAGTTATTAATAAAACACAAGTCACTTTGAAAGACAAGAATTCTGATCAACAAAATGAACAACTGTAATTCCAAAGGACCAATGATGAAGCTACCTCCTGACATAAAGGTAATGTAATGTACTTAGGGTGCAGAATGAAACATTTATTTTTTAGATATGACCAATTGGAAAATTTGATTTTGCTTGACCATGCATATTTGTTACAAGGCTTTTGTTTTTCTTTCTCTTTTTTAACTAAAGGTGTGAATAGAGAAACCCAAACAATAAAGATTGGTACATTTAGAATTAAGAGATTAGGCTTAATCTTTCAAAGTTTAAAGTTATACTATGTGTTAGACCAAAATATACTGTATAGCCGGCTAAATAATTTAATTCATTCATTCTCCCAATCATTCCTGAGATATAGGAAAGAACAAACTTATTCTCTCATATTTAAGAAGTGAAATCTCTCAATGAGATTGTGACTTCCTCCTGATCTCACAGAAAGTCCAAGAACTGGCCACTGGACTCAGGCCTCATGAATGTCAATATAGTAGCTGCACAGCCTAGGGGCTAAGAATTTAAGCTTTTTCTACTTGAGACCCCTTTTCACCCAAGAAATTTTTTACCTAATCCCAGGTATATAAGATATAAAATAGGTATATTACTCAAACATTTACTGATAATAAGTCATACTTTCACAACCCCCACACTGTTACATGAGCTTATATGGAATCATGACCCACAGTTTAGGAAGCTCTGGCTTAGGGTACACTGTGGAATTGGACTATCATTAAAACTAACTAGCTGTGTGGTCACGAACAAGTCACTTAGGCTTAACTTGGGTAAGCTTCAATCTCTTCATCTGTTAAACAGGAATAAGAGCAGAAACCAGAGAGAACTTTAACAAATAAGATAAAATGTAAAGTATTTGGCCAATCTTAAAGCACTATTTGTCAGCTTTTATTATTATGCTTCCAATATCTTCAAATTCCCTCCTCTTCAAATTTCAATTTCTCAGCTTAAACTGAAATATACACACATGATCTCACTAGATCTCCCTCCTAAGAACTAAAATTCCACTGTCCACTCACATCCAAGTGAGGTGTAATATAGACCTAAAATTAGAACTAAGTTTAAATCTTGGTTCTATAACACATACTAAGCATATAACTAGGGCAAGATAATAACAATGTTAATCATAGTCTAACAACTTGCAACAATTGAATAAATATTTATTAAACAGCCACTTTGAGAGATTGGGTAGGTAGTGCAGTGGATGGAGTGCAGGCCTGGAGCCCGGGAGACATCTTCCTGAATCCAAATCTCACCTCAGACACTTCCTAGCTATGTTAACTGGGCAAGTTACTTAATCCTGTTTGCCTCAGTTTCCTCATCTGTAAAATGAGCTGGAGAAGGAAATATCAAATCACAAGAACACACCAAATGGAGTGCTGAAGTCTACAACTAAAAAACTATGAGAGTAAGTTGAATATATACAAACATATATATGAAAGCAGTCCCTGAGTTCAAATAGTTTACATTCTACATGTCTACATTCAAGACAATGATATGCACTCACACAGGGTCAGAGAAGCAAAGAATAAGCAATAACAACAGAAACCAAGGAAAAGCCTAATAGAGGAGGTAGCATTTGAGCTATCTTGAAAAGAGATTCTAAGAGGGAAGGTGAAACATAGGGTACAGTTTGTCAAAAGTTAAAAAAAAGAAAGAAAAGAAAGGAAGGAAAGAAGGAAAAAAGGGAGGAAGGGAAGAAGGGAAGGAGGGAGAAGTACAAGAAACGGCAAAGTCAACTACTTTAGCTGCACCAGAGAACGGATGACAGAAAGAAATTAGAAAATCGGTCTAGAAACACAAGTTAGAATCAGACTGTAAATGAGTCTTCCTAGTGCTTGTTTATCTAGTTTGTACTTCCTAATCATACTTTAGGAATGAATAATGGTTTAGGAATGGATAATGCTTTCCTAAGCACTTTCACACATATTATCTCATTAAATCTTTTTTATAATGCCTTGAGGCAGGTCAATTTATTCCTCTTTCTTGACACCTGAGGAAATAAAATAACTTGCCCAGTAACTCAGAGTTTATTAGTGGCACAGTTAAAATGAGAATTTGGATCTCTTTCCATGACACTGACTGCTCCCTAAATGCAGTCTCAGAAGACCTAAATTGAGAGAATCCTTGGACACTTAACTTTTATAAGCTCTGTGACTTTGAGACAAGTCCCTTAGTCACATCTCAAAAAGCTACTGAAAGAATAAAACAGAATGATATATATGGTTAATACTTTTTTAAAATGGAGAGTGCTATAATGCCAAGAATAATCCCATAATAAGGGTAGTCTTAGGATCTTAACAAATGCTCAGCTAAATATGCTACTTTTAACTACTTTGTTCAGTAGCTGCCAGAGATCCAGTAAATAAGAGCTAGCTACTTTTTCACAAGTATATTGCAAAAAATATCTAGACCATTGTTAAAATGCTCTGGGCAAAACAAAAGAATCTTAGAAGGCTTCTAAGCAAATTTGTAACTCACCCCAAGTTCCCTCTACAACAATCTCAACTGAATAAGTGGTTACTCAGTCTATTCCCCAAAACTTCTAGGGTAGTAAATCCATTACTTCCCAAGGTGTCCATCTCACTTTTAGAAAGCTCTAATTTTTATTTTGTTTTGCGTGAGGTATTTAAAAATAATTGTGGGGGTACTCCACATCTGACAAATATTAACAAAAACAAACTTTCTATTCAAAGTACATAAAGGATAGTATGTGAAATTATGATCTTCACAACACAGAATCTATTCTTTTTCAAACCATAAAACAAATTCAACATGTCAGTTTCAAAGTATTTCTATGTGCTTGTGTTTCCCTATGAACTTCTGATCTTTTCTATGACTTTATAAAAAAAACATTTAACAAATACTAAGCTCGCGTTTGGCACTGTCCTAAAGACAAGGGATATAAATATAAGCCAAAAAGTCAACAATAATCCATGTGAGGAAGATTATATATAAATGGAATATAGAAAACAAGAAGGTCATTCATGATAGCATGGCATGGATATGTTAAAGGAACGAGGATACTTCAATAGAGGCAAGATAAAGTCAAAGCCTATCAGAACTCATGGTGATGATAGGAACGGAATCCAAAATTCCAGGGACGTGAAGATAATGGTCTGTGTGGCAACTGCATTGTGTGGAGATGGCCATAGAGTGTCACGACCGAAAAAGTAACTGTCATTCTGCATCTTAAATCCATAATCACCCTGACAAGAGGTAGATAGTAGACTTCATCATCAGACCTCTGGATAACGGTTTATCATTGCATTAATCAGAATTCTGAAGTCTTTCAAAGTCATTTTTCATTACAACGTTGTAAAGATAACTGAATAAATTATTCCCCTATTTCTCCTCACCTTACTTGGCCTCAGTTCACAAAGGTCTTCTCAGGGTAGAGCAGGAACTTGCCCTACCTCTCCCCCAAACTGCTCCAAATTCCTTTAAATAATGACTCTAAACAAATTTTAGAGCATCAGAACCTCCCCCCCAAAAGACAGAGTAGAACAGTCTCCAGTTGAAGCCAACTTTAAAAAGCTCAAAAAAAAAAAAAAAAAAAAAAAAAAAAAAAAAAAAAGAAGCTCAAAGAAGCTCAGCAGAAACAGTCTGTGACACCAGGGTGGGAGTCCCGGCCCTTGCCCCACCTCTGACTCAGAGCAGGGCTGAAGGCTTCTGGACTAGGGGACACCAGGGAGGACTCAGCAAGTCAGTGGAGAGGGTCTGTGGCAATGGGGTGTGAAGTCTCTGCCAGAGTGGGGCTGGGACTCTCCTCACAACCCCAGGGCAGAACAAAAGGCTTGTGGTCGGGTTCCTAGAGGGATCTCTGAAAGCAGTTGCACCAAAACCTGAAGCTCAGGACAGGGCACCCTCCACCCTGGAAACAGCCCTTCTTTAAATAAAGAAGAGTTTAAAGCACAATAATGGACTAGGAAAATGAGCATACATCAGAAAACATTTCCAACCTTTGCAAACTATTATGGTGACAAGGAAGATCAAAACATACATTCAAAAGATGTAAACAAAGTCAAGGCTCCTCCATTCAAAGTAACCAAAAAAAATAAGAATTAGGCTCAGGCCATGGAAGAGTTCAAAAGGGATTTTCATAATCAAATAAGAAAAATAGAGGAAAAATTAGAAAAAGAAAAGAGTGGTGCAAAAGGAAATGTAAAAAGCTAATGAGAAGAATGCCTTAAAAAGCAAAATTCGACATTTTGGGAAAGGAGGTATAAAAACTCACTAAGAAAAATAAGTCTTTAAAAAATAGAATTGGGCGCAGCTAGATGGCATAGTGGATAGAGCACAGGCCCTGAAGTCAGGAGGATCTGAGTTCATATCTGGTTTCAGATACTTAATACTTTCTAGCTGTGTGACCCTGGGCAAGTAAGTCATTTAACCCCAATCCCCTCAGCAAAATAAATAAATAAATAAAATTGAGTAAATGGAAGCTAATGACTTTATGAGAACTCAAGATACAAGAAAGCAAAACCAAAAAATGAAAAAAAAAATAGATCCAGGAGAGATAAATTTTAAAATTATTGATTTAGCTGAAAGTCATGATCAAAACAAGAGCCTGGACAACATCTTTCAAGAAAATTATCAAGGAAAACTGTCCTGATATTCTAGAACCAGAGAATCAAATAGAAATTGAAAGAATCCACTGATCACCTCCAAAAAGAGATCCCAAAATAAAAATGGAATATTATAGCCAACTTCTGGAGTTTTCAGGTTAAGGAGAAAATATTGCAAGCATCTATAAAGAAAGAATTCAAGTATAATGGAGCCACACTTAGGATAACACAAGATTTAGCACCTTCTACATTGAAGAACCAAAGGGCTTGGAATGTTATTCCAGAGAGCAATGGAGCTAGGATTGCAATCAAGAATTACCTACCTACCCTGCAAAACTGAGTATAATCCTTCAGAGGAAAGGATGGTTATTCAATGAAGCAGAAGATTTTCAAGTGTTCATAATGAAAAAACCAGAGCTGAATGGAAAATCTAATTTTCAAATACAGGACACTGAAGAAGCATAACGAGGTAATCAGGAAAGTGCTATCATAAAGGACTTAATAATGTTTATCTATTTACATTCCTACATAGGAGAATGATACTTGTAGCTCAAGGAACATTCTTATCATTAATGAAGTTAGAAGTCGTATATATAGACAGAGGGCACAGAAGTGAATATGAAAGGATAATATATTTTTTTAAAATGATGAAATTAAGGAGTGAGAAAGGAATGTACTTACTAGGAGAAAGGGAAAGGGAGAAGTGAAATGGTACAAATTAAATGCCATAATAAAAAAAAAAAAAGAGACAAAAAAGCTTTTACAGTGGAGAGGAAGAAAGGAAGGGGAGAATGAGGGAATGAACCTTTCTTTCATCAGAATTGGCTCAAATAAGAAATAACAAATATATACTCAATAGGATTATAGAAATCTATCCTACCCTATAGGAAAATAGGGAGGGAATGGAATATGGGAAGGAGAAGGGTGATAAAAAAAAAGAAGGCATATTAGGGGAGGGAGAGATCAATAGCAAAATACTTTTGAGGAGGGATAGGGTAAAAGGAGAGAGAGAATAAATGTGGAGGAAATACAATTAGCAATAGTAATTGTAAAAAATAATTTTCAAAGCAAGTTTCTCTGATGAACTTTTATTGTTCTCTGGAAAATGATGAGCAGGATGTTCTTAGGAAAAAAACAAACCTGGAAAGTCCTCCATGAACAAAATGAAATATACTGTATACAAAGTAATGGTAAAGTTCTGGGATGACCAGCTGTAAATGACTTTGTTATTCTCAGTAGTACAATCATCCATACCTATTCTGAAGGACTTATGATGAAAAATCCTATCCATACCCAGAAACTGATCAAGTCTGAATATAGATCAAAGAATTCTCTATTATTCTATCTCCCTTTATTTTTAACTTTATTTTTCTTAAGGGTTTTTATTTTCATTAGGTTGGAAGATTTACGTTTTTTTTCCCCCACTACTTGATTTTTATGGAAATGTTTGGCATAACTTCACATGTAAGTTCTTAATTGTGGATAGGGATTAGGGAGAGAACCCAGAATTTAAAAATCTTAAAAAAAAAAATATTTGTTTTGAATATAACTGGTGGAAAACACTAAATAAATAAATAGATGAATAAATGGATAAAGGGGGGGAAAGAGGATTTTATCAGATTTTCTAAATTTAAATTTTTACATTTTATATTTTTAATTTTTTAAAAATATAATACCAATTTCTAAACTAGACAAGAATAAAGCACAGAGGTGAAATATTGACCAATGTCATTAATAAATTTTATTCAATAACTTGTAATAAAATCCTATCAAATTTAAAAAAAAAGTCTTCTCAGGTTTCTCTGAATCTATCCATTTGATTACTCCTTACAGTACAATAATAAAGTCCTAATATTAAGGTCTTCCTTAAATTGAGCCTAAATCTATCCCTCGATAACTCCCTTTATTACTTTTCATCTGTCCTTTGGGGTCAAACAAAACACTGTAAAATCCTGCTTCCATATGAGACCTTCAAATACATGACAACAATTACATCACCTTTTCTAAGCACAACTAATTCCTTTAATGGAGTCTGGTATTGAACATCCTCACCAATAAGAACCCCGAAGTCCAGAAGGGAGAATTGATTGGGCCCAAAAGACACAATTCACATGACAAAGTAGAGAGCCAAACCCAGATCCTCTCCTTCTCCTGTGATGTGCTAGAGCACCACTGTGGGCCTCAGTACCTCATCTGTAAAAAGGGGATGATATGATTTACAGTACCTATCCCACAGGACTGTTGTAAGGCTCAAATGAGAAAATGGATCAAATCGCTGTACTGCTTTTAAAAATCACTGTGTGAATCATCATTATCAAGGACACACAGGCTAGAATTCTGCCTGGACCAGAGAACAAACACACTACAGCAGGAACCACTATCAGCTTAATTTTCAAACCTTCCTAAACAAAACAATAATTAACCACTGTCAAAATTTCATCGTATTTAGTTTTTATTCAAATAAGTTGAAGAAAAATCAATGGATATGTTTTAGCTGCTTGTGCTTAATAACATTTGCATAACACTTTTGAAATGTGTAAAGTACTTTCCATACATTATCTCATTTGAACTTTCCATACAATATCTCATTTGAACACAACCCTATAAAGTATATTAATCCCCACTTTACAGATAACTGAAGTTAACTGAAACTCTTAGATGTCCAGTGGTTTACAGTGGAACCTGGGCCCCAGGGTAGCACAGAGAAGAGTGCATACTGTCATATGTGGGTGTGTTTTCTATACTTGGTAGAGCACAATTCATGATGTTGAAAAGTGTATTAAGATTTCTACTTAATAAGGCCTTCTGCTAAACTGAAAAATCATGAAAATGAAAAATATGCAGTTTCCTATCCTCAAAACACTTGCAATTTAGCACAGAAGAAAGACCTGGAAAAATAACAGGTGGACACAATTAAGTACCCTAAGAGAAATGCAAACAGCATGCTTTTATATGCTCCTAATCCTGGATCACTGGGAGGCTAGGTCCCCGCCAAATTTATGCAATGTTATTTTAACTAAACAGGATTACTATACAACAACTTTTTAAATCTTCAGTTATTGACTCTCATACCCACAAAGGCTACTTTTCAAATTTTTTTCTCAATCTCCCAACTTCATTCTTAAATCGATTATTTTCAGGAGTTGACCTCTGGGCCAAAGTATTGAGAAAATCAAGGCAGGAAAGGCAAGAAGTAATGAATGATTAAGGTGAACCTGACAGAAATACTGAAGTCTGAAAGAGAAGTGGCCTTTGGGGAGAAAATAATGGATTCTGTTCTATTGAGTATAAAATGCCTCTGGCACCATTTCATTTTATTTTACTAGCATATTATATAGTACTTTAAGGTTTGAAAAGCCCTTGACTTATGCGTTCTCATCTGATCCTCACAACAATCTTGGGAGGCAGATGCCATTATTATTTTTCTTACAGATAAGGAAACAAGGCGAGTGGTTAATGATTAAAGTCACACAACTCATATGTGTCTGAGGCAAGATTTGTACTAAGGTCTTCCTGACTGCAAGTCCAGTACTTCATCCACTTCACTACCTAGTTCCCCAGGCTAAAATGTGTACTGGATAGATGATGATGAAAGACCAGTGTACCAGATATAGATGTGAATATCTCGTTATCATGTGCATGGAGATAACTGAACTTGGGGGAGGTAATGAGGTCACTGAGAGAAAGAAAAGAGCCAGGACAAAGCTTTGAGGAACACTCACAATTAAGCTATTGAAGGAAACTAAAATGGAATGGGGTTCATAGGTGGGAAAACAAAAAAGAACAATGTCAAAAAACCCAGATCAACCAGAGTAACCAGAAGGAAAAAGAAGTCAACACTGTCAAATGCTACAGTAAAGTCAAGAAAAATAAGTACTGGGACTGCTAATGATGATGTGAGAAACAAAAAATATCAATAAAAAGTTTAAAGTAGGGATGATGAGTAACTTTGAAGAGAGTGGCTCTGGTTAAACAATGAAGTCAGAAGCAAAATATAGCTATAGCTATGTACCATTTGATTACACTTTGTATTGGGTGGATTAAAGAGAACTGGAATAAGTAATGTAGTCATAAGGAATGGGGAATGGGGCTTGAATAATTGTCTACAGGAGTTCAGAATTACTGGAATGTATAGAGTATGACCATGTGCTAATAAGTAATCATTAAATGGTGAAAGGCACTCTCCTCTTCCCAAAAGAGATTAGAGATCAGGCAGAAGACATAAAAAAGGAGACAGAAGGCCAAGGGATCAGATGGAAAGCCCCCATTTCTCTCCTAGAAGATGACAGAAGACTACCCAAGCTGCCTCTCCTTTTACTTATCTCACTCACATGACAAAATCTTGATCAAAAACAAAGCAGATAATAATCATGCCTTTGTGATAATTTTATTCTTTCAAAGGCACAGGAATCAAGAGAAACATGTCATGGATCTGATTCTCACTAAAAAGAAGAACTAGGAAATGATGGAAATCCTAGATGGAAGTAATCATATTCTCCTATAATTTGTGACAAAGATCTCTAAGAAAGGAAATCTGGACATAGTCTAACATGCAGTCTAAATTTTGGGACAATGATTTCAAAAGCTTCAGAGGAAAGATAGGTAGGATTCAATCAACTAAAATGCTGCAAGGAAAATCAGCCCAAGATGATACAATTCCAATGAGGAGGGAAAATGGGATTTATCAGAAGAGACTGATATAAATTTACAAAAACCTCACCAACCATATAAAACCTTCAAAAAAAATCAAAAGACTAGAATATAGAACCAAGATCAAACATTAAAGCATGAATACAAAAGAATAGTAGTGGTCCTATAAAAGTAGTGTCAAGAATTATAAAGTTCAAAATGATCTGAGGCTAATAGAAAAGCAAAAAAGCAAAAAAAAAAAAAAAAAAAAAAAAAAAAAAAAAAAAAAAAAGCAAAATTCTTAGCTATGTGAGGAAAAACAATGAAAATATGAGAAAAAGAGACCTTTGCTCCTGGTGGATAGGACAAAAACAGATAACAGAAAGAAGTCAGAGTTGTTCAATTGTTACATTTCTTCCAAGAAAAATAGCCTTAGAATTGAAAATGACAGGCAAAATGGTACTAAAAAGGTCAATTATTCAACATAAGTTTAGAGAGACTAAGAGCATTTAGCTGCTCTTGACAAACTTCAAGTGACCTGGCTCAGATGAACCACATCCCTGGGACACAAAATGAACCAGCAGGAGCAAGTGATGATCCATTGTTAGTGATACCCAAAATTAATGGAAAATAGGAGTGGTACCACACAAGATTGGAGAAATGAAAAGTACCAATTGTCATAAAAGAGAAAAGGACCCAGTGATCAAATAATATTCTATTGTTCATCCTCATTAATTTATTAATCAACAAATCAATCAATTAATAATAATTTATTAAATGTTTGTTAAGATTAAATTATTAAACCTATTATGTGTCAGACACCGGGCTAAACTAAGGATACTAAAAGAAGCAAAAAGTCCCTGTCCTCAAAAGACTTTACAATCTAAAGGACTACTTAACTGATTGATTGCAAGAAGTTCAATGATTCAGCATCTTGATGTGGCAGCTAAAAAAAATCTAAGGAGATCCTGGTGCTGTGGTAGAGAGGCAAAACTTTCAGAAAAAGGGAAGTTTTAGTCCCACTGTACTTTGCTCAGATTAAAACACATTAGCTTCACAAATTAAGAACACTGATAAGCTGGAAAGTGTTCAGGAGATCAAATGGGATGATGAAGGGCTTTGAGTCTATCCTGTACCAATTAAAAAGCATTTAAGTGCCTACTTAAGGTAGTAAGGTAGCACTGGATTGAGTTCAATTAAGTGTAGAGTCCTAGATATGTTACTTAACTTGTTTGCCTCAGTTTCCCCAACTGTAAAACAAGGATAATAATAGCACTAACTTCACCAGGTTAGTGTAAAGGATCACAGTGAGAAAACATTTATAAAATGTTTAACACAGAGTCTGGAACATAGAAGATACATAAATGCTTGGTCATAGCTCTTCTCCCTCTTTCCCTTCCCTATTACAGGCCAAGTGTTAGCAAGTTCTGGAATAATGAGAATTGGCTGAAGGAAGAATGGAATTTAAGCCTGAGAAGAAAACTCACAAATGACATCTTAACTATCTTCAAATACATGAAGGAGGGATTAGATTTGCTCTGTTTAGCAGAATAGTGGGAAGAAGTTGCAAATGGTAAATTTAGGCTTGTCAGGAAAAACATTTTGAAAGGTAGTATAATGGCACTCTTGAAAACCTTCAAAGAAAAGAAAAATGACCCCATCAGGTGTACTAGATATTCTATGAGGTTCTTTCATTCCTGTCATTCTAAAGAAGGAATGGCTAAACAAATGGTAGTACACAATGAAAAGGAATATTACTACAATTTAAGAAATTATAAATCCAATGAATACAGACAAGCACAGAAGATTTACATAAATGCAAAGTGAAGTAAGCAGATTCAAGAAAATACACAATGATAACAATGTGAAGTGAAAGAAAAAATAAGGAATAAAGATTCTATTTCATTCCCTTCTCTGCAGAAGTAAAGAACTCTCAGTATGGAAAATGGCATAGACTACCAGACTCAACTAATCCGCTGATTAGTTTAATTAAACTGCTTTTCTTTTTTTTAGGGAGGGTGTGGGTATGGAGAAGAAATGGAAATAATGACATAAAAACAAAAGCCATAACATATTTTTACTCCTTCCCTTCTATTAGTGCCCAATTCAAGTACTTGTCTTCCATGAAGACTTCCCTGATGCCCCCAGGATGAACATTCAAATTTCTCATCAAACCTCTCTCCCTTTGCACGTAACATATTCTACCTTAGAGGCAAATAATAGAAGGTTCCATGATTTTGTGAGTTGTCTGAAATTCTAAAAAGCTAAGTGTCTTCATCCAGCCATTCTGGAGAGCAATTAGGAACTATGCTCAAAAAGTTATCAAACTGTGCACACCCTTTGAAAACCCATCAGTGTTTCTACTGGGCTTATACCCCAAAGAGACATTAAAGAAGGGAAAGGGACCTATATGTGCCAAAATGTTTGTGGCAGCCCTGTTTATACTGGCTAGAAGCTGGAAAATGAATGGATGCCCATCAATTGGAGAATGGTTGAGTAAATTGTGGTATATGAATGTTACGGAATATTATTGTTCTGTAAGAAATGACCAGCAGGATGAATACAGAGAGGATTGGCGAGACTTACATGAACTGATGCTAAGTGAAATGAGCAGAACCAGGAGATTATTATATACTTCAACAATGATACTGTATGAGGATGTATTCTGATGGAAGTGGATTTCTTCAACAAAGAAATCTAACTCAGTTTCAATTGATCAAGGATGGACAGAAGCAGCTACACCCAAAGAAAGAACACTGGGAAATGAATGTAAACTACTTGCACGTTTGTTTTTCTTCCTAGGTTTATTTATACCTTCCAAATCCAATTCTCCCTGTGCAACAAGAGAACTGTTCAGTTCTGCACACATATATTGTATCTAGGATATACTATAACCTATTTAACATGTATAGGACTGCTTGCCATCTGGGGGAGGGGGATAGAGGGAGGGAGGGGAAAAATCGGAACAGAAGTGAGTGCAAGGGATAATATTGTAAAAAATTATCCTGGCATGGGTTCTGTCAATAAAAAGTTATTTAAAAAAAAGCTAAGTGTCTTGTTCAGAGACACAGAGTTAGGAGTAGCCGAGGCATTTCCTGATAGACCAGAGGCAGAATTTGAACCCAAATCTTCCTCTTTCCCAGTCCTTCACTCTATCCACTCTACCAGAATGTATTATTTACTGCCTCTCTTAAAGGACTTGGTCAGTCATTTAATTCAATATTCAAACCTAGACACCCTAACTCCAAATCCAGTGCTCTTTTTAATGCATCACACAGCCTCTATGCTACTGTTCATCCTCTCTATATATGTCTAGTCTGCCCAAATGGGGAAACTAAGTGGTGTGGTAGATGAAGCACCAGGCCTGTAGCCAGCAAGATAAATGTTCCTAAATTCAAATCCATTCTCAGACACTAACTAGCTGGATGATCCTAGGCAAGTCAGTTCACCCTCTTTGCCTCAGTTTCTTTATCTATAAAATGACCTGGGAAGGGAAATGGCAAACCACTCCAGCATCTCTGCCAAGAAAACCCCAAATGGGATCATGAAGAATTGGACACAATTGAAATGACTGAACAACAACAAAAAGTCTGCCCAAATAGATAAGCTCCTTAAGGACAGAGACCATACTTTATAACAATCTGGATGCCCGCTATAAGGATCTATTAAATACACTATACATAACATTTCTGCTGATGATATCCTATTTACTTAGAAAATTCCAAGGAATCAGCAATAAAACTAATTGAGACAATAAACTTAGTGAAGTTTCAGGCTATGAAATCAACTTACTGAATGCGATTATCATGTTACAAATTACTAACAATCTAAACTACAAGGAAACTGGCCTGAGTCAATCCCAGATAAGATGAGCTGTCACAGGCTTACAAGGTTAGAACAAAATAAGCTTCTTGAAGCGGGGGATGGCAGGGCAGAGGAAGATCAACTTAGACTAGCCTTCATGTTTTCAAAATTGGAGAATAGTGGACAATGGAGAAGTTGTAGAAAGATACACTAATATAATAATTCTGGAGCTGTGACCATGGCTCCAGAGTTGATGGTTGCTTACTGTGAAGAAACCCACCCCTCCTACACTTACTTCTATTTTTCCCTGCTTCTTGAAGATTAGATAGATACCTATGGCCATTCAGCAAAAGACCAATCTGATTATATTGTGTGTTCTTAAGAATTTTACCTTATAGATAATTGTAGCATTCTCAGTTTGGAACATCCTCCCAGTCTTTGTAGCCCCCTCCTCTCATTGGTGAATTCCTCCCACAAACTCTATTTTGAGGAAATTCCCAGGCCATGTCTGACTCTCCTTTTCCAAGCCAGTTCCATTTGTCCCCCTTTCAGCACCCTTTTAATTGTTGTTTATCAGAATGTAACCTTAAAGGAAAAGACTGTGCTTGTGCCCACATTCGTTATTTTTTACTTAATAAATCCTTACTGTTAATGTTATAATTGAAAACTAAATGAAAGTTGCAAATCATTAATAATAAGATAAATACAAATAAAAGCACCCCTAAAATTTCACCTCATAAATAATGTCAAAATTGGAGAATAGTGGACAATGGAGAAGTTGTAGAAAGATACACTAATATAATAATCCTGGAGCTGTGACCTGGCTGACCATTCTGGAAAGCAATGTGGTACTGTGCAAAGAAAGTGCCTATAATGTTCATACTCTTAGAGACACACCTAGATATATACCCCAAGAAAGTCAAAGGACAAAAAAGAAAAGTCCAAAACACAACAAAATATTTTTATCAATACATTTTGGGTACATACCCATCCATTAAGGAATGGCTAAAAAACTATAGTAAAAGAATGTAATAGAATGCTCTTAGAAATTATGAACATGATAAATTCATAGAAGCAGAGTAAAACTTACATGAACTGGTACAAAGTGAAGCAGAACCAGAAAAACAATATAAACAACGACTACCACAATGTAAACAGATAGAATGATACCCACAAAGTAAGTGAAAATGACACTACAGAATTAAAGAACAAGCATGGGCCCCAAAAAAGAAATGAGAGTATTTGCTAGGATTTTGTTTGTTTGTTTCCAACTGGGGTCAAGGTTGAAAGAGAGAAAAAAACAGATTTTTTTGTTAATGGGAGATAGAATGAAATTAAAATTCTTTTTAAAGAGTTATGAAAAAATATCTTCTTCCACTTTTTTTGTGGGATAGCAGAGCCCTTATAGGTGTGGAGTACTGCATATGTCATAATATATTGATCTATCAGTCCATAAACATTTATTAAGTGACTCTGCTAGTGCTTGGGATACAAAAAGAAGAAAAAGACAGAATTCAAGGAGTTCACAATGTAATGGGAACAATAAGCAAAAATATCCATACAAAAGCTATATACAGGATAAATTAGAAATAATTAACAGAGGCACTAGAAACTAAGCTGGGAAAGGCTTTCTATAGGATTTTAATCGTGACCTGAAAGAAGCCAGGGAAGCCAGGCAGCAGAAACGAGAGCATTCCAAGCATGGAGGACCATCAAGTGAAGTTCAAATAATGATAAAGAGGCTAGTATCGAGTAGTACATGGTGAGGAATAAAGTATAAGAATGGAAAGATGGAGTAGGGGGGCACCCTATTTTTTGCAAAGCTTTGAACATCAAACTGATTTTATATTTCATTCTGGAGGCAACATCGAGTCTCTAGTTTATGGAGTATAAGAATGACATGGTCAGATGTATACTTTAGAAAGATCACTTTGGCACTTGAATGGAGGATGGACTGGAGTAAGGAAAATCTTGAGGCAGGCAGATTCACCAGCAGAGTAATGTCCAGGCATAATAGGGGATGAGGGTCTGCACTAAAGTGGTATATGTTGCAGAGGTGAAATGGATTTTTGCTTTTTTTCTCTTCTAAAAAAAATTCTTTTTAATAATGAATGAGAGGGGGGGGGGGTAAGAGGTGAAAAATTGAAACAAGAGGTTTGGCAATTGTTAATGCTGTAAAGTTACCCATGCATATATCCTGTAAATAAAAGGCTATTAAATAAAAATAAAAAAAAAAAATAATGAATGAGAGAGGAGAAAAGGTAGAATACAGAGTAAATCTAGTTGATGAAAAATAAAAGATAACAATAAAAACTTTTTAAAGAAATTTGTAAGAAATTACAAAATTGTAACAAACTTGGCCCCAAGTAAGAGAAAGAAGATACTTCTACTCATTTTTTTGCAGAGGAGAGAGATCATACACATGGGACATATAAGACTTTTGTAATATGTTGACTAGATTTGCAAAACTTTTTGAGGGATCCATTATAAGAAATAGTCCTTTGAGAGGAAGGATCGCAGGGCAAATATCAAGTGACATAAAACAAAGAATGTCAATAAAAAATTTAATAGATATATATTTTTAAAGTTCACTGCATATAACCAGCAAGTATCTCACCCTTCACAATATAGGAAAAAAGATAACTAGACAATGCAATGACCTTAATAAGAAAACAAGTCTTGTCCCCATCCTATAAAATACTATAAAGTCACTACACAGGCCCAGCAGGCCTACAAAGAAAAGCAAAGTAGACTTCTGCAGTACAGAGGAGACTTTAAGAAAACTTTTCCCCCTAATTGCTCATCTGAAATAAACTGGTCAACAGATTCAACCAATGAACGTTAATGCCCCAAAATATGGCAGATAGAAATATCAATCTGGTTCAAACTCACAGGCTAGTTGGAGAGACAATATTAACATATGTGAAAAAACATATATAGGGCTCCAAAGGAAAAAAAAGCTAGAGGTTGGCATCAACAGAGATAGTTTCCCAAAGGAGAGATGAAAAGATAGCTATAATGTTGAAAGTGACAAAAACCATCTTCCCAGTAACCTTGACTCAGCACCAGAATAATGCTCAGGCACACACAATTAATTTAGGCTCTCAGTTGGTTTTTAAACCAAGTATTTATTTAGTACTGTTTTAGGGACTAGGATGAAAACTTTAGATTAAGACAGTCCTGAAGCTCCAATCTAGCGTTAAGATCTAGAACTAAGTATTGATTTTACAATTTAGCAGAGGAGTGAGTCACAAAACAAGTGCATTAGAAAGGTAGAAAATTCAAATGCCTTCAAAGGACTGAAGAGAAAGAGGGTTAGCCACAATGGAGATCAAGAGGAAATGAAATGTTCACTGGGCTATAAAAGATGGAGAGGAATTTCACAGGTGAAGAAAGGTTAAGAAGAACGAGTAGAGGTGAAAAGCAAGGAAGTACAGGGTGGACAGAGGACAATCCAATTTGACTAGACTGGACTATTCTAATGGGATACACAAGGGAAGGCTGGGAAGTGAGTGAAAGATCTTGAATGCTTTTCATCCTCCAGACATCTGTAACGGCTAAGAGATTTTCCCAGAAAATCACCTGAAAGTCTCCAGTTTTTCCAATGTTTCACAACAGATTCCTAAAGAAGTACAGGTTGTAATTTTGGTCAGAGGTAGCCTTTCTGAAGTGCTGAAGACAATTTTTTGGTGATTATTTCATGGATATCTGTTCTACTCTTTCTCTAAAGAGGCAATATATATCTTCATCTCTAATGCCCCTTATGTGATCCAGGAAAGCACTCTAGAAAAGACAAACTGAACATACACTACCAAATCACTACACTCTATTAGAAAAGCACAGTATTAGAAACTGACTGCTTTTCCCCAATTTAAGATTACAACACAGAAGGGTTCAACTCCTGCCTTCCCTGCCATGGGGCCATAAAGATAACTGTTACACTGTAGGTGACTATACCACAATATTACAATAATGCTAATAGTATCTGGGCACAGGAAAGATAAGCTTTTGGGAGCCATCTCAAATTATGGCTAGAACCAGTAGTAAAAGGCCAGAGAAGGTATCCCTATCTCTCTATAATATTCTTGTCAGCAATTTGATTAATCTGAAATTCATAAGATTATTTTAATTTCTATCCAACTATATCTCTACTTATCACCAAATAATAATGCCTTACTTTTCTCAGTTGTTAACAGTTAAAGATCCTCACAAAAGCCCTGAGACACAAGCAAAACAGGCATTATCATTCCCTTTTACATATGAGGAAACTGAGGTTCAGGGTAGTTAGTTGACTTGTTCAAAGTCAGAAGGTACAAGATCCAATCAGCCTTGGGAGTCACACTTCATAACTACCTTCTGCCCTTCTAATCAGAGGCAGAGGCATGAACTCCAAAGCCTCCATTTAAGGAAAGGGCTCAGCAGAGATGGCTCTTCCTCTCTCACCCCTGTACTACTTTGGGTCTTCCATGATTTCATCATCACTCTATGCCTTCTCCTCTCTCCCCAACCCCATATCTTAGCTCCCGCAATTCTCCCTTCCCCTTGCTTTTCAGTTTCCTTATGTGTGGTCTTTCTCCATTAGAGCCCTGGCCCTCCTCGCCTACCACTATAAGCTTCTTGAGGGCATGGACTATCTTTTGTTTTCTTTTTTTTGAAACTGTATCCCCAGAACTTAATAAAAGCTTACTAATTGATGACTTGGAAAGGAGATCACCAGCAAAGCAAGCACCAACATAGGAAAACAAACCCAAGTAGATCTGTAATACATGAAGCCTGCAGGCATTCTTGTCTAGAGACAGTAAAGAAGGGTTACCTGAGGTTGTTGTAAAACAAAGTGAATGATATAAATGCAGCAGTTAGAAGTGTGAGACTTTTAAAGCTTCAACCAAGAACCCTATGCCAAGGTCCCTAGCACTTTGTCCTGAGATGTAATAGAGGTCTTAATGATCTAGTAGTTCTAAACCTCAAATATCCAGTGAGACTAAACCTTAAATTAGGAAGGTCAAAGCAGGAACCTAGATGACCCTGTGTTAGATCAAGCAGACTTGATTAACTCCATCTAAAAGCACTGCAGGGGGCAGAACTTGACCCTAGGCCAAAGTCCCAATTCAGGAACTAAAGCCAAAAAGTTGAATAAATCAAAGAAAACACAAACCAGAATAAAAAATTATTGCAAATCTAAAGATTGTCAAAAAGAAGAGACGAACACCACAATAATTTCAAGCAGAGATTCAAAAAAGAAAATGAATTTTCCAGAAGAAAAATACATACCAATAGCTTGGTACAGAAAGAAATACATTAAACTCAATGGAGAAACAAGCAAGGAGGTTAAGAAGGAAGATAATAAAAGGGAGGGGAAGTGGAGCTACTAGCAAAACAAACTTCATAATCCTGAATTAGGGATTAAAAGGGGGGGGGGGAGGGGGAGGAGGAGAGAGGATTTAACACCAAGAATTAGAATCTAAGTTTGTATCTTAGATTTCCTCTTTCATATTTGGGAAATGGTTGAATACTAATGGTATATTACTGTACTACAAGACATAAAAAAAAAAAAAAGATGATTTCAGAATGAGTATAAATTAATGATGTGTGAAGTGTGCAAAATCAGGAAAACAATTTATACAAATATAACAACACTGTAGAGAAAATAACTTCAAAACGATTCTCATCAATCCCTCTAAACTATGACAAATTTTGACAGGTGACAGACTCAAGGTACAGAAAGTGACAAATTTTTGGACATGAATACCATGTGTATTCATTTTGTCTACTCATGCTTACAAAGTGATTTTGTTTTTTCTTTCCTTTTTCTCAGTTTTTTTTTTTTTAAACCGGAATGGAAAGGAAATAGGCTTAGCAATAAAAAAAACAGAACATTTTCCCAAATGCACAGAAGAGAATGGAAATTCAGGAGGAAGAACAGAAAAAGAGTATAGTTTTAAAAGTAATGTGGGAGAGGGGAGGGGAAAGTATTTTATATAATTTATATTTTTTCCCCAAGAGCTGTATTAGAGATTCCCATTTTTCATATACAATCCTTTTTTTTTTAATGTTGTATTGTATATGTGGAAATATTCTTCTTTTGATTTTTAAGTTCAAAAGTTTAAAAACAAAATGAAATAAAATAATTCAAACCTGATGGCTCCCAGCTCAGTCCCCTTTCCACTGAATGGAAGTTCCTTAAGAAAAGGTATCTCTCTTATTTGTCTCTACATCTCTTGCACATAGCATAGTAACCAGTCTACAGATGAAGTCTTAAATGTCTGTTGACACAATGACAAAGAAAGCTGAAGGATAGTCATCAGTGCTCCTAAAGATACAAAGGGGTACAACTACCTGAAGCCAGAGAGCTAAAAGAAGAAAGGAATGGCACACAAACTTACCATATTTTTTTCAAAAGAACCTTTAACTAAAACTCTTTTATTTACCTGGAGTTTGTCCTGAGTCATCTTTGGGATGCTCCTGGGTTGTCCATCTTCAATACTGTTGTCATCATCCTCACTACTGTCACTGCCAGAGTCCTCCAGACCTGAGAACACACTCTCTTCACTGTCAGATGAGCCAGACTCACTGTCTGCAGCACTGTGGCTGGGGGCTGGAACGGTGAAGAGAGGCAGCTGCCAAAGAAGCATTTATATTATGGTACAGAAACATCAAAGACCCCTTCCACCTTATTATGATACCAGTCAGAAGAGAGTTGAAGGCACCATTAGCCAGATGGGCAGATCAAGCACAACACTGATCAAGAGAGATAATGAATGCAAAGTGCTTTCCAAATGCTATATAAATGTTATCTATTGTTACTATCAATATTTCCAAATTGCTTCATGGAGGGGGGAGGGACACTCTTTAAGTTGTTCCTACTGAGTTTAGAGTCCATTCATCTGGTTACTCATAATCTCTCAGCAAATACACAACTTTGATAGGTTCTACACAGGATGAAGAGGGGTATATATATATATATATATATATAAACTGTACCCTTATTTTCCCAATTGCACATGTTTAGAATACCAACTTTTTTATATTTAGCCATTTAAATCACTTCTGAAATATGACTTCCTTCGTAGACCAGCAAAACAGACCCATGATGGAAAATAGCCTTGTATAAAGTCTGCTAATAAGGAGAGCAATAATCAAGCTACAAATCACATGAAAAAGGCAGGTAAATTACAGACACTAAGAAATAACTGGACACCGCATCAGGAAATACCTAGCTCCAGAAACTCCCAGATTACAGTCCTTTTCAGGTTTGATATCGGCTTGGCTACTCTGATGTAGGGTCCATACCTGCTATAAATACAAAGTCTTTGCCACCTCCCCCCAAAGAGATTAGAGAAAAAGCAGAAAAACCCACTAAGGGTACCTGGTAACCCTAGAGGGAGCCTCTCATTTAGAAAAATAGAATCAGAAGAGTAAGTTTTTATTTGCCAGTGCCTCGACATCCCTGGGGACTGTATCCAAAAGGTCTAGCTCTTTCCCCAGGGCAGTCAGACTCCCAACTCTTTGGTCCCTTTCCCTTCTCTAGTCTCTGCCCTCCCCTCACTCCCTCAGACCCTTCTTCCAAAGCGCCTACTTCCTAAACACACCACCTCAAGGCATCCCCCATCTCCCCACTTTCACCACTCCAACTATCAAACACCTCCAAATCCCGTCTCCTCTGGTGCATCAACCTCAGCTACTTCTCCGCTCCAGCGGCCCTGACATCGTACCGCCGCAGCGCCAATTCATTCTTGCGGCATGCCCCCTTCACCTCGGACTCACTTTGTGCCCCCACACACACACGCTACAGTTTCTCTGCCATCTCCTCAGGTCCTTCTATCCCTTCCAGGTCTCTCCCAACACTGCCCCTCCCAGGACCCACTTCCCGTCCCTCACTAATCCCTTCACTTAAATCACTCCTCTGAAAATTCCCGCTAAATGTGGTTAGTCAGCGATGGGAGTTCTTTCTTTACCCCCCCCCCCCATCCTCTCTAAGGTCGCCGGTCCTACTTCCTCAGCCTCCCCTTAACCACAACATCTCCCCAAACACATCGTTGCCCATTAAAAGCGCACCCTTCAGCCGGGGGGGGGGGGGAGCCCCCTTTGCTGTTGTCTTCTGCCTTTTAGCATCCCCGGTCCTCAGCCTCGTGCCTGGCTGTGGACAAGCCACGCTTAGTGACGGACACTTCCTTCCTGGGCGACCCAGCGCCTGTCAGGGCCTCTGCGGGATGCTTGGGGCCCCTTCAGCAGCCCTGTGCCCTGAGGGCCTCCTCTCCTTGTCCCCTAAGGACCCCGCTACCCCTTCGGAGGGCACCCCTCATCCCCCTCCTCTCGGTGCCACTTCCATCCCTCTTGCCCCGGCCGCCCTCCCGTCCCCTCCCCTCCGCCCGCGTGCACGTGGCCCGCCTGGCACTGTCACCTCCTCGCTGGACCCCGCCTCCTGAAGCTCGGGCTGCTGCTCCGCGGGCCTCTTCCCGGCCCTCGCTCCGGCCTCTACGGGGGCTCCTGCTCCCATGCCTGCGCGCCTCCTGCCCCGCGCCCCGACCATGTTCCCGCCGCTCCTCGCGCCGCTTCCCGGCCCTGGCGGCCCAAGACCTCCTCTCTTCTCTCCTCCCGCCCCTTCCGGTCCGGTTCTGGATCACAAACAGAACGCGCCTGCGCTTAGGGCAACGACGGGCGCGTCAGGGCCGCCGAGGCCGCCCTAAGGAGTAGCTTTCCTTTCCGCGTTCCCGAAGAGGCAAGATGCGCATGCGCCCAAGCGTTCATGCGCGGTAGGGGTGGGGACCGAGGAAAAAGAGTGGCCAGGAAGAAATAAACGCGCACGCGAGAGGCGGGGCCGAAATGCCGTTGGGCGGAGGGGACGTCACGCGCGCGCACGCGCGTAGGTCATCGACGCCGCCGGGGGCGAGCCCGTCGCAAGATGGCGGCGGCCATGCTGGGCCCCGGAGTTCTGTTTGCGCAGCGGGCGGCGGTAGCGGCTCGGGCAGCGGCGGAATCGGCTACGGCGCTTGAGGCCGAGGCAGCGGATCTCCTGCAGCCCCAGCGGCGGCGGCGCTAAGCGGCAGCCTTCCTTCCCTTCGTAGCCGTTCCATTCGTAGCAGGCCGGCCCTCTTCTCCCCTCCCCGTCCCTGCCCTGCCCGCCTCCCTCGGTGCCCGCCTCCCTGCCCTGCCCAGCCCGCCGGCCCCCGGAATGGAGTTGTCCGGGGGCCCTGGTATGGCAGGGCCCAGCAACGTCCCTGCTTTCCTGACCAAGCTGTGGACCCTAGTGAGCGATCCGGAAACAGACGCGCTAATCTGCTGGAGCCCGGTGAGGGCCTGGGGCGGGCACGGGTTGACGGCGCCTCCTTTTCTCTCGGAGCCTAGCGAGGGTCTGGGGGCGCGCTGAGTGGAGGCCCTTCAGCTGCACCCGGGGAGGAGGGGCGCGGGTTGACGGCACCTCGTTCCGCTTTGGGGATTAGAGATTGGAGAGGGGCTGGGGCGTCCGGGGTTTTCCTCTCCGCTGCTGCGGGGGGGGGGGGGGGGGGGGGGGGGGGGGGGGGGGGGGGGGGGGGGCACGGAGTGACTGCGCCGCGTCCTTTAGGAGCCTGGAGAGGGGCTGGGGCGCGTGGGACTTCCTCTCCATTGCTTCGCGGAGCGGCGGGCGGCGGGGAGACGGGGAGCACGGAGTGACTGCGCCGCGTCCTTTAGGAGCCTGGAGAGGGGCTGGGGCGCGCAGGGTGGCGCTCCCCGGTTCGCTGCACCCGAGGTGTGGGGCGGTGCAGGTGGAGGGTGGTGCACGCGGTTCCTGCTCCTCTTCCGGCGGAGCCGGACCAGCCACCGGGCGCGCTTAGTATTTGGTGCCTCCTTTGCGGAGACCTGGCTGGGCGCCGGGGCGCTGGCGGTCGTCCTCTGCGCAGCTAGGGGCGGGGGGCCAGCGGCTCGGAGTTGGTGCGCCTCGCGCGCAGAGCAGCATTTGCCCAGAGCCGGGGGCTGGGAGGACTCAGCCGCGGGGGTGGCTGGAGGCTCTAACCGGGCCTGGGGAGATGCCCTAGCGGTTCGGCTCCGGAATCGAAGGAGAGAAATCCTGACCGAGGTCACTAAAGGAGGAGGAAAGGCAATACGGGACTGTTTCTTCTGAGGAAGGGCATCCTCCTCCCCTTGACATCCGGGGCCCTGGGGACCTCGCACTTTGGGAGGATTGAGGGAAAAGGCTTCACGTGGATCAGTAAAGAAAGTCGCTTCCTACTCCAAAATCTTTCGATCCTGGTCCGAGGATAGACGGTATTGGCTTGCCCGTTCCGCGGAGCTTCAGGAAGGAAGCTCCAGAAGCCTGGCAAGAGAGACCCTAGATTCTGCTTTGTTTATCCTCCATTGAGGGTGGGGGGTAGAGATTTTAGGTCACTTATTTAGCGCAGCTAGGGTGCAGAGACTGGAGTCCAGAAGGCCCGAGTCCAGATGGGGCCTCAAACCCTTGGGAGCTGTATGACACTAGATAAATAACTTCGGTTGTCTTCTCTAGAAGTTGGGATAGTAGCAGCACACACCTCCCCGAGTTGTGGTCGGGATAAAAGAGTTTGTGAACCACTTAGCACAGTGCCTGGGGCGTATTAGGTACGTTTTAAATACTAGCTATCGTGATTATTATTACCCCTTCCCTTGTCTGAAGCATTGTAAAAGTAGGAATGAGGAAGGGAAAGAGAGATGAGGTAGCAGTCATGCCCAGTGCTAGGTGGTGCACCGGCCTTGGGCTCAGGGAGAACCGAGCTCATTTGATCTTAAACACGTAATAGTTTTGTGACCCTGCGCTTGTTACTTTACCTAAGCCTGCCTTCTTTCTTCATCTGTAAAATAGCACCCAACTACTGAGACATTTGTGAAAATCAGATGGAACCATATTTATGTGTAAATATGATAACTTACTGCCATACTAAATCCTTGCTAACTACTTACTAATCTACTAAAGATTAAGGAATATCGGATCCTCCTAAGAAATACTTACCCTCTCTGCCCGGTGGGCAGCCTGCCAACCATAGGTTTGTCCCAGACTGGGGCTAGACAGAGGCAAGAAAAAGAAAAAGTTTTCCTCTGGACCTAGAGAGGTAGAAGTGAACAAAACTGTTTTGGAGCCCTTGTTTTTCCGCATCATTCAGCCTCTTGTCAGAGTGGTTAGTTGTGGATCCCTAAATCCTTAGCTCTTCCCTGACTAAGCTGATGTCTGCCTTGGATGGGCAGAACCAGAAAGGAAAAGGGTTGGGCCAGGTTCTCTCATTCCTTGGGTCTTACCTAACTGTGAGACAACTAAAGAAATATCTTTGTCAGTCTCAACAAGCCCAGAGTTTCAAACACAAACACCATTCCCAGGAAGTTAGATTACATGGTGATTAATGCATGTGTTGCCAGAAGCAGTGACAGTAGAAAATGTGGCATGATTTGGCTCAAATGCATTGGACTGTGACATGTTAAACTAGTGGCTGACTGTATGCTGAAAAACCTTATGGGAAAGTTCAGATAACAAAAATGGAAAGCAAAATGATAGAATCTTAGGTATGTAAAGGAAGATCCAAAGAAATCAGCTGTTGATTTTTGTTGTTGTTGTTGTTGTTTGTTTGTTTGCATATGTTAGATAATTAGCTGCTTGAGGAGGCATAGGCAACCAACCTCACAGCTGGGATTTGCACAAATAAATCTGGGAGTCTATCCGGAATTCTAAAATCCGAGCTCAGCCAGGAAAAGGCTGCTGTTTACATTTTGCACTGGCATCCCAGAATACTCTGTAAATCCCATAGAAACCAGGTGTTTAAGGCTAAAGAGGAAAGGATATTTGACTCTCTTCCCCATTTTTTGAATATAGACATATACTCTAAAGAGTAGAAATCATAAGCCATCTTAACCTGACAGGATCTGGGCCTCTGAGTACATGTAGCCCCTGATAAGTTAAAAATAAATGCCATGGGAGTTCTCCCTTCAAATCAATCTTTTGAGAAACCAGGAAAAGGAAATTTTTGACGTGCCCACCCCTTGAGTCTTCCCTTACCTGAGGCCAAGTTGGACTGCCTTGGCCAGCCTAATTCTACTTATGCAACGCTAAGGTGTCTGGTTTTTTTGTTTGTTTGTTTGTTATTTCCAGGATTTGGGTGATTTTTGTCAATGAAATCTTCATGGTGGGCTATCCCTGACTGTATCACCCATCTCTCATTCCAAACATAAGTCAATCTAAAAGTAGAATGGCTACATGTTAGTCAGTCAATAAATATTAAATGCCCATAATGTTCTAGACACAGTGCAAAGTGCTACAAATACAAAGAAAAGCAGATGTTTCCTGATCTCAAGAGGAGCTCAGAATCTCATATAGGGAGAGATGGAATGCAAAACTATGTACAAACAAGCTTTATATAGGTTAATTTGGAAGTAGTCAACAGGAAGAAGGCACCAGCATTCATAAGAATTGGGAAATTCTTCCTGTAGAAGATGGAGTTATAGCTGGAATATGAGGGAAGCTAGTCTGAAAGATGGGGAGGTTCTTATCATTAGAGGTCTTTGGGAGTATATAAGAAGATTCTTATTCATATAAATAAATGCAGGACTAAATATTCTTTATTATCCCTTTCATTGTTGAGATTGTGATTGTGGCTGTAATAAATTAGGGGGTTAATGTACTTTCTTGTCATTGTTTCCTCAATTTTGTGGTTACCACTTCAAGGGCCACTTTGGGTTTCTCTTTTTTTAACCATCCTTCCTACAGCTTTATTTGTCACAAATAACTTGAAAGAAACTTTTTTAAAGACCCTTACTGTAATTCCTGTGGCCTAGTAGTTTTGAGTCCCCTTCATTAAATCTGGAATTCTTCTCTATAGTTAGTGTTATTAAAAACTGAGAGGATAGTATCTAGGGCCCCTGGAAGATTCATACTTGGCTGGATACTGTGTAAACTAAAGTGAACAGAGATGACTAGTATTCTCAAAGTTCCCAGCCAGCCTCATCTCTTGCTCTTTATATTGTAATCCTTTCTTCCTATTGTAGAAATGCAAAGTAGAATTGAGACCAAAATTGATTTGTGGCCTGTGATCTGATCTTGCTTAGTCAGCACCCTGGTTAGGCTGGGATTGGTGCGTAAGATGACTGGTTGAGTGCCAGTGATGACAGTGCAGAAATGAGAGCTGAATAGAGACACGAAAGGGATGTAGATTGGTACAGGCAACACAAAAGTCTTATCCTGAATCAAGCCAGTCATCATACCACAAAACTGTCTGAGGTTGGCAGCCCAATATTCACAACATACCACCTCCTGTTTCTATGGCCAAAGAGTCTGCTGTGCCTTCTTGGAATAAGACTTCTAGTCAAGAACCTCTCTACAATTTATTATCCCAAGTCCCTCCTGCTAGGCTGATAAACTTTTCTCTGTGGGAACCTAAGCCCTCCAGGGCAGATTGCCCTAGATGAAGACAAAGATACATAAGGTTACCAGGAAACTAAATGACTACAACTGATTTGTATCAGCCCATAACTCTGCAGTCTGTTATTCTACCTAACATCTCAGTGGATGTTTCAGTGAAGCTTGGTAAGGAATGGACGTACCTTTTCAAGGAATGACAATCTTACATCCAGGAAATTTGGGGGGCATTCTTATCTCGAAATAGGAATAGCCTAGGTGGCCTCTAAAAAACATGGGATTCTAACCCTTCTTGCCCATCCTGTATTGGGAGAAATCAGCCTGAATCACCATCCTCAAGAAGAGGAAAGAGACGTTATAATGACTGCTTCATTCCTGTAAGTTGGACATATTGTTATTTCTTTTTCATTCCCACCCTTTTAATAAACACTCCATTGAATATAGGACCTCTTTCTTGAATATCCAAAGTCATCTGGAGTTTATGGTTCCCCTTCTCCCAGAGCTGCTCTAAAATGTGATTCCATCTTGTTGACTACCTAGTACTAATTTAGTGACATTAAGGTTATGATCAAAATGAGAATGTGTAGATATATGACATGAGCATTCCTTTTAGATCTCTAGGAAAGGAAGAAAATAGGAAAAGATTGTCCTCTGTTGTCTTTTGAGAGTCTGTTATAATAACCATCAATATCTTGCTCTCTGTAGCCTTTTGTCCTATCTTATCTATTCCAGTTCCTACTAGCTTTTTAGCCCATCTTTCTTTGGGCTAGGTGATCTTGGTACTCTAAAATTGTCACATTGTAGAAAGATCACTCACTTTTCAGGAGTAGCTTGGCTCTATGACCCAAAATCATTAGCTGCAAAGATCCCTTTTGGATAAGTCAGTAACCTGAGAGGAAGTCATCTTTCTGTTGGGGCTATGAGCCCTTCTTTGCTAGTAGTTCAGCCAAACAGGAAGTATCCTACAAACTGAGGATCTAGATAAGCATTTGCTTAAAATCCAACACTCCCCAGTATCTCTGCCAAGAAAATTCAAAACAATAAAAATTAGGCAAACAGCATCCAAGTCCTAAAAGTTAAAGTAAGTTGAATAAAAAGCTTTACTATCAATAGGGAAAGTACTGTCAATAGGATTGTTTGTCCTCAGCCCTGTTTAATACTCTATGTGAGGCAGCTGTGCATTTTACATTGTTTCATTTTAGCCAGAAAGAGAAGCCTGTTGACTGAGACAGTCTCTTAGACTAATGTCTCAATATTTTTGAAACAGGAGAGTCTCCTCCGCTGGCTAAGAACCTTCAGTAGATCCATGGGGTTTTATTTTTCTTAGAAAGAGCAGACATTGTAGTGTAGTAAAACCTGTAGCTATAGAGTACTGTAGCTGGGCTTAAAAGTCAGGAGGATTTGGGTTTGAAATCTGCCACTAGAAAATAATGGAAATAGGGGTACCTAGATGGCACAGTGGATAGAGTACCAGCCATGGAGTCGAGAGGACCTGAGTTCAAATATGACCTCAGATACTTAATGCTTCCTAGCTGTGTGACCTTGGGCAAGTCACTTAATCCCAATTGCCTTGCCCCCCCCCAAAAAAAAAAAAAAAAGAATGGAAGAAAGAGCAACTACCTCATAGAATTTTTGTGAGGCTTGAGATGGTGTATGAAAAGCATTTTCTGAACCTCAAAACAGATTTTTTTTTTTTTTACTGTAGTTTCAGTTGTAGATAGAAGTTTTAAAAACATTTCTATTTCATACATGTTCTGCAGGGCTACTCTTGATTTCATCAAGGGACAGAAGATCTAAGTTCCTACTATTATCATTGATTAGTACCAGTTTCAGTTCTATGGACACTGTTGCAACTATTTAACTGACTTGTTTTGCTGGGCTTCTTAGAAACTACGTTTTACTTCTGCTCACATTGGTATGATTTACTTTGAATCTTTTGCTTTTTTCCCTCACAATTTGCATCCATACATGATATCCACGTATTGATGCATATAATACTGGTTAGTATCATCTTTATTTGAAGGAAGCTCAGAGTTTAAAGGTCAAGAATAGGACTGCTGTTGGTGTAGTGGATGTCTTCAATGAATGAAAATGAGTGAATAAGGGTGGAGGGAAGGAAGGGAAAAGTTGGAACAGACGTGTTTGCAAGGGTCAATATTGAAAAATTACCCATGCATATGTTCTGTCAATAAAAAGCTATAATAATAAAAAAATGAGTGAATAAAAGAAGACACTTTTATTAAGTCTTACTAAGTGCTGCCAATACAAGTCCTCTTTACCTGTTCAGAGCTTATATTCTAATGGGAGAGGCCTGGAAATTTTCTAAATTCTTAGGGTCAGTGGAGAATAGATGACACACTTCTTCCAGGAACAGTGGCCGTATAGGATCCAAGATGGAACCTATGCTTAGCATTTATAACAGGTACATATAGGTACCTAAATGCTTATTGACTTGGTTCATGAACCCAGGACTGGGGAGAAAAGAAAAATATGGCTCTGCACAGCAGCAGGGCAGGGAGTAAAGTGAAATGAAGCGTGGCTGAGGTGTTCTTGAAATCTTGAACCCCTGAGTGTCCTAAAACAGGAAGGGATCTTAAGCGGACCACTTCCCCCATCCCAGGGTTCAGAAAAGAAGACATGTTAATTATGTCAAATAGACAGCAGATTCTTCTCCAAAGCCGAGAGCCAAGCATGGAACAATTGAAAAATCCTGGATCTGAAACTACACACAAGTATGTAGAGTTTGAAGTATCCTTAAAGATCATCTAGTCCAATCCCTTCATTTTACAAAAAAGAAAATCATACAGGAAATGTGAATTCAAATCCTGCCTCTGGTTCTTACTAGTTATGAGTCACTTAATTATTCCATTCCTCTGTTTTATCATCTATAAAATAGAGATAAGCCTTAGATCACCATCTTCACAGAGTTATTTGAAGGAAAAAAGTTTGCAAATGTTTTTGCTTTTCATAGAAGCCTAGAGGTGGAAAGAATTTTAGAAGTAGTGTGATTCAACTGTCCAACTAATACAGGAACCCCTTCTACAGTATTTATGACATTTGGCCTCTGTTTAAATACTTTCAGTGATAGGGAACTCACTACTATTCAAGATGAAACATTTATTAAGGGCTTTACCATGTACTAGGTATTATGCTAAGCACCCATAAGCAAACAAGATAGCACCTACCCTCAGGGAGCTGGTGTTTTAAAGGGGTAAGGCATTTCAAAAGCAGGAAAAGTGGTAATTCAGAGACTGCCTAAATGAAGTCAAACATGGCTGTACCATTCCTGAAGAAGTAATCCCCAGGCATGTAGTTACCAGTAAGGCAAGCAAAACTTCAGGATAGAAGTTTCTTAAAAGTGAAAATGCACCTGGAAAATGAAGTTTAGAATGCTTCCCTTAAAACCAGAAAGAATAATTCCAATCCTTTCATGTGAGAATCTTTTAAAAAAAGAAGCCTTGGGACAGGGATCCCTTCTTCAGTTGTCATTTAAACCAATTGGAGGGAATTGAAATAAAGGTATTGTACTACAGGTCAAAATATATTCAAATACTAAAGAGTGTCCAATCAGTAGGAAGCATTGAGAATGAACTAAGTCAAAGACACGTCTGGGGCAGTTAGGAACACACACAAGATTAGAAAAACTTAAGACAAAACAAAAATTGGATGTTAGAAAAGCAGGTCAGGGTAAACAATAGAACTTTATCAGTATCTTTTAGGGTGTCCTGATCCCCTTCTATTCTCAGTCCTAATGGTTTAAAAACAAAATCCATGTCCAAGAGGCCTTGGTCCCTAGCTCTCCAAAACCCAGCCATGACTAGGGAGCCCCTGGGCTGTCAGAATCTCAACTCAGCTGTCCCACCTATGACTTTGGAAAGGGGCAGGCCACAGAGACTAGTATCCCAGGTTCAGGCCCTATCCAGGACTTGTCTCTTTCTTGATGTCTCACACCAAAACTTCTAGCTGCTTTGTTGTTCGGTTGTTTCAATTGTGTCTAGCTCTTCATGACCCTATGTGGGATTTTCTTGACAGAGATACTGCAGTGGTTTGCCATTTCCTTCTCCAGTTCATTTTATAAATGAAGTAACGGGCAGAAAGGGCTAAGTGACTTGTCCAGGGTTACCTAGGTAAGTGTCTAAAGGCAGATTTGAATTTAGGAAGTGTCTTCCTGACTCCATGCAGGAACCCCTTACCATGCTACCCCTAGCTGCTCTCTGGCTGCTTTACTTCTGGGCCAATGACTGAAAGCTGAGAGTGGTTTCTTGTAGCTTTTGATTCCTACCGTGTGCTGACAATACCCCTTCTAAAAGGAATAGCTTGCTGAAAGCCAAGAAGAGCCAAATGTCCCACTTTCTATCAAATCAAATTAATCATATTCTTCTAAACTATTGAACATTCCTAAACACAATACACCCTTGTGGGGCCAGATTAAAAAACATTGGTCAGAATTACTAAATAATTCCTGCACTGGGGAAGCTAGGTGGCACAGTAGATAGAGCACTAACTCTGAAGTCAGAAAGACCTGAGTTCAAATATGGCCTTAGACAGTTAACCCTTCTTAGCTGTGTGACCCTGGGCAAGTCACTTAACCCCAATTGCTTCAGCCAAGAAAAAAAAATTATTGCACAAATATATCTACTTCTAAAAAATAAAGGTTAGGTCACAGTGAGCAAAAGAATAAGATGTTAAATTTTACTCCAGCTGACAGTAAATGTAGTGTGAAGAGTAATCCAGCATGCACAAAGTCAGATTTTAATTGGTCTATTTGAATCTGCCATCACAGTTAGTCATAAGTTTATGACTCATGAGTTGTTATTGCTGTGTTTATGGCCTTTGACATAAAATGTGAATAAACTTGATTAATCATTGTATGAATGTTAAGTACCATATGTTATTTCACAATAAAAATATAAGCTGATATTCAAGAAAACTGCAATTTTTAAGGTATTGAAGATATTGAAAACAATTCAGTAATTGAAATGTTCAATTAAGTTTAAATTTCATAAAAGATTTTATCAGTAGATATCTATATTGCTTTTTTATTTAAGATTTGTATGGGCTAAAATTATAATACATTTTTCATCCATTTTAATAAAATAAGAGTTAATAAAGCCTAGATTGTGTAGCTTATTTCATTTAAAGGGGGAGGTCTTGACAATTTATCATCAAGGAGGGGTTTGGAAAACACCTAGAAACTTTCTCAGGTCTTTCAACCATTTCTTATATGCCATGGTTTCTAGACACTTCATCTTGTTCTCCTGTCTCTGGACACACTTTACTTTATAAAATTGAGCATAGTATTAGGTCAGAAAATGAGAATTTTGGACTTCATGATCTCTAAAGTCCCATTCGGTTCTACATCTATGATCCTATGACTATCATTTCCCTAGTTCCGGATTCTATCTTCTTATTGATAATGCCTTTTGTCTTTTAACTTGGTCCTTTGCAGAGTTGCAAAATAACTCATTGTATTCTTTCTCGTAACAGTATTTTACAGAGAAGACTGTTAAATTTATTCCCATCTATCCACCTACCCCTTCTTGTAGATACATTAATTATATAGCTACTATTTCCCATGCCCCTAATCCTATGCTAGATACTGGAGAGGGGAGAAATGTAGTCTTTTTCCTTCTAAGGGCATTCACTCTAGATGAGATGAAGTATAGTAACATGATTAAAGAATACAAGACTACTTGTAATTAGTGTACAGCTAATTTTGTATCATTGTGGGCTGCAATCAATAGAGAAACCTTTGTGTAAAAGGAGGACCTTGAAGGATGAGAAGAATTCATAGATCCTGTGAAAGTCCCTTTGAGGCCAGTCTCATTCTTCTTAAATTACATATTACCTGCCCTTTTTTTTTTTTCATTATTATTTTTTCCTGAATCATCTTTTTGGAGGTTGTTGTTCCCTAGTTCAGTTGTGTCCAATTCTTCATGAGTCCTTGGACCATAGCACACCTAGACCTTCTATTCTCCACTATTTCCCAAAGTCTGTTCAAACTCATGTACATTGCTTCCATAACACTATTCATCTCATTCTCTGTCATCCCTAATTCCTTTTACCTTCAATCTTAAGCAGCATGAGGGTCTTTTCCAATGAGCCCTGCCTTCTCATTATGTGGGGAAAGTATTTAATGTCCAGTATTTGTCCTTCTGTTGGGTAGTCTAAATTTCTTCTTTAAGTATTGACTCATTTGATTTCCTTGCTGTCCAGGGGATTCTCAAAATTCTTCTCCAGGACCACAGTTTGAAATCTTTGATCCTACAGCTCTCAACTTTCCTTAAACTGTTTCTTCCACTGACCAACTTTCACAGTTATACATTACTACTAGCATAGCTTTGACATAACTTTGTCAACAAGGTGATGATTCTGCTTCATAGTATGGTGTCCAAATTTGCAACAGCTTCCTTCCAAGGAGCAAGCATCTTTTGAAAAGATAGTCAATTTTAAAAAGCCATAGTATCTTCATAAGGATTGAGCAATATGTATGGAATAGCTGGGAGGGTGGAGTAAAAGGTATTTTTTGGGACTTCATATGTTATTTTGGGGTTATAGTGTAGGTTCACAATTATATTTTTTGCTCAGTGTGTGGCACAGATCTTTTTTGCAGCCTTTTGTTGTCACTCCTTTAATCCCCAAATGGCCTATCTCTATTGTGTCAGAACAATATACTGGCTTTGATTGCAATCCTAACTTTAGAATCATTATCCACTTTTTCACAAATCATTACATTCATAAATAAAGCTTGAGCACTTAGTTCCATGCAGGTGATTAGTACAGATAATGAGAAATCACTAGATTCAGACTTATTCTCTGAGGAAATGTGGTCTTATCAACTCTTCAACAACTGTGCCCAACTCTGGCACAAGCAGATGATGATACAATTATCTTACATTCACATAATACTAAAAATTTTATGGGTTATTTTACTCACAATAATTCTGTCAAGTAAGTAGTGCATATACTATCCCCATTTGCAGATGAACAGATGTGGCAACATAAAAGCAAGTGGCTACATTCCCAGTTTTCTGGTCCAGTTGGGAGCATAAGTCATATATGAAAAAATTAAAGAAGAGTAGGAGGGCAGTAAAATAAAGTGATTCCCTGACCTTATACAGCTTTCTTTGTAGTAAGAGACATAATTCTGTTGGTCTTACCCAGTCAACTACTGAGTATAATAAAAGTTCTTTTTCTTTTTTCTTAACTCTTTGATGTTAAATTCTTGGAATTGGCCAGACCTATCCTGATAATCTGGCAGAAATCATGGAAAACCTTCCAATATTCCTTTGGACCAGTGCCAGACTCCTCACTGGGTTGGGCAGTAAAGTTAGAAAGACTGAGTTTCACCTACTAGCAGTATTCTAAAAGAAATCTACAATTAATATGCATGGTTTGTCCCAAAACTCCCTAAATTTTCCCAAGTGACCTGCTTTTCCTTTCCTCATTGTTAATTAGAGCCAAGATCAAGGGAATCGGAGAATTGGGATAGATTTGGATAGAGCTGGAAGGGACTTCCAAAGCCCACAAGGCATCCTTTTAAACTTGAGAAACGAAAGACTGTGATTTGTAAAGATATGATCTTGAGCAAACTGACATCAGAAGTAGAATTTGAACCCATGCTCTTGACTTAAGAGCCAGTAATCTTCATTCTGAAACTGGAAGCCATACTCCTCTCCTGATTTGGAACTCTAAATTCACGTGGATTTGGCAGCATTAATTGACTTGGATTAGTCATCTGTCAGAATTGAATTTTTTTTTTTTTTTTAAAGATCTAACACTTTGCTACATGCTGGAGTTACTTCCACTGATCTCACTGATGTGAGTGTTCCTACCAGTGGTACAGATTGGATCCCATTTTTGCCTTCTCTTATGCAGAGATGGCTTGGAGCAGCAATCTTTATTAATGATAGATTCTTTGTCTTGGATAACTTAACTGAGCTTGTGCCCTGTCTCTTCCTGAAGTTATAAATGAGGTAGATGATTTGGAAATCAGGTGGTCCAACTCCTTTTCTTAGTCTTGCGTATGGTTGGAGAAACTGGGGACCTAGGCCTTCTGCACCTGGAACTTAGATAGGCATCTTTTCATCCTTTGAGATGGGGTATCAGACCTAGAGCAAGATCCTTTATAATTCTGATTTTTTGTTTTTGTGTTCTTTTGTTTTGAGGTGGGGAGGGGATTGCCCACCTGAAGTTTCTTTTTGTCTATTTATCCTTTGTTTTACCTTGCCTTACTTTACATTGGTCTTGGGATGGTTTAGAAGTGAACTTGGCTGGAAACTTTCATGTTGCCATCTTTGGCAGCAACCCTTGATCTTCTTTCTCCTTCCTAATTTTTGTCTTATCCTAATTTTCCTGATTTTATTTGTATTCCTAAATGTTCCACTTGTTCCTTCCATCTATTGTTTGCCATCTATTCCCTTTTACTCCCTCAGTTTTGTCAATCTTTCAGTACAGTTTTGTGAACACTACATAAAGACTCTGTAGAAAATGATTGACAGAATATATTTCATTTTCTTGCTCAGTATGGTGTATAACTTATACAAGCTAGCATTTATATAGCACTTTAAGGTTTGCAATGTACTTTACAAATTTCTCATTTTATCCTCTCAACAGCTCTTCAAGGTAGGTACTATTATTATCCTTGTTTTACAGATGAGGAAACTGAAGTAGACAGAGATTGTGACTTATTCAGGGTCACACAGTTATTAAGTATCTATAGTTGAGTTTGCACTCAGGTCTTTCAGATTCCAGGCCTAGCACTAATAATGTCAGTAATGTTAAACCCCAGAATGAGATGAAACTGGTGAATAGACTGTCACATTTCCCTGTCATTAGAGGTCTTTAAACAAAAATTAAAGGGTCACCTTTTGGTTGTGCTAAAGAGGAGAGTTCTTATTCCAATATGGTTTGTACCAGATGGCTTTTGAAGCATCTTTCAGCTCTGAGAGTCTGCAAAAACAAAGGCATGAACTTAGATCTAATGACTTCTCTAAATCTGGTGATTCACTGCTGCAGTGAGATGGGGAAAGGTAGGGTTTTAAGGCAAAAAAGCTCACCTTTACACCTGTAAAATTTACACCTGTAAAAAAGCTCACCTTTACAATTGCCAAATGTTGGAAAGCCCCTTCCTAAATTGTAAATGAGAAAGGTTCAGTGACCTTATTAAAATCTAGGGAGATATATTTTATTGTATCTTTCTTGTCATCATCTCCAAGATAGCTCAAAATTGTCACCTTACATGCATCATACTGTACGTGTCTACTAACAGATCAAGAGATGGTTGCAAATTGATTTTTCACCCCATTCATTGATTGTCTATGAGCTCTTGGGTAGAACATTTAAGGTTATCTGAAAATGTTAAGTTTCGTGGTTCCTAGTTTTCCCTGGCTTTTTTGAGCTATGCCCTAAGCAACATAGGGGTCTCAGTCAAATCAAGAGCTAACTAAATAGACTCAGAGGTTCCCAGAAGAGAAATTTGGGTGCATTGCTGATTAAATTTCCTTAGTTACTGATCTCTTGGGGTACACCCTGACTGATTCTGCTAAACTGGGCTATGTACTTAGGGGGAAAGGGGAGAGAGTCAAATTCTTTGCCCTCCCATCCAGATCTCCATGTGGTTCCAAAGAACTTGTAGCATCTCTTGCCTTATTCATAGTATCTAGTGTTCTAGTATCTAGTAGACAGCCAGTTAATACTTGATCATTTGACTGATTCAGTGCAATTCTGCAAACATTCATTTACTGATGTCTCCTTTGTACAAAGTTCTGTGCTTGGCTACATCAAAGGACATTCAGTTGATGAAGACCTAGACTCAGCTTTCATGGAATTTGGTCTAGTTCAGACACAATAAGATGAATAACTAGAATCAAAATAGAATATAAAATTGTATGAAATGAGGCTGGAAAAGTAAATATTTTTGATTACCAGACCATGGGATTTGAATTTTATTCCTTAAAGCCGGAATGAATCATTGAAAGGTTTTGAGCAGGGAAATGACATGCTTTCAGAAGCCTAATTGGATAGCTTGTGCAGGAGAGATGAAAGCAGGAAGATCCTTTAGGAATCTATGTCACAAGTTCAGGTGAGAGGGGAGGTATTGAATTTACAAAGAGCCTAAGGTGGAACCTTCCATTGCCACTTAAGATTTACCAGTGGTACCTTGTCATTTTCACCTCTCTGAATCTGTCTGTTCATCTGTGAAATGAGGGTATAGGGCAAATGACTTATAAGGCTGTGATCTTATGATGAGGTGAAGTAGAATGGTAGCAGTAGACATGAAGAGAAAAGAGTGGATGCAGGGGACTTTGTGAAGAAATCTCAGGAATAACAGAAATTGGGAATTCATTAGGTGTAAGGGATGAGGGAGTAAATCTCTAAAAATAGATTAAGTACTTATTATGTGCCAGACACTGCACTAAGCTCTGTGGGTTCAAAAGGGCAAAAGACAGAGTTGGGAAAAATGTTTTATATAAGATAGCAATCCAGAGATGGGGGACAGCCAGAGAAAGTATCTGGAGCTAAGAGATGGAGTATCATATTTCTGGAAAAGCAAGATCAAAGAGTACATGACAGGTAGTAAGATGTAAGAAGACTGGAAAGGTAGGAGAGAACAAGGTTATAAATTCTAGAGAATTTTGTTTTTGGTACTGGAGGCTATAAGAAGCCAGTGAAATTTATTGAGGTCATGCACCTAAGTTATAATTCTGAGAGACCAGGAAGATAACGTTACCTTCTATACTGATTTGTTAGGAGTTACAGAAGTCAAGAGTTTAGGGGAGAAAGGTGAATTCTGTTGTGGGCATACTGTACATCTTGTTTGAGATGTCTGAAAGGCAGCTGGAGTTGTGAGATGAGAAGTCAGCAAGCAGTAAGGTTGGCACAAGGTAAATAAATTTGAGAATCATCAGCATAGAGATAGTGACTAAATCCATGGGAGCTGATGAGATCACCCAGTTTAGTGGTAAGAAGGGAAAAGAGGACCCAAGATAAAACCCTGTGGAACAATTAGGGTTTGAGGTCATAGTGTACATGAAGATAGAGCAGAGGAGCCTGAAAAGCAATCAGGTAGAAGAACCAAGAGGACAGAGTGGTATCCCAAAAACCTAGAGAGAAGAAGGTGATCAACAATGTCAGGCTGCAGAGATTGAGGAGAATAAAGCTCAAGAAAAGGCCATTGGATTTGGCAACTAAGATCTCAGGGGTAACTTTGGAGAGAGAGCAGTGGAATGATGTGGTCAAAAACTGGACCTTAAAGACTTAAGATGAATGAGAGGAAAGGAAGTGGAAGCATCTGTTGGAGGGTGACCTCATGATAATTAGCCACACAGAGTTGAAGGATAGAGGATGATATGGAAATGGAAGGGCTGAGGGAGAATGGGTTCACTGTGCCTGAAGGAGCTCCCCAGCCACCTGCCTCCTCCCTTGTAATCTTCTCCCAACTTTTCCTGGAAAATGGAGGACAATGAAGTGGTGCCTCCTAACCAGAGGATGACATCACCCCACAACCCATTACATATTGACTTCAACAGGTGTGTTAAAAACTGAGGTTCAGAGCTTTAAATCCTGGACTGTCCTAATGGAGTAGTCTCAGCCTCCAGAAGTTTATTGATATTTCCTCTTTTCAGTAGGATCCTAGGAGAGTAGACTTGCTCTCCAGTCAAGATAGCAACTTCCCTCCATATCCCATCCTAGCTGGAGCATCCCTTTGCCCCCATTCACCTTGCCCATTCTTCTGTGATATCTTTAAACAAACATTTATTAAGAACCTAATTTGTGCAACACCTTTTATTGAACATTGAGAAAAACAAAGTTTGAGACATATTTCCTACTTAAAGGAGTTTAAAGTCTAGTAGAGTAATAAGAAACAGCTGTAAGCAGTATTACATGAAAAGTGTTATGTGAGGTGTGAAGGCAAAGGTTGTTCCTCATTAAGACATAAAGGAAGAATATTTTAATTGGCATCTAAAGACTTAGTAATTCAGCAGGTTAAGAAATGTTGAACCAGATGAGGTCCCTTTCAATTCTGCAATGGAATACTATGATTTAGAACAATATACAAATACAAAGTGTCTTTGATCCTTCTAAAGATGAAGGCACTCAAGAATGATGAAACCTGTCTGGTTTGGGGCTTTGACATTCAGCTGGCCTAGGACATGTCCTTTCTCAGTCTTGTCTCTTTGTAATTTCCATGGGGTGCTTTGGTACACTGCCCACTGTGATGGCCTGGGGTGTCAATCAGCTCAAATCCCCAGAAAGAAGGAATAGATTTTTGTTCATTGAGAAACTTCCTTTCTTCCTTCCTTTTTTTAAAGAATGAAGAGTCCAGTTGACTTTGTGCCAGGAAAATGTATGGTCTTTTACACAACTTTGCAAGCTTCCTTTTATTAGATAAGAATTGTTAGAGGAGTGAAAGGAATACCTGAGAGATGCTGCAACGGTCAGCAGGCCTTGGCAACAAATTCCATTAAAGAAGGTGAGAATGATGGCTACATTGGGAGCCCAGGAGGAAGATTAGAAAATCATCAGCACAGCGATAACTGAATTCAGGAGAGTTTAGGAGATCACCATGTGAAACAGGACAAAACTGTGAAGGGTAGCCGTAGTTAGAAAGCATGATCTGGATGAAGATCCAGCAAAGGAGACTAGAGGAACAGTCTAATGGGTAGGAGAACCAAGAGAGAGTAGTATCCTGAAAATCTAAAGATAATGTGTTTTTCTTTTTCTCTTGACTGCTAGAAGCCCAAAACTCTTAATATAAGTTCTAACTCATTCAGGGTGCCTGTTGACATTTTTTTTTCTTCCTCTTTGAACTTTTGGCATGTTTTTTATTTTTGTATTTATCAGTCAATCATCATTTCGGGTCATCAAAGGACAGTGGACCTCTCATATACAGTATGCATAAAAAGATTGAAACATATACCATTGCACATAAAAAATAGAATTAAAAAATCTTCAAATAGATATAATATTCAAAAAGGGGAAGTGGACTGGGTTGTAGCTAGGTTGAAGCAACAAGTATTTATTAAATACTGGGAAAAAATGGGAACTTAATGAGATCACTTAGTATGGGGAGAAAAGAAAGTCCCAGATAGATCCTTAAGAGAAACTCTCAGTTTCAGGGCATTAAAGCATGAACATCCAGCAAAATAATGGTCAGATGGGAGGGGAACAGTTTTAGGAGAATCGAAGGGGTGAAAGTATCCAGAAGACAGTCAAACAATAAACATTTATTAAGCTCTTACTGTGTGCTAAGCACAGTTTTAAGTGATAAGGATACAAAGAAAGGCAAAAGGCAGTACCTGTTTTCCAAGAACTCACAGTATACTGAAGGAGATTGCGTGTAAACAGCATCCAAACAAGTTTGATCAGACAGGATGAAGTGAAGAGAATCAATAGAGAAGGCAGATCATGAAAAGTTCCTTGTGGAAAGTGAGGTTTTATCTGGGACTTGTAAGCTAGTGGGTGGAGATAATGAAGGAGAGCCTTGTAGGCATAGAGGACATTGAATAAAATCATACAGAGTTGGAAAATGGAGTCTTGCTTTTGAAAAGCAAAAAGATCAGCACCACTGAATCACAGGGTCCATGGGGGGGAGTAAGGTTATTAGAAGGGGAGGCGGCTGGGTTAGATGGGGACTTGGAGGTGACATGGTCAAATCTTGTTTTAAGAGGGTCACTTTGGGCCAGAACAGAGAGAGACTTTTGAGGCAGGCTGTTTGTAATAACAGGTGGGGGGTGGGGGGGAAGGGCCTGTACCAGGGTTGTGGTAGTGTTAGAGGAGTGAAAAGAATACCTGAGAGATACTGCAACGGTCAGCAGGCCTTGGCAACAAATTCCATTGGAGAAGGTGAGAATGATGGCTACATTGGGAGCCCAGGAGGAAGATTAGAAAATCATCAGCACAGCGATAACTGAATTCAGGAGAGTTTAGGAGATCACCATGTGAAACAGGACAAAACTGTGAAGGGTAGCCGTAGTTAGAAAGCATGATCTGGATGAAGATCCAGCAAAGGAGACTAGAGGAGCAGTCTAATAGGTAGGAGAACCAAGAGAGAGTAGTACCCTGAAAATCTAAAGAATACAAAGAGAGTCTCAAGGAGGAAAAGGAGACTGACAGGGTCAGAAGTCAAAGAGAATGAGGATTGAGAAAAGGCCATTTAAACTTTTCAATTGAGAAATCTTTTATGACTTTGAAAAGATTGATGTCAGTTGAATGATGAGTTCAGAATCCAGAATATAGAGAATTAAGAAGAAAGTGAGGAAAGGAAGTAGAAATTCCATTTGCAGGTGGTTTTTCTCAAGGAATTTTAGCTGCAAATGAGAGGGAGAGGTATGAGACAGCTAACCAGGATGAGTAAACATGGACAGGATTGTGGGCAGTAGAGAAAAAGTTGTAGACAGGGAGAGACTGAAGGAAAGATTGAGTGACAGTAGGCTCAGTTTGATTAGAAGGGACAGGATTGAATGAGATCCCTTGTACAAAGAAAAAGATTTACCTAGGTGAGGAAAAGGCTTCCCCATTGTTAGACATAACATTAGTGAAGTCAGAGAGAGTAGTACAAAGCACTTGGGAAGTACGAGTTTAGGAAGAAAGGGAGAAGAGGAAGCTCAGAGTGAATGGCCTTAATTTTTTTTCAGGCAAGGATCTCAATTGAGAAGGAAGGAATTGGGAGGACTAGCTGTAAGAGATTTGAGGAAGTATGAAAAGGTTTGAAAAAGCTGCTCTCTTGAGTAAGATTAGTAAAGCAATTAGAGAGGTATAAAAGGACTGCCTTTCTGTACTGAAGGCTCAGTTGAGATTGCATAAAGTAAATTGTGGCTAAAAAATGCCAATTACTGATGCAGAGAAGTTAAGAACTTTGACGATTGAGAAGAGGACATTTGATTTATCATTTAGGAGATTATTAGTAATTTTGAAAAGACCAGTTTCAGTTAAATAATAAGGTAGAAAGTCAGATTGGAAAGAGTAAGGAGAGAAAAGGGTACCATACATACACACACACACACACACACACATCCATGCAGACATTATTCATTTTTAAGGAGTTGGCAGAGAAAGGAAGGAGCAATATAGGCTGATAACTGTAAGGACAGTAGGATCAAATGAGTCTTTCTAGAGAAGAGGAGATGTGACATATTTTTAGGCAGCAGGCAAGAAACTAGTAGATAAGAAGAGATAAGAGTAAGAGGAAGGAATGGTAGCCAAAGCCAAAAATGTGATAAAGGGTCTCTTGGGGTGTTGACTTAGGGATAGTCCAATTTTTGTTCCCAAAAAGATATAGAGGAAATTCAGATCCTTGGAGAAAATCATTAGGTAATAGATCCCCTAGGATCCCCAAGGATCTATATAGATCCCATCAGTATTCGTAATCACTTTACAAACACAATTCACAGCTCTACTATCTATTTACAAAATTTATGATGTGACAGGGCAACTATTTTGTGATAACTAAACATTGTACTAGCCTGGTTCTTATACAATCTATCACCAAGTCAATACTCAGACCTTTCCAAATGACTAAGAATTGCCATATTGGCTCTTTGTTGGCAAGCCTTCAACAACTCAGTATTTCTTCTTCACAATGAGGAGGCATTAGAAGATTTTAGGGAAGCCAGTATAAAACCTAAAAAAACAGTTTCTGTTTATACATATCAGAGTATGTAATAGCTTTCCAGTATATCTCCATAAGCCCCAATATTTTTGTCCATCTTCCATGATAGTCCCATTTTAGTCCTCAAGCAAACATGGACTGTGAATGCCACTTGGTTTAATTGACATGGAGATTTGTGATTCAGATACAAGGAGATTTGGTACAATTTTCTCCTCTCTAAGGATTTTGGCTCATGCTAATCTCCTGGAAAGTCACAGTAGATCCAAAAGGAATGGTAAGATGAATTCTTCTTCTCTTTCATATTCAATTATTCCATACATGATCATTTTTATGAGCAAATTAGTTTTCAGTCCTGGATTCATATATAATTTTTTTAAATTTCGAGATCAGTGTAATATTCTTCCTCCAGAAATATAGTATGTCTTCTTGGTCACTGAATGAAGCTTTCACATTTATGATATGAACAACCATATTAAAGTCTAAAGACTTTTTCTCTTAGCACTTTCCTGCCTTTCCACTCTTCTGCCATTATCACAGTAGAAACCAGAAGAGGGCCACATTAGACTGAAGCCTATTTTGTATTTTCTTTTGTTTCTTAAGTTGTTGACACAAAAGTATTTGTTAATGAAGTTTGCATACACTGGCATAGTCCTTAACACCCAAAGTCACCTGCATGCCATAGTGCATTAAGACTTTAAGGAGTTTAGTACTTTAAAAAAAAATTAAAACACAAGTATTTCCTGTCAACATTTTTTCCTTGAATTGGAGAAAAAGAGTAGTTCTGTGGCTTCATAATTTCCCCAAAATTTTGATTTATCTTCCCTAGACCTCAGAGACTGGCATTCTGTAGTGCCAGACTGTTTCTTTTTCTTTTCTTTCTTTTTTTTTTTTTTTTAATTATGTCTTTCAGAGGATCCTGTGGTTCCTAAGCTATTTCTTTTTTACCTGGTTTTTTTAATTAACTGTTCACATATCTTAATTTTTTTCTCTAAATTTTTCAGTCACTTGATTTTGTTTTAATACTTTTTGTCTCAAAAAAATTACTTTTCTTTTTGCTCTTTTCTGATTTTCAAGAAGTCCATTAATTAGGCTTACAATTTTTTCTTCTAAATTGTTTATCATCCTAATTCTTTCCTCCACAGCTTTTATTTACTTTCTTTTGTCTTCTTGATATTCATGTAGTCCTTATGAAAAATTCATTTTTCCCCCTTTGAGTCCCTGCTTGTTGTAGAAGTACTTTTACCATTTTAGAGTTCTTTAAAAGGTACAAAAATTTTTAATATTAACTGGGTGTCTCCTCTCTAACTTTAGTCCTTAACTAGGGCTTGTATTAGGGCTTTTGAGTGATGGTCAACTCTGACCTGAATCACCTGGATTTTTGTTTAATCTTCACTTCCCAGAGTCAGGTCCTCTTGGATTTTTTGTAGTTCAGAGAGCTATATCTTTAGGATGCTCTAGAATGTTTTAGAACAGAGTAATAAGGACCTCTGGGTACCTGAACTTTCTCAGATTAGTTGCTGCTGCTCTGGAGTTAACAATGTTTCTACCCTGGGGCTTTTTCGGGAGAAAAATTTTGCTGCCTCTAAACACAGAACCCTGCAGGCCATAGATGTCTGATTAGTATGTGATTTTACTGGTAGATTTCCAACTTAACTAGCTTCTGCTGGTGCTGATTTTGTTTATGGACCTCTTTCTGTTGTCTATGGCCTAGCCAATTCTCATTGGATGTCTCTATTATTTTTCACTCTGCTGTAACTTGTGGAGTAGGCATGAGAGAGCTGCATCTCTCACTGTTCAGTAGTCATCTTGGCCAAAAGTTTGAATAGTTTGCTTATGAAGTTGGAATGGCCTTGCAAAAGCACATTGGTCCAGGTACATTATCATGTGTCAGATGGCTGTGTGGTCAGGAGAGTATTTTTAACACCAGTGTATTATGAAAGGCCTGTAAGCCTACTTCACAAGCGATTGGAATGCCCCCTGCCCACTGGTTTAACTTCCTTTATAGGTTTGACCTACAGTTTTTGCTGCAATAGTGGCCCATGATGTGATTCAAGTCAAGAAATTACAAATTCAATAAGACGGAGTGTTTTCTTCATTTCTCCACATTCTTAATTTCTGCATCGAAGGTCCACTTTCTTGCCACGTCGATACTATCTTTGTCATTGTCAGCTGCACGTAGAGAATGGATTAAATGAATCTATATACTAGTGAAGTGCCAACATGAGGTGCCAACTACTAAATGAAGTACATAAACTGCAGCCTGGCATTAAGAGGCTTTCACAATCTGCCTTGTCCATGGACTCTGGATTCTAACCAAATTTAACCACTCATTACTCCCCATAAAAATCTAGGGCTTTCCCTATTTCTCATGCATTGTCTTTCTCTCTCCACTGGCCTGGTGAAATCCTACATATCCTTCAAGTTCTAATTCAGGTACTAATATCTCCCTGATTTCCCCCGACAACTGAACCTCTGTACTACATTATATCAAATAAGATAACATTTTAAGTTCTTTGCAAATGTTAAAGTACTATATAAATGTCAATGTTATATAAATGCTATGTTACTCTCCTCATGTCTTATCCCATATTGTCTTGTATGTGTTCCTGTTTTATTTTTCATGCTAGACTCTACTGTAGTCTTATTCTAATACTTAGTGATTGAATATTGAGTGATATAGCTTAGAAATCCTGAGAGCTAAACTGAAGAAATATAAGCTCTGGCAAGTTGTGCCATCCTTAAGAAATACAATTCTAACAACAGGTTGTATCTGCTACCCAGACTATCTAAGCACAGAAATGCATATTACAAGACTCATTAATTCTTTGGCCATAAAGCAAAATTATAAAATGACTTTCATTCCTCTCTGACCCTTTTCTGTTTCTGCATTCCAGGTGATAGAGAGTATTAAGAATTACTCAGTTTGTAGACTATAAGCACTCAATCTCTTAATGTGGCATCCTTATCCAATAATCAGTAAATCAACATATATTTGGAAGAATTAAATCATATCAATATTAACATTTTCTATATAAATTAACAGTTTCTATATAAACTATAAGGCATAAGGAAATTGCATCATTGTGGAAGGATGAGTTAGATTCTCCTTGGAAAAGCAAGTAAAGAAGTTGGCAGAGTTGTTTTTATCCTGTCCAAAAGCAAGTAAAAATACCATTTCATGGAACACTTAGTCATCTTGGTTTGTGGTGCCCATGATTTGCAAAAGCAAAGACTACCATGAAGATAATTGTAGTTTACTTATCAATATCAGTCACAGATCCTGAAAAGTTTAATTAACTTGATGAATAGGCTTGCCAAATTAAATCATTCTATTTTTTTTAATACTCAGAAACTCCAGTGTAAAGGTGTTAGTAGGGGAGAACAGCCAAAAAAATTGGGAAAATATGGCTCAGGACCAAGGAATGAAAGACCTTAAATAGAATTCTTCCCTTTAATAAAAGTAAAGAAACAGTATACATGGTAAACATCAAATAGCATCACAGAAAAAAAAAGTAAAATTAACAAGAAATGAATGATTTTTAAAGTACTTGTCTGAGAAGCATTCTCCAGTAAATAAATAAATGGTCAAAGAAGATGAGCAAGCAGCTTTCAGAAGAAGAACCCAGGCTATCAACATCCAGATGAAAAAAATCCTCCATATTGCTAATCGTTACAGAAATACAGAACACAATAATTCTGCAGTTCTACTTCACACCATTCAGATTGTCAAAGATGACCAAAAAAGGAACATGACAGTTTTTAGAAGTGCTACTCAAGTACAAGTGCAGTGTTGATGGAGCTATGAATAAATACAACCATTTAGGGGAAAAAAATTGGAATTGTACCCAAAAGTCACTCACTAAACTGCATATTCTTTGATCTAGGGATATCACTTACAACCCAATAAGCAGCACTTTTGATTGAAACAAAGAACTGGAAATAAAAAAAGATAGGAGTCAATTGGGGAATAACTGAATGGTTTATATTATTCTGCCATTCTGTGGCAATTTTAGAATGTCATTCTGTTGTAAGAAATGACATATTTTCGATTCAGATAAACCTAGCTAGAAGAGAACCAAAATGTGTTAAGTATTGAGTACAATAACATTAAAGAAAACAGCTTTGGAATTAGATATGATCAAGGCCAAAATTAATTATGATTTCAAAAAACCCTTCCTTTAATTTAGCAGAGAAACAAGAGATACAGGAGGTACGGATATATGTTAAAATTCTTTTTCTTGACTCCTTTTTTGAGATGGCTTGCTTCTCTCTTGCTGACAAAGATCCATACAATTAAAGCTATAGTTTTTCTAGTGGTAATACATAATTGTAAGCGTTAAATTATAAGGAAAGCTGAGCATCACAGAATTAATACTTTTGGATTATGCTGCTATGTATGAAGAAAGATTTTTGAGAATCCCTTGGACAGCAAGGAAATCAAATCAGGCAATACTTTTTAAAAATTAAGTCAAAGCATCCATTGGAAGGACAAATACTGAAGTTGAAATTTAACACTTTGGCCAACATAAGTCTTGTTGGGAAAGATTGAAGGCAAAAGAAGGCAGCAGAGAATGAGAGGGATAGTCTCATGGAAGCAATTAACATGAGCCTAAAAGATTTCAAAAGATAGTGGAGGACAGAGGGGCCTAGTGTGCAAGGGTCCATGGGGTCACAAAGAGTTTGACATGATTGAACAACAGCTACTTTCTAGTAGGTTAGGAAATGGTGAATAATGAAAGTGATTCAAAAGGAAGAAAGAAAGAAAAGAATGAATGAAAAAAACTTTGAGTACTATATTTTTGGTGAACTTTACATCCACTAAAATGAACGTTTCTATATAGACAGTAAAACGGAGGGTTATACATAAAGCTGAGACTCTCTTTATAGCTTTATACATATATATACATAGAACTGTACTGTGCACTGAGACCACACATTTTTAAAATGAGACAGCCTCCTCTATGTAGAAGCTCATTCTCATAGAAGATAAACAACATTTGGGAGAGAGTTCAGCAGCAAGTCAAATTGAAAAGTTTTGTGGTTGTTCAGGTATGGTCAAAAAGCAGGTAGCATTTTATCTATTTCATGTCATTTTACTTGACAGATCCACATGATTTTTGAAGTTGAACTATTTGATAAATGTTAAGGACTTGCAGGTCTCTGCAAAGATGGAGAACTTTGTCTTCTACATCCTCAGTAGTTGTTTCCTACCAAGCTGTTCTTACCTGCCTTACAAGGAAAGGAGGAGCTGTAACAACTGTGGGGATATAGGTCTCATCTTCAAAGACTATTTTCTAGGACAGTGACTACTGGGGCCAGGCAAGAAAAGGTATCAGTGAAGTAAACCACAAAAAGGAGAAAGAAGCTCAGGAGATGACAAAGATAGGGAAGGCAATTTTGTTACTTTGTGTTATATTTAATACAGACTTTTAAATAACTATATAAGCAGATTTGTAGCTGAATATAAATTGCTTTTTAATCTTTATTAAAATATTCATAGTTGATTTTTATCTTCAAAATAAAAATGAATTTTTTAAAATAAAATAAACATCTGGATAGTCACATCATTGATTTATTATGTAAAGATAAAAATTAGCACCAAATTAGAAGAGATGAGACATTACGGTGTGCTAATTAAAAAAAAAAACAAAAACACAAACATAACTAAAAAAAGTAACCTATCTAAACAATCTTTTGACTCCAAAAAGTGGGAAAAGGAATGCATGAACTGACATCATCATGATCTCTCACCACCATCTATTGATAAAATATAAAGCAATTGCCATAATGTAGAGACCAAAAGATCCTGTACACTACTTTACCCAGCAGACATCTGACCTGCTTGATAATCTGAAAGCAATATCCAGACTGATTTGAGATATAAATTCACTTGCAAAATCTTATGGAGAATAATGGTGGAAAATTTTGAACACTATCACTTTATGGGATTAAGGAGCAATTCAGAGAACAGTTTTTAGAAAGCTTAGTTTAATACTTATTCAAACCAGGTTATCCAAAGAGTATTTGATGAAGCTAGAAGCTTCAAACATTTAAAAAAGAAGAAGAAGAAGAAAAGAAAATCCAGAGCCATCATATTAGGATTCTCTCTTGTCTTTGATGTGAGGGGCACTTTAAAGAAAGTAAAGAAGGAGAGGCAAGCTAGGTGGTACAGTGGATAAAGCATCAGTCCTGAAGTCAGGAGAATCTGAGTTCAAATATGGCCTCAAACATTTAACACTCCTAGCTGTATGAGCCTGGGCAAGTCACTTAACTCCAATTGCCTCAAAGGGAAAAAAAAGACAGAACAGCTGAACTCAGCCAAATATATGCAAATGTATATGTATGTTGAGAAGTCATAATGGCAGTGATGTCCAAACTGCATGTGATAATATGGAAGCCTCTTTTTTTTAAAAAAAAAAAAAAAAAAAAAACAAAAGTTGTCACACCCCAACACTTCTCATGATAAATCTATGAAAATAACATTGTTAGTTCAAATTCTATTCAAATAAAATTAAGAATATCAGACTTTATGATAGCACAAAAATACATGCAGATTTATTGAAAAAAATCCTTTATAATTTTCATGTTTATAATTTGTAAACATAGTATATGAATGATCTTGTTTGTAAGCATATCAAAATAATGGATGTTGCTACTCATAACTATTTTTGAATACTACTAATTTTGTTTACATAATAGCTATCATAAAAAATTGTTACACAAATAAATTATTGCAATTGATGACAAAAAATGTGTGATTTTTATAAACCAGTCTTAGGAACTGTGTTGATGGGTTTGGATTGTTTTTTGGTTTGTTTTTTTTTTTGTTTGTTTGTTTGTTTTAATTGAACTTGTACCTTCAAATGGTTTAAGGAAACATCTTTTAATATATCAACACTTGCTTCTCAGCTTAAAGTCATTGATTTGCTAGGAACACCAAGGGATTAAGAATTGCCCAAGGTCATACAGCTAGTCTTTTTCAGTGACAGGACTTGACCCTACTTTTAGCTTTAATTAAGTCTTTTAACCATTCTTGTCTTGTCCATAGTAAAACAAATTTCTTATCCACTCATACTTAGAAATATATAGCTCTTTAAAATGAGAAACACTTCTATAAACTGGAGTGTTGTCAGTAAGTAAGTCTTTACTTTTTTTTCATTGGACCCAAAAGCAAGGAAGACTGTATTCAAAATAGGTCCCAAACACTTCACAGAGTGATTGTGAGCATAAAATGAAATAAAATGTATAAAGCACTTTGCAAACTTTAAGGCACTATTTAAATGCTATATTTTGTTTGCAAAACAGGTCATTTTAAAAATTATACATCTAAAATATTTTGAAAATTATTGTCTATAGCTCCAGTTTTTTCATAAGTGCAGTCATTTTATCTTTGTGAATCAGTATATGATTTTTGTAGCCCTTACAGCAATGTATTTAGAGGTCTCAGGTTTCAAAAATATCTAGTACAAAAAATATACTACAGTTATTCCTTCCACATTATGGGGAATAGGGGTACAGTGCCCTCACAATCTGGAAAATCTCATAAAAAAAAATTTTGGCCCTCCCTTCATACCAGAGAAGTCTGAATTTTTCTTTTCTTTTAAAGGGTGTTGAGTTACTAAACTTTTAAATAGATCTTTATATTTCTAGTCTTAGTGTGTCATCTGCTGACTTTCATGTTTTCACAAACTTTAATTTTTTGCTTACTTTAACTTTAAAAAAAGAAATTGGATATGAGTTTCAAAGAATAAAATACGTTGATATTATACACTACATATATTTTAAGCATTTCTGAGCTTCTAAACTTTTTCTGTGTCATATGCTGGCCATTATAAGTCATCTATGGCTTCTGCAAAACTTGCAAAAAACTCCCAAACTGTGATGGGGAAAAGTTGCAATATGGGAAGGATAATTGTAATTTCAAGAAGAAATTTTTATTATAAAGTGAATTTTTTTCATAAGTGAAGAAAATGGCAAATTATTTCAGTTCAAACACCTTTTGAAATACTTTGGCATGGGAAAGCCCCCATTTTGAGCAATAATATAGGAGCCCTCTATTCCCCTATCCCAATATTGCCACATAATTTTGCAAAGAGTGTTTCTCATGATGAAAAGTTTTTTTTTTATAAAGCCAGTTACTTTTATAGTAACTTGGAAAATGTTTGCTCTTGTTTTTCTTTCTTTTTTGAAACAATCAGGGTTAAGTGACTTGTCCAGGGTTATACAGGTAGTAATTCTCTGAGGTCACATTTGAACTCAGGTCTTCCTGACTCAAGAGCCTATGCTTTACTGCTGTGCCACCTAACTTGTGCCCTTTTATTATATATATATATATTTTTATGCAAGTGATTGTGAATCATGCAGATTATCCAGATTGCACAAAAAGCTACATCTATACCACACTGAGCTCTTATCACTAGAATCTAATTCTGTCACTTTCTTTTTTGGGAGGGAGATTGTGAGGCAATTGGGGTTAAGTGACTTGTGCAGGGTTACACAGCTAGTGTCTGAGTTTGCATTTGAACTCAGGTCCTCCTGACTTCATTGCTCTAATCATTGTACCATCTAGCTGCCTCTGTCACTTTAATTTAAAAATATTTTCAATTATAATGAAATCTTCTCTTAATGTTGCATTGAAAAATAAATCATACTTACATAAAATTTGGTCATTGTACCAACCTAATGGAAATGTATTGTGAAGATTCAAATAATATGGTCAGTTTACAACTAATAAGGATCTAGCTATGAGGATGTCCAGGAATATAGACATTCAAGAATTCAGCCAGTAATCCAGGTAGGAAAAACCAAGTTGATAAACACTGTCCAAATTGTGATATTCAATTGATCTATCTATATATGTATGTTGTCCAGAAATTAAAAATAGACACAGTGTGACCTGAGTTAACAGTTGAAAAGTTAGAAAAAAAAAGACTGAATGGATTTGAAATGGACTGAAATGGCACACTTTTCAACAGGCTTCTCCTTGAAATATAATCTATTTCACATCAATATTCTTATAGTAATATGTCTGGGAATCATGGCAAACAACAGTTTCCAAGAATCAAAATTGAAGACAAGCTGAAGGACAATGGAGACACAAATGAAATGATTGGCATAAACTAACTATGCCATATTTTAATGCATAAGAGAGATATATGATGGGCATAAGGAAATAGATCGGTCCTATAGAAAGAGTAAGGGACAATACATGGTCTGAAAGACCTTTGCATTGGTACCCACATAATGTTCAGCTGCAGAGGGTGTTTCCCTATGCAGGACATTTGGAAGGATATGGACAAAAGCTCCACAGGAGAAAATATGTTTTGATTACACTACACCTTTGAAGAGGATACCCACACCAGTGAAATCACAGATCCATTGAGGAATTCAGACTATAAATATCTTGAAAGTAGGATCTGCATTTTTTTTTTCAGCTACATTATCATTTTATGGCATGGATGGAATAGTAGAATTATGAACATTTCTTCATTAGTTAAAGGTTTACAAAGTATTTTATAGAAGCTTGCCTCAAATTTTACTGGGAAAATTGAGACCATCTGTCACAAGCTCTCTCTCCTAAGCCATTCATCTCAACAATATCCCATTCTCTCCTTAGTGAGCTAATATATGTTTTCTGTACATCCATTTGCAAACATAAAGCACTATATTAATGCCAGCTATTATTAATTACCCCAGTCTTGGAGCAAAAGATAGTTTTTCCCCTTACTACTACCAGTGCTCCTATTTGGGCCTTTGATCCTCTTATCATTTTAGAGACCTTACCTCTTTATCTCTTATTTTTCTCTTAATTTTCAGTTTCAGTTTCTATCCATCAATTTTTTCTCTTCTTATTTATTGTCGAATCATTTTTTTAGTCATGTCTAACTCTTTGTAACTCCATTTGAGATTTTCTTGGCAACATGGTTAAAGTGGTTTGCCATTTCTCTAGTTCATTTTTCAAATGAAGAAACTGAGGCAAAGAGTTAGGTGTCTTGCCCAGGGTCACACAGCAAGTAAACATCTGAGGCCATAGTTGAACTCAAGTTTTCCTGACTTTAGGCATGGCACTCTATTCACTGCTCCACTTAGCACAGGGAAAAGTGAAACTAGAGCAAACCCTTCTCATGAAAGGAAATTAAGTTAGGAATTGTACCCTGTTGCAGAAAATTTTCTAGCCAGCTTTTGTAGACGTGATTTTATTGTCTTACTTATTTCCTGCTTTATGTTTTATTCTTCAAACCACTGTCATTGGCTTTCCTCTGGAATAGTTGAAATACAAGTTTCATTGTGGGGGGGGTAGCTCTACTTTGTCTTCCAGGACAACTCTCTGGAAAAGAAAAAAAAACTAAGAAAAGGGCGAGGTCAAACTTTCCAGAAAAGGGATTATTGTTCATTCATTCAATCATGTCTGACTCTGTGACCCCATTTAGGATTTTCTTTACAAAAATACTGCAGTTGGTTTGCCATTTCCTTCTCCAGCTCATTTTACAGATGAGGAAACTGAGGCAGAATGGATTAAGTGACTTGCCTAGGGTCAGACAGCTAGGAAATGTAGGAGACTAGATTTGCATTCAGGCCTGGCACTGAGCCACCTAGTTTCCCAGAAGAGGGGGAACATAATGTAAAAGCAGGTGTTTAAGATGGGTTAGTCTAACCAGAAAGGAAGGAAGGAAACTAGTGTTTATTAAGCACCTACTATGTGCCAAGCACAGTACTGTTTTAAGCACTTTAGAAATATTTTCACATTTGAACCTCACAACAGCTTTGACAGTAGATACTATTACGATCCCCATTTAACAGATGTGGAAAGTGAAGCAGGCAAAGGCTTAATATTTGGCACAGGGTCACAGAGCTAGAAAATGTCTTATACCTGATTTGAACTCAACTCTTTGTGCCTCCAGCCCATTGTTCTATCCAGTGCGTTTTCCAGCCATCTCTCATGAGCCCATGAGGCTTTCTGCAGATGCCTAGAAATAACCTCAGGTCTTTACTAGGCTTTCCAAAGTTCACTGCCAATGGGGCCCACATGCCAGGAGGGATTGAGTTGCAGTGATTATAATTTTTGAATCTGGCTTTTTATTTGGTCCATTCAAGTGCTAGGGTCAGTGGGAGTGGAAGCCCATCATCCAGCATTGTGTATGAGAGATCTTGAGCTGGAAGATCAGAATGGTTCCGGGTAAGCCAGGGGCAGTCAGGAGAAAACAGTTCATGGGAATTGTGCCAGATGGAGGGAGCCTTTGTGACTATTAACTCTGTTTCTAAATGCTGAGTCTTCTGATGGCCCTCTACTTTTAGTCTGTCCAGTGGAGACCATGCTTACCTATCAGGTTGGGCGAACATACAAATTCATTACTCAGGTCCAGCGCTCCAGCATTGTCTTTAACGCAGGAGGGAAGGAAAGTGAGAGACAAGGCGAGATCTTGTTCCCTGCTGCAGGTCCATCACTAACTCCCCTCTGCCTCCTTTCTCCACAGAGTGGGAATAGCTTCCATGTTTTTGACCAAGGCCAGTTTGCCAAGGAGGTGCTGCCAAAGTACTTCAAGCACAACAACATGGCCAGCTTCGTTCGGCAACTCAATATGTGTGAGTAATACTGGGTGTGGATAAGGCCAGACCTCAGCACTCATGGGGGCATGAAGATGAGACATCAGATCTGTTCCCTTCCATTCTCCCGGGGGAGGGGGCGGTGAGGCTCTGGGCTCCACAGAGTGCCATCTTCTTGGGGGAGAGGTAGTGGAGGGGAGATGAGGACAGCCTGGTGAAGCACAAGGAGACCAAATGAGACCCCAAGTACTTCTTTTAGTTATTTTTTTAGTCTTCTGGTTCTGGCCCCACTTCCCCCATGGGGTGCTACATGACTTCTGGACTTTTCTGTCAAAGAAAAGATTCACCTGGGTGATTTCTCAGGTCACATCCAGTGTTAAAGTGATTCTGACAGCAATCTCTAAGATGAAGCACTGGTCCTCCAGCACTTGATTTCAGGGTCCTGTAGTTTTGCTGATGTAGGTAACTCAGCAGTGCATAGACCCTCCCTGCAGGACCAGCACAGCCCTCCTGTCAAAGGCCTCTTCTAGATTACCAAATGCTCTTGTCAGATAAATGGCCAGCCTCCTTCTTCAAGCACACATCTCCTTAAAAGTAAACCACTAAATGCCCATCAGCTGGAGAATGACTGAATAAGTTGTAGTATATGAATGTTATGGAATATTATTGCTCTGTAAGAAATGACCAGCAGGATGAATACAGAGAAGCTTGGAGAGACTTACGTGAACTGATGCTAAGTGAGTGAGCAGAACCAGGAGATCATTGTACATGGCAACAAGACTATACAATGATCAATTCTGATGGATGTGGCCCTCTTCAACAATGAGAGGGTTCAAACCAGTTTCACTTGTTCAGTGATGAAGAAAGCCATCTACACCCAGGGAGAGGGCTGTGGGAACTAAGTGTGGATCATAACATAGCATTCTCACTCACTGTTGTTGTTTGCTTGCATTTTGTTTTCTTTTTGTTTTTCTTTTTGATCTGATTTTTCTTGTGCAGCATGATATTTGTGGAAATATGTATAGAAAAATTGTACATGTTTAACATACGTTACCTGTCGTCTAGGGAAGGGAGGGGAAAAAATTGGAACACAAAGTTTTGCAAGGGTAAATGTTGAAAATTATTCATGTATATATTTTGAAAATAAAAATCTTTAATTAAAAAAAAAAAAGATAGACTTCTAAGCTGTGTGTCATAGGCTAGATAGTAAGCATTTTTTATTCATTTAGTTTTCCTAAATTGATTGTTAGGCCAGTCTCTTTAAGATTGGGATGGCTTTCATTGAGGAAATATGTTTTCTTTAGGACTTGATATAATCAGCACATTATCATCCAGAAGCTGGACCATCTAGAGGTGGCCCATCTTTTTTATTAGGGGGGGAGGGGAGGAATATCTCTTCCATTTGGACTTTTATTAAAAATTATCCTCAGTGATTTTATCAGCCACTTTGGAAAGAATATATCTCCCTATTTTATACCTTCATTGACATTGATAATAAGAGAAACTTTTTTTTTCTAATAAATTTTATGTGATCTTAACTATACATAAGAAACTCGTTGTTGAAGTGTAGTCTTTAAGGCCATGTTTGGATCTCACCATGCCAAAAGCATGTGGGCTTTTTTTAGTTTTTGTATGTTCCCTGCATCTTTTCATTGGTAATATCTCATTTGCCTTTTGGGATATTAAAATCATCTCTGATTTATTTTATTATCTTTTTGTTTACCCTCTCTGAGATTTCTTATAAATGTATCCCTCAACTCCAGATGAAACAAGCTACTCATCTCCTGATAGAGAAACGAAAGACTCAATTTATAGATATATGTATGGATATAGATACGTACACACATATTTGGAGACATGGTCAGTGTGGCAATTTGTTCTTTTTGAGTATACATATTTGTAACAGGTTTTGTTTTTCTTGCCACCTCAGTGAGGGAGGAGAATGGGGGGAGGGAGGGATAATGAGGGTCTGAAAATAAAAATTTAATTTAATAATTTAGGCTTCTAAGTTTATATGGCATCCAGCATAGATTTCTTTGGTATATACCTGCCACTCCTTCTGACGTTTATTTCTTTCTTTCCTTCCTTCCTTCTCTTTTTTTTGGGGGGAAAGGGGAGCGAAGTGGGGCAAAGGGAGTGATAAGATAAGGGGAAACTGGATTGTCTCTATTTTTTTTTTCAGCCTGGAATTGTGATAACCACTCAGGGGCCACATCCCAATAGTGATGAATTTAAAAGCTAGAACCTATTCCTTGTTTTCTCAAGTAGGCCAATTCATATATCCTTCGGTAGCTTGGTGACCTTCAGCCCTTGAGGTCTCAGGGTCAGACTTAATACTGACACCTGTTTGGCTTTAGGTCTGCTGCAACTCAGAATTCCCAAATTCACACAATTCACTAGCCTTAGCCTCCACAGCCAAAAGGCCCAGCTAGGCTTTACTTTTCTAAAACCAGTTCTGATTCATAACACTAAAGATGTGGTGTTAGGATCCAAATAAGATAATTCTTCTGTCAATAATTATGAAACTAGATTAATATGAAAATTTTGACATTCATTTCATTCTGTCGTTCTTCTGCCAGTTTTATTTATTAATGTTCTTTGACAATATGATTCATTTGGTTTTCAAGCCAAGTTTTCTATAGACTTGTTTTTATTTTCACCATTTTATAAAGAAGATAGCCCTTGTAGTCTTCTACCATCCTCCTCCATCATAGTTTCCTAGTAAGTTTGTATTCTGAGTTGCATGTTGCCCTTGAGTGGCATCTCTATGCTTGACTATGAGATCAAGCAATGTTTCAGACTGGCTGTGGCCACCTCCTTGTGGAAGATGTTTTACTTTAGTTAAACTGTAATAAGAAAAAAAAAATGGCAATACTCGAGGTCAGCAGCTTTGTCTTCCATTTCTCTCTATATGGTTTCAAAGCTTATTTGAATAAATCAAGTCAGGGCTTCCACTGCCATCTTCTCATCTTTGGCCTTTTAATTTATTAATATTAACTTTTAGTATATCTCATATCTCATTTGTATTGTGACTGTTAGAGAGTTTATTATGATTTGACTCCCACATCAGTAACCAGTATTTGCTGTTTAAGTTAGAGACAGTTTTACTTTTTTGCAGTGTCCAGCAGTCTTCAATTTGAAATAAATATTTGTAATATATAGGCATGAAACTGCAAGTAATGTACAAATCTTTGGCCATTTTTGTTTCTCAAACCCAAACTGTTTTCCAACACATCTTTTATTACTCCTTTCTTTACTCAACATGAAGAATCAATTGATCAATACTTCCTGTTAAAGAGTGCTAGAAGTGACTACATGAAAGAGACATGAGGCTAAAGGTATTTTTTAAAAGGATATTCAGGATTAACAAGAAATCAACAATCCTGTGATCCCATTCTCACCAGCCTCTGAAGTGACAGTTCAATTTGTCACAGCTGGCCCAACCTAGATCAGTCATCTTCACTTCTAGATTATACTTCAGGCTCACTTATCCAAACAATAAAACATCAAGCAGGGCATCATCACCTCATCACTGAGCCAGTGGTGCCTTCCATGCCGTTCCATGGTGATAAAGGCAAAGAACTGGAAGGAAAACACCAGCATCGTGGTTTGGGACTTTTTGTCTTATGTGGTGATATTCATCCCAATTTAGGCTTAAATTCATTTAAGAAGTAGGTGGCGTCGGGACTGAAGTACAAGCCCAGTAGATGTACTGATATTCTCTTTAGTGAGAAAAGGAGGTACAGTACATGAGGAATGGTACATTCCTGCCCTATAAGTGAGATGAGTCTGCAGACCTGTAATTCAGCTGTCTTCTTCCTCAATCCTGACTTCACATTGAAGTCACCAAATAAAAGCCATGGTTGACTTGGGAAGAGATTGTCAGCTTCTTCTCTGTGATTTGTAAACATGTTGGCTTAAACTGCAAGTATATTTGTCATGATATTTTTGCTCAAACTCATCATGAGGACTACTAGATATGATGACCAAGTGTCCTATGATATATTTGCCTTTGGGTATGTAACGCAAGTAACTCCTTTACTCCCTTTAGTTACTTTGAACTACTTTGAACTAACCTTCCATTTGGCTGTAACTTCTTTTTTTTGTTGTTGTTTTTTATTGATTACTAAGGACATCCTTCAATCCCATTTGGTGTGATTGGCGTCCTTACAACAGTGTGTCAATTCTGTAGTCAAAGACTCCAATGAGTACTTGACAGTTATATTTGTAAAATCTGGAAACTAGAGGTGAAAAGCACCTTCTGGCTACTTCTCTACCACCATCACTACAGAAACAGAGGAGGATATGTTTCATGTGTGCCATGGTCAAAGAATTCATCATTTAGCCTCCAACCTACTAACTATTTTAGGTTAGTTAATCCTTGAACATCAGACAGTTTATTCCCAGGGTCTTACATAAGCTAACCCTTTGCTGAATGATAGTACCTACTAGAATTTAATGCTTTGCTTGCATAGTCTTCAAAAACACCTTCACAACAAGATGAGGGCATTTGTAGAACATAAGTGTTAATACAACAAATCTTTCTTAAGTTCTTTCTGAGAATCAAGTTGTGCTGTGTACTGGGAACAAAAAGTATACTTAAGATTCTGCCCTAAATGAAGCGATACAGATTATAATTTTTCATAGGCAGAAGGTAGACTAGAGTAATCAAGTAAATTTCAGGGAGAAATCCTGAGCCCTGAAGGATGAATAGGATTTGGATAGGATGAAAGGAAGGATGAAAAGGATTTTCTAGCTAATAATTCTGGGTAATAGAACTACCCAGAACTAATTCTAACTCATTTTCTAACTAATACTGGGTAATAGAGTCAGGATACACAAAGATTTTGATGAGCAAAATATAATTTTGCCAAATTTAATAAAATAAAATTTACTAAAGATAAATGTTAAGAATTACTACTTGACTACACCCTGAGAGAGAACCATGCAAACAGAGTGTGGACCACAACATAGCATTCTTACTCACTCTGTTGTTTGCTTGCATTTTGTTTTCCTTCTCAGTTTTTCTTTTTCTTCCTTCTTGATCTGATTTTTCTTGTGCAGCAAGATAACTGTATGACTGTGTGTGTGTATATTGGATTTAACATGTATTTTAACATACTTAACATGTATTGGACTACCTGCTGGCTAGAGGAGGGGAAAATTTGGAACAAAAGGTTTTGCAAGAGTCAATGTTGAAAAAATTACCCATGCATATGTTTTGTAAATAAAAAGCTTTAATTTAAAAAAAAAAAAAAAAAAAAAAAAAGACTTGATACTTGAGTTCCAAAAAATCTATTTCACAAGTACAAGATGGTGTGGGTATAGAGTGTTTTATCTGAAAAAGATCTCAGGATTTTAATGGCCTGAATACAATATGAGTCAGCAGTATAATCCAGATGCCAAGAAAGCAAAGATAAACTTTGGCTGTTTCAGGAAAGACCCAGTACCTGCCTTGGGGCTGATAGCTTCTTGCCCCTTCCCTGAAGGTGAGACTTTAAATGCAGCATTGTGGGGAGGACCTTGATGCAGTGGTGCTTCCCTTCACACCTCTGTCAAGAGAGGGCTTTTTAAGAAGTGCCCTAAGCCCTGAAGGGTCGTGCCCCGTCCCTCCTTCCTCCCAGAGACATGATAGATGTAGCATGGAAAAGATTGGGTGGGCTCTTCTGACCTTTTTTTCTCTTCCTTCCTTTTGGCAGATGGTTTTCGGAAGGTTGTCCACATTGAACAAGGGGGCCTTGTAAAGCCGGAGAAAGATGACACAGAATTTCAGCACCCATACTTTATCCGGGGCCAGGAGCAGCTCCTAGAGAACATCAAGAGGAAAGTGACCAGTGTGAGTATCCTGACAGCGTGGGCAGCCTGTGTGGGGGCCAGCTTTGCCACAGCTTTTGTAGCTCTCAGTGCAGAGATGCCTGGGACAGCACTGAGTGTCCAGCTCAAAACAGGTTCTTTTTCTACCTGTTGAGCCTAGATGATCTCTGTGTGGCCCTCCCTCTGAATTACACCCCATCTGAGTCAGATTGGAGTCCCCAGGTTGTGGTGCCTAGATTCCCTCCCTGCACTTCCTCCCTTTAGCTTCCCTCCACATATGAAAAAGGGCAGCTCAGAATCAAGAGCCCTGGAATGTCATGAGTGGGAGGAAGCTCATTAGAGCATACAATTCTGTACTACTTTGTAGCCAGAGCATTCAGTTCCCACAAGAAATGGAGGCAGTGTCCAGGCTGACCTAGGTCTAAGGAAAAACCCCAAGGACCCCAATCCCCATTCATTCTCTGTTCCCCATTTTGCTTGCTTGCTTGCTCAACAGTTCTTTGTACACTCCTTCCCCATTAGCTCAGTGGTCAGACTGCTTTAGTCCCAGGGTACTTGAAAATAAAATGTCTCTGCAGATATGGGTGTATGTTGCTGTGTGAATGCATGCATAACTAACCTGGTTCAACCCCACCTTCCTCCCTCTGTTGTTAACAGAAGAGTCCCCTCAGGCCAACATACGTTTTCTGGGAAAAAAAACATAAAACCTATTTTCTGAATCTTGCTTTCCAGTCCTGCTTCAAGCTTGCAGGGCTAATTTCTGGCTTGTATAGGTCCTAAAGCAGACCAAGATTGAATGAGGGACTTTTTTGACTCAGTCCATCTTTTCGGGCCCCCAGGTCTCCAGTATAAAGCATGAGGATATAAAGGTCCGACAGGACAATGTCACCAAGCTGTTAACAGATGTTCAGATGATGAAGGGCAAACAGGAGAGTATGGACTCAAAGCTCATGGCCATGAAACAGTAAGTACATGTGGAAGGGAGGGGAGAGGAACAGAGAGGAAGATGTGTGGCACATGGCTTTCTGTGTTTGGGAATTATGAGGATGTGGCTGATATTCCTTGGTTGGGGCGGGGGTGGGTTAGTGAGCCATTTGGGATAAGGTTAGTTTTATTCTTTTCTCCCTCTTCCCCATCTCCATTCTGAGAGGCCAAACAAAGTGACTGGGAGAACATGTGCACTGACCTATCAGTGCCTTCCTTATTTTGGGGGAAGGCTTCTCAGGTGCATTCAGCACCGCCCTTCTCATCCCAGAACCTTAGGCCAGTCCCTATTCTTTCCCCCTCTGCCCACCTACCTCACTCAGCACCACAGAATTGGGCCTTGGAGTTTATTCTGCCTTTATAATTATTGTCTTTCTGGCTGAATCCATTGCGGAATTTTCAGGGACAGCCCTGCTTCAAAAGATATTTCTTAAAAGAACCTTTTTCCCCTTCAGTTTTTGTAGACTCTGTTGTTCAAAGTACTTTGGTTCTTAGGATTTGGGGAAAGCCTGAAAGAGGCAGAATAGTGTCTTGGCTGTCAAGCTGAGGGGTCAGAGGATCATAGATTTAGAGTTAAAAGGGATGTTAAAGATCAGTCAGTCCTGTTCCTTCTCACCTCAGATGTGGGCCAGAGCAAGAGAAGCCTCACTGAGCCACTTCCGGTCTCAGTTCTGCTACCCCTGGGGGAAGGATCTGTAAGCTTTTCTCCTTTATCCTCGGACTTGTTCTTAGTTTTCAGAACGTAGGGCCAGAGTGAGTGCCTGAATTCACATCCCTGACCATCATCTCTCTGTAATTGTCTTTGAGGCAAGAATCTTCTACATAGAGTGACCAACTAAGATTTTTTCAGGTTCCTTTTGTGGCCTCAGAGATAGCTATTCCTTTGGAAACGAGAGTGCCCAGAGGAGCCTGCAGCCTATCAGACATGGACTTTAAAAAAGGAATGGGGCACCTACATCTGCTGTCTGCCTTCTTGAAAGGAAATAAGGCAAAGCCTTGGACACATCAGGAACAGGAATAGCTCCCTTCTTTCCAGAAAAAAAAATGTTTAGTTTTAGTTGCCAGTTATTTGTCATTTTTCTAAAGTATGAGTCAGGGTTCTGTAATGCCTCTAGAGCCTGGAGCCCTTGTATGTAGGGAAAGATTTACTCCTTGGAGCAAGCAACTAGGAACAGCTGTTCCCACCTTAATTCTTCCAACTCAGAAAGGAAAATACACTCTGCTGCTGTCACTCTTCCTAGGGTGACCTGCATAGGAGACCTTTACCAAGCTCAGCCTAGAAATATGTTCTCTGCCACTTTGGGGCATGGGCCAAGTGCTTTTATAAGTGATGATAAAGAGTCCTATGACCTGCTTCAAAATCCTCCATAAGTCTTCTCTGTATATTTCAAGTTTTATCCCATTATTTTTATCTACATTCTATGCTCCAACCACATGGAAGAAAGTATATTTGGCTCGTTCTTGCCTGTATTTTTTCATTCTGCTCCCTCTGCCTGGGATGCTCTCTTATTTCTACTTTTGAAATATCTCCCTTTTAAGGGCCAGCTCAAATGCTACCTCCTTCAGGAAGTTTTTCATCCCTGTCAAGAAATGGTCTCTCTTCCCTCTGACCAACAGAGCATCTTGATTGTACTTTATAGTTATTTGTGTATGTGTTTCTCTACCTCCCCTTCCTTGAGTTCCCTAAAGAATGGGGGTCTGGACTTGTTCATTTTTGTATGAATAGGATATATTTCAGAATAGGATCTTTGTGTGTAATAAACAGTAATAAGTGTTTGTAGTTTGAATGAATGACAATGATATTTTTGGAAGATGAGTCTAACAGAGTGCAGGATGGCTCAGGGGGGAAAGAAGAGAACCTAATACCTTCATTGAGTATTTTGCACTAGAGTTAGAGCAATCATTATACAGGCTTTTTTTTTTTTATTATTAAGTGTGGTTTTTTAAAATTTACTTTCACTTAATTTTTTTTTTCCAAAATCCATGTAAAGATAGTTTTTTCAGCATTCACTTTTGTAAGATTTTGAGTTCCAAATTTTTTCTCTTTTCTCTTTCTTCCCTCCTTCTCCCTAAGACAGCAAGCAATCTGATTGCAAGTGCAATCATTTTAAACATTTTCATATTAATCATGTTGTGAAAGAAAAATCAGAACAAAAGGAAAAAACCATGAGGAAAAAATAGTACACTTCTATCCACATTAAATTTCCATAGTTTTCCCTCTGGATTTGGATGGCATTTTCTATCCCAGGTCTATTGGAATTATCTTGAATCACTCTACAATCATTTTTAAAATATTTATTGTGTGTCAGGTACTGTACTGGGAATACAATGGAAGGCCAAAAAGTAGTCTCTATTCTCAACAAATTCACATTCTAATGGGGGAGATATCATTTTAAACAGCATTGTACTACAAGTTCTGCACTGTAAATTGGAGATCTTTCTGAGGACCAGGCACTTACATTAAAGCCCCAGCAGCGGGGACAGTGAGGAGAGCACTGGAGAGGCCACTGGCTAGTTCTGTGACTTTAGACAGGCTGCAAGGCTGCATTTCCTCTCTGTGTAGTTCTTTCCCATTGGGGTCTTCAATGGGTACTGTAAAATAGGCAGTCACAAGGGATAATAGATAACTAAATATCTTGCCAAATGGAACTAGAAGTCATTTTATCCATCCCTATTTTACAGAAGAGGAAACTGAGCTCCAGAGAAAGGTGAGACTTATCCAAGCTTACACAGGTAGTGAGTGGCAGAAGCAGGCCTATGGCTTAAAAGAACAGTGACCCAGTCTTGTGCTGCCTCTTTTTTCCAAAGAAATAAGGGCAGAATTGGGATGAGGAGAGGAAAGAGACCAGATGGCTCTGTTGTATCCTGCATGTGAGACTGAAGCCCAGGCAGTGAATGCTGGTGCTGGCAATAGCTGTGTTTCTCTCCACTGCTCACTCAATGACTTTTGCTTCCTCAGCTCATCTTGGGTTGTATGGACCTAATGTCACTGGGGCAGGATTTTATCTAATAGCTATTGAATCTTAGGGGGCAAACTTATTAAGAAAATGCAAATAGAGCCTTCACACCTCTGCCTATATCCCAGATATAGTCATTTTATATCACACATGCATTTGGTGTCTCCCAGTCTCCTCCACAAACACTCATGAGGTTCAACTAAGATTGTAATGCCCTTAATTCCAACCCACAAATGTAAACTGTAGTGGAACTTTTCCCCATCCTTATAAAGTGGGGATTCACCTTTTGGCTCTAGAACATTCTAAAGAAAATTAGCTCAAAACATCTTGTCTCCTGCATGAGCTTTACAGAGCTTACTACAGTCTCTACAGTTGGTTCCTTTAGACTTGTCACAAACCTAGTTTTGGGGTCAGACTCTCTGACTTTCCTGGCCTTAAGGCTTAAGAAGTTGCTGAAAGTGGAAAGAACCTAGGGGTAGATATCATGAAGTTTCTGAATTTCCTCATAAGATAGTTATGAAATCCATAAGGAGTTTCATGTCCATATTATATGAAGACATGGAGTAATGGGTTGAATAATCTCTAAAATTCCTTCCTTAGTACTATCTGGCCAAAATAACAGTGTATTAAAACTTAGAGGACCCCATCCTCCCTCTACTCCCCAAAATATCCCATTAAAGCTCTAGAAATTCACAGGTAAGATAATAATATTATATTAATTAATAATGATTATTTACAAAAATCTGTTCTGGGTGGAATCAGGAGTAGGTAAGATTGTTATTTGAGGCAACTCCTGTTGTACACAATGTGTACACAACCTGAACTCATAACAGGAGACAATACCAGAACAGCATCTGGGAACTGGCAGGAGGTCTGCTAACAGCTCAGTAGATATGTGTTTGGGGCTTCTCAGGGTCAAAGCAAAGAGTAGTGTAAGCTCTGAGATCAGGACTATGTAAAGAAGAGATCGGGGGAAGGGAAGCCAACCTCAATCAAGCCACCAAGAGACTGAGTCAAAACCCCAAAATAACTTATAGACATCAGGATTTAGTTTTAGCTACCACAACCAAGCAAGGCCTGCCCACATCATGAGAAAGGAAGAATAATGGCACTCAGTGTTTACTATAGCACTTTACATGTATTGTCTCATTTGATCCTCAAAAATCTTGTGAGGAAGATTTTTTTTTATAGATGAACAAACAGTTTGAAAAAAGTTAATTTGTCCAGGTCATACAGCTAGTAAGTATCTGAGACTGATCTGTTTTTATTGTCCAGAAAAACAGAAAAAAAGATGGGAAAGGGGAATATACGAAGGAAGGAAGGGAAATGGGTTGGGACTTACTATCTCCCATATTAAGAGTTCAAGAGCTGAATAATAATAAGAGGGTAAGAGAAATAAATAACTTTGGTTTCATCTGAACAAAAAGCAGAGTTGAACATGTGCATATGTATACATGCACAATCACAAAATGTGGTGTGAAAATACGTCAAAAGTCACAAGGAAACAGAGACTTGAAGAAATCAGAAGAAAATTTAAGGGGGTAATAAAACTGTTGATGGATTAATCATAACCAAAATAAACTCTAGTATCATGAGGCGATAATGTGAAAAGATAATAAAGTAGTAGTTAACACATATACTGGTTACTATGAGTCAGGTATTATGCTAAATACTTTATAATTATTATCTTATTTAATCTTCACAACCACCCTGGGAGTAGATGATTATTAGCTACATTTTACAAATGAGGAAACTGAAGCAGAAAGTGGCTTGCCCAGAGTCACATAGCAAGTGTCAGAGACAAGTTTTGAACTTGGCTCTTCCTTACTCTCAGTTGAACTATATCTATCATGCTACCTAGCTGCTTTTAAAAGGAAGTAAAAAGTAAAAATCTATGATAGGATGTAGGAGGACAGGAAAAGAAGAGGGGTAACAGACTGGAAACATGGCTTCAATTATCACTAGAGTTAAACACTTTACTCTTTTATTACCCATTTTGTAAAGAGAGAAGAAAGAGATAGAAAAGTACTAGATGATGGGATGGAGGAAAATACATTATTGAATATGAATAGAATAAACTCACCCATAAAACAGAAGAGGATTGGCAGAATTGGGGATTAGAAAGCAAAATCTGACAAAATATATATAAGAAATATCTTTAAAACAAAGATTCATATTTTAAAGCACTAGGACAAAAGCTGTTCTGCTTCAGGCAAACTCAAAAAGAAAAATGGAGAAATCATCTCATAAAGGAACAAAAATAGACATGTTAGCAGGCAACCTCTACCCTATGCTTGAAGGCACGTAGGCAGCAAATCAGTAGCAATGCATATGTACACTGTAGCAACAAGCATGCACATGCTAAATTGCATCCAAAGGAAAAGATGATCTGAGTCAAGGAAGAAATATACAGGAAAGCAGTGTACCATTTTCAGACCTAGATAAATCTAACAAATTTAAATATCCTGGAATATAGATTCTTGGAATGGTTAGAGATTATCTCTGACTATTATTGAACAAGAACAAAAAGAATTATACATATCCCTCTACTATACAATACGCTTGTATAGAAATTGAACATATGTTAGCATATAAATGCCTCATTAACAAATGCAGAAATGGTACAGAGATATCCTTTACTCAAAACAGTGCAATACAAGTTGATTCAGTAACGGGCCTTTAAAGAAAGAACTAAAAATTAATTGGAGTCTAATTTTAAAGAATTGGTGAGTCAAATAACAAATCATGGAAACAATAAAAAATTAATTTTAAAAATTGGAAGTGAAATTTTTTTATACCATACTCCCACAAATAAAGGGGTTCTGTATAAAATTCTGAATGTCATTCCATTTCACTTGCTTAAAAAAGTGTCTATCCTAATTTCCTTCTGTTCTCCTCTGTACTTTTAAAAATGTGCCTCAACTCTTTTCTTCTGCCTCACCACCACTACCAAACTCTTCCCCTTTAAAAAATAGAAGGGGAGGAATCCCTAGTTATATAGTTCTAGTCAGTAAGCATTTATTAAGTACCTGCTGTGTGCCATACATTGTGCTTACAGTAGTGCCTATGCCATGTATGTATATACATTAGAGGGTGTAGTTTTTACACTAGGGATAAAGTTCTCATCCTTCTCCCAAGGAGATTACAATCTAGTGGGGGGTTGAAGATATGCATGTAAGAGCAAAACAAGATAAATGCAAAATAAGCTGTTTAGTGATGATGTCAAAGAAGTACTAGCTTTAAGGCGGATCAGGAAAGACTTGTAGAAGATGAGATTTTAACTGAGATTGAAGGAAGCAAGGAGGTAAAGAGATGCAGAGGGAGAGAATTCCAGACGGGGAAGGAAGGGCAATCAATAAAAATGCCATATGGGAGGGGAGAAAAGGGGAGGAATTTTGTTCAAAAACCATCAAGACAACCAGATTACTGGACTGAATGACTACTCCATGGAACCAGATGCGCCCAGGCCAGGTTCCCCCTGATGTCCACAACATACTTTTCCAGTTTCCTTTTATATGCTGTCTGTCTTTTTATATTCTTAGTTGTATCCCCAGATTTTAACACAATGCCTGGCCCACAGTAGATACTTAGTAAAATGTTTATTGAATTGAATTCAGTCAAGAAGAAATGTTCAAGTCTAGGCTCAAGACACTTAGTAGTTATTTGACCTGGACAAGTCAACCTATTTCAGTCTGTTTGTACATTTGTAAAATGGAGATGATTATAGCATCTCTCTCCAAGGTTGTTGTGAGGATCAAATGAGATAATATTTGTGAAGCACTTCCCAAACCTTAAAGCTCTGTGTAAACAATAGCTGTTTTTATTACATGAGAGGTGAGAGTAAGCAACTTAGGTTGACCTCTAGATTGGAAACCTAGATGACTAGTAGAACAGTAGTGAACTGAGGAGGATTGGAGGGAAGTAGAGTCTATTTATGAAGTAGGTGAGAGAACCATCCAGTCTTTGTACCTTATCTAATTTGAATGAAATGTTTTTAACTTGGAACATTCAGATAATGAGGTCCCCTGTACTTGGTGGCTTCTCCAGCTGCCTGCCCACTTACTTGAGCTGATCTTTACATGGCATGGTATCCAGTTCTCAGCTCTCTCATCATGCTGATCACTTTTCCCTGGACATATTTCAGGAAAGATCGATTCTTCCAAAGGAAGGAGGATGGTGGAGAATGTAGACCCCTTTCCTGGGGCGTTCAGGGAAAAGGGCAGAGCTTTTTAGTTATTTCCCAATCCTTCCATTCCCTCTCCCAAAAAAGGGGCAGTGTATGTTGCAGGAACTCCCTTCTTCCTCTTATTTGACTCCATCTCCTTGCTTGCCTTTGTTCCCCACTTGGAGGTTCCCTCTGGTCTGGCCACCCGCGCTGTGTCAGATTCCTTCCTCCTCTGCTGCTTCTCTCTGTGATCTCCAGGCAGAGGCATGTGCACGCTCACATACACACAAGTACTCCCAGATGCTAATCTTTAGCTGCACGCTGGCAGTTTGACAGCTCTCAGTGCTGGGATCCTGGCAGGCCTGTGCAGTCCTGATGAGAGCTTTTTGTTGGAAAGCTGAATAATCAAAGAGAGGTTTTGGCCGGCCCCCCAGCTCAGCCTGGGACCAACACTCTTCAATGATCCATCAGGAGCTACCAGGAGTTAGGAGACTGGTGAGAAAGAAGGTCCCTTTCCTATCCTTTCCCTGGGTCTTTCACGGGTCCTGGGGAGGTGGCTTCAGTTCTCCCCTATACAGTGCCCTCACTGAGGGGTCTTTTGCTCAGAACCAGAGGGTCCTGTTTTTTGGCAAAATAGGAGCCATGGTCTCCTACGAGCTGACCTGAGTCTCTTCCGTCCTGCAGGAACCGCCTCCCCCACTACTGCTGTGCCTTCTCTTTATTCTTTGTTTTTCTTTTTGCGAGGCAGTTGGGGTTAAGTGACTTGCCCAGGGTCACACAGGTGAGAAGTGGGAAGTGGCTGTATTTGAACTCAGGTGCTCCTGACTTCAGGCCTGGGACTGCCCACTGTGCCCCCCAGCTAACCCTCCTTTTGCTCTTTACTTCCCTCTGACTTATATATTTGGAGCCACTAGGTGGTGCCATAGTGCAGGGAGCACTGGCGGGGACTCTGGAGAGGCTTCTTCCTGCCTCCCAATCTGGCCCCAGACAGGCACTAGCTGGGTGACCCCGGGCAAAACATGCCAGTATCTTTTTTTATTAAAGAGGAGATCAGGAGTATGTGACTTATTCGGGGCCACACGGCTAATGCGTATTTCAGCTCAGATTTGATGTCAGGTCCTCCTGACTCTAGGGCTCCACCCACCTGCGCCTCTGGTCTCTTTCCCAAAAAAAACCCAGAGAAGGTCACAGAGTGTCTTGGACATGCCCGAATACCAGCTCAACAACGGCAACAATGATTCCGTGCTCCTGTCTGGGGCCTGGAGGGAAGGAAGGAACACATGTTGAGAAGCTTATGTCTCAGTGGGAAAAGGTGGCGTCTGACCCAGGCCACAAGAGCCATTTATTGAAACCTTCCCTCTGGCCTTCTTTGCTGGGATTCAGAGTATAATACTTATGCAGGCTGACTTTGTGCTCGTTTTCCCCACTGAAAAAAGTGAGACCCATCCCCCACTCCTCCCACCCCACCCATCTGCTTCAAATCTTGCCAGGCTTGATGCCCAGCTTTATAAGTTTGTGATTCCTAAGTGAGTGTGAGACCAGCAGCCCCTCCCTTGCCTGCAGAGCTGTGCATCGGGGTAGGGGGAGAAGCTGGCAGAAATGAACATCGGGGACCTCCGAAATATACAGAGTACTCATGTGGGGGCCAACACGGGAATATTAGCCAGGTCAAAAAGGGCTGAGATATAGGCAGAGAGCTTGTTTTTTCCCTCCAGCAGTGGGAGCAGTTAAACACATCCCCATCACAAAAAGTAGAGTAGAATTATACAAACGTTTGGTGACAGTTGACTGTGACTATTGTCCTTAGTAGCCTATGACATTGAAGATTGATTGATGTTTGTGTTGTTTTTTATTCTTAATCTTGCTTCACTTTGGTCTCCAGAAGAATAGGGACTCCACCTACCCCCACGGTCCCACCCTCTGAAGTATACCCAACTGGCACCAACTGCCTCTCCTCCCCCTGACTCCTTCCAATGACCTTTGTGACCCCAGAACTGAGACATGACTCCAGAAAGGTCTCACGCATATTTCCCCAAGTCTACTCCTCAGGCTACAATTCAGCTAAAAACCAAGCGTCCAATTGCATCCCTGTGTAACTTCTCAAGAAATCCTCTCCATCCCACCGTTTTTAAGAAGCAGTTTGAAATAGGTGATTGTAAGACTCCTAAGGTCAGAAACAATCCTCATTGTCTTTTGGATGGATTTCTGTCTCTTTAGTCTTTTAAAGATTCTATTTCTGGATTGCTAATAGAAGCCAGGAAGCAGACTTAAAAAAATAAATAGTAGGGAGCAGTTAGGGATGGGGGAAGAGGTGGTCAATACAGAAAGAGAAATGGCATGCTGCCTGAGCCATCATTAGGCCTCCTGGCATACCCCCAGCATAGAGCCTTGCCCATCAGATAACCTGTCCTGATTGTTACATGATGAGATCTGGGGCTATGTTTAATTAAGCTGCATCAGTGACAGCTCCAAGGAGACAAAATCATTATCTTGACGTTTGCTTGTCCTTTCTTCCTGATTTTCCAAATCAGGGTACTGAGACCAAGGCTTTCTCCCCTGATTCCAGCCTCTCTCACTGTAGAGCAGGGCACTTGTCGTTCCTTTCCCAAGGAAGATTTGGCTAAATAAATACCCCAGTTATCTAGCTAGTCTGACCAATGAAAGGAGAGAGAAAAGAGGGGAGTTAGCTTGTGCTCCAAACTTGCAGCTGCACTTTGTGGGGCCAGTTTAAGTCCCCAGTCATGCCCAGTCCCCATAAACTCTGTGATGCAGAGGAAGTGCCAGAGGAGGCCTCAGTGAGCTTTGCTTCAAATCCTGTCCCTACTATTTATGACATCTGTAAACTTGTGCAAATCACTTAAATTTCAATTTCGTTATCTGAAAAATAACAAGATAACACTAAATGATCCGTGACATGCCTGCTTCGCTCTTCGGTGTTACTGTATAGTGTGATTATTTGCCTCTGTTAGCGCGAGCCCCATGAGGGGAGCCAGCTTGTCTAGTGGAGGCTCTTCTTCTTCAGGCACAGGATAATGCTCAGCACAGTGTTGTTCTGGGTTCCTGTGGGTTCTCAGAGCCTTCTTCCGTTGCTTTTCTTGCAGTGAGAATGAAGCCCTATGGAGAGAGGTGGCCAGTCTTCGGCAGAAGCACGCCCAACAGCAAAAAGTAGTCAACAAGGTGAGAGCTGTGAAAATAGGAGAGAAAGGGTAGATTCCCCCTTGGGTCCCAGAGCTGCTTGCTTTCCACTTCCTAGGCCTAACGCTAGGGGACACATGCTCAAGGCCTAGGGATAGGGAGCCCAGGCCGACAGCCTTCTTCTGTTTGTACAGCTGATCCAGTTCCTAATTTCTCTGGTCCAGTCCAACCGTATCCTGGGGGTGAAGAGGAAGATGTGAGTAGTTCGCACCATCCCTCAGAGCAGACCTTGGGAAACCCCCCAGCCACCGCCCCGGCGTCCCCTAGCCTGCTCTCCCAAGGGCCAGACCGTCCTCCCCTAACACTTGTTGCCAGTGGTCCTTGAGCACTCTTCCCTTGCTGCCTGACGTCTCCTCCTTGTGACTCCCTCCCTTGCAGCCCCCTGATGTTAAATGACAGCAGCTCGGCACATTCCATGCCCAAGTACAGCCGCCAGTACTCCTTAGAGCACGTCCACGGCTCCTCTCCTTACACGGTGAGCACACGGGGCAGGGGATGCCGACAAGCCCGCCTGCTGTGGGCTGGGCACTGGGAGAAGTGCGCTCCTCTGGTCCTGTTCCTGGGAGGAAGGAAGTGTGGAGGAGACAGGAGAAGGGAAAGAGGTCAGGAAAGACTCAGGAGGCTGGCCTTGGATAAAGTCCGCATCCTGGGGCCAGGACAGGGAAGGGAGAGCTTAGCCCTGCAAGGGAATCCCATTTGGAGATTATAGGAACAGAGAAGGAAGAGGAGGAAAGGAGAAGTGAGGGTTACTGCCCTGACCATCCCCCCAACCGTTTGGCTGTTCCAGGCTTCTTCCCCAACCTATAGTGGCTCCAACCTATACTCCTCAGACTCGGCAGCCAATAGTGGACCCATCATTTCAGATGTCACAGAGCTGGCCCAGTCCAGCCCCTCGGCCTCCCCCAGTGGCAGCGTGGATGAGAGGTAGGGCCCCAGCACCACACCCTCCCCCGGTCCTGGCGTCCCCGGAGAGCCTTAGGGACGCAGAGTCGAGGTCAGCACTTAGAGACCCCTGGGCAGGCTGGCCTGTCTTCTCTGGCCTCCCTCCTCTTCCTCTGTAAGCACTCCCCATGGCCCCCTACCTTCTTCCCACGCTTGACTCGCTCCTGTTAACCCCTGCCTTGCTAAGACCAGATCACAGTTCACAGTAGAAGCCATAGACCACGAAGCCCCAGGGAGAGAAAATATGAGGATTCAGGAAGGGCCCCCCACAAGCCATGCTGACCTTGCTTCTGGGTGTCTATATGTATGGGCAACCCCATCTCTCCTCAGGATCAGCCCAATGATACGAATCAAGGAGGAGCCTCCCAGCCCACCACGAAGCCCCCAGATCGAGGAGATCAGCCCGAGCCACCCCCCCTCGGTGGTGGAGACGCCCCTGTCCCCTTGCACCTTCATCGACTCCATTCTTCAGGAGAGTGAGCCCAGCACTGCCGCCTCTGTCTCTGGCACGGTGGGGGGGGCCATCTCCCCTCCACCCCCTGGCCCCCTCCAGACTCCTGAGAAGTGCCTCAGCGTGGCCTGCCTCGACAAGTGAGTGTGGGTGTGCAGGGACACGGCGCCCTGAGCCCGCCTGAGGGAAGGAGAGCGGGCGCTGGGACTCCCTGCTGGCTCGGGAGAGCTGCGCCCAGCTGGGCTTCCAGCACCCACACACACCTCTGCCTGCCGCTGCCACCGCCACCGCTTGCTCTGATTCTGTCCTTAACCTGCTGGCTGCTCCGTGCTCTTTGCTGCTTTTTCTCTGCCCCATCTGCCTCCCTGGATGGGAAGAAGTGCTGTATGTGCTCACTTAGTCCTGCATAGCCCCTGCCTCCTCAGGCCTCAGGCCATAGGCCCCTAGGGAGCCCCAGCTTAGCTACTGCCCTGGCCTAGGGCCAACCCCGGAGAGAAGCTCAGGGCCTTGGACAGTGGCTTAGGGCTCCCAGAGGGCCTGGCCCGCTTTCTGGCCAGGAGCCCAGGGGTGAGGTGGAAACCCCCCCCCACCCATCCCTACTTTGAATGGGGCGTGTGCTGTTGTCTTTTGTATCTTACAGTTTGACTCGCACTCCACAGATGTCTGAGGTCAGCCGCCTCTTCCCCAGCCCTGCCTCTTCCTCTCTGCATTGCCGATCACAGCCAGGGTTAGCATTGCCCCCGAAGGGGGGAGGTCCAAAGGGCCTGCTTGGGAAGGGCTCCTGACCCATCCACCCAAGGCTCCACCTAAGGTCTGTCCCAGCTTGCTCACGCCAGTGACTGTGATTCAGCTAGGGTGAACTTGACCCCAAAGGGAGGCTTGCCTGGCCCAGAAGACATCCCAGGGGAACCTGGATTGGATGAGACCAGTAATATGCGGGATCCTTTCCCTTTCCTATGCAGGGGAGAGTCACTCCCAGTGAAGCCACGTCAGTCACCACCCTCCTAGGCCAGGTGTTCCCAGGAATAGATAGTCGAGCCGCCTTAAGGTAGGCTCCCTAGTTGGGTCTAGCGATGGTGGAGAGACATCCACTGGTCTGCCAGCTCATTTGTCCCCGGGATCCTTGGGGGCTTGTTCAGAGGCTGGTCATCCTGTGCGCTCAGACTTTGCCTGAGTTTTCAAAGGGCCTCACCTCCCCAGTGAGGCTCTAGAATCCTTGGGAGTGCAGAAACACAGTATGGATCAAGGTCACCCATTTGGGACTTGAACCTAGAGAAAGGTGGACAGCTATTGAAAGCATTTTGAGTTGCATCCCTTCCAGGCCCCAGCCACCTCTCCCTTGATTGGTAGGGGGAATTGATTGCTATATTGATTGGTCAGATGGGATTGTTGTTAACCAAGTATTAATTTGTGGCCCAAGAAAAATTTGCTTGCTACACTAACCTCTGCCCTCAGTCTCTTATTTATTACTTCTTCCTTCCCACACATTTTCCAAGAGCCCAGCACTAAATAGCATCAAAAAATTTTGCCATTAAAAGGAATCTCCAGGGTCATCCTGTCTAGCCAAAATGCTCCCACCACAAAACGGTCACCCAGCCTCTACTTGAACACTTCCAGTAACATGGAGATCATTGCCTGCCTCTCCCCCTCTTCTGCTGTTGGGCAGCTCTGTTGCTAGTCCTACATAGAGTGAAAATTTCCCTCCTTTTTTTCCACAGCTATTACACCCAGGCCTGATGTCACTTAAAATTAGTCTAGTCTCATCCTGTATCAGAAACTTAATTGTAGTCACTCTTCTCCTTTATCTTCCCATGCAACATTGTGTCCAAACTTCACTATGAACTTTTTCCTTCCTAAATTCCCAATCCTCCAAGAAAAGCATTTACGTTTGAGTTACACATCAGTCTACCAAAAGCCAGGCAGGATGGTGAGGCTCACCATCACCAGGATGGTGAGAAAGAGAAGCCTAGCTCTTGGCTGGGGAAGGACAGCAGTACAGGGGCAGAGAATAATGAAAGACATTATTCTGGGCTCAGTTGATAGAACAGAGGTCTTTGTCTTAGGAGCAATGAGAGAAAGGTTAAATTCCAGTCAGGAGTTTAGAGCAGCTAGACTTGTCCAGAGAATAAATCTGGATTAATCCAGGATTTTGTCAGGGGCATTTGTGCTCTGATCCTAGTTTGGCTAGGTTTGGGAGTTCTTAAGCAGCCATGGAAGTAGTGTCAGGTGATGATGTATAGTCAGCCAGCACTTAGACATCCATGATGTGTGGGCACTTCATTGGTTGTACAGTGGGAACTAAAGCCCAGAGGCAGGACCATCAACTAGGAAGGGGTCATTGAGAGGAATTGAGGTGGGAAATTAAGTCCAGGGCACGTCTGCAGACCTTGTGAGGAAAGGGAGGGAGCCCTGGGGTGGGAAGGAGCAATAGCAGCCAATTATGTCTCACTCACTTAGTTTCTCACACCCCCATGTCTGTACGCAGTCCTAGGCTGCATCAATGACCTTTCTTAGGGCCTCTTAGTCTATAAGCCCTGCTTCTGTGAATGAGACCCCGTACACAGCCACGGTTTTTCCTCCAAGACAGATGGGTCACCAGGAGCCCCCCAGGGCTCTGGGGCCCACGATTAACTGCTTCCCTGCTCTCTGCAGCTTAGGATGGCCTCCCATCCTTGACCTGTGCTCTGAATAGCAGAGCTGGCTTCGGTCTGGTCCCGCCTCTCATCCTTAGTCCCTTTTGTTTTTTTGCCTGGTTAGAAATGAGCTTAGTGAGCACCTGGATACCATGGACTCCAACCTGGACAACCTACAGACCATGCTAACCACCCACGGCTTCAGTGTAGATACCAGCGCCCTCCTAGATGTGAGTGTTCCAGGCCCGCCCACATCACTGTCCCAACGTCCGTAGTGAGCCCAGCCTTCCCACTCAACAACCTGTCTTTTCTCTGGTAGCTCTTTAGCCCCTCAATGTCTGTGACAGACATGAGCCTGCCTGACCTGGACAGCAGCCTGGCCAGTGTGCGTAGCCAAGGGCCCCGGGAGCCGGGGGAGGGATCAAGTGGTTAGCAGGAGTCCTGGGTGTCCACCATCGATTCTGCCAGATCCCCAGGGCCCCCAGCACAGAGGGAAGGGGCAAGGGGGGTGGGAAAAGAAGGGCTGGGGGGCTGGGGTAGAAAGGGAAGAGATGGGACAGGGTGGAGTGGGATAGGACGGGGATGGTCCAGGCCAGGGTGGGATAGAGAGGTCGTTAAGGCCTTGGCCCCAGACCCAGCTGCCCCCCCTCCCCTTCCCACAGCCCCTCACTCCCCACCCCCTACAGATCCAGGATCTCCTCTCCTCCCAGGAGCAACCAAAGCCTCTGGAGACTGAGACAGGTGGTGCAGACTCAGGTGAGCTGGATTTTGAAGTTTGGGCTGCCATCCCTGTGGTCCCCTGCTCCCACCCCAGGCATCCCAGACACCAGTACCTGGGATCTCCATTTCTCCTCGGCTCTGGACTGGATTGGGGCCTGTTCCCCTTCTCTGTGACCCCCCTTCCCGCTATCACACCGTCCTGGGCGAGGGATCCCCATGCTACCCATGATTCAAGTTCCAAAGGCTTGTTTTTCCCTTCCCCCCACCCATGACCCTCTTCCTCTACCCACCCAGGGAAGCAGCTGGTGCACTACACAGCCCAGCCCTTGTTCCTGGTAGACTCCAGCACTTTGGATACAACAGGGAATGACCTGCCTATCTTCTTCGAACTGGGGGAGGGGCCTTACTTCTCGGAGGGGGATGACTACAGTGATGATCCCACCATCTCCCTGCTGTCTGGCTCTGAGCCCACCAAGGCCAAGGACCCTGCCGTCTCCTAAGGCCCCTCTTCCTCTGGGAGGGGGATGATCCAGGCATCAGGGTCCCTCTCCCTCCCTTGCCAGCCTTCCTGAGGGTGGGAGAGGGACACTGTCCCTTGTGTTTGTGCTCAGAGAAGTTGCCAGAAATCTAAATTGGGGCCAGACAAGCCTGGTGGAGGGAACCTGGCAACAGATAGGACCCAGGCCATAATTAAGGGGCCACCCATCTGAGCAAGGGGAGAGTGTGCACCCAAGGGGCTGTTCTGGACAGAGCTTGGTATAATGGAGGCAGCCCCAGGTGAGCAGAGGTCAACAGGAGAAAGGACCCGACCCCAACACCATGCATGCCATGGGGTGGGATCCTGCCCATCACCTCTCACATTTTCCTGTGGCTCCACTGGGCAGCAACTCAGGCTTGCCCCACTCCCCATCCCTGGCTCCGTATGTTCTCCTGTTGGTTGGTTTGGGGTTTTCTCGGTTACACTTTGTACTGACCCCGCTGATTGTTGATAGAATTGTATTTTGGATTTTTACACGAGAGAAGTTTCTACTTCTCCCCCTATATAGAGAATATATATATATAATATATATATATATATATATATATATATATATATACACATACATACATACATACATATATATATATATATGAAGACAGACATCTATAAACAGAGAGGCTATATGGTTGTGGTTTCTCAGCTAATGGGGACTGTTATCCCTGGCATTCAGGGGAGAGTTACACTGAATTTGGATTGTGTTGAGGCTGCTAAGTTGATTTCTGTATTTGAGGAGGGAGGTCAGGAAGGAAAAGAGGCAGCAGGAGCTGGCCTCTGGGCTGGGGACCATACCCAAATGAAGGGGCCCTCTGTTGAGCAGGGGAAGCTGCCGAGTCCTTATGGATTTGTCTGTGCTCCCTTTGTAGTGGGGTGTTTGAAGGGGTGACCTAGGACCCTCCCACCCCAGGATTATACAGTTTAGAACAGGAAGCAACCAGAAATTTTTTTAATCCAATCCCTTTTTGTAGGTGAGGAACCAAGCCCAGAAAGGTTAAGAGAGCATCATGTCATGGAAATAACAGTGGATTATTTGGAATCATTGGGCTCCAAATTAGCTGTGTGATCTTGGGCCAAGTCCCTTAACTTCAGGCCTCAATTTCCTCATCTTTAAAGCAAAAAAGTCTTCCTAGATTTGTAGTCCCTTCTCTAAATTCTGTGATCTTCAGTGACCTACCCATGGTCACAAAGCTGATAGTAAATGGAACCAGGATTCATAAACAGGTCTTCTAGATTCCAAATTCAGTGCTCCACTACTCCTGCTGTCTTCTCTTTTCAGGCCATTCTTGTCTCCCTCCTTTGCCCATTGAAGGTCTTTTTTCACTAATGAAGTCTATGATGTTTTACTTGGATTTGTCCTGCTTCCTTGAAATTTCTCTTATTCTGCATTTTATCCTAATGACCTTTTGGGTGAAGAAACTCCCCAACCTGACTTGTGCTCCCTCCAGCCTCTCTGCTACTAACTGTGATTGGGCCACTGGACTCCCCTTTAGTGTGTAAGGTAGATGCATTCCGATGTGTATCAAAATTTAAAGGACACAAATTTCCCCTAAGTCACACAACGCATTCATTTTCTCTCTCTCTCTCTCTCTCTCTCTCTCTCTCTTTCTCTCCTCTCTCCCCCCCTCCCTCTCTATTTCCTCCCTCCACCTCTCTCTCCCTATCTCCTCCCTCCTCTCTCTCTCTCTCCCCCTCCCCTCTTCTCTCTGTTTCTGTCTCCCCCTCCCTCTTTCCCTGTCCCTAGTCCACAGCCAGCCCCCCTCATTAGCTAAGGCCAGATTTTTCTCAGATATATTTATTGAGGGGATAGGGGAATATTTCCCTATCACCCAGGAATAAAGTGAGAAGAGAGAACAGGGTATGAAGACCAGTATCTGATTCTTAGCAGAGGCTCCTGACCACAGTTTCATAGGCCTGTGAGAGAAAAAAGGATGTCAGACTAGGGTTTCCCTTGGGTTCCTGCACAGCCCTCCCTGAGGCCTAATCTGTGGACCAGATTTCACTTAAGAAATCTGTCTGGCAGTGGGTCTCAAGCTCCAGTCTCACATTGCTACACCCCTAACTCTTCTTAGGTCCTTGCCACCTCTGGGGGTATAAGGAGGACATGGATAGAGTCATTGTTGGCAGTCATTCATCCAGGTTGAATGCAGTAACTTCTCGCCCATTTCCTCCCATATTCCCATAGTGCCAGCACTTAATGAAGGTGAATTCTTCCTAGATCTTCCCTTTCTGGCATTCATCTGAGAAATGAGTGTTTTGAGGCACAGGGGAGTTATTTCCTTGAACTCTTCCAGCTTGTCTTTACAATTGTTAGGGGTGGGGGGCGAGAGAGATTACTCCCAGGGTTGTCCCACCCACAGGCAAACTGCCCATTCATTCAGTAGAAGGGAGTGTAGGAATCATGTGCAATCTAGACCTGAATGAGAATCCCCTCCTTGACACAATCCCTCTGGTCAGTCATCCTTGCCAAAAAAACCTCTCCCAAGAGGGACTCCTGGCCTTCTAGCCTTACTAATCAAATCTAACCCTCTCTTGCCCACGGAAATCCTTCAGGCACTTGATGATGGTGACCCGGCCCTAATCCTCAAAGTTAGAGACCCACAATTCCATAAATCCTTTCAAGACCTAAAATTCATTAACTTTTCTGGCTTTCTGCTTCTTGTCTGTTGACTTCTTGTATGCTGTGCCTACATACATTCCCTTCCCCCTAAGATCCAGTTGGAAAATGCTGAGCTCACCTCGAGCCTTCTGAAAAGGCTCCTCTTCCTCATTCTCGTTTGCCTTCTCCTCGTCTTCCATTTCTACAAGGGGCAAAGGAGAGAGAAGGAAGGGTAAAAGCAATTCTTGATCAGACTGCCTCATCTTCCCATATCCCTGCCTTGGGTGGAGGAGCACAGTCCCCTCCCTTATGGGCTCATTGTCTGGAGAATCTCACCATCTGCCTCTTCGCTGCCTGCATCCTCTTCAGCAAAGTTCTGGCTTGAGTCAGAATCGGGGCCATCTCGCGACTCGGACTCTAGAACGTTTCCCTTGCTTTCATCCTCAGTCTGCAGGGTATGCTTGTTTGACAACGGAGCTTCTGCTTTGGAAGAAAAAAATTCAAGGGGACATAACGAGGGGATGTTGGAACCTCTGAGGCTGGGAAAGTGGTCTCGGAAAGAAGGGGTAGGGCAAGGGCTCAGACCAACCCACCCCAGTGCCCTATCTTCATAGAGGGTCTTCAAAGTGAAAGTCAAGGAATGTGGTGTAGGGATCTTCCCTTCCCAGGACAGCCAAGGGTAGATAGGATCCCCGTGGGGCTGAATGGCCCTGTGCAGTTCCACCTCGGCTCCATGTAGCCCACATAGGACATCACCCCCTACAACTGCCCTTTCCCCACCCCACCCCCGATTCCTAGGATGGACAAGGGAAAGGGGAGTGAATCTCACCTTCTGCAGCCACTAGAGCCAGAAATAAGATCAGCAAAGAGACAGGTAGCAAGAACCTAAGATTGGAGTAGGGGGAGTTACCTGGGGAGCCAGGTGGCTCAAGAGCTACACATGTCCTGACTTCCATCCCAGATGGCCTCCCCAAAGGCCTCCTGACTGAGGCCTGGGAACCCCAGTTCAGAAGTTGGAGCACCCCCTCCAGCTGCCGTACAAACCCAGAAACCCTCTTTTCTTCCAAGTCTTAGACCCAGTGCCCCATGATCTCACCGGGGGCAGGGAGCCATGGCTGCATCCAACGGAAGGGCAGAAAGAGCAATAGCAGCCTGGGCAAAAACAGGGCTATATGGAGAGGGTGGGTGGGACCTGGGCAGGGACCGCCCCTCAGGAGCCACTTAGACCTCGCCCCTTCAGCTCAGGCCAGCCCACCTCTTCCTCCACCATTCTGTCTTCCACTTCCTATTCTCGTCTGTTGGCTCCTGACTGCCCTCTAAGGGAGGGCAATCTCTGCCCCACTGGGACAGCTTCCTGGACCCAAGCAGTACCTGGGCATGCATCTAGTGCGTGCTCTTGTTCCCAAGGGGAAATGAGGAACTCGGGTCAGGAAAAGTAGGACGAGGAAACAGAAAGTGTGGAAAGGTACCAGGACCAGACCAGAGATAATAGTGGGGACAAAGCAGGAAGATAAGGGCCCTGGCAGGACTGGCTCCACGTGGTCCTGAGCTGACCCAAAGGCCCAAGAACAAGGGGCCTTTTCTAGGCAAACTAATTCAACGCCCCATTGTCTTGCCCAGAAAGTGAAAGCCTGGGAGGAAGGGGCGGTTACTGCCAACGGCAACTCTGAAGGGGTTTTGTTCCTCAGAATAAATTGGAATTAGATCCTAGCCCTGCCCTGCACCCCTGGGTGCTTGTACTAGAAGCATTGTGTTGAATTCCCTCCATTTCTACTAATTATCCCTTTGTTTAGGGCCCACTTCAGGAAGATGGAAGAATAGGAGAGAATAGTATTCCTCCCACCCACCAACCCCAGTCCTAAAGTCCTGGGCATCTAGGTCATGTGATGCTTTTTTCCCTTCCCAATGTCCACATGCCATGGCAACTTGGAGGTCCTTTGTGGGGGGATTAAAAGGCTGGTGGAGCTGGGAGTCTGGAACTGATGAGCCACGTATCTACCCTATCCTTCCTCCCAGGATCCCCTTCCAAAAAGCTCAACCATCAGGGCTATTGATCAGGATCCCAGGACTATACCCAAAGCCAGAGAAGAGCAGAGTCAAACCTGGGCCACGCCCTGCCTAGTTTCCAGAAAGAGGCAGGACCCATTGTGCTTGGAGACCTGGAGAACTCGGGGGGCTTTACAATCAATCTGGGAAGCCTCGCCAGCTCTAACTCTGCTTCCGTCTCCTACAACTGACCTAACGGGAACCACCGGAACCTAGCAGGGCTCACTGTGACCTAGACAGTGTTCTATGCTTTTGAGACATATAACTCCAGAGCCCCGCTCTGGAAAGCATCTCTTGCATCAGGGATACTGGTGTGGGGTCTTCCAGGGGCAGAGATGTTCATGTTCCAGGACCCACATTTTGTTTCAGACCAGGACATCCAGTCTTCTGAGCTCACTGACCTTCAGATTGTGGTAGCATGTTAGCTGGCCCCCACTCAGTGTCTCAGTCCCTGCTGTGGACAAATCCCTGAAGTCCTTGCTTTAGGATCTTTGGTCCAGTTGGGGTATCCTAACTCTTGGGGGTCAGTGTCCCTCCTCTGGTTAGGATCTCCACTGCCCTTAAGCATCACCAGTCCAGGCAGGTAAGCCATGCATTTCCCAGGTCAGGAGGATGGAGGGGGCTTATGTGCCCTGGCAGATTTTGGTATTAGTAACAGCTGGGGCTGGATTACCAAACCTAAGTCTAACCAGACCAATTTTGGGAAAGTTCTCATCACGGACTGATGCTAGCCCTAGGAACCTGACTGCCTCAAAATAGTTCCTAATGTCATCCTGCCCTTCACAGCAATGAAGGCTTCCTCCCATTAGGATTCCATGTTTTCCTAGGATCCCTGAAAATTAAGCTCATTTCCTCTTAGGTACAATTATACAAAGTCTATAGAAAAACACATTGCCTTTGCCAAAGGACAATGTGATTATTGGACACCACTGAGTTATGCTCCCCTAGGTCCCAAGAGCTACAGAAGCCCTTGTTTACATATACACATACACATGATCTTCCAGGGTCATTATGCCCATTTAGATTGGCAACAGTCATTGCACCATTGTGCATGGATTCCCTCACGTGATTGAGGAAGGGACTATCGATAACAAACAAGGCTGAGGTGGAATCGGAAGGAAGGATCTGATCAGAATTGCTGCTGGTCCAGGGAAGGGGAGTCAACGACAAGGCTAAGAGTAGGACTTGAGATTTATAGGGATATTGTAGCTGCCAACAAAAGCTACAAAATCAAAAGGTTTGATGGAGAAAACTGTTGATTACAAATCCCATACTCTTTGGAATTGTCACCTGGAGTGTGTCAGTCATTCTGTCTCTCTGGCCTGTTTCCTTGTCTGTAAAACAAGGAAGATGAACTAGATATGTCCTCTGAATCAAGTTTTTGATAAGTTCAATTTGGAGCCCCCGAGGGGGAGGTTCTGGTAGAACAGCAATGGGAAATGTCCTGAATGAAGTCAGATGCTCAGCTGGAGCTCAGAGGAGCCAGGGCTGGAGATTTGGGAGTCCGGTACAGAGAGGTGGTGTTTGAAGCTGAGGTAGAGAATTGGTGAGATTTGACAGGGAGAAAATAGGGAGTTTGAAAGCAGCTGACTAGAAGGTGTTGTTTGAGGTGTACTGGAGAAATACAAAGCTATGTAAGCTGTTGGGGGGAGGACACCCCTGGTGAGTATCGAGGAAAGTTTCCTGGAGTAGAGGACATTTGATCTGAGCTGAAATAGTTCAAAAATGGGAAAAACAATCTTAGATTTAGAGTGAGAAGGAACATTAGATGGCATCCAAACCTGTCATTGTGCAAAGAAACTTAGGTCTTGGGAGATTAAGGGATACACTTCAGTTCCCATACAGGTATAAATGAAGGCAGGCTCTGTGTCCTGATTTCAAATCCAAGGCTCTCTTCATAGAACCACAATGACATTGCACATAAACAAAAGGCCAGAAGGTACAGAGAGGGTCTGTGAGAGGGATAGAGGTACCCACCCTGCACAGCCAAGTTAGCCATTTTAGTTGAATTGGAGTGCATAGAAGAATGTTACATAAAAGGTAAGGTGACACCTTGTTGGAGTCAAATAGAAAACCGGAACATAGGCAATCTCAAGCTTTTTACTATTGAGTCCTAGGGATTCATCCCTCAGTAAACATTAGCAGGCACTATGCCAAATGCTGCCTTTTCCTATAATTTAGAGAATGTGAAGTACCAGGATAGATTGACCCCCTATGAAGGAATGTCAATATTGCTGATTGTCACTTGGGCCCCTTTTGCTCACCTTGCATTTCCTCTTTCATTCTGTTGGGCTTTAACTCTGCTTAGTGAGTACCTTGGAGAGGATCTCAGAAGGAATTTTGGAACCAAGATCTCTTGTCCCCTCCCTCCCTGGATAAGAATTGCCACTACAACATCCCCAGCTAATGGTGATCATCCATCCTCCCCTTGGATATCTGTAGGGATGAGGCAACAGCTTCCCTAAGGCACCCCATTCACCACCTGGAAAGCTGTTTTTTCTGCTTTTGAATTAAAAGGCTTCTGAGCCTCCACTGCTCTTAATTCTAGTTCAATCCACATGATAGGCCTTCCAAACCTGGAAGGTGGCTCTCAAACCCTTCCCCTTCCCCCATGCCAGCTCATCCAGCCTTGGGCCTCAATAACCAGATTCCAAGGATCTTTGCTCCTCAGTTAAAAACTAAACCCCAGAGGACCTTTGCGTCCTCCTTCCCTCCCGTCTTGCACTTCCTCCTTACCCCTAGGTTTGCACTGCTCTTCAAAAGCACCCAGGTGCCTTACCTTAGGTAAAAGTAGCCCTGATGTTCCCTTAGTTATCTTCCCAATTTGGGGAAAAGTAGGTCTTCAATCTGGAGTATATGTGTTTCCAAAGTGCAAACCAGATAACGTTTCATAGAATGTAAAAGGAAAATACCCTCATTTTCACATTTCTCCGCGTATTAGTGTTCTGAGCTCTGGCCTACCTTTTCTAGCCTTGTTTACCTGTCACTCCTGTTCTCATATCCATGTTCCAGTCTAACCGGACTTGGAGATGTTCTTTGAACTCGGCCTGCTATTTCTCATCTGTCTTTGTACGAGGCTTTCCATCATGCCTGGAATATTTATCTTCCTTCAGGGTGCATCTTTCTCCACAAAACCTCTGATTTCTGCCTCACAGACTACTGGGTAGTGAACTTTATCTTCTGTGTCTGTCTGTGCAATATTGTGTCACTCCTGGAGAGTATCATTTTCTAATGGGCAGGAATTTTGTTTTTGTACCTGTAGCACCTAGCACAGAACCATTCCCAAAGCAGGTCCTCAGTAGTGGTTTGGGGTTTTTTTGATACTTGAACCCTAACCCAAGCTTCTAGATCTTCCCAGCCTTTGAGCCTATTTAGATCTCTGGGATCTAGAAAAAAGCCAGCCCAATTCCTGATGGCCTCCCTGTGGCTGCTACCGCCATTGTGAGTGGACATGCCATTCTAGCAATTACACCTTCTTTCCCTGCATCCATCCTCCAAACTAGATGAGTGCATTTTAGAGGGGAAAGGAGAATGAACATTCAACTCATTTGCACACACATTAAGTGCCTAAAGGAGAAAAACCACACTTCTTGACCTCAGGGAGCTTATAGCATCCCCCTATAAAGGGAAGAATAAGACTTTTTTTTTTAATTAGGGGTCTTTAAGTGGAGGCTACAGGAGCCCTTGTTGATGTTGTAGAGGGGATTTCTGTTGAAGTATTAATCACTCAACACATTGCCTGCAGTGTGCCAGACACTGAACTAAATATAGGTTGAACTAGTTAATCACTGAGGTCCCTCCCAACTCAAAACTATGTGATTCTTTTGACATATACACAGATAAAAGAAAAATCCAAAGAACTCTAGGAATATTTGAGTGAATAATCAGGAAAAATTCCATGAAGAGAATCTTAAGAACTAGAAGGAACCTCAGAGGCCTTCTAGTCCCACCTGTCCCTGACCAAAGATCCTTGTGTTTGTCAGTCATTTTTCAGTCCTGTCTGTGTGATCCCATTTGGGGTTTTCTTGGCAAAGATACTAGAATGGTTTGTCATTTCCCTCTCGGGCCCCTTTTACCGAAGACAAACTAAAGCAAATAGGGTAAAAGTGACTTGCCCAGAGTGTGAGGCCATATTTGAACATGGGAAGATGAGCCTTCCTGACTCCTGGCCCAGCACACTCTCCACTGCAGCCCATAGCTGCCCGATCCAAGATGATTGCCTATGCCTGCTGGTTCTGCTAGGGTAAGGCCTCTGAAAGCAGCTGTGTGACCCTGTTCAAGTTATATGGCCTCTGCCAGTTTCCTTGTCTGTAAAATTGATAGAACAGCACTATTTTCCAGAGTATCTTGTGAGAAGTAAGATCAAGACCACTGTAGTGTTGTACAAAGTGCTATGTAAATGCTGCTTCAGTGAGGGTTCGTGAACTATGCCATTGCCATTTTTCAGTCGTGTCCAACTCTGTGACTATTTAGGGGTTTCCTTGAGAAAAAAATTAAGAGTGGACTTAGCCGTTTTCTTCTCCAGCTCATTTTACAGATGAGGAACTGTGACCAAACAGGTCACTTTTGACTTGCCAGGGTCCTACAGCGAGTGATGTTGGGTGTGGTTTCAAGAATGTGACAGTCTTGGCCTGGCATTCTATTCATTGTGCCACCTAGCTGTCCTTAAATACCTCTTTCTGGATAAAGACCCCATCTTAGGAGAGCTACTATTTATTCACTGGGTGGTCTTTCTCACACGGAGCTTCAATCTGGTTCCACTCAGCCATTCTAGCATGGCAAGATTTTACTTTGCTCTGATGTTCACTTCCAGAGTAGAAGTGGGATAATATACTACTACTAGTTGTCTGTAGCTACGGATTTGACTCACAAAAGAACTAAATCTTAAGGTAATGGGTCGTCCCATGACAAAGAAAACTTTCCCGAGTGGGAATAAGTTGCCTATCAATCAGCTGCAGTTAAGCAGAACTAATTCAGCAGATGCTATCAGCAGTTCATTGGAGAAGTGGCAACAGCTCAGAGGACAGAACCATTGTGGAATCTTTCAGAGTATGACATAGATGGTCCATGTTGCACACCACCTTAGTAAATTTTGAGATACGGGTGTTTTTTTTCCCCACTGGCAAGCTGAGATTCTGGCAGTGTCCCTTATTCCCTCCTCAGTTTTCAAATAAGGAGTGGATGCAGGGGAAGGATTTTTTCCTAAGTTTATTCACCAATGATTTCTTGTATCAAGGCTAGTCTGCTAGAGAATACAAAATGGAAGTTTTGAGCCAAAAGTTTTGGATACTGATTGGGTGTTACTTTCAGTAGATCATGTGGAGGGAGCCTATGCTTATTTATTAACGATCTTTTGTTTTATATCTCCAACATATTTCTAATCCCCTTACCTTCCTGGTAAATTAGGGTGACTCAAGAGCAGTTGCTCTGAGTCCTCAAATTTAAGATTTCTTCTGTTCATTTTTGTTCATTTGATGTCAAAAACCTCAATTAAGCAGCAAATCATCTCTGCTAGGGGAAAAAAAAACTGGCACCATAATTGTGTACACAAACAAGATTTATTAAAGGACATTCTTTACATTACTAGAGGGACTTCCAAGTCTTCTAGATTTGAGTCACCACCATTTGTGTGACAGTTCCAATGATGGCTTTCCAGTTTTTTGAGGATTCTTAAGGCAGTGGCTGTTCTCAAATTTTCAGATCTATATATCCGGCCCTTGCATTACAATTAGTTGAAGGAACAAAGGAAGGGTAAAGAAAATGAAGAGAAGCTTGAGCTATTCATGGCTGATTTGGGGCCTATAAAAGAAAACTCCCTTGTCCATCTGGGCAATTCAAAAAACAATGACACAAAATTTGTTCACAACCCTTATTTCTGCTTCAACTATCCTAAACTTTCCTTAGGGTCTATATTTTGGGATATCTTGCCTCTATGAAATGGAATAGGCAGTTGATCAGTAGAATAGACTCTAACAACTAGTTACCTCTCTTCTTGACATGGTCCAACTGATTGACTGTCCAACTGTCCTTTCTAAAATAAGTCTTCCTCCATCAAAATAGTTCCCACACAAAATAGTTCAACATCAGAAAAAGTATATTCCTCCTTCCAGGCAGGAATATAATTCCCTCCAGGGAAGACTCAATTTGTAGAGCAGTAATGTAAAAGCTTTTTATTAAACATAATGAAAAGAAAAATCTATAATTAGAATAAAAAACAATAGGATTTTTAATCTCATCTCTTTACCCTGCAAACTGTCCCAACTGTCCCTTTCCTTAAACTTTCACCCCCAAGACCCTCAAGGTTTGGCCTCCTTGTGTTATTGCTGGAAAACTCTGGAGAACACGATGTCACTCCCACCGACTAGGGCTCTGCACTTCTTGCCCATTACTTTTACAAAAAGGCCAATTGCTTTTTTAGTATTATCCTGGGAGAATGCTTGAAGAGTATTATTGTTAGTGCTTTTTTTTTTCCCCCAGTTAAATTCTCCAAGGAAATCTGCCTTGAGGGGGTGGGAGGGAGAGAGAGGTTATTTATGTTCAGTCATCATACATTTGTATAGTTAAAAGTTTGGAAAGTGCTTTGCTTAATTCTTTTATGGTCCCACTGCCTGGGACAGGATCCTTGGCCCCCACCAGCTGGTTTCTTTTTATATGCTTCACCACTTTATCTGAATGCCACTGGCAAATCTGGCAATAGTAGTAATAGAAATTTTATCTCCCTCACCTAGGTCTGGAGACCCCAGACTCGGTTAGGGCGAGTGCTTTGTACACCACCTTTACCCAACCCCAGGGTACATACAAGGGAGCTTAAGGATTCTCCCTTTCATTGCCTTTCTCTGAAGCTGGGGACAAAGCAACCACTCTTTTATGTGCACCTCTCCATTCCCATTCCATTAAACAAGCCTCAAGGAGTTGTTAAAATTGGGAGAATGACAGTCTGGCTGTCAGCATTTTCAAAGGCACATTTGTAAAACCCTTGTCAAACTTAAAATGTGATATCTACATAGGAACCCAGTTGCTCTTATGGACAAAGTGGAACAGAAATATTACCATTGTTTTGGACACCAGCTCTCTTCTAAAGCAATCCACTCTGCTGGCTACTTAGTCACACTACTGACTTCATACTAAATACCTCTCCCATTTGATAATTTGTTTAAGTTCCTTGTTTTAGCCTGTGTAAAAACGTTGCATTTGTTCCTTATACTCTTTTGGTTTGTCCCATCATTCTAACTTGTTGAAATCTTTTTTGATCTAGACTATGTTTTAGCTATCTAAGCTTCATGTCATCTGCAAATTTGACACCTATGCTATGCCTTCAGATGAGTCATTGATGATAATGTTAAAACAGCACAGAACCCTGGGGCACACCACTGGACATAACCCTCCAAAGTGACATCAACCTATTAATAATTGATTCTTTGGAGATAGTATTAAGTAAACTTGAATGACCATCACATAACCCAATGGCTCCCAAAACCAACAGGTCTGGGAATCTCTAGGGGGAAAGGGAGCTTCAGGCCGATTCATGAGATCCACAAAAAAAAAAAAAAAAAAAAAAAAAAAAAAAAAAAAAAAAAAAAAAAAATTATTTTTATAATACTATGAAATTTTAACTTCTAACTAGGTAAATAGCAATAGATATTACCAGATGTTCTGGTAAGTGTTTTAACAACCACTTCTCAGGGAAAAAAAAAACAAACAAAAAAAAAAACTGTGTGCACTATACACTTAAGCTTAATATGCATTATTACAATTCTCTCCATTCTCAAGACTAAACAATCAACAGAATAAACCAAACCCTGATTTGTAGCATTTTCTGAAGTATAAATGCTCACACAATCAATCAGCTTTCTCAAGGCAGTTTAAACTAGCTCCAGTACATCCCTGAATGCAACCCACATAAAGAAAAATCTGTGGGAAGGGGGTGGGTGAAGTGGGAGAGGTGAGGGGATGAGGGAGAGTCCTCAATAAAAAGTGTAAAGAAGTTCTGAGAACAATAAAATTGAAAATTAATGATCTAATTCACAGCTTTCCATCCTATCTATAAGCACTGCATGAAAGACTTTGTCAAAACTCTGCTGAAATCTATTTCAGTCTATTGTGATTACACATCCCTTCTCCAATCTGCCCACCTAGGAAAATAATGTGAGTTTGGGGAAAACATCTTCGCCTGAGAAAATTTTCAAGCCTAAAACATCAGGGGTTATCAACTCTGAGACCATGTTTCATTTCACTCGTTGAGCAACAAGGGGCTCTTAGCAACTAATCATAGTGATTTGTGATTCCTGTGGCTCCCTAGCTTTCATATTTTGCCTGATTTTCTTTTCTATGATAATGCTATTATCAGCTGTGTACTCTATCTAGAGAGATTAAAAAGCTTTAAAAACCCAAAATGTACCCTATGCCCTAAATAAAAAACTGAAGCTGCTACCAGCTGGGGCAGTGTCCCTTGGAGACCTGATATGACCTGGCCTTGAAGCTGTATTTTGGCTTCTTGTGGTCATCTTTTCCCTTTCTAAATGTTCACAAATTATCCTCTTGAAAACATGGTGCAAAATTTTCACAAGGTTTAAAGTCAAAATTATTGTTTGAAATTTTCATCCCTTTTGGGGTTTTTTGAAAATTGGGATATTTATCCTTCTCTAATCCTGAAGGAAAGTAACGTCAGATTCAAACAAGAAGATCCGACTGCTCACGCTAACATTAAACCATAAGTAAGGTTATGTATGTTCTATTGTATTTTATTTTGTCAAATATTTTCCAATTACATTTCAATCTGGAACTGACTTGATACCTCTCCTGGAGCAATTTTTCCCATACTCCAACATTCAAATCACAACTCTAAGCACATTGAGTTCCCATTAAATATTTCAGCACCTTAAGTTGTAGTTTGTGTCTAGTACTCATTGAACACAGCATGTTTAACTGTTAGCAAGTTTTTCTTGCCATCTAACAAATTTGTTTCTTTCCAACTACCATCCGTTCCTCCTAGTTCTACTACACCTCTTAATTCTGTTAAATCTTATCTCAAACTTGCTTCATCTGCAAATGTAATATGCTTTTATAAAAGTAGGCACTTGAGAGTAAAGGACTGGAATTCAGAGGAAGAATTAGGACCAGATATATAGATTTAGTAGTAATTTACACAGATCTACTAATTATCTCACTCATGGAAGTAGGTGAGACCACCAATAATAAGAAAAAGAACCCAGATCTTGAGGGACACCCATGATAAAGGTCCAGGATATGGATGATGTGCCTGTTGAGGCAACTGAATAGGAAGAAATTAGGAGGGAGCAGTTACAAGTCAAGGGAGGAAAGTGTATCCAGAGTAAGGGAAAAAACTACCAATGAAACAGTTACAGAAAGGTCAAGAAGATCTATTAAGATGCCACCAAGTTTAACAGTGGAAAGTAAGTTTAGGAAAAGTTTCATAAAAAACCTCACCATAAGCAATGGAGAAATTAGTAGTTAAGTTTTAATCACTCAATAAATCCACAAGCATTTATTAAGCACTTAAATGCCAAGCACTCTGCTAGGCATGCAAAAAAAACTTTAACAGCTCTGAGGGGACTTACATTTTACTGGAGATAACAGGTATATAAAAGAGAGATACAAAGCAGATGCCAAGTTCCATTGTAGGAGTAAGGTCAATACTAGCAACTGAGGAAAGGTAGCCAGGAAAAGGTGGCACTTTAACCAAGCCAGGGGACTGCCAGAGCCAAAATGCAGAGATGGGAACTGCAAGCACGTGGGTATTGCTAGAGTATTCAACATGTGGAAGGGAGTGAGGTTTAAGACTGGGAAGGTAAGGTGTGAAGACCTTTAAAGAACACACAGAAGACAGTTTAGAGATAATGCTCGAGTTACCAGGGAGCCACTGAAGTGGGGAGTGAGATGGTCACACTTGTGCTTTGGAAGTCTGGATGGGAACCTACAGGGACTTGAGGAAGAGGGGACAAAAAGTAGGCTATTGCAATAGACGTCAAAGGTGATAAGGCCCTGAGTACTTTGTTAATCATAACAGTGAAGGCACTCGGGATGTTAAGTAATACAAATAATATTTGGCAATTGATTGGATTTGTGTGACGTCTTAAGTCTAACAAGTTGAGGAAAACCATGAAATTGCAAAAAAGATCAGAATGATGGTCTTGATATAAGGAATTCTAGAAAAGGATGGTTTTAGAGGGAAAGATAATGATTTATTTGGATACATCGAGCTCGAGATGCTTTTGGAACATCCATTTTGAGATATCTAAAAGACAACTGCTGATATTACCTATCCTTCAAAAGTGTGACATGGCTAAGATTCAGCAACAGAGAACATCCAAAAAAAGCAGTTGCTATGAAGGGCATCAAAGTCAAAAAAGGTTGAGGATTGAGCAATTGCCATTAAATTTGGCAATTAAGAGATCATTGCCAACTTTGGAAAAGAGCAGTTCCAAATGATGAGATTTGAAGACAAGTTGCAGAAGTCTGGGAAGTGAATGGGAGGACAGAAATATAGGTGCCTAGTAAAGATTGCTTTTGTAAGAAATTTAGCTGAGAAGAGAAACGGGACAAATCTAACAGGGATGCTCAGATTGAGAGAGGTTTTGTAAGGATGAGCAAGGCCAGTTTGTTGGTAGCCGGAAAGAAACCAATAAATACAGGCACGGAACAGTAGGGGCAAGGCAGGAAGGGTCAGTAGGATCATGTAGATGGATTTGCTTTGGCAAGAGGAGCCATCTCTTCCTCCAAAGCATAATACTGTCTAAGCAACATGAGAGGAGAAGAAGCAACTCTCAGCAAATGGCCTCAATTTTTGCCTCAATTTTTTTTTTTTAAGGGAAGAATGGATCAAAGTTCTCAGCTGAGAGGGTAAAGGGGTGACTAAAAAAAAAAATGCAAGGTGCTACACATCACTAACAAAGGAAATACAAGTCACAATAATTCTAAGGTTCTACCTTAATCATATTGAAAAGTTTAAAAGAGAAAATAGAAATAGTTGGAGAGGCACACTAATGCACTATGGGTGGAAATTATGAACTGGAAAGTAATCTGGAACTATACTTCAAAAAAACAATCTAAGCTTATATCCTAACACCTCCAAACCCATCCCTGTACCACACACATACCAAGGAGATCATTTTTTTTTAAAGGAGCTATGTTACAAAAATGCTTGTAGCATCACTTTTTGCTATAGTAATGAGGAACAAGGGAGTATCAATCAATTGGGGAATGGCTGAGCAAATTATGGCATGTTAATGCCATATTGGAAGGAAGGAATTTAGAGAAATTTGGAATGGGTCATATAAAATGATGCAGAATAAATTAACTAGGACAATTTATGCAATAACTGACATTGTAAAGCAAACTTAACTCCGATCAATGAATAAACTAATTCCGAAAGATCAATACCAACACCTCCCACCTCTTCACAAAGAACTGCTAGACTATGGATGCAGAATGAGACACATTTCCTATCTGGCCAATATGCGGATCTGCTTTGCTTATTACAAGACAGGACTTTATTTTTAAAGGGAGTGAGAACTGAGTTATGGAGGAAGAAATTAGAAATAATGTCCAAAAAAAAAAAAAAAGTCAGAAAACATAAAAGAGCAGGAAATTCAGAGCCAAGAGCTGAGGGCAGTATTTGAATTACCACTTCCAATTAGTATGATTGGTTCATTACAAATGCAAGCGGCACATAATATGATTCAACATTTCAATGAAATGGCTTTTTATGTTCTTTGTATATAGAAATACATATATAGAATGATCATGTGTATTTTTTTCTATCAAGGTCAACCAATAAAATTGAGAATGGATGTGGTCAAGGGACATAAATAATTCTCAAAAGAATTGTAAATTGTTACCATATGGAAGAATGCTACAAATCACTGGAAATGCAAATCAAGTTCAGCTAAGTACCTATCTAATATGCAAAGAATAAAAAATGTTATGGCTGTAGAAAGATACAATATAATATACTACTGATGGAGCTGTAAATTGGTCCAGTCATTCCCACTAGCAGGCATATACTACTAGGAAGTCAAAGATGTGAAAGGTCCAAAATACTCCAATCATAGCAGCACTTTTTCATAATAGCAAAGATTTGAAAAATAGGTAAACAGAAGCATGGGAAGATGTGTGAGCTGACAAAGTGAAGTAGCAGAGCCAGGAAAACAATATGTGCAATTACAATGGAAATGGAAACAGTAACAAAAGTGGAAATTGAAAACTACAGAACTATGACCACCAAATTTGGCCCCAAAGAAGAGATGAGTATGGATCTCCTTTTTTGCAGATGTGCAAGGCTTTGAAAGCAGAACATAGTCTAAACTGTCAACCATGATTAAAGTGTTAAGTTTTGCTATAAACTGCTCTTTTATGCGCTTTTTTATTCTTACAGAGAGAATGGCCCTCTGGGTGGGGGAAATGTAATAACAAGAGATAATCAATTTTTTTTTTTAATAATAAGAGACACCTGAGCAGAGGAGATGGAAGATGTAAGAAATGGAATGATTGATGTGGTAGGAGAGTAAGGAAGGGATTCAAGAACACAAGTATCAAGAAAGGGTTAATATCTCTTCATACTGAAAAAGGAAAGGAGGGGCAGCTATGCCATGGGTAGAACACCAGCCCTGAAATCAGGAGGACCCGAGTTCTTCCTAGCTGTGTGACCCTGGGCAAGACACTTAACCTTAATTGCCTCAGCAAAAAAGTAAAGAAGTGAAAATGTGGATGGAATTTCAAGTGAAGTAGGGGCAGATTTTTATAGTAAAATCATGTAATAAAATCCAGCAAGGATTTGTTAAGACACCTACTATGTGGCAGACTCTATTTTAAAACACTAGGGGATGCAAACCTAATACATCTCTGCTTTCAAGTTTATATCCTAATGGGAAAGGCAAACACACAAAATGTATGTACAGCATAAACAGAGAATACAAAAAATATATTTCATATGTGTGCATTAAAAGGTAGTTTAGAGAGAAGATACTTATTAGCACCCAAGAGGAATCATTAGTTTCTTATATAGTGCTCAGCCTGAAATCTTAAAAGACAGAAGTGAGAAGGGAATGCATTCAGGAATGGAGAGTTAATGCAAAGCCATTTATCTGTGAGACAAGTGTCTTATGTGAGAAACGGAGTTCAGTTTGGGTGGATCACAGTGCAGGAGAATAACAATTGTAGAATGAGGGGGAAAATATGGGTAAGAAAAGTGAAACAAAAAATATTGTGTGCTAAGACACAGGGACCCTTCGGAATTAAGACTTGAACATAGTGTATCTAATTTATATTTTAATATATTTAACATCTACTGGTCATCCTGCCATCTAGGGGAGGGGGTGGGGGGGTAAGAGGTGAAAAATTGGAACAAGAGGTTTGGCAATTGTTAATGCTGTAAAGTTACCCATGCATATATCCTGTAAATAAAAGGCTATTAAATTAAAAAAAAAAAAGACTTGAACATAATCAAAATCACTTTGGCAGGCACCAGCATGTAGGGATTTAATACAGGGATATTAAAAGGCTGTTGAAATTAGGCAAGAGGTGCTGAGGATCTGAATTAAGATGGTAGCTAAAATGAATAGAGGAGTTAATTGAAAGAGAATGGTAAGACTTGCCAATTGATTGGCTCTGTGAGGTAAAAGATATTGAGTTGAGGATAATGCCAGGGTTATGAACTTGAAGTATGGGGTTACCTTTTACAGAGAGAGAGAAGTTCAGAGGAGAAAAAAAGAGATTTCCGTTTTTGGACATACAAGATTGAGATGTCCTTGGGAAATCAATCTCCAATTGGCAACTGGTGACATAGGACTAAAGTTTAGTGAAGAGAGAAGCAAATCTGTGAGTCATTTGCATAGAGATAACTCCCAATTGCCAATGTCACTGAAAGAGAAAAGGGCAAGCTTTGGCTAACACCCATCGTTAGAGTGTAGGAAAACCACTGAGAAAGGTCATAGTCTGTCCAGAGCTCTCAAGAGTCTGGGGCAGACCTGGAGCTGCAAGGAATCTCATTAGTGATAAGGCCTAGTGAGCCAGTCTTCTTGAATCCCTACTTTGCTTTGTCATTGTGGGCTCTAGAACATCACTATGTTGTGCTTCCAAATAGTGTGGATAAAAAAGGGTTAAAATTTTAAAGATTATCACCAAGTACAGAAGCAGATCCAAGATAATTATAGCAATCAGTACTTTACTTTATTAATTCTGGAGCTATCAAGTCCAAAAGCTGCATTCCGGCAGACGCAAAAAGTAGCTGGCTGCCAGCAGGTGGAAAGGACAGATGTAGCAGCAGAGGATCTCTAACAAATGTTGCAGCTTGAGTATCTCCCATAACCAACACAAGGGAAAGAACAGTTTGAGTGAAGTGCCACCTGGCGGTTACCTTAGAAACGTCCTCCTTGACTGTATTTTAACCAGCAATGTCTTCCTGATTTGTTAAAGAAACACTATTAGTTGGCCAAACCAAGCATAAAAATATAACGTGCAATTTGCAAACTTTTAAGGCCCTACTTCTATAAATGCCAGTCATTAAAAAGGCCGTCCATGTACATTTGGGCAGCTGGGTGGCACAGGGGAAAGAATGCCGGCCCTAGAGTGAGCAGGGGAGGGAGAACCTGATTCAACAACAAATGAGTAAGTTTTTCCTCACATAAAGCCCACAAGTGCATGTCTTAACTTGCCCTTTCCCACCCTAATTACTACCAATTCTGCCCTTGGATCAAACAGAATAAATCCATGACTAGCCAGTATGGCACGACCATCTCTAGTCGTGCTGATCTCTATCTGGTCACTGATGGGCCCTACCATGTGGGCATTGGTTCTGGAAGAGAAAGGAAGGTGACCTGGCCCAGCCCTCCCTCACTTGAGTTATCACCTCCCAGATGTCAAGGGTGTCCTCCACTACCAAGGACAAACAACATGACAAGCCACAGCCTAACACTCTACCTTCTTAGAGAACCGTGAGTATAAGCAGCAAGGGGTGACAAGGAGTTCTGGCCAGGCAGAGCATCTCCATCAATAAATCCTTAAGGCATCAGTATTCCCAGGATTGGACTGAACTGTTCACCAGGTTCTTTCTTAGCCTCAGCCTAAAAAGGCAAGGCATGAGACACAAAGAGTCAGGATGCATCCAGATCCCTGAGTTGCTCTGCAATGAGCTCTTCTCAACCCTGTTTGGGAACTCTGTATTGGAGCACCTTTCTCTACAGACTCTACAATCCAGAGATCCCTACACATGAGGATGTTCCCAAGATTCCTGGGCAATTTCCTTACCTCAGAGAAGTTTCCTCTGAAAATACAATTCATCTCGGGGCAAAATGGTGACATTTATCTTCCCTCTTCAAGAATTAAGATTAGGGAACCCTGGGATCCAGTCAAGTCAAAGGATCTCACCATGTTTTTCTCTCCAACTTCCAGTAGCAATTAAAACATGCCATAGCTCTATTCTGGGAATATTTTGTTAAGACTCAAGACTTTCTGCTATCATTTTCTAGATGGGGCCAGCAAGGGGCAGAAGACCCCAGGGAAGTATCACACTATCAAACAGGGCTCAGGACTCTAGCATGGGAGACATTCAGGTAGATGAAGCTGGCATGCTGCTGCTTTTCTTGGAAGTTGTACAGAGGCTAATTTTGGCTCCTTGTAAGGGAAAACTTCGATAATCAGCAAAATGAGCTACTCTGGGAGGTAATGGGTTCCTCTTCCCAAATGGAGGCTTGAAGTCAGTGAATTTACATAGGGTTATTTATTGTAGGTCAGGTACCACCAGTCAGTGGCTCTAAATTCCTCGTAGGTCATTTCCAATTTTGAGATTGTGATTTTTGTGTCAAGCTAATAGTTGATCATATTTTGGGGATGCAATATATATCCCCATAATCCTACATAATCAAACCTGCTAAGTACTAATAGTCCTAAGGCAACTGAGAGGTCATCCATCCATTCTAATTTGAAGCAGCTCTAATGATTGGGAAATTTTCCCCTCTTTTAGCTCTGCCCTCTGAACAATGAACTCCTTCTGAACGCCAATCCCCTAATCAGTTGTCACCTCTCCTCACCTTTATTCCTGGTGACTTGAACCAGTTTTTTTTTTTGTTTGGTTTTTTTTTTGTTTGTTTTTTCTTTTTTTTTTTTAATTTAATAGCCTTTTATTTACAGGATATATGCATGGGTAACTTTACAGCATTAACAATTGCCAAACCTCTTGTTCCAATATTTTACCTCTTACCCCCCCCACCCTCTCCCCTAGATGGCAGGATGACCAGTAGATGTTAAATATATTAAAATATAAATTAGATACACAATAAGTATACATGACCAAACCGTTATTTTGCTGTACAAAAAGAATCAGACTCTGAAATATTGTACAATTAGCTTGTGAAGGAAATCAAAAATGCAGGTGTGCATAAATATAGGGATTGGGAATTCAATGTAATGGTTTTTAGTCATCTCCCAGAGTTCTTTTTCTGGGCATAGCTGGTTCAGTTCATTACTGCTCCCAATGGAAATGATTTGTTGAACCAGTTTTTGTGTAAATATCTCTCCACCATTCTGGTCACCCTCCTATGCACACACTTCCCAAAATTTGGTGCCCAGAATGGAATACTACAGTCTAGCTATTGTCTGCCTAGGGCACGGAATACTGGAATCATCACCTCTCTTGTTATTGATATATGCCAGTACTAAACCAGGATAAAATTGAGTTTTTATGTTGCATAATCCACTCATTCTAGAGAAAGCTCATTCCTTATGTTCTCATAAATCCCACATTTTGTTCACATGGATTGCTAAACTGGTCCCATCATTTTTACAGTTGTTTGAACCTAAATATAGGACTTGACATTTTATCCCAATTTAATTTCACATTAGATTGAACCTATTTGTTCTACTTAGATCTTCAAAGTGTTTGCTTTGTCTTCCAGCTTCCCATTCATCTGTAAATCTGATCAACAGGCCATGTAAGCTTTTATCCTGGGCATTGATAAGGCTGGATCACTGGGAAACTCTAAAGAAAGAATTCACTCTCTCCCCCCTCTCATTGGCATCTATTCACTAATGACTATTCTGAGTTGGCTCATTCAATGACTTTTAAGGCTGACTAATTGTACGTTCAGCCTACATCACACTATCTTCCACAAAAACAGCCCAAGAGATTGCCATATTTTCTATATCTCTACACTTCCCTGAGCAATCATTAGCCCAATCAAAAAAAAGGAAATGGTCCTTTCTTGAGAAGCCAAGTTGCTTCTTTAGCGCTTGCTGCTCCCCGCCCCCCCCCGACATTAATCTGGAGGGAAGGTAGAACTGGTCCTCAGAGGGGAAATGAGCACCATGTATCTTGAGCCAAAGTCCCCAGAGAGGTGAAGGTGAAGAGAAAGTTCAGCAGCACACACATCCAACCCCTTCCCCCAGCCCACAATTACGCATTTGCTGCCATCCCCTCCCCTTCCCTTCCTGTCTCCACTGAAGATTCAATGAAGCTGGGGTCACTTTGGACATTGCTTTAATGACAGACTTGGTCATACGGGCAGAATCATTAAAAAGTCACTATCAGGACCAGTCCTGGAAAGAGGACCCCCAACTCCCTCCACCTCGGGCTGGGGACAGAGCCGTTTAGGCCCACACATTCTGAGGTCAGTGGGGAAATGAGGGTTGGGGGTAGACAGAAACCCCAGGAGGAAAGCAGCCCTGTACCAAGGGGGAAGGGAGCCAGAAGAAACCAAACCCATATAGGGCCAAGAGGGTTCTGTCCCTCCCCAACATGGAAAAGGGCCCCAAGAAGGAAAGAGGAGGCATGGTGGGACACTCTGCAGCAACAAGATGACTCCTTTCCCCTTCACAGGGAGGACTCAGGGATGGGAGAGACAAGACAGGAACCCCAAGAGTGCAAACCCGAGATGGATAGGAGAAATTCTGCATTCCCACTTCATAAGGACAGAACCTGGAGAATCAAAGCCCTTAGACAAAGGACAAATCTTTCATAAAGTGCCATGGAGGTAGCTGCAACACAGCTGTAAGAGCAGGGGTCACCCTGCCCTGTCCCTTAATGTTCCTGGAGAAGTCCAGTTTCCGCAAAACAATGCCAGGCCTGGGGCTTAGGGGGTCGGCTGGGCCTCGTAGTTGAGCACGTAGTAGTCATGGACATACATGAGCACAGCCACAGGCTGCCCGATGATCAAAGACAACCACACTGCTGCGTTGCCATAGTTCCCCTGGAGGAATCGGCCTACGAGCCAGGCCAGAGGGATCTGGGGACACATGCAACAGGTCAATTCTATCACTGACCTCAGAACCCAAAGGCCAGGAGCCCCAGGTCAGGGAATGAAAGGAGGGATCAATGGAGGGGATGAGGGAGAGGATTTGGAGATAGATCATGGGAGTAGATGAGGAAAATATTTAGGGTATCTCACCTGTGCCATCATGCCAGTGAAGGCCCAAGGCCGGAACATCCTGAGGGGGACACTCACAAGGTACTAGGTGGAAGAGAGATAAGAAAATGGATTATAAGATCAGCTCTGAGGTCTCTTCCTATTACAAGGCTCCTACAAGAAGCATGACCCTGGACAGGAAACATATACTTGGAGACCCAAGATGTTCCTATTCCTCTCGCTGCCTCTGCTGAGTAAACTAACCTCATGAAAAAAGGCTGAAGCCAGGAACACACCAATCTTAGCCATCCACCTATTGACGCCCATTTTTAACACTGGTTTGTAGAAGTGTCTAACAAGGAGGAGAAAGAAAGAGTTATTCCCTGAATCTCAGGTTCAGCCCAAAGACAAAACAAATTTTCTGTTTTATTCTTACCCTTTCCTCCCATATATACAGTCCAGGTTTTGAAAAAACCCCTTCCCCAAGCCTGCCCAGATCCCCACCTGATGCACCATTTGTGGACAGGAATATTCCAGTTCTGCCAAAAGTAAATGATTGACTCTGAGTTCCTGTGGAAGCACAGCATTGTCAGGTGCCAGTCCCTGCAGAGCTCCCCATCCAGCCCCCCAACCGTGACCTCTTCCACTCACCACCAGTCTCTGTAGAACTCTCGGTCACCAAACTGCATGAGTTCAGCCACAACATTGAGGCAGGAGTGGAAGAACCAATAGAAAAAAATGAGCCAGATAAAGTGGTTGGGCACCTGAGGAGGAAGGGATGCAGTCAATGAGGGGCTCTCTGAGCCAGACTCCATGACCTGCTTGTTCCCCCTTCTCGTTCCCCGCAAGGGCCATATAACACTTACTGCTAATTTCAAAAGCCGTTCGATGATACGGGAATAGTCCATATCCTAGGAATGATAGGGATCAACCTTATCTTTTCAGCATATTGGAGGGAAGGGGGAGCAGGAAGAATAACATTCCTCACTGCCATCTCCCCCCAGAAAATACTTAAATAGAAATTCTTGTCGTCTCCTCCATCTAATAAAAGCAGAAATTCCCATCTCCCCATCCACTGAACTTCACCACTCTCAGCCACAGAGACTGTTTTCCCTTCCACACACATACCAGATACCCCAATTATCTCTCACCTTGAATGGCTTCATGGAGTTCTGAATGGTGGGGACCATCCACTGAAAAAGGGGAGAAGTTTTATACCTATCAAGCCCTAAGAGATCCTATGAGAGAACCCCTCCACCAGGTTGAGTGCTCCTCCAGCCCCAAACTCCATCTATCTTCCCATACCTGCTGGATGAGCCCCACCAGTAGCTGAGTGAAGAAGAGCTAGGGAAAAAAGAGGCAGATAGTCAGAGAACAGGAAATGACAATAATTCTGTACCCCAAGGTCCTTATTAAACCAAAGGGTCCCTCCCTTACCATCTCAAAGAGCCTGCGTAACAGGAAGCGTTTCCGGATCCGGGGGGATCGAGGGAAGTTGAGCTCATAGCAGAGAGTGGGGGCAAACAGGAAGTAGTACAGATCTATAAAGAGGAAGAAAGGAGAAGGCACAAATACTAGACCCTCATCACCTCCAAAGTATAGCCCTACCAAACTGGCTTTTCCCAATTATTCTTCAGAGGCTCAAAGGGTGGGGGGAAAGGGGTGATCCAATTTACCCCCTCCTCTTTTCAGGCTTACCTCGGTAAGTCAAATTAGCAGGGTACTTCACCCCACTGGATACCACATCCCCATTGGCCTTTTTGGTTCCTGAGGCTGCAATCCCAAAAGAATCATTATGAGAAATGGAGGGCAGGTTTGATGACTCTGATCCCCAAGGCCTCAGCAAGGCTGGGATATCAAGCTTTTTTAATCCTTCCTGGCTACTTCCTGACCTCCTTACCTGCTTGGTTCTTGGCCCTGTACTGCCTGCACCACAGGTTGACATGATAGTAGGAGAACATCTTGAGGAAAAGGACAGTGTAGGCACCCAGAGCAAACACTGAGCCCACTGTTGGAAGAGAAGAAAGAGTCTTAGCTTGCCTGGTCTTGTTCCATGGGGGAAAAAGCCTTATTTCAACTCTAGACAGAGGAAAAGCAGCATAACAGGGACCAAGCAAGGCTCAGGAAATATTCTTAACTCCATTCTCCCATGATTTGGAGAGGCAGGAAAGCCTACCAGAAGGACTGTCCCAATTTAGGAACCCGAGGCAAAGCTAGGCACGTGGATAGGAGACAAAAATCCAGAGCCTAGAGGGTGAAATGTGGGGCCCAGGAAATATAAAAGTGTGAAATGTAGTGGTAAGGGGTACCTGGTGTAATAGATTTGACCATAAAGACCACAGCTGCAGGAAAGCAGAGCATGGTGACCAGATTGGCCATGTGCAGCAGGAGCCCTACCCGCTCTGTGATAGCACCCTGGAAGGAAAAATGGAAAGAGTCAAACTCTCAACACTCTCACAACTCTGCTCTTCTTCCTGTTATTGCCTCTACATGTGATCGTTCCCTGAGCTAAGTTCTCTTTTCCCTAATATATTTCTTTCTAGAACAAGCTCATTTACTTTCTGGGCTCCAAGTATCATGTCTGTGCAGATGATCCTTAAATGTAAACCTTTAGCCCTTAGCCTTCGTCTGAGCTCTAATCCTGCATCTCCAATCCTGCCGAACATTCACACTGTCTTCATCTTCCCTTCCTGCTCAAACTTACTCCTGTCACTAACTTCATTATCAGTTTGTGGTACCATCTTCTTCAAAACCTCCACCAGGTTTTATGCTTTTATGAACTACTGCAGACTAAAGTGAGAAAAACCAGGAGAACATCACACATTAACAACAATACTGTTCAATGAAAAGCCATGAATGACTAATCTATTTTCAGCATTACAATGATCTAAGACAACTCTGAAGAATTCAATTAAAAATGGCATCCACCTCCAGAGAAGAACTGAAGCAGTCTGAATATTGATTGAAGCATACTTTTTTTCACTTTAATTTTTTTCATGATTTTTTTGGTTAAATATTTTCTTTTGCACCATGAATTATATGGAAATGTTTTGCATGACTATATATACATATAGCTGTGTCAAATTGCTTACCATCTCAAGGAGAGGAAAGAAGGGAGCAGAGAAAAAAATTAGAACTCAAAATTTTTTAAAAATGAGTGTTAAATATTGTTTTTACCTGCAATTGGAAACAAAATTATCCCAAAAAAAGCCATTGCGCTTCATTTCCCCCCTAATACTCCTATACTTGTTAATGTAAGAGTCAGAACTGATTAGATGGCCAAACTCAAAAAGTAATTGCTAATACTTCAATGTCAGCATAGCAGGAGGTCTGTAGTACAGTACCCTGGAATCTTTGATTAGCTCTATACTGTTTAACAATTTTATCAATGGCATATTGGATGAGATGTTTATTAAATCTAAAAATGACCTAAAAAGGAGAGCTAACAATGCCTGACAGAGACAGGATCCAAAAGGACTTTGACAGGTTAGAACACATCTTCTTGGTGTCATGGATTCCTTGGGCAGCCTAGTGAAGCATTAAGATCCCTTCTTGGAATAATGTTTTAAATGAATAAAGTAAAATACATAAAATTACAAAAGAAGTCAATTATATTGACAGTTATCAAAATATAAACAACAACAAAACAAATTCACAAATTCCAGGCTAAGAATTGCTAGGAGAGATCACTGGAGCTTGAATTTAATAAGGTAGAATTCAATAGGAATTTTTAAAGTCTTGTACGTAGGTTAAAAAAAAAAAAAAGGTACAAGATGGGGAGGCATGGGTTATTCTGAAAAAGACCTGGGGATTTTTGGTAAACTTAAAGCTCAGGATGAATTAGCAAGTAAAAGTTAATGTAATATTCAGCTACATTAAGAATGGCTTTCAGGAATTTTTCCCATCATCTTCTGCCTTGTCAGACTATCTGGAGATCTGGGGCCAGTTCTCTACACAGAACAGTTAAAGAAAGGCACTGATAAGCTAAAGATTGTCTAAAAGAAGGGAATCAGGATAGTGAAAGGATCTGAATCTGACTCAGTGGAAGAATCTGGAGCAGGGGTCCTCAAACTAGGGCCCACGAATCAGATGTGGCAGCTGAGGACATTTATCTCCCTCACCCAAGGCTATGAAGTTTATTTAAAGACTCACAAAACAAAGTTTTTGTTTTTACTATAGCCTGGCCCTCCAACAGTCTGAGAGACAGTGAACTGGCCCCCTGTTTAAAAAGTTTGAGGACCCCTGATTTGGGGAGATAAGATAGCTGTCTTCCGAGTATTTGAAAACTGCCACCTAGAGGAGGATATTATGATTGTTTTGTTTGGCCCAAAGGGCTAAACCAGGAATAATGGATAAGACATTGCAGAGAGGCAATTTTTTTCCTAATTCCTAATTTTAATTTAGGTTTGATTTCATAAAAAAATTTCTTAACAATTAGAGCTATTTGCAATAGTAATGAACTGTTTCTAGAGGTGGTAGACTCCTCCCTGTTTAAAAGTCTTCAAGAGGAGGATGAACAACCACTTGTCAGGTATGTTACAGCAAGGATTTCTTTTATGTAAGGGTTGAAATTAGCAGCCACTAACATCCCTTCCAAATCTCAAATTCTCTAATTCTGTTCTCTGGAGCAGAACACTCTTCATTCCTGCAGCCAGTGCCTTACTCTAGACCTAAAACCTCAACCCTAAACAGCTAAAACAAGTTCCTAGTCTCCCTACCTCTAATTTTCTAGCTTCCTTATCTTCAGTTCACCCTACACAGACTGTCAAATACATCTTGCTAAAGTGTTGACTCTTTAAGTTGCTTTTCTACAATCCTGCCAAGATGAGTTCCTCATAGCTTATAGAACTAGAAGTAACCTAAGAACATAGTCCCAGCCTATACCCCATTTCATGAATTCTTTTTATCTTATCTAGTCTCAACTGGGATCTCACTAATTTTTGTTGCTGTTTATAGTCCTTTTTCAGTTGTGTCCAACTTTTTGTGTGTTTCTTTTTGGAGTTTTCTTGGCAAAGATACTGGAGTGGTTTCCTTCTCCATTTCCTTCTCCAGCTTATTTTATAGTTGAGGAAACTGAGGCAAAAAGGATTAAATAGCTTGCCCAAGATCACACAGCTAATAAGTATCTGAGGCTAAAGTTAAATTCAGGAAGATGAGTTTTTATGAAGCCCAGCACTCTCTTCACTACAAAACCTAGCTGCTAATAGGAATCCTTTTAGTCTTTCCAGATTGAAAATCACAACTCCTCACAGTAATTGTTCCAAATTTCCTCAAGTTCCCAAATCCTCATTTTAGCAAACATACTTGCTACACTGTTTTTTTTTTAAATCAATTTTTTTTTATTATGAAATCTTTTCTTTTGGTCTAGTCTCATAGCTTGTATCCTTGTCCTTATCCTTTAGGAGCTTTTCCCAAGAATCATTCCCCCTCTTTCTGTAGTATCTCCCTATTGCTTCCCATCACGTTTTTATTTTCATTTTTTTTTTTTTTTAGAGACAATTGGGGTTAAGTGAATTGCTCAGGGTCATACAGCTAAGTGCTAAATATGAACTCAGGTCCTCCTGACTCCAGGATGCTCTTATCCACTTCGCCCTCTATATGCCCCATATACCTCATTTTAAAAGATTTTCTCCTAACCCTGCCATCCCCTGAAGCTAACATTCTCTATCTCAACTTCCTTTCACTGCCAAAACCTAGGAAAATAGCATATACTTATCAATCATCTTCTCCAACCACTTTCACAAATGGTAACCCCTAATCTCAAGGGCTAAATTAGGTAGACTCTTCTCAGTCCTCGTCTTCCTTGGCTCTCCTGTAACTTTTGATACAGTCTATACCTCCTGGATATTATCTACTACTTTGACTTCTGTGACACTTATCTCCCCTGATCTTTCTCCTGCCTTTATCATTCTTCTTAGTAGATCATTCAGCTCCCATTCTAAGTGTAAATATTCTTCAAGGTTCTACCTTGAACCCCTCTATTCTCTTCCTTCTCTATGAAGTTCACCAGCTCCCATGGGTGCAATTATCTCTATGAGAATAACTTTTGATTTGATATATCTAACCCTAATTTCTCCCCTAAAGCCCAACATCCAGCTACCTAGTAAACACTTTGACCATTGATATATTGAGCTCAACAATATTGAGCTTGCCCTCATAATCCCTCCTTCCTTTTCCCAATTTTTTGCTTCAGCCTTCTCCCAATCACACAGGTTTTCAACTTCAGTCTAATTTCAACTTTTCCTTTTCCCTTGCTGACACCAACCCCCAAGAGCTCCCACCCCCACCCCATAACTTTCATTTGTCCCCAGTTCAGGCCTTCTCTTCAGCTTACCTTATCACCTAATTCTTAATTGGTCTATCTCCTCTCTATTATAACTTTCATACAGCAACCAAGGCACCAGTGTGCTCCCTATATTATAGAGATAGGAGCACTGGACCTGGAGTTGGAAAGACTTGAATTCAAACCCAGAATTACACTCTTACTAGCTGTATGAACTTGAACAAGTCACCTAACTTGTTTGCCTCAGTTTCCTCAACTGTACAACAGCACTATCTCTCAGGGTAGCTGTGAGAATCAAATGAGATAGCTGTAAAAAGCATTTAGTATGGTTCTTTGGACATACTAGGCACTATATAAATGCTTATTCCCTCACCCTTTCCCCTACATTCATTTGCACAAGTTTTACCCTGTCCTGGAATATAATCCCTTCCTCAATCTTCCTTGTCAGACATTTCTGCTTTATGGTCACCTCTCTGATAAAACTTTCCCTGATAGCCTCATCACAAGTATTCCCCCATTTTGTTGTTAGATTCCCCCCTACTGGGGGGGGGGTCTAACACATATATAATCATATATGTGTGTGTGTTTGTGTATATATTTCACTTCCAGAGAAAGAACTGACAAAAAGTATTCATATTAAGATTTATATATATCCAACCATATATATGTGTGTTTATGTATGTATGTTTATATTAAGTATATTTATTTGTTCATCTGTGTCAAATGTAGCCTTCTCTAGTGTGGGGTGGTGTGAGGGAGATAGTTCATAATTTACAATGTAACAGGAAAAAAAATTAAAAAGTAAAAATCCAATTCCCTGTAATTTCTACTTATTATTCCTACTCTGCCCTAGAGACACAAAGAACAAATTTAAATTGTCACTGTCATAATAATTCTTCAGATATTTAAAAACAGTAATTATAACACCACAATGCCTCTTTCTATTTCTCCAACAATTTCCATGGTTTACCACCACACAATGTCATCTGTGCCTGAAATCCCAACCTGAAATCTGTACCTCAAAACCCTGCTCAGAATCATGGTCCCCATACATCCTCCTTGATTACCTCTCCTTCCTCAGAACTTGGAGAAATAATCCTTTCTTGTTATTCCACAGAAGCCTTACTGAAAACTCCCCAAAGTATACTTCCTACCCTACACATGAACCATTAAATCAGGAGCTCCCTAGATCTTACATAAGCCTTACTCTATAGGAGCAAACAATGTGTGTTTATAGAGGGAAGGCAACATATATTTGGGGAAAGATGGAAACAGCTATTAGTAGAGTATGAAACACTATGACAAAGTTGATGAGTATTTGAGATAGAATGAGGACTGAGGGGCGAGGAGAGGGACGGTACTAAGGAAACATGGTTAAGGTAGCACTGTCAAGAGGCAGGTAGGTGGCGCAGTGGATGAAACACCAGCCCTGAAGTCAGGAGGATCTGAGTTCAAATCTGACCTCAGACACTTAATACTTTCTGACTGGGTGACCCTGGGCAAGTCACGTAACCCCGATTTCCTCAGCAAAAAAAAAAAAAAAAAAAAAGGGTAGCATTTGTCTTCCTCATTGCCAATGGAAATAATTTGGAATATTCCAGACTAGTAGTCAAACTTGTACCTTCTTGATGCAGATGTATGTGTATGCAACAGGAATAAGAAGAGACACTCACCACAGCCAGACGCTTCTCCACCTGGAAGGCAGCTAATGCAAACCCATTGGCTACTGAAAAAAGAAATCAAACAGCTTTGGGAATTACTGAAGCTTCATCAGGAAAAGCCTTTGGGAGGAAGGACTAAGCCTGTTATTAGGTGGTCTCCTCCTGTCTCTCCCAGAGGCCTGGTCCCACTTCTGCCCTTCCTCCCCACTCCATACATCTTCTCACCCAAATCAAGCTCACCTATAATGAGGCACAAGGAGGGCCAGCTGTAGGGATCCTTCAGGAACAACGACACCACCTGGATTGGGTCCACTAGAATGCCGTACCTGAGGGTAGGAATCTAGGGCATTGGGGGCTGGGGGACTGGGGTAGGGGCCTCTCAACTTTAGCTCCAAGAAGTTGAAACCTGAGCTGCAATAGAGCCCTGTTGCCACAAGGGGACACTGGCATTCCAGTCTCACATCCAGCAAGCCTAGGCTAAACAGGCAGGGTTAAGGGTCCTGACACAGGGAGGAGTGAAGGGAGAAGGACATTAGGGGAGAGGGAGCAAGAGTTGGGATGACCCTTTACCCCTCTCCAGTTAAGGGTATGGGGAAGGCCATAGTGAATACCACTCACTTGATGATGTTTTCCAAAAATAATCTAGCATTGCTCAAGATCTGTAAGAGAAGAGGAAAGAGAAGAAAAGCGTGTGAATAGACACACGCCTCCTCAACTCGAGGCATCGCCAAGCCCTGTGGGGCTCCCTTTGCTCCCCAGTCACCCACCTAACTACCCACCATATCCAAGGCAGAGAAATTTCAGACCCCAGAGAAGCCTGGCCTTACAGAGGCAGCTAGGTGGACTGGGCCCAGAATCAGAAACACAGAGTTCAAATCCAGCGCCAGGCACTAGCAATGGGATCGTGGACAGATCAGTAAGATGGGGTCTTAATAACAGCAGCTACCTCCCAGGATGGCTATGAGGATCAAATTAAAATGCAAAGAGCTAAACAGTGCTGTGACTGAATCTAATTCTGAGGTTCTGGCCATCCTGTCCCTCTTCTCCCACAAATAAAAGGCCAGTACAAAGCCATTTTCCCCAAATGGAAACTAATAAGCAATTTCCTGTAACCCTACTCTTAATTAGGGAGCATCTCAAGAGGCCGACTGAGCTGTCACCTAGGACGCTTAGGAAACTCTAGAGTCACAGACTCTCAAAGCTTCAGAAAAGACCTGGACTTAATGCTCTTCTCCATCTTTCCTGATGGGATTTGCAACATAATTTGGGGCTGCTGCTTCTGCCTGCTTGGCTCCTGACTTAAATGCTGTCCCTTTCCCAAGCCCAGGGAACAGAAAAGGCACCACCAAAAAACAGCTAAGTCTAACTTCCTTTTCCTATTGCCTCAGCTGTCTAAACTCTGCTAACTCATCAGGCCTGGTCGGAGAGGTATCTTAACCTTTGTAAGCAATGGGCCTTGCTCTCCCTGGGGCTTTGGCAAAGGGTGGAATAGTGAGCTGCTCTCTGGATTGGGAGGTTAAAGTGGGATGAGCCCTGCCAGCCTGGTGATCCTGTTATTGCAACCCATCCCTGCCAAGTCCCTTTGGTCGAGCAGCTGGGCCATGCCAAACTGAGTTACTCCAGAATCTGGCCTACTTTGAGGTTTGCCAGGGAACCCTAAAGAATTGTGGGTTATTCTGAAACTCCAGGCTTACTGGAGGCCAAGTAAACTGAAAGGGATGGCCAATCAATAGATATTCAACAAACCATTGGTGAAAGAATGAAACTAAGATTTAAAGATTGCTAGGTCATGGAAAAGGAAGAGTGAAAAGCATAAAGTTTCAAAATGAACAAGAAAAAAGATCTAGGGTAGGAGAATGAAGATAGAGGAAAAGACAAGAAATGAAAACAAATGACAGAAATTAGTCTGAAGCTGAGAACTAACAATGCAACTTAAAGGGAGGGGAAGTCTGAGTAGTCTAGATAAAACCCACTTTAAGAACAGTGGTTACAATCCCTATATTTATGCACACCTGCATTTTTTATTTCCTTCACAAGCTAATTGTACAATATTTCAGAGTCTGATTCTTTTTCTACAGCAAAATAACGTTTTGGTCAGGTATACTTATTGTGTATCTAATTTATATTTTAATATATTTAACATCTACTGGTCATCCTGCCATCTAGGGGAGGGGGTGGGGGGGGGGGGAAGAGGTGAAAAATTGGAACAAGAGGTTTGGCAATTGTTAATGCTGTAAAGTTACCCATGTATATATCCTGTAAATAAAAGGCTATTAAATAAAAATTAAAAAAATGAAAAAAAAAAAAAAAAAGAACAGTGGTTAAAGGGTCTCTGAATGTAGAAGTTGTGAAATTAAGATTATCAATAAATGTTTAATTTGTATACCTGTTTTATATACCTATATACCCAGAGTCACATAAAAATTTTTTAGGTGAAAAGAGGTCATGAATGGAAAAAGTTTAAGAAGCCCTGAGGCAAAGGTCTTTCTTCCAAGTCCAAGGTGCCTCTGCTGCCTTCCTTTCTTCCAAAAAAACTGTCTTCCACAAGTGCTACTTCTATCACATCCTCATCTCAACTCAGCATTCATGCATCTGAGCTAAATAAAAGAGCCTACAGCAGATACTCATCAAGCTTTGGAGGCCACCTACTGTAGGGGAAACAGCCAAGGATCTGTAATTGGAAGACCTGGGAAACTAGCTCTGTTCCTCACTGCTTTGCCCTCCTGAGTCTCCAATACTACTTCTCAGACTGGATCTCTAGGGTCCCTTCCAGATATAAATTTTAGGATATACCTTTCTCTGAATTGCTTGTTCTTCTTCATTACCTACTGTCATTCTTATCACCCACTATTCCTATCAATTCGCCAGCCCAAACCACTCCAGCTCCCAGTGTCCTCTCCTTTCTCCATCCTCCTTAGCCCTTAAGAGTTGACTTCATATCACTTAGCCTTAGTAGTCAACTTGTCTGGGGCCTGGGACAAAGCTGGGCCCACAATAAACTTTCCTATGATTCTTGTTTTCCCAAACTCAAAGTCTAGCACTCATGCCTGCCAACTGGTCAGGTCTCAGTGAGTACTTGGTCTTGGTGGTCTTGGCCTACAACTGTTCCCACTCCTAATTAGGACTCTGCCAGACTAATGCAAGAAAGAAATAGCCTCTAAACTCACAAGAGTCAGATCCCAGAGACCAGGGTACCAACTCTTCCTTGGAAGTGACTTATTTCTTGACAATTCTTTATCTTCTTTCAAAGAGAAATTTGAGTGCCTACCTCTTGTTTACGGCCTTTTTTTTCCCTCTAGTTCCACCCTCCTGTCCCAAACTAATCCTAGTTCCCCTTTTCTCCTCAAATGTTCCTGAGGCACTGCTAGATATCTTCACCCTTCCCTACCTGGCATTATCCTCATCTGTGTACTTACCACATTTCCTTTAAGGAAAGAACATAAGGTCCTGGAAAGCAAAGGCTTTTGTTTTTATGTTTATATCCCAGCATCTTATAGCATACCTTGTACACAGAAATTTCATAAAGGTTTGTTGAATTTATTATTCAATTTTCTTCCAGTTAAGACTAATGAGAGGCCTATTGTGTGACAATGCAAGGAGCAAGGAAAGCCCTTAAGAGTTCCAGCCCACCAAAAGATCAGAGACCTCTAGAGGTAGAAGGCATATGGCTGTGCTCCCAGGGATGGCTAAAGGCAGACCTCTGAGATGAAGAGAAAAGCTGGCTGACAGTTGCCTGACAGACTAGCTGGATCAAGAAGCCCTGTCTGCCTATTTGGGGGAAGGAGGAGGAGAGGAATCCTGGGCTCTATTAGGCTGCCCAACTTCTGGGTGGGCTCTTTCACACTATCTTTGGGAGGCATTGCCCTGACCATCAAAGAAACAGTATGGATACAGTCATTTCCAGACTTTCAGGCAGTCAGCCGAGTCCTCTTCTTTAGCAACAACAGAGTTCACACACTATTTACTTAATTCCCCTTTCTTATATAAATCTGTTCCTCTCAACTACTGATCCAAAGTGATAGGCTTTGGAAACATCATAGAGGTAATGATGCAGCTTTTAAAAGCCCAACTGAAAAATCTCTCTTTGAAGCCTTTCCTCATCTCCTAGCCTAAATTCAATTCAATGAATACTTAAGTTTCTGCAAAGCACAATGTGAAAAGTATGATATAGTGAAACAAGAAATTCTGAGAAATTCAGACAAGATCTGGATTTGAATCCTGTCTTTCTTTAAGACACTGATTAGCTATGTAACTGTAGGACAAGTCACTTTGTTTGCCTGAACCTCAGTTTCTTCACCTGTAAAACAGGTACCCTACAGGGTCTTTAAGTGGTTCAAATTAGAAAATATATATGATATTTTAACATGTTTAACATATATTGAATTGCTTGCCATCTAGGGGAGAGGGTGGGGGAAAGGAGGAGAAAATCTGAAACACAAGGCTATGCAAGGGTTAATGTCAAATAAAAAGCTTTATTAATATATATATATATATATATACCCCTCAAAGTACTATATAAATTTCAGCTCTTATCAAAAATACATATGCTTACCTCAAGGAATTTACAAGCATTAAATTAAATATCATTAAGAGTACTCTCCTATTGTGTGGCCCAACCCACATTACAGCACTTTGGACTACTGAATTCCATTTGTCTTTTTTTTCTGTACTAAAAATCAAACTTTTTGAGACTGAGAACTAAAGCAAACTTTGAAATGCTCAAAGAAATGCTTAATAAGTGTTTAATTGGCTTTCTATGTGAAATCACTTCAATAATTTTGACTAATTGATCATAGAATTTCCTGTGCTGATGCATTGATATGTTATGTCTAACATTTTTGCTCTTCTCTGTCTACCCATCTATCCTTTTTTATTTCTTCTCTTTCTACCCCCCACTCCTCTTTTCTTCCTCCCTATTCTCTATGATTATACCTATATATAGGTTATATAAATAACCTTCAAATCTATATATTTTTAGCCCTAATTTCTTTCTTCATTCTTAGTCTCTCATCAATTGTCTACTAGACATCTCCATTAGAGTATTCTGGAGGAATCTTAAATTTTAGGCAACAAAGACTAGAAAAGCCCTTAGTAATCATAAGGTAATCAACCTAAAGGTCCTTTTACTTGCATTTACTGCAAGGAATTCAAATCCAGTTAAGTATTTTATCAGTATGGAGTACAAATACTAGCATTTGGAGTGCCCTGAAATTTGACATCAAAATAGGAATTCAGGAATAGCTAGATGGAACACTGTATAGAGTGTCCTAGAATCAGAAGGATCTGAATTCAAATCTAGTCCCAGACATTTGACAAGTATTAACTGTGTGACCCTGGCCAAGTTATTTAACCCAAATGCCTCACCAAAAAAAAAAAAAAAAAAGTGGGGTGGGGAGTATTCATAATTAAAAAGGTTAGGAGGCACTGATCCAATCCAATGTGCTTACATGATAGATGAAGTAGAAAAATAAAATGACTTTGTCCAAGGTCACACAGGTCCGAACTTTGCTATTTCACTTCATTCTTTTCTGGGTTCTAAGTCATGTGCCTTGGGGCACAGCCACTAGTTAGCTGTTAGGATTGTTGCACAGTATCCGGGAGAAGTTCAACTTCTATCTCAGGTCTTGGAGCCTGCTTCAGCCAGGCCCATATTTGCCAGGTTCAAGCATGAAGAAGTGTTCTTTCCCTGTTTCAAGCTCTGGTGGAATCTCTCATTAATGTAATTTTTCATTGTCCTATAAGAGCTAAGATAAAAAGACTTGCTCTGCTCTGAGTCATAGAATGCCCACACTTTTCCTACTCCAGGTTCCCAGCTCCCCCTTTTTCTTCAATGAGTTTTTATATGATTCAGTGCTCAAGGTCCCCAAGAAACAATTTCCTTTGAATATAAATGAAGTACTATAAGCACAAAAAAAGGAAGGTCCTTTTTCATCAGGTTACTGTCAATAACATGAAATAAAGAAAAGAAAAAGCCAAAGGATGTTCTGGATATTCCCCCTTCTGGGATGTCACTCCACTTCTCCACACCAATTCTAGACAATTTTCAGAGAATCCTGGGTCCTTCTTGCACACCTCTATGTACCTGATAAACTTGGTGGACTTGCAATCTTTCATCATGGCCCAAGTTGTACTTGGAGGAAACCTCAAAAAGCTAATCACAATGGAGTAGAGAAGAACCACAGTCCCTTCTTTTGCCCTGTGCCAGAGTAAGAAAAGTCAGCTTCCAATTAATCAGAAAAAAAAAAGAATCTCCACCAGAGACCTTGGATCTGGGAAGAGAAATTGTTGACATCAAGACTAATAATCTGCACAAGGGTTGGTGAAAGCATAAATTAGCCTACACTGAAGGAAAGTGCCTTAGAGTAGTACGTCACCCTGATTAATATACTCCACCCATGCCTCCCATCCACAGCCTGCCCAAGAAATAAACCAGACCTGGAGAATACATGACCTCTAACCTGAAAAGCAGTAATTCATTAACTCAACCGTTGCTCTGTTGCCCATCTCCACATAGGACTTCAGGGCATGAGTCACCTACAATCAAACATTTAATAAAAGTTGTGTGTGTGGTTTTTTGTTTGTTTTTTTAAACAAAGAACAACTAGGACTAGCATGGCCAAATCCCAGTTCACAAACTGCAACCACCATCCTGCTAACAGGCTCCAAAAGCCAAGCTTCGTGAGCCCAGACCCCCACTTTCCCACAAAGGGTAAGGAGGCGGAGGGTTAGCTGTCCTATACTTCAATCAAAGCAACCCTACTGATAAGAACCAAGGAAAGGTAGAAGATACAAGGGGAGCTAAAAAAAAAAGAGAAATATACAATTCAGGTGAGACAGTCCTTAGAGGCTGGGTTACTTTATCCTAACCCAGCCTTGGAAGCTATTTCCTCTGCCCAGTGCTACTCAGTGTCAGGCAAAAACAGCCTCCTCTCAGCCTACTAGAAGGCCTGTCAACGGCCAGACCAGCAATCCCAAACTCCTTTGGAGAAAGGGGTAGAGGCAGGACTCTTGCCAGGGTATTCAGACAACCCTGGCCTAATCTTCTCTCAACCCAAGCTCAGCATCAGCCTTTCATTCCCTGAGCACCACCATTCAACAACCCAAAGCTTGAAGTAGAAGAAAGATCCTATGTTAAAAAACAAAGAAATCTAATTCCCTATGTACTACCTCATCTGTATCTACCCGTTAGGCTTTGAAAAACTCCCAAAGGCTTTGAAAAACTTCTAAGCTGCTTTCTGGGTTAACCTAACTCAAAACTACCTAAGTCAGGACAAGAATGCGGAGGATCCTTCCTATTCTATGTCAGGCTGAGTGAAGAGGAAGTCTGCGACCGGCTTTACTTAGCTTAACCATCAGGATGGCCAGGAGAGAGCTCTAGGCTGGGCCTCTGCCAATAGAGACAGTTTTTCTGGGGCTGCAGAAAGCTATTTATAGGATGCATGTAGTCAGTAAACTCTCCTATCCAATTCATCACAAAGCTACTGCTTAGTCCACAGCTTCCCCTACACAAGCAAAAGTCAAGGATCCTATGAAGCAATCAGTCCCATAATCGAGACTGCTGCCTTTTGGGGCACCTTCCAATAAACAGACCTGTGGGTCACCTGAGCCAGGGAAGTGTGGAAGTAAACATTCAGAACAGCAGGCCACAATAGACAGAAAACAACACAAGCCAAGGTGAGAGTCTTCTTTGTCCTGTCTCAGTTAAGAATTCTTTCTAGCTTCAATCTAGCTCAACAAATGTTTAATTTCTTTTGATTATTCTAGTGTACCTTAGCACTTCTATAAATAGCTTAGGTCACCAACTGACAAATTTTCTTTGTCTGTCCAATGTCCTATTTGTATTTTACTTATACGCCATCAGATGTGAACTCCTTAATGATAGGGGCTATTCCAGACTCTGGAAGTAGATAAGAGCTCAGCATCATCATATACATCCCACTTTCCTAAGGACTACATGACCATGAGCCTGGTCTAAACAGGTATAGGGCCCAAAGCTCAACTTGCTGACCACACATTCGATCTCGGTAGCCACGAGAGCTCAGATAAGTTCATCATCCTCCCTTACCCCACCATGTGTCTAGTGCTGGAAGAACAAAGAATGCCAACCTTGGATTGCCAATAGCCTTCCCATCTTATCTGCTCCAAGCCCTGAAGAAGTTGGTTTCTCTGCCTCCTACATGCTCTGATCTACAGGGAAAATAATCTGAGGCCCAGGAAGCAAGATGGAAGCAGTATACTAAGAGAAGAGACTCATAATTAGGCCCAGGAAGTAAGATGGAAGCAGTATACTAAGAGAAGAGAATCAGAGATAACCCAGACACCAAAGTCTTTTGGTCAACCAGCTCATTGGACTAAAAGCTGGCTCAGAGAATCTATTTGAAGGAACAACTAGTTCCTGATTGCACAGTAGTAGTCAGTATCGCCAGTGACATAACATGAACAAAGACTTGCAGAAGCAACTAGCAGGAGATGAACTCCAGTGGGAACTTCACGGTGCTAGGTCTGTGTTACACACTTGATAGGAAAGAGATAGGCCATTCCAAAGAACTTCCTTCCTGGGGGTGGCTGATGTTTTTCACTAAAGGGGATTTAGTACCCAGGGAAGGTTAGAATCCATGCCTTTTCCCTCCCCAAGAGCCAAGAAGCAAAGATGGCATATATAAAGGTTCGTGTATGGGCTAACCAGATGGAAGGGCAAGACACTGAAGATCATAACAACCAATTTATTCAACCAATGCTACTATGTGACTTGACAGGGAAAATCAGAGCCTAAAAGATCATGGGCCACTTACCAGCATCACCACACACCAGTTCAGGATACCTCGGTAGTTGCTGAATCCACTAGCTGAGCTGAACAAAGATTCCTGCAACCGGTGGCACCTGGTGGTTTGGGGGAGAGGGGGAAGGGGAATAGGAAACAAAATATTTCAGTGAAAAGTCTGCAACATGTGAAGAAAAAGCAGGAAATTGAGACCTAAGTGAAAGTCCTACACCCTGATCCAAAATGAGTTTTCCTCTCAAACTTGTCAACATTATCATGGAAAAGGGTGGCAAGGTTTAGGGAGTCAATCACAATATATATGGTCTGCTGTTAGGCACTGGGCACAGTGGTAGAAGGTACAGCCCCTCGATTTGCATGTTAGTGAGTTCAGACTGTAGAAAGAAAGCTGAATGAAAACAAAACAATGTCGTAAAAGAACTATACAAATGAAGACAGAACTGACCACCTGCAGAATTTGGGGGACCTAAGAACAAAGGAACAACCAGAGTCCAGGGTAGGTAATACAGGAACCCTAAACAATTTGGTTTTTCACCTGACAGTAAGGAAAGAACTGACAGTTGACACCATTTCTTAACAAACCTGTCTTCTGAAACACACAATATAATAACCTCAAAGTTAACAGAAACAAAGTATCATGACAGGACTGAGAGGGAATAGGTTTTTTTTTTTTAATTCGATTTTCTCTCCTTTCTGCCTCCTCCCCATTGAAAAAACCAACACCCCAACTCTTATAATAATCATAAAAGTTGGGCCAAACAAATCCCCACATTATCCTTCTTCCACGTCTAAAATTATACATTTTATCCTCCATCCTGAGTCCATCACTCCATCCATTGGGTAGCATGTTTTGTCATCAGTTCTCTGGAATCAAGATTGTTCACTAAATTGCTTAAGAGTTCTAAAGCCTTTCAAAGTCATTTGTCTTTTCATCATTGTCATCTCTCCTACTTTTACTTCATTCTGTATCAGTTCAGACATGTATTCTCATGTTTCTCTAAAATAATCCCCTTCATCATTTCTTTAAGCAAAATATTCATATGCCACAATTGATTCAATCATTCTTCAAAAATGCACACAAAAGACAAGCTACCACAAAAGAAAAAAAGAAAAAAAAAAGCTACTATATTTTTGTACATGAGTTCTTTTCCCCTTTCTTTGAGTTTAGGCCTAATGGTCAAAGGGTATGCAGAGTTTATTAAATGTATGTGCATAGTTTCAAATTACTTTCCAGATACTTCCCAATATCTCATAGCTCCTCCAACAATGTACACTTTTGCTCACAGTAGAGGAAAAAGACAATTCTTAAAACTTTCATGCAGTCACATCCCCTGCAAGCTGTGAGAGAGGAGGCCTTTCCATATTCTTAGTATTGTTATTTTGATATCTGTCCAAATGAAACTTTTATTTTTTATTTTATTTTTTTATCATTTTTATTTATTACTTTTTTTTACATCATCGTTTTCCTGAGTGCCCCTCTCATCTGCCAGAGAACCATACTATACAAGTTATTTTTGAAGATTAAAAAATAAAGAGTAATCCATTGAAAAAGTTCAAAAACATGTATGATGTCCAACAACTATGGACTTCTCACCTGCGCAATTTTTTTCATATAAAACTATTTATTCATAAATATCTTCAAAAATGAAAATAGGTTTACGAAAAACAAGTCCTTCCCCAGCTGGGGAGGGGTGGGGAAAGGAGAGTCCTTGGCCCCAAGTGCTGGGGGCAGGCAGGAAGGGGAGGGGGAGAGGGTCAGTGGGCAGGGGTCACTGCAGGTCCCGGTCCTCCAGGTAGCGGTACTCGAAGGTGAACCCCTCCTTCTTCCGCTGGCCCCACTTCTCGTAGTCAAAGTAGATGTAGGTGCCCTGCTCAAACTCGTCTGTGATGGTCTTGGGCTCCTCGTGCTGCTGAAACCACATCATGTATTTGGTGTGAAATCGCCATGATTGCTTCTTGAGGGCCTTGGCAGCTAGGTACTGAGCCTTGGTGCCCTCCAGATAGTAGAAGATGAAAAACAGGGTCTCCGTGGAGAGGCGCTGATAGAATTCCTTTTTGGTTTGGAAACTGCCCTCCTGTATTTTCTTCATTTGAGCCATGCTTGATTTTTTTTTTTTTTTGGCTACTTTCAATCTTGCTTTCTTTCTGAGAGTGGTTCTTCCTTCTATTTACATTGTTACGGTTCTTGATGCCACTTATACTCTCCTATCAGTTCATATAAATCTTTTCATGGCACAGGTAATATTCCATTATATTCATGTACCACAATTTATTTAATCATTCTCCAGCTGATGAGCATCCACTTTGTTTCAATTCTTTGCTATCATAAAAAAAAAAGTGCTGCTATAAATATTTTGGTCTATATGGGGATTTTCTTCTTATCAATGGCTTCCTTGGCATATAAGCTTTGTAATAAGAATCTCTGGTTCAAAAAGTATGGACATTTTACTTTATTTACATAGTTCCAAATTGTTTTTCAAAATAGCTGTACCATTTCACAATTCTACCAACAATTGGTGTGTCTATCTTCAGCCTCCAATATTATTGCCATTTTTTATCATCTTTTTAATTTGTAGAGTATGAGGTGAACAACCTCAGGGTGGTTTTATCATTAGTGATCTGGAACATTCTTTGGAGCATTGTCAATATTTTGCAATTTTTCTTGTAAGAATTGTTTATCAAATGAGGTGATTCGGGGCAATTCCAATAAATTTATGGTGGAGAGAACCATCTATATCTAGAGAGAGGACTATGGGGACTGAGTGGAGTTCAACATAGTATTGTCATCTTTTTTGTAGTTTGCTTTTTCTCATTTTTCTCCCTTCTGATGTGATTTTCTTTGTGCAGCATGTTAAATGTGGAAATATATTTATATAAGAATTGAACATATTTAACCTATATTGGATTACTTGCTGTCTAGGAGAGAGGAGGTGGGAAAGGAGCTAGAAAAACTTGGAATACAAGGTTTTGCAAGAATGAAAATTGAAAACTATCAAGTATTCTGAAAAAATAATAAGCTATTTTTTAAAAAATTGTTTGTTCATATCCTTTGCCAAATGTTATTTCATCCCCATTACCATATCCTGGCATTCCAATTTTTTTCTCCAAAGGGTCATCTTAGTGGCCCTGATATCAGGGTAAAGAAGAATTGGTAACCCCATTTGCAGATGGAGAAATAGTAAGGTAGATAATTACCAAGCTCAAGCAGGTCCTACAAACTTGGTATGTGTCTCGAAGGGTCTCAAGGCCCCTGAACATTCAAGAAGGGGGAAGGTGCAGAGGCCTTAACTATCACCTAAACCTCCCCTTAATATGTCACTGGAATATTATGAGATGGATTGAAGTGAAGAAGACAAGTTACCACTTTTGCCAATATCTGCAACCTCTGATCAACGGCTAACAAGTACATAAACCTTCAACACAAAATGAGACCCTGGGACTTGACATCAGTAGCCAGGAAATCACATCTCTTCCCTCCTGAGTTGAACAAACATCCCTCATTGTTCTCCTCACTAAGCATCCCTAACTGTTCTCATTATTGTCCTAGGGGAACCTGAAAAAACCTAGGAATTCCCCTAAAGTACAGGGAAGACATCTGAAATAGTGATGGGGTCCCTTGGTGCTTGGTCACTTTGTTGTGGGCCATAAGGAGACACATTAACTGAAAAGAACCTGAATTACTGCATACAATCAAGAAGCAAAGCTACTTCCAGGGGCAAGCAGGGAGGAGCATCAACAGATTATCCTGTCCTTAAGTGGGTCTTTATTGCTGTATGCCCTTGTTGAATTCCTTGTCATTTCTAGCACAGACAAAAAATTATCATGACCCCACAAACATCCAATCAGAAAGCTAAGTTATGTCAATGCCCAGAGTTATTTTTCTCTTATAAGAAAACCTACTGATACCACACTTCTTTGCTAATTCTTTTTAGGGTTAACCCACCAGTCAATGGCTTAATAACCCACTGTCTCCTTTTAGGAATTGCCTCCCTTATGGCATCTCAAGTTCATTAGGAACTGCCTGACTTTTGGCATCTTCCCTCTTGTTAGTTGTTTTCTCCTTTGTTTAATAGCTAATTTCTCTTCTGGCATTAATAAAATCTAAGCCTCTAGATGTAGAGATGGTGTAAGCCTACAAATTCTTTTGAAAAACCTAGCAACACCAATCCAAAACCCAACTATTTTGAGGGTTCAACCTCATACCCCAGTCACTAGAAATTTCCTTTTGGCTTTTCAGTATCATTGAAATGAGAGATCCAGTCTCTTATTCTTTCCAAATATAGACCTGACTGAGACAGACAGGTAAGCCAGCCCACCATTTTCAAACAATTTCCCCAATTCAGCTTAATACCTAACCTTAGTTTTCTTATTTGGCCTCCAGGTTGGCCCAACTATCCCATCCATTTATTTTCACTATATTTACCCTTCAGGGTAGCCAGGAAAAACTGAAGTTTCTCTATAACCACAGCTCCAAGCCCTGACTCTAGGGTAGATGACATCTGAGGGGCAAAGAGGCAAAAAATTTTATATAGGTTCTTTCTGTTTCATGGCCAGAAAAGATCCCAAGGACTACCAACACCTACACTTGCCACTCTCATTGGGAGAGTTTTCTTTTTCTCAGACTGCAAAAGCTGATACAGAATACTGATCTCCAGTTAACAGATTTCTTTCTTCATTTAACCCCAAAGGAAACCTGTATCCCTTAGAACAGGGAGCAAATCAAAACAAGGGCACCTCAAAAAAAACCTAAGCGTTTGGGAACTAGCACAGAACCAAGTTCCATTGCTGGAAAACTAGTTTCATGCTTTAAAATCCCGTGCTCTGCTTAATTGATTTGCCTGGGCAAAGACAAGCTCTTCAGGCTATGTCTTCTCCCTTCAGATCAAATCTCAGTGAAAGGGGGCACTTACTATTAGAATAGACTCCATATCTACCCCGTGTTGCTTTGGGTTCTAGACTCTCACTACTCACCTTAAGCAGTACTGCGCAGGATGGAAAGGAAAAGAGAGGTAAGGAACATACCAAGCTACCTCCTACTGTTCCAACCTAACTCGGGCAAAAACCCTAGGACCTTTCAGACAGAAATGTAAAGCAACCTTTGAATCTCATAGAGAAGGGAGGCAGGAAGGAATAAGCATTTATATAGTTACTTACAATCTGCTGGGCATTGTGCTAAGTGATTTACAAATCTTATTTAATATCAAACAAGATCTACCAAGTGAGCAGAGCGGGGAAGAAAACACTTCAAAACTCAAAATGGTCAGAGCCTCCTAAGAGGCAGCTAGACTTCCAGCTCAAACCTGACTTCCAGCTCAATACAGGTAGCTGCAGTTCACCCAAATGAAAACAGACATCTGAGCCTACACAGAGATGGGAAGACGTAAAAGCCTTTGAAAAGCTAAGTTACCCTTTCCCAGAGGCAATGAACAAATTGTAGTGTGAGGAATTGAGCTGAAACTCTCTAAGGAGTCATGCACAAACCTTCAACTTTCTGCTGCAGGGCCAGGGAGCTGGGGTGGGGTAGAGAAGGGAGGAGTTATTAAGTATTTATTAGCCAGAGTGGGGACAATGGACAACTGACCTTTGCCTACTCCTGATAAGACCATCACAAAGTCATACCTACATAGACCCTAATTCTAACCACACCCTCTTTATTGGCCATCTATAATGCCTAGCTCCATGATATATGAAGACCAAAGTTCTACAGGACCCTCAAAGCATGCCAGAAATCTTGCCTAAGTCCCCAGCCTTCAAAGGAGCTAAGAACATGTCCTGAATCCCCCCCCCCCGTCCCCACCCCTCTTCGCTGTGTCTCTCTGTGTCTGTCTCTCTTACACACACACACACACACACACACACACACACACACACACACATTTTATGTCTCTTTCCTTCCCAATTGGATTATAGTTAAAAATGGAATCAAGAATTGTTTGTTAGAAACTTTATTATAATATAAAACAAGTTACCCTTTTTTGAATTCTAGCAATATGGCCAACCATAATGAAAAACTGCTTTTGAAAGCCTACCCTTTCTTAAAAAAATCTTCAAATTCTCAATGTTGGATACTACTAAACAATTCTCCCTTCTGGAAACAACTTATTTCCAAAGTATGGCATTCTCCTGGTCCTCCCCTTTCTCTCTTTTTTGACTAACTCATCTTCCCTTCCTACTTACTTCCTCTAAATTAGCAGGCAGCTAGGGGCTTAGATTCAGAAAGGCCCGAGTTCAAATCCACCTTCAGACACTTCCTAGCTGTGTGATCCTGGGCAAATCATTCCACCTCAAAAAAAAAAAAAAAGAGGTGTTATGTATGTTAAATGTATGTTCAAAATTGTGTTCAACCTGGAAAAGAAAAAGAAAAGAAAAGACATTGGGGGGATGAGAGCTATCTTTAATTGAAGGATTGTCATGAGGAAGAGCAAGAGCAGAAGTGGGAGCAATGTACAAAGAGGCAGATTATCAGGAAAAACTTCCTAATGGAACTATTCTGACAAAAGAGTGTAGCGAGCTCCTTCACTAGATGCTTTCAAGTACAATCTGTATGACCACTAGAATGGAGATTAAGTATGGATTGGATTAGATGACTGTTGAGATACATACATACATGTTGAACGTACTTTTTTTTTTTTTTTTTTTTTTTTTGCTGAGGCAATTGGTGTTAAGTGACTTGCCCAGTCACAACCAAGAAATGTCACATTTGAACTCCGGTCCTCCTGACTTCAGGGCTGGTGCTCTATCCACTGCGCCACCTAGCTGCTCCCTGTCTGTCTTTAAGAATTGTGAGGATCAAATGATTTTTCATGAAGATTAAATATTTATAAAGCACTTACACCCTGCTTAGCATATAGTAGACAGTATGTCAATGTTTATCCCCTTCTCCCTTTTCCCAAAGTTTAGTCTTCAACTTATCTCAACAGTGCCTCCTCTCAACCACTCCTAGGACTTCAAACTCTCCCTTTCTATAATCTTATCCACAAGCCAACCTGAATTACTAGTAATCCTTAGATTTATGTACTACTTGCGCTTCAGGTATTTGCTCACTTATGACCTGCAATTCTCTCTCACCATATCTACCTATTTAAAATTCTACCTAACCTAGGGGTTGGATAAATTCAACCTAGAAATTTATGGCCAAAGAACAACTTGGGAACATTATGAAATGCAAAATAGAAAATTTTGATGACATTAAATTAAAAAGGGTTGCACAAACAACACTAATGTATTCAAGATTAACTGGTCATCCTGCCATTTAGGGGAGGGGGTGGGGGGGGTAAGAGGTGAAAAATTGGAACAAGAGGTTTGGCAATTGTTAATGCTGTAAAGTTACCCATGTATATATCCTGTAAATTAAAGGCTATTAAATAAAAAAAAAAATATGTATTCAAGATTAGAAGGGAAATAAAAAACTGGGGAAAAAATTTTAAAGCCACTGTTTCTGAGAAAGGCCTTGTTTCTAAAATATATAGAGAACTGAGTAAAATTTATAGGAATGCAAGTCTTTGCCAATTGATAAATGGTCAAAAGATATGAATAAACAATTTTCAGATAAAGAAATTAAGGCCATTTCTAATTATATGAAAAAAATAATCTAAATCATATTGATTAGAGAAAGGGAAATTAAGACAACTCTCAGGTTAGCTAAAATGACAGGAAAGGATAATGATAAATGTTGGAGGGAAAGGGGATATTAATGTATTGTTGGAAGAATTGTGAAATGATCCAACCACTCTGGAGAGCAATTTGGAACTCTGCCCAAAAGGTTATCAAACTGTGCATACCCTTTTGATCCAAAAGTCTCACTTCTAGGTCTGTATCCCAAAGACATCATAAAAGAGGGGAAAGGACCCACATGTTCGAAAATGTTTGCAGCAGCTTTTTTTGTAGTAACAAGGAACTGGAAACTGAGCACATGCCCAACAGTTGGAGAATGACTGAATAAGTTATGGTATATGAATGTAATGGAATATTACTGTTCTATAAGAAATGGTGAGCAGGCTGATTTCATAAAAACCTGAACTTACATGAACTGATGCTGAGTGAAGTGAGCAAAATCAAGAGAACTTTGTACACAGTAATAACAACATTGTATAATGACCAAGTATGATGAACTTCTCAACAGTTTGGTGATTCAAGGCAATTCCAATAGACGTGGGATGGAAAATGTAATCTGAATCCAGAGAGAAGACTATGAGGACTGAATGTGGAGCTCAACTAATTATTTTCACTTTTTTTTTTTGTAGTTATTTGTTTGCTTGGGTTTTTTCTCATGGGTTTTTTCCCCCTTTGATTTTTCTTGCACAACATGACAAATATCAAAATGTGTTTAAAATGACTGCACATTATTTAACCTGTATCAGATTACTTGCTATCTTGGGGAGAGGAGAGGGAAGGTAAGAGGGAGGGAAAAAAATTTGGAACACAAGTCTTACAAAAATAAACGATGAAGGAGGCAGCTAGGTGGCGCAGTGGATAGAGCACCAGACCTGAAGTCAGGAGGACCCGAGTTCAAATATGATCTCAGATACTTAACACTTCCTAGCTATGACCCTGGGCAAGTCACTTAACCCCTTAATTGCCCCAGCACAAATAAATAAATGTTGAAAACTATCTTTATATGCATTTGAAAAAATAAAATACTATTGAAAATTAAAAACAACAACAAAAATTCTACCCAACCTTTAAGATGCTGCTCCTCCTTTATGGAGATCCCTCAGCCAAAAGTTCGAAGGGACCTCATGAGTTCATCTAATACAAAGATGTTAAATTCAGGGCTAGCACAACTACCTTAACCAGATTAAAATGTAATTTGAGAAATGTTTAGCAAAATAAATAAAAGTACAATAACACATATTGTTATTTCATGTTTTTCTAAGTCAATATGAGCCAGCATGGATTTATTTCTATTTGAGTTTGACACCAGTGATCTAGTATAGCTAAACCTGAATATGAATCCTCTTTATAATCTTCACTTGTCAGGGCAGCTAGATACAGTGAATACATATACTCATATACTTAATACTTACTAGCTGTGTGACCCTGGACAAGTCCATTCTAATTGCCTGGCAAAAAACCCTCATACAATCTTCCCTTGTCAAATGATCTTTAAGCCTCCATTCCATAATTCAATAAACTCAATTCAACACATTTATTAAGTACCTAGAGTCTGGAGATAACGGGGAGGGGGGGGGGGGAAGTTACTACCCTTTAGAGTCTTACACTCTATTTGAAGGAAACATGCACATAGAGAAGTATACACAAAAATATATACAAGATGTAAAGTAATTTTGAGAAGGAAAAAACAACACTTAGGTTCATCAGAAAATTTTTCCTGTACCAAGTGGCACCTGAGTTATGTCCTGAAGGAAGGCAGGGATTCCAAGAGATAAAGAGATAACAAAGGAATCCATAAGAGGCCACCTATGCAAAGGCAAGGAGCCAAGAGGTGAAATGTTGTATGTGGAAAAGAGCTAACAGGTCATTTTGACTGGAAAAGTATGTGTGAAGGGAAATAACATGAAATTAAAAACTAGAAAAGTTGATGAGACCTAGACTATGAAAGGTTGGACATCTTAAATGCCAAACTTTGTATTTTATTCCAGAGATGAGAGCCTTGAAAATGTTTGTATAAAGTGGTGATGTAGTCAAGATATGTGATTTTTTTTTTAGTTTAACAGTTCTGTGAAAGATGGATTAAAGATTAGAAAAACAAAGTAGGGAGACAAATTACAACACTTGTAAGAGTACGGGCAAGTGTACTGAACTATGATAGAATCTATGGGAGTCAAGAGGAGATTCATTCAAGACATATTATAGGGAGTGGAAAAAAAAGGATGCTTCCAAACGTATGAACTCATTGAATGACTAAAACGATACTAATATCCTCAATAGAAATAGGAAAATTTGGAAGTGGGATGGGTCAGGATAAAATAAAGTTAGTTTCCTTTCTAACATGTTGAGTTTGAGATGTCTATGGGACATCAAGGTGGAGATATCCAGCTAATAGTTGGTAATAAATCTGTGCAGACAATTTCTGTACAGATTTTTTAAAAATAAATTTAGGCAGATAAAGAGATTACAAAAAGACTATAAGAGTAGAGGGTCCAGGGCAGAGTTTTGGGAATGATCACATTTAGGAGACAGAAGACAGGTGATTTAGTATGTATAAATAAATAAATAAATAAAACAAAACAAAACAAAACAAACTGAGAAATAGCAGAAGCAGGAAAACCAAGAGAGAGAAATGTCATAAAATCTAAGGCAGGAAAGGGTGTCAGGACATGATATTCCAGAAGCAGAGGATTTCATTTTAGAACTGGAAAGGATCTCAACAATCATCTAATCCAATCCATACTTAATCTCCATTCTAGTGGTCATACAGATTGTACTTGAAAGCATCTAGTGAAGGAGCTCACTACACTCTTTTGTCAGAATAGTTCCATTAGGAAGTTTTTCCTGATAGTAAACCTAAATCTGCCTCTTTGTACATCTAGACCATTGCTCCCGCTTCTGCTCTTGCTCTTCCTCATGACAATCCTTCAATTAAAGATAGCTCTCATCCTCCCAATGTCTTTTCTTTTCCAGGTTGAACACAACAATTTCTTTTAAACTAATCCTCATACAACATAAGACTCAAATCCCTTCACCATCCAGGTAGCCTACCTTAGCTTAGCAATATCTTTTCTAAATTATGTATCTAGAATTTAACACCATACTTCAGACAATCTGACAAGGGGAGACTACAGAGGTTACCTATTCAATCCTGAAAGCTAGACTTCTCTTGATGTATCCCAAGGTCACACTAACTTTTCTAACTGTCAATTACACTTAATCCTTATTGATCTCATAGTTCACTAAAAATCCATAATCTTTTTCAGACAAGTTGGTGTAGAATTGTGGTCCTTATAACTGTTAAGCCTAGGACTTTGCTTAAATTTACTAAACAAATGTTTTGGCTTGAGATGTTTTTGAATTATGTCTCTTATCTAACTTAATAGCTATTCTTCCCACCTTTGTATCATCTGCATATCTTTTAAGCATCAAAGCACACACAGATGCTTGAGGCACACCACTGGAAATCTACCAAACTGATAAAAATAATTAATTATTTTAATTTCTGAACTTAGCAATTTAATCAATTCAATCAAGTAAGCACTTATCAAATGTGTGTTGTCTCACCCTTTAAAATGAGAGCTTATTTGAGAGTAGGGACTATCTCACTTTGCAATTTTCACCCCTATTGCTTAGCAGTGTTTTGCATATAGTGTTTAGTAAATACTTCCTTCCTTCATTTATTCAAGCTATATTCCAAATAAGTGAAACAGCTCCTTTCTTCAAGGAGCTTACTTTCTATGGGAAGATACATGTTTTAAGTAAATAAAATAAATAACAATGCCCCATAAAGTCCTACTGCAACTTTAAGATCTGACTAAAAAAGTGCACGAAGTGTTTGGAGATGCCTTGTGTACAAATACAATGTGACTTCAGGGAGGAAAGGGTCCTAACAATTGAGGGACTAAGTTGGCACTTGAGGTGGGCCTTAAAGGGCACCTAAGGATTTCAAGAGGCAGAAAAGCATTCCAGGCAAAGGCATATAAGCAGTAGACATAATCTCATGCATGTAGGGGAACAACAAAAAAGTCAAGTTTGCCTAAAGCAAACAATAATGAGGGAGTAATGTAAGCAGACTGAAAGGGTAGATGAGGGCCAAATCACAAAGAGCTTTAAATATCAAGCAGATAAGTCTATATTTTAATCATAAAAGCATCAGGGAACCACTACAGCAAGATCATAATCTTTTTGTGTCATTAATCCCTTTGGCTATCTAGTGAAATCTATGAATCTCTTAAATTATTTTTAAATGCATAAAAAATAATTAGACTGAAATACATTAAAAAAAATTTTTTTTAAGTTTACGAATTCCACATTAAAAGTCTCTGAAACTAAAGTTTCTTGAACAGGAAATATATGGTCATATATACAAAATCCTTTAAAATTATTCCTTCAGCAGTTATACAAAAGACAAATAAGAGAGGGGAAATACTTGAATGTGGAAATCAGTTAAGGATGTTGCAACAATTCTGGCAAAAAAAACTTTGAGGGCCTGGTTGTAGCATAAAATGACACAAATGTCAAATGAGGAGAAACAACATAGTAGCAGAAATGACAAATGGAGGGAAGAGGGATGCCATCTTACCTACATCTCTCCAACTTTTTCACTAAATTAGTGCAAGAGATTAGATCAAATGCTTTGCTAAAATTAAAATCAAACATTAGCACCCCATCCCTATCTATTAATTTAGTGAATAAGTGACAAAAAGGGAAGTAAGATTAGGCTGGCAGGATGTATTCTTCATTGAGTGGTGATGGATCTTTAGCATCTCTGCCTCCTGTTCTAAACATTCCCCCATCATCCTTAATTTGTGGAAAATGCTAGAGATTACTAAAGTCAAGAGCACGAGGTTTTCATTTGCAGAATCCATTCTCTTTCTTGAAAATCTGAACATTGCCTTTCTCAGGTTTTGCATGCATACCTATCATGTTTATGTTTTTTCAAGTATCACCAACAGTGGCTCCATAAAGACAGTGGCTCAGTAATTAAGGTTGCCAGGTAGTTTATCTGGGCCAAGTACCTTTAATCTTTTGAGTACAGATGGTATTTTCTTATGATCTCCTTCCTTATCTTGGGTATCAACTCCGTTATCCATTTTTGCTCTGTGCTTTCTTGGACAAGGGTCACTTTCCTTGCTAGATAAAACAGAAGCTCTACTTTTGCTCTGGCGTCACTAATCTTCCTCTGCTTTGACTTAAGCAAGAACTTCTCTCTCCCTCAAAAGAACCTCAAAAAATGCCTTTGGGTAGATTTAGCTTTTTTGGCAGCACTTTAGGGCTCCTGTAATTTCTCTAAGTACTGCTCTACCTTTTTTGTGTTCATCCCGATTCCTTCCCTTACCACCATCTTCTACCACTAGTTTTAAATTCTAAAACACCTAGCAACTTCTCTGTGCCTTCGGTCTCAATCACAAATCTCATTTTTCCTCCATCAAAACTGCTTTCCTTTGTGACTTCAGAATTTTATTTTTGAAATTCTTCCTGAGCTTGTTACCAATTACAAATTATTATTTGAATTTCTCAGCAGGCTTCCCCTGCAGGACCCTCCATGAGATCCTGTCTTTCCTCCAATCCTGTAAAATCTGCTTTCCAAAATCTAGGGTTCAGATCAAACTGTGGTGGATGTGGTGGATTTTATACTTTCTAAGAGAGACAGATACACTTTCCCCCAACATTTCCCTCATTTTGACCTTAGCAATCATTCCTATTAGGGAATATCAAAACCAAGAGAAAACTTCCTACCTACTGTTGGTTCATCCATCTTTTGAATAATGAAATTATCATCAGAGGTCACAAAATTGCTAGGAAGAGAACTCCACAAAATCTGGATAATTGAAGTTCCCAATCACTATTATACTAGATTTCCATGCTATGTGATTTTATTCTTGAATTCCTCAACTATGTCCTCTTTCTATCCAGATGTTCTATATAGAATAAAGGCTTTGAAAAGATCATTGGATTTATTAGCTGGTAAGAAGAAATGGATGGTAATCTTGAAAAGAGTAGTTTTAGGGCACTGGTAGCCAGAAACCATAATAAAGCTTTAAGAACTGATAAGTCAAAGGTGAGAAAATGGAGGCAATTATAAACAAACTTCTCTAAAACTCTGGCTGTGAAAGGGAAAATAAGTTTAGGAGCTATCTTCCAACCTCAAGTAAAGGCCTTTACTCTCTTTTCCTAACTCCTCCATGGAAGCTTGGGAGGTGATCAAAGGGGGGAGGAGGGGAAGACTGCTAAGTTAACCTCAGACATATCCTGGGGGAGAAATTATTTGGCAAGGTTTCTCTCATTGAGAAATGGACTGATCCCACAGAAGCTTTGGAGTTGATCAAAAGGGAAAGAGGTCAAAAGAGTTAAGATAACAGACTTCTTTTCTCTCCCCCCCCCCCCAAACTTCACTCAAAAGGCCAAGTTGCTCTAAAGACATTTCCATTCTCCTCACTCTCTCCCTACTCCCACCACTCCCACCATAACCTTGAGGAAAGCCACACATCAGCTTTCCCTATCACTAGACTGGAGCCTTTTATTGCATTCCCCCAAAAGGTTACCTTGCCTTAGTTAAAATGGGGGAGAGGGAAGAGAGGAAGGAGGAAAGAACAGTAGTTTGAATAGCCAGGTCATCTGCCTGGTACCTAGCCTAAGTCTAGAATTCTGTACTTGGCTACCTTCAGAAACACCAGGACTGACAACCTCTCAAGACCCTTCAATCCAAATCCCCAAACACAAAACTTTCCCCCTGCTTATACCTTCACCTCTAAAATTAAAGAATATCAGAATTGAACTATATGACTGAATGGTACCTTCCAATTTCATCTGAGCAAAATCCCCTCAATAATAACCTAAAGAGCCTCCAGGTGAAACTTTAATACTTTCCAAGGAAATTAATTTCCTATTGAACTGTTGGACAGCTCCAATTCTTGGAAATTTCCCACATTACAAGCTAAAAATCGGCCTTTCTCCCTACCCCCAAAATTTCCTCTCTTAATGTAAATAGTCTACTCCTTGGAATCAAGCAGATTCAATTAATTTTCCCTCAAAAAATTAACCTTCTAATATTTGAAAACAGTGATCATGTGTCTCAAAGTCCAGCTAATAAACAGTGTCTTCATGGAAAATAAGGAAGTTGAAGTATAAGAAAAAGGGATGTGATTCAGAAGGTGAACAGCAAACCCTTCTAGATTCTTTCATCATAGCCTCACCTTGCAACAGGGATAGGAAAAACCTAATTTACACCCCAAAGCATAACTGTTTGCCCTGCCCAAGCTAAGCAGGAAGTATTGAGAAAATAGTGAAGAAATTATTTTTCATAGGGTCAAAGTGAAGAACAGAAGGAAAGCAAGGGGTGATGAAGGGAAAAGGCAGGAAAAGGGCAGAGATAAGGGAAGACTATTATAGGAAAAGGAAAACAGTGAAAAAGTAGGCAATTATTGGGGGAAAATAGGGAAAAGGAGGTTAAAGAGATAATAAAAATACATTGAGATTACCACGTAACTACTTACAAAATAGTTTACATTTATCATCTCATTTAATCATTAAAATAACCATGTAAATAAACTGACAGTACAATTATTTTACAGACTGGAGAACAGATCCAGAGCTGTTAAAATCATTTGCCTGAAGTAACATAATTAGTGATAGAGCTGAGAATCAAACACAACTTTAGACTCCTAGTCCAGTGTTCTTTCTACTATGCTGTTATTGGGACAGACAGTAAGGAAACAAGCAGAAAGACCGAAAAGAAAAATGATGTGAGGGAAGGATGACAGAGCATTGATGAAGATGGAAGAATGGTGAGAGACATACTGAGTTCCCAGTCTGGGAGGATCCCCCAGATACCATTTCACCTACTCCCTTGTTATAAAGCAAGATGGCAACAGCTCCTAATATAGTGAAATAGGATAAAGAAAAAAGATTAAATCTTTTTTCTTTATAGCAAATGTTTCCATTAATGTTTTATATATATATATATATATATATATATATATATATATATATTCCAGGACTTCCTACCCACATGACATGTACTCAATAATGTTATCTCTTTCTTAATCATTCTATTTAGAAGTAACCGTCTACTTTACTCTCTCAGCACTATGTTCATACTACTAATATGAGATGGCATTTTGTCTCATATTACACTATAGGTCATACTGAAACAGCAAAGCTGAAAAAGACTTTGCACACAGTAGGTTCTTTACGAAGTTCGCTGACTGGCTGGTATGAAAAATTCTTTTTCATAGGATGGGAAGTGGGAATTCAAATGGGAAGTGATGAGAGCTTGAATTAGGGTAGATACTTTCATAGGCAGATGAATACCATGGCCTTTTTTATATGGTACCTAAAAGGGTCAAGAGCCCAAGAGTTGTCCGTCCTTCAGATGCGATCAATTCCCCAAGCAGCTGCGGGACCAAGGGTTTCCTTCCTTGGTTTTGTGTGGTCTGGATTACTTAGAACTGAATTCCTTCTGAGGTGGAATCTGAAGAGGTGGCTCAGGAACACTAGCTCTTGGGCAGTTTAAGGAGCCAGACTGAGCAGCAGCTGAAGGTTAGCTCCGAGGAACAGCCTCTTGGCCAGTCTTTCTTCCTTTAGCCTCTCCTGCCCAATCCATCCCACATGCGCTGGCTGATCCCTCCTTTTCCTTCCTAGTTCTGATCACATTACTCTCTTGCTCAAAAAACGTCTGTGCCCTAACAGAACAAAATCCAAAGTCCTTAGCACAGAACGACCCGCAGCCCGACAGTCAAGGCCTTCTGACTTACTGGCCCCCTGAAGCCCCTCCGTGTGAGTGCGACTTCCTCCCCCACCCCGGCCCATTCCCCTCCTTGTGTTCGTGCCTCCCTCGGGCCCACCTACGGCAGCCTATCACAACTCTGGCCGTCCTTCCAGGCCTGCCTTGAATGCCCCTCCCTCCACGTAGCTTTCCCTGGACTCTCAGCTGTAAGTGACTCCGGGGTCCGGTAAAGAACACTCCCCTTTCCCCTCTTTCTTCTCGTTCCGTCCTTTCACTTGGCTCCCTCGCGCTGCCTGGAGGCGGAACCCCGTCCATAGCGTGTTACCGAAGCTAACTTGTCTGAATTATCCCAGTTCATCTTGTATCCCTTTTTCCCGACACTCCCTCTCCGGCTGGCTCATAAACGCCTAGATAACAGGAACTGTATCCTATTTCATCTCGTATTGTCAGCGCCGCCGAGGACAGAGCCTCGCCTGCAGCAGGCACAGGAGTGGGTTTCTGGGGTCTGTTTTACAACAAATGCATGAATGAGAGACTCTCCAGACCCTCCGACCCGGACTGAGGGAACCATCGGATCCAAGAATCTGGGGGAGGGGAAAAAGTAAAGAATCCGGCAGTCACAGGATGGAAGCAGGGCTAGAGACCGAGAAGGCCCGGGAGGGGAGGGGGCTGGGGAAGCGACCGCAGCCAGACTGGGGCTGGAGCTGGGCATGGGAAGGGAAGGAGGTCAGAAGTGGGATGGGGGTCAGGGGTCGGGCCGGGAAGGGTCACCAGGGGTCAGAGGGCAGCGGGATTGGAGCCCATTACCTTAAGTCCGGGGGGCCCACGCCCTCTCCGTCTCCTTCCCCCCCCGGTGTCCGGGCATGAACAGGGGCAGCGGCCGGGGTCGGGGTCTGGGCCGGGGCGTCCCCCCCGCCGCCTGCGTCTGCTCCCTCGCCCGCCGCCGCCGCCGCCCTTAGTTCCTCCTCAGTCTGGCCGCCCGCGGTCCCGCCACCGCCGCTGCCCCCGCTCGGCGTCCGTGGACCCGTCCTGCGGCGCCGAGAGCCGCCCGCGCCGCCTCGGTCCCCCATCTCCTCGGCCTCGGCCTCAATCTCAGCCACTGCAGCCGAGCGCCTAGCCGCCCAGCGGCTCAGGCACCGCACGGCCCGGCCCGGCCCGGCCCCGCCCAGCTCCGGGCCCGCCTTCGGCCCCGCCTCCCGCCCCCTCAGCCAACGGCCGCCAACCGCCAACCGCTGCCCCCTGTCGGCCGCCGTAGGCCACGCGACAAGCCGCTCTAGTCCCACAAGCTCCGGCAGCGCGTGGGGGGGGAGGGAAGCGGCGGACTGATGAAAGCGCAGGCGCACGCCGCCCTCGAGGATTTGTAGATCCCGCGGAGGTGGGGCGAGGCACGTGGGAGGGTGAAGCGCGGAGGAAGTGGTGACTATAGGCACGCCGGGTCTTGTAGTCAAGAGAAAGAGGGGGAGGAGGGAGGAAGGGGAGGGAGGGAAGGCGTCAGCATCTCCTCCTCCTGACAAGCCACGGACTAAGACTAAGACTAAGGTGTGAGACGAAAACTTGGGAGTTGTAGTCTGGAAGGGACTCCGTTCCTTGCTCTGGGTTCCTGAGCTCCCGGGCCGTCCCACCTGTGATTCTGGTCCCCAGCGTGTTGAGGATCAGGAGAATTGCAAAGACACAACAATAAATTGCGTGAATTACATGTCAATGTCTGTGGCAGAGACAGACCCTTTGGTTATTAGCTCCTCGGTATCCTGACAATTTCACACAGCTGACCAAAACAAACAAACAAACCACCTTTTCTGTGGCATAATCGACCGAGTTACTGCTGCAGCTACACAATGAAGGGGTTCGATAAATGACCTCTAAAGTCCCTTACCATTCTTGTATTTTATTGTTCTCTCTTTGAAAACCTCCTAGGCCTAAAAGATGAAATGACAACTTCTTAGTCTTACATTTAAGGCCTTCTACAATCTGCTCTTTTAAGCCTTTCCGGCTTAAGTTCTTATTCCGCTCTAATTGAACAACTTTTCTAGCCTCTGAACTCCCTTGGCACGTTTCCCCGGTCAAGCCTAAACTGCACTTTGTTACCCAAGGCCTACTGAAATTCTCCCAGGGAGAGGGAAGCATGAGTGAACATACCTAACCCCTGCTCCCCTAAACATCTTACAACGGTGATAAATGAGGAAAGTAGAATATGGGAAAAGAGCCGGGGTAAAAGGACAATTTTTAAAAGTAGGAAAAACTTTCAAAGGCAAATTAACAGAACAATGAAATGAGGCCAAACCCCTCCCCCAGAAAACTGGACCCCACTCAATACAACGAAGTAAATACTCAATGAGATAAAAGAAAATGAATCTTGAATTTTGAGCTGTAAGACCAATAAATTAAATATTCTCATTTTACAAATGAAGAAATTAAGCATAGCTACAATAACAATTATATCTCTAGAAAAGGTAATGGATGTACCATAAGATGTTTCAGAGTATTTAGAATTATGAGTATATAAAGAAGGCTCTGCTACCCATAAAACTGGAAATGTTACTTGATGGAAAAAGTCAATAAGAACAGAAATAATTAGATGGAGAGTGGAGCTGGAGTAGAAAATTTCTGAGGAACAGAGTGACTCAGGATGAAAAGATACACAGATTAAAAAACAAAAAACAGAGCCAAGTTGTTTTTTAAAAGCCAACACTGAAAGTTATCAGTCTTCTTCAAGCAAAAACAACAGAGGTAAAGGACTGGGATCAGTAAGATAATCAGAGAATTATTGGCTAGAAAGAAGAAAAAAGCCTGTGGTATAAATACCATATTCCAGTTATACGGAATAGTATTTTCTAGAAAATTCTTTACAAGCATTAGAAACAAAGCAGAGTGAAAATTTATAGGATCATAAGATACTAACAAAGAAAAACTCTAAAAGTTGACTCCTTAAATATAATCTTCAAGTTTCAAAGCTACACTGTCAAGGAGAATTTTACTAGTAACCAAGAAGCATTTCACATAACAAACAAAATAAAAGCATTCACATTGTGAAAGACTATTTGATAATGACAAAAAATTGAAAAAGACAGTAGAATTCAATATGCTGAAAATCACAGGAAATTGGCTTGCATCCCAAAATTACTTATTCCAATAGAATGTTCCTCAATGAAGTCAGAAAGTTCAGTGCTTTCCTATTGCGAAAAACAGAACACCACATCAGGGTGTTCGATATGCAAACTGAAAAAGAAGCAGAAATAATGCAATCTAAATATAAGTACTTGTCATGAGGGAAAAAAGATACGCATCAAAAAGACAACATTAGATTGGGCAACTGAGAAACCATTGAGGGGAAGAGAAATTCAGAGAAACAGAGAAGAAGGGAGACAGACAGACAGACAGACAGAGACATAGAGAAGATAGGGGGCAATAGAGAAAGAGAAAGACGAGAGGGAGAGACAAAAATAAAGAAGAAAGAAAAGAGAGAGAAGACAGAGAGAGAAGGGGGGTGAAATTCAGAGAAAGAGCTGTTTCATTCTGTAAAAGGTTTAGAAGAAAATTAGATAAGAAGAAGTATCTGACTTGGAATATACTGTACACAACTTGTTCAAGGAATTTATTTGAGAAGGGGAGGAAAGATAGATGATAGCTGACAGACAAGATCATATGTCTTTGAAAATCTTAAAATGCAATATAAATGTTTTAGCTTTTCCTATTAATATCTAGTAAAACTTTTGTTTTGATTTTTTTTAATGGAGGAGACTTGGGTATATTTGTATGCAACAGGAAAGGAGCCAGTAGATGGGGATAAATTATAGAATGGAGATAATGAGGTTGGGGGTGAGAGCCGACCAAAGAGCTTAGGATCAAGTATGTATGTAGAAGAGTTAACTTTGCAAATATCATGTCCATCTCATTGTCAGAGATTGGAAGAAAGGAGGAGATATTGGAATGATATTAGAAAAAGGAGTGGATAAGAAGGCATTCTCTGTAAATAGTCACATTTTCTTCGATTAAGCCTAAGTCAGGTTCCTTAACTTAGAGGCTAAGAGGGAGAAAGTCCCAAAAAGGAAGGAATGAAAGCCAAGTTCTAGGCACCCAAGACTCATATTTGAGAGTGGAAGATGGGATAAGGTTCTTCAGAGTTTATATGACTTCACTTATACATGTATATGTATGTCTAGACATTCCACTAATCTAGTGGCTTAGTAGGATAAAACCTAGACCTATGATTCTATCCGTGTGAGGAAATCCCCTTTATCATTGCAAGGGCAGCTACATGGTGCAGTGGATCAATTGTCAGACCTAGAGTTAAGAAGACCCATTTTCTTGAGTCCAATCAGGCCTCAGACATTTACTGGACAAATTACTTAATTTCCTCATCTATATAAGGAGCTGGAGAAGGAAATAGTAAACCACTCCAATAACTTTGCCAAGAAAACCCCAAATGGAGTCACAAAGAGATGAACACAACTGAAAAATGAGTAAACAACAGCTGCAATTTATAGTATTGTTTTAGAGAATTGTCTCCTGTCCTGAGAAGTTAAGCAATTTGTTCAAGATCACAATCAGTATGTGCCCGAGGCAACACTTGAACCCAGGGCCTTCTGGCCTCAAGGCCACCTCTTTATCCACTCTGTCACTGCTTCTCATCAGTTTGGTAACCCTCTATCAAAAACACTTGATGAAAGCTCCATCGTTCTTCATGCTCACCTTACCTCTCTCGGGTCTGCTTCTGATTCTTCAGACTTTGCCAAGAGCGAACATCCCTTTACTACACCAGCTCCCTTCTTGGTATTGTTCAGCAACTTTTTTGGTATTGTCCTTCCCCAATACCATGTAAAGTCCTTCAGGTCAGAAACTTGTCCTTTTCGTTTTTATGTTATTAACATAGTAAAATATTTTTAAGTCTTAATAAATGATTGTCACCTTGCCTTGATTTGACACTTCCTCTTCTAGATGGTCATTAGTCATCTTTCTTTTTTATTTTTCAAAACATAAGCATGAACAATTCTTCAACATTAGCCCTTGCAAAACCCTGTGTTCCAATTCCTCCCACCTTTTCCCCCTCCCCTAGATGGCAAGTAGCCCAATATATGATAAATATGTTGGAAATATATGTTAAAGCCAATGTATGTATACATATTTATACAATTATCATAATTAGGCCTCTTTTTAATAAAACAATCTATAATTTCCCCAGGAATTAAACTAAACTTACTAGCCTCTTCCTTTAAAAAAAAGTTGTACCTTTGACCTTCTCTAGTTCTATACCTCTTGAGTTTTCCATTATCTTCACATATCATCACTAGTGATTTAGTAATTATGTGTAGCAGTTCTTTCTATACCTGAGAAAGGTAATTCATCAAGGTCATATGACTTAAACTCATCAAGGACAGATGAAGTCTCTACTTCCTATGAGTCATTTTATTCTGTCTTATTCAGTGTAAAGGTCGTTCTCCTGGGTAGAGAAAACAGAAGCAAATTGAATGACTATGCTTTATCTCTCTTGTTACCCAGTCATCCATTCACCCTAAGCAGAGGTTTTATCCCTCCTTTGATCCATGCCCACCTCTTACAAGTAGGTGTATCTAAGAATACTTTATATTGGACCTTCTCTTTTCTGCTTCTTTTTTCTTTTCCCCTTTCCTTTCTTCTCTGTATCTCTTACTTTCTCTTTTTTTTTCTGTTTTTCTATGTCTTTCTTTGTGACCTCATCACCTCCTATTGATTCAACTATCCTCTCTAAATTCAGGGCTCCGAAGGCTGCATACCCAGCTCTTTCTAATTTTTCTCCTAAGCTCCAGTTTCATATTTCCAACTATCCTATAGCCATCTCACACTTAACATGTCCAAAATAGAACTCATTATCTTTTCTCCCTAAACCAACTCATTCACTTAACTTCCTCATGTCTGTCAAGTATACCACCATCCTTCCAGTTACCTAGATTTCCAGCCTAAATATCATCTTTAATTCTTCACTATCACTCATTCTTTATATCCAACTTGTTGCCAAGTCTTATTGATTCTACCTCCTCAATATCTCTCAAATCCACTGGCCTCTCTCCACTCTCACTCATTTAGTCTTCCTGCCTCTAGTCTTTCTCTTCCCTAATCCATCCTGTACACAGCTGCCAAATGGATATTTCTAAAATTCAGGGCTGATTATGTCATCCCCTGCTCAAGAAACTTCAGGGGCTCTCTGTTGCTTTTAAGACAGAATATATATATGACATGTAAAGCCCTTCCAGTTTTGTCTAAACCTGTCTACAGGTTGATTGCACATCTCCCTCTCTCATATTCTAACTCTTAAGTCAAATTATCCTGCTTGCTATTTCTTGTACTAAATATGCCATCTGCCACCTCTAGGCTTTTACAAAAGTGTGTGTTCTCTTTTCCTTCTCTTCTTAGAACCCCCTGACTCCTTTCAAGGATCAGCTCAAAAGCTGATTCTTCAGGAGTATTTTTCTGATTCTTCCAACTGTTACTAGCCCTCCTTTCCCCCTCACTCCTCCAAATAAAAGTGTATTTATTTCACATATATCTTATATTCACTCATCTGTAAATATTTTTATCTCTAAACAAAACATAAGATCTTGATAGGGCAAAGACAATTTCACCTTTGTCTTGATATTCCCAGAGTTTGATGTATTTAATTGATTGACTTTTTAAAAATATAAACCCAAGGAAAGTATGGATATTAAGAAAAGACCTATCTGTATAGAAATGTAACCCATCATCTGTATTCCAAAAAGATCATAAAAAAGGGAAAAGGACCCACTTGTGCAAAAAAAAAAAAATGTTTGCAGTTGCTCTTTTTGTGGTGGCAAGGAATTGAATATTGAGTGGTTGCCCATCAATTGGATTAATGGCTGAATACATTGTGGTATATAAATGTAATGGAATACTATTTTTCTATAAGAAATGACAAGTAGGCTGATTTCAGAAAATCCTGGAAAGACTTACACAAACTGATGCAGAATGAAGTGAAAAAACTTAAGAGAAGTTGTACATAGTAAGTAGCAAGATTGATTGGAACTAAGCTCAAAAAGTTATCAAACTGTGCATACCCTTTGATCCAGCAGTGTTACTACTGGGCTTATATCCCAAAGAGATCTTAAAGAAGGGAAAGGGATCTACATGTGCAAAAATATTTGTGGCAGCCCTCTTTGTAGTGGCTAGAAACTGGAAACTGAGTGGATGTCCATCAGTTGGAGAATGGCTGAATAAATTATGGTATATGAATGTTATGGAATATTATTGTTCTGTAAGAAATGAGCAGCATGATGATTTCAGAAAGGCCTGGAGAGACTTACATGAACTAATGTTGAGTGAAATGAGCAGGACCAGGAGATCATGATATACTCAATAACAATACTATATGATGATCAATTCTGATGGACATGGCTCTCTTCAACAGTGAGATGAACCAAATCAGTTCCATTTGTTCAATAATGAATAGAACCAGCTACACCCAGAGAAAGAACTCTGGGAAATGAGTGTGAACCACTACATAACATTTACACTCCCTCCGTTTTTGTCCACTTGCATTTTTGATTTCCTTTTCAGGTTAATTTTACATTATTTCAAAGTTCGATTCTTCTTGTGCAGTAAAATAACTATGGATATGTATACATATATTGTATTTAATATATACTTTAACATATTTAACATGTATTGGTCTACCTGCCATCTGGGGGAGGGGGTGGGGAAAGAAGGGAAAAAGTTGAAACAAAAGGCTTTGCAAGGGTCAATGCTGAAAAATTACCCATGCATATATCTTGTAAATAAAAAGCTATAATAATAATTTTTAAATAAAATAAATTTTTTTAAAAAAAGATTGATGTGCTGATCAACTATAACAGACTTAGTTCTTCTCAGCAATATGGTGATACAAAACAATTTTAATGGACTTGTGATAGAAAATGCCATACATACTCAGAGGAAGAACTATGAAAGCTGAATGCAGATCCAAGTATATGAGTTTCTATTTTTTTTTCTTTCTTGCAGTTTTTCCCTTTTGTTCTGATTTTTTCTTTCACAGCATGATTAATATAGAAATATGTTTAAACTGATTGTACATGTATAAACTATAACAGATTGCTTTCTGTTGGCGTGGGGGAAAGTAAGGGAAGAAGGGAGAAAAAATTGGAATTCAAAATCTTATAAAAATGTTGAAAACAATCTTTACGTGTAATTGGAAAAAATGCTATTAAGTGAAAAATGTAATCCATCAATTGGGAAATGTAACCCATCAATTAGGAAATAGCAGAACAAGTTGTGGTATATCACATGAATATAGTGAAATTTCATTGTGCCCAAACAAATGATGAATATGATGGATTTAGAGAAATATAGAAAGACCTATATGAAGTGATTCAGAGTGAAATGAGCAAAACCAGAATGACCGCAATAATCATGAGAGGGAAGAACTTTGAAAGAGCTTGAAACTCTGAACACAGCAGAGTTTTCCTCTCAGAACCTCCTTGTAAGGAGGGTGCTCAAGCCCAAAATGTCTTTATTTTACTCCAGGATGCTCTCCAGAGCTTCTCAACCATGTCCTGTGTCTGATACCTTCATCTACTCTTTTCTCTTTTCTTTCCCTTTTCAAATCCCCTCAAGACAGGGATTCTCTTACTGCTTGTATTTGTATTACCATAAGCCAAGCCCAAAGTAAGCACTTAATAAATGCTTGACTGACTAAAAAATGATAGACTAATAGTACAGAATCAGATGTACACTTTCAAACCTGGCTAGTGTTTTAAATTATTTTACTTGACTATTAATACTTGTTACAAGGGAGATTTTTATTTGTAGGCTAGATGGGTTGGTGGGAAGTAGTTAAAAAAAACTATCCATAAAATATTTTTTAAAATATGCCTCAGAAAAACTAATTTAATACTACATTCTGCATTTTAGCTGCAAGTCTGCTAGAAATATTTTAAAATTAATTTAACATTTTTATACTAAATCCAAGCATTTCTAACTTAAGGAAAGACTGGCATGTTTCCTTCCCTGATCTCTCTACCCCAAGATAATTTATAGAAATCTTGAACAAGGGAAAGGTCACAATATTTTAAAATGTGTTTGGGGTCAATGTTTTGGTTCATTTTCTGCTAAAATTATGCAATTTTGTTTTCTTACTTGACCCCTCCCCTAGGATTGATTAGGCTTCTTCCCAGAAACAGTTTCTTAATCCTTTCTGAACAGAGAAGAGGATACTCCACTTTTAGGTGGATCAGAGATCAGGGAAAGGAATAATATTTTTTTTCTTTTTAATATATTTAATTAGTATTTATTCTCCACCCCACCCCGTTTACACGTAAAACAAAATTTAACATTCATTTTTAAAACTCTGAGTTCCAAATTCTTTCCCTTTCTCCCTCCCCACTCCTCTCATTGACTTAGGTCATAATGTGTAGTCATGTTGAACTATTCTGTATTAGTTATTCTGTGAAAGAAAATATAAGGGGAAAAAAACCCACAAAACAAAAACCTCAAGAAAAAAAAAGTTTAAAATACATCCTTCAATCTATTTTCAGACACCATCAGTTTTTTCTCTGAAGATGGATAGCATTTTACATAAAGTCTTCAGAGTCTTGGATCAAGATTAAGTCTTTCATAGCTGATCATCTTACAGTATTCCCATTAACTTTGTACACAGGACATTTCACTTTGCATCAGCTCAGATGAGTCTTCCCAGGTTTTTCTGAGTATCCTGCTTATTATTTTGAATAATACAATAGTATTTCATCATAATCACATACCACAATTTGTTTAGCCATTCCCTAATTGATAGGCATACTCTCAATTTCCATTTCTTTGCTACCATAAAAGAGTTTCTACATACATTTTTGTACATATAGATGCTTTTTCTTTTTGTTTTTTATCTTTTTTTTGGATATACTTGTAATAGTGATATTTCTAGGTCGAAGATGCATGGATTTATAGCCTTTTGAGTATAATTTCAATTCCTCTATTGGTTCACAAATCCATCACCAGTGAATTAAAGTCTCATTTTTTTACATTCCCTCAAAAATTTTTCATTTTCCTTTTCAGTCCTATTAGCCAATATAATAGGTATGAGGGACTACCTCAGATTTATTTTAATTTGCATTTCTCCTATCAATAGTAAGAACTTTTTTTATATGGCTATAGATAGTTTGATTACTTAATCTGAAATATCTTTTGATCATTTATCAATTGGGGAATGGTTCTTTTATAAATTTGATTTACTTAAGCCTTTATCACAGAAATTTGCTTGAAAATGTTACTATTTATTTCCTCCAAACTTAATCCACCCCCACCCCCACCCCCGTGCTATTCCCCATACCCCACACATTGTTTATTGAATTCTCTCTCCTTTCACCCTGTCCTTCCTCAAAAGTGTTTTGCTTTTGACTACCCCCTCTTTCAATATGCCCTCCCTTTTATCACCCTTCCCCTCTCCTCTTATTCCCTTCCCCTCTTACTTTCCTGTAGAATCAGATATGTTTCTGTTCACAAATGAATGTGTATGTTATTCCCTCTTTGATCCAATTCTGATGAAAGTAAGGTTCACTTACCCTCACCTCTTCCATAAAAGTTTTTTTCTTATTTCTTTTATGTGAGATAATCTACCCCATTCTACCTCTCCCTTTCCCTTTCTCCCAACACATTCCTTTCTCATCCCTTAATTTTGTTCTTTTAGACATCATCTATCTCTTCATATTCAACTCACACCTGTGCCGTCCCTCTGTCTATATATATTTCTTCCAACTGCTCTAAGTTCTTACAAGTATTACATCTTCTCATGTAGGAATGTAAACAGTTTAATTTTATTAAGTCCCTTATGATTTCCCTTTCCTGTTTATCTTGAGTCTTGTATTTGAAAGTCAAATTTATTTTTGTCCAGCTTTGGTCTTTTCATCAAGAATGCTTGAAATTCCTCTATTTCATTGACTATCCATTTTCCCCCTGAACAATTATAGTGTTTTTCTGCTTAAATGATTCTTGGTTTTAATATCCTAAATCTTTTGCCCTCCAGAATATTAAATTCCAAGCCCTTCAATCCTTTAAAGTCTAAGTTGCTAAATCTTGTGCTATCCTGCCTTGAATTGTTACTTTCTATCTATTTGTAATATTTTCTCCTTGACCTGGGATCTTTGAAATTTGGCTATAACATTTCTGGAAATTTTCATTTTGGGATTTCTTTCAGAAGTTGATTGGCAGATTATTTCAATTTCTATTTTACCCTCTGATTTTAGAATAACAGGGCAGTTTTTTCGATAATTTCTTGAAAAATGATGTCTAGGCTCTTTCTTTAATTGTGGCTTTCAGGTAGCCCAACAATTTTTAAATTTTCTCTCTTGCATCTATTTTCCAGGTCAATTATTTATCCAACAAGATAGTTCACGTTGTCTTCTTTTTTTCACTCTTTTGGTTTTGTTTTATTATTTCTTGATTTCTCAGAAAGTCATTAGCTTCCATTTGCTTAGTTCTAAATTTTAAGGAATGATTTTCTTCAGTGAGCTTTTGTATTTGGCCTTTTTCCTTTCCATTCGGCCAATTCCACTTTTTAAGGAGTTTTTTCCTTCATTGAATTTTTGCAACTCTTTTTTCCGTTTCTGCTTTTTAAGGCATTCTTCTCATTGACTTTTTCAGCTTCTTCAGAATTTGACCTAGTCTGTTTTTTAAGATGTTATTTTCTTCAATTTTTTTGTGTCTCCTTTAGCAAGGTTTTGACTCCTTTTTCACGATATTCTTGTCTCATTCATCTTCCCAATGTTTCTCCTACTTCTCTTACTTGATTTTCAGAATCCTTTTTGAGCTTTTCCATGGCCTGAGACAAATTCATATTTTTCTTGGAGGCTTTGGACGTTACATCATTGACTTTGTTGTCCTTTTCTGAATATATGTTTTGATTTTCCTTGTCACCAAAGCAATCTTCTGTGATCAGAATCTTTTCCTGTTTGTTCATTTTCTCAACCTATTTCTTGACTTTTAACTCTTTGTTAAAGTGGAGCTCTGTTTCCAGGGTGGAGGGTGAATTGTCCCAAGCATTGGGGGTTTTGACCAGATGTTTTCAGAGATATGTCTAAGGACCTAGAAGTTTTCCCTTGTTTCCAAGAACTGTCCCCTGGCCTGTGATTGGGTCTGTGAGTAGTCATAAGTACTCTTTTCTGCCCTGAAACGGTGACAAGGGTTTCTATTCCACTACTGCCACAAGTTCTGGGGTGCTAGTACTCCTCACATTGGGACTTCCATTCAGAACTTCAACCAGATCCAAGAGTCCTGTCTCAAGGCTAGCAAAGAAACTCCTGTAATCTCCTTCTGACTGCTTGTTTGACCTCTTACAGTCTATGGGTTAGGAGCTTCTTGTTCTGCTGATGATGATTCCGTGGGTCCCACAGTCTGCTCCTTTTGTAATAGCCCCTAGGTTGGATTCTTTCTACTCCGCCTAGTATCTAAGGGGCACCTGAAATGTGGGTTTTAAACAGATAAAGAATTTACCACCGGGCAGCTAGGCAGTGAATTGGATAGAGCACCAGTCCTAAAGTCAGGAGGACCTGAGTTCAAATATGACCTCAGACACTTAACACTTCCTGCTGTGTGATCCTGGGTAAATCATTTAACCCCAATTGCCTCAGGGAAAAAAAAGAATTTACAACCATTCTCTTTGGAGAAAATTGAACTCAGAGTTGCCAACCATTCTGGGGAATACTTAGTTCTCCTACAGCGTCTTCCCTGGTTTCTTCCAGATTCACAGTAACCCTTGTGTTTCTTACTCTCTCTAAAAGGCAGACACCTCTTAGAACTGCCAGACAGGCAAGCCCCTTTACACTGGACGCTCGCTGTCATAGTGTGGAGTATGTTCTTGGGGGAGAGATAGAAAAACTCACATCTGCTCCCCACTTTGAGGCTTTAACCTTTGTTACTCTTCCAGCTGCACTGGAGAAAGAATAAGACTCTTTATTTTCTCCCATAAATATGATGTTAAAGAGCTTACCTTTTTTCCAGACCTTTAAACTCTTAACTTTGGGTTTACTCCCAAGGCAAGTCTCCAGGCCCATTATTAATTTGACAAATTTCCCTTCTCTGACCAGATGCTGAGATTACAATTCTTAAGAAATCAAAATCTTTCTTCCTCTGCACAGGAGGTTGAAGTTCAGGAATACTGTTCACATTTTACTTCTTATGACATATAGATAAGTACGTTTCTGTTTCTGTAATATCACTGTTCTGCCTCTGACATCTCTTAGGTCTGAAAAACTGCTATCAGATCTCTTATCTCTAACCTATCCTTGGAAAATTCTGAGCTAACGAATTTAACACTTATCTGCTTCTGCCCCAAGGCAATCAATTGTAGCACCTGAGGGGGAAGTCTTCGGCTGTTTATATGTACAACTTTCTCACATACATCTTTTAATGTAGCTGAAAACAAAGAACAAAACCTTCCTCTGTAGCATACTGCTCTGTCCTATGAAATGGGAAAAAGAAAAATTTGAGAGCCCTCTATTGATGTTTTTCTATAGACCAGCACTGAGTCCTGTGAAAGTTACAATAATTGGCTCATTTTAAACGTAGGAGCAATATAATGGCACCTCAGGTCCATGTGATTCCCTTCTCTGCTGCTTTAGGTTTATATTTTAAAAGTTAGGAATACCATCACAATGATTCTGAGACCCCAGTGAGGACAATTCTGAGCATTTAGATAGCGGTTTGGCTCTTTGCCTTAACTTACATTTATATTTATCTCTCGCTAAAGTCTTTCCCTCTTTGTGGTTGAGATAAAATTCAGGTCATCAGAAACTTTTGTATAAAGAAGCATTAAAGTATATTACAGTGTCTATTAATAGACAGTCCTGAAAGGAAAAAAATGGAGAAATATTAAAGTTTTTTTATAGAACTTCTTTGAAGAGGTAGATATGCCTGAAGAAATCAGCCCGAGTCTTCTTCAAGATAAGTTACCCACAGGGCTAGTGGCCCTCCTAATTCTTTCCCTTTTCCAGCCCAGCTCAATTCTATTTTCTCTTTTTCTGAGTCATTTTGAGCCCCTGTGCTGCTAACCCTTTTCAATCCAGTTATTAGTGTCTTCACTCCTTCTTTTCTGAAGCCAGATGTTCAAAAAAATCCTTTTTCTTTTCCTTTCACATAAGCTCCTTCAGGATTGAACAAGTTTCTTACCCAATGAGAAGAGATTTTCTGTAAAAATGAGTCTATTGATTCAAGAAAGAGTCTAGTCTTTCTTTATACCTAGAGAACAATTCTGTGTTTTCATGGATATATCTATCAAAGCTTAGCCCCCTGATGCTCACTTTAAGTTGGATAGGTTGATTTGATTTATTCAAGTGAACCTCACCTTGGAGGTGCCTCTTATAAATATAAGGGAGGCTCATTTTCCTCAGTTTAAACTACAGTTCCTATCTTGCTGAATTAAGAAAGAGGTTGGTTACCGCTATAACCAAAGCCAATAGTCACTTTGTTCATCTGGCATTTCCATATAAAATTTTCTCTAAATTGTCTCTTATACACTGGGGGATTCCGGACCCAAAACCTGCTCCTATTACAACTTGCCCTAATTTTTTTGTTTATTTGTTTTTCCAAGGAAGATCTGATTGCTAAAGCAGAAATGACAAGAACATGGATCTACATGTACAAAAATATTCACAGGGGCTCTTTTCTTTGGTAGCAAAGAACTGGAAATTGAGGGAATGCCCATCAATTGAGGAATGGCTGAACAAGTATATGAATGTAATGGAATATTATTGTGCTATACGAAAGGAGATTTCAGAAAAAACCTGGAAAGATTTGTACAAACTGATGCTGAGTAAAGTGAGCTTAATCAAAAGAATATCACATACATTGAATAACACCAATATTGTGTGATGATCAGCTATGACTGACACTTCTCAGCAATGATACAAGACAATTCCAAAATATTCATGAAGGAAAATGCTATGCACATCCAGAGAAAGAACTGATGACACATGTGTGAACACAGATTGAAGCATATTTTTTTTCTTTTGTGTGTGTGTGTGTGTGTGTGTGTGTGTGTGTTTTTCCTTTTGTGGTTTCTTCTTTTACAATATGACTAGTGTGGAAATATGTTTTACATGATTGTACATGTATACCTATATCAGATTGCTTGCTGTCTTGAGGAGGGGAGAGGGAAGAAGGGAAGGAAGAAAAATTTGGAACTCAAAATCTTCTAAAAAATAAATGTTGAAAATTGAATCTGCATGTAATTAGGGGGGAAATACTATTAAAAATCACTACTCCATCTTAAAAGCTGTGAAAGAGGAGAGGAAAGTCTGATATGCTTCCTACATTGGGAAGGCAAATTCCAAAAGGATCAGAGAAAAAAACAGGTAAGATACTGTAGTGGGGCAGTGGATAGAGCACTGGACCTGAAATCAAGAGGATCTAAGTTCAAATCCAATCTCAGCCGCCTACTGGCTATGTGACCCTGGAGAAGGGACCCATGAGTTCTGGATGTTTGAAAGACCTCTGAGCCCTCATTGTTGCATATGTGTGGAAAGACATTAGAGAAGGAGAAAAAGATGGAGTAAAAGAAAAGATAAGAACTTCTGAATGGCTTGTAAAAACTTGTAGAAGCCCCCAGAGTCACAGATATGTGGGGAAGTCTAGATCCCCAACATATTCTTTGTTTCTCAATCCTTACAGACTCAGACTGCTAAGAGCCAACTTCCCCAAAAAAGATAATTTTCTCTTTTGTTGACCTAAGATTTTATCTTACTTTCAAGTCAGAGAATTTATTTACTTTTTCCTATCTAATCTGTATAACTTAATTTTGTTTACTGTTGGCTTGGACGAATGTGTTTAGTAACTGTTTGAAGTTGTCTTTTGCTTTTGGTAAATGGGAGCTAAGCTGGCCAAGAGGAAGCTGTTAGCTTCCTCTTTAGAACAATAAAAGATAGTAGCTTTTATTCTGTAATATTTTTGTAAGATTCTGAGTTCCAATTTTTTTCTCTCTCCTTCCCTTTTCTCCCCCACCTCAAGACAGCAAGCTATCTCATGTAGTTTATACATTTACATGTTTTAAACATATTTCTATTTTAGTCATGTTGTGAAAGAAAAATCAGAACAAATTGGAAGAACCACAAGAAAGGTAAACAAACAAAAAAAGGTAAAAATATGTTTTGATCCATATTCAGAATCCATATTTCTCTCTGGATGCAGATGGCATTTTCTATGCCAAGACTATTGGAATTATCTTGGATCACCACATTGCTGAGAAGAGTTATGTCCATCATAATTGATCATTACATAATCTTGTTACTGTGTACAATGTTCTCTTGGTTCTGTTCACTTCACTCAGTATCAGTTCTTGTAAGTCTTTCCACACTTTTCTGAAATCAGCCTGTTCATCCTTTCTTCTAAAACATGAATATTCCATAACATTCATACACCATAACTTATTCAATCATCCCCCAATTGATGGGCATCTACTCAGTTTCCAATTCCTTCCTACCACAAAAAAAGATGCTACAAACATTTTTGCACATATGGGTCCTTCTTCCTCTTATGATTTGTTTGAGATACAGGCCCATTAGTGACACTGAGTAATTTTTTATTCTGAATCCTTAATGGAGTCATGCAAATAAATATTTATTGCCAGGCACTAAATTTGCTACAAGTGAATGAGCTCGTTAGATGGGAGCCTGTTGAGAGATTAGTACAAGGAAGAGAGAACCCCTAATATCACCCAAAGGGAAATTCACTTCTAAGGAGTTAAGCTAGAAATCAGGTATATAATGAGGAATTTCTGCAACTTCCAGAGTCTTTATCCCTCACTCTCCAGTCCCTAAGGGAGAGTTTAGCCTCATGAATGTCCTATCTGGAAGAAAGAAGAGTGTCTTTCCCCACCAAACTTCCCACCCTCACTCACCCTTCAAACAGAAAAGCAGCCTTTCTCCCGCATTCCTTCCTACAATTTGGAGTTACACTTAAACAGCACCATGAAAAATACTCCAGGCTTGGTTTGGAAACCAGGTCATAAATCTATGGGTTTTAACCACCTGTGCAAATTCATCTATGAATCAATCAACAATATGATAAGAGAATTAAAAAAAACAATTCCATCTCGGAACATATTAATACAAACAGATCTAGGCAGCTGTTGTTCCTTGAACAATATGTCTTAGCCAGATCACATCAAGATTGAGTTTGGTTGCAGGTACCACATATTAAGAAGGACATTGCCAGGTTTCAGAGTACCTAAAATAGGATGGCTAGAATGATAAAGCAACCACAAATCATGCCAAGTGAAGACAGGTCAAGGAACTGGGAAAGATTATCCTAGAGATAGGAAGACTTAGCAGGGACATAATAACTATGTCTAACTACTTAAAGAGCTGTGGAAGAGCTGTTCCATTAGGAAGAGGGCTGGAACTTGTTTAAATTTTGACTCCATGTCTACAATACCTGATTTCAAACTATAGTACAAAGTCATAATTGTTGAAACATTTTAGAATTAATTAAGAAATAGAAAAGGATGATCAGTGGAATATATGAGCTTACACAATATACAGAAGCAAATGAGCACAGAAAACTGAAGGTTAATAAATCAAATCTCAGTTATGGGATCGAGAACTCACTATTCAACAAAAAAAATTGAAAAAAATAAAAAACTGACAAACTATACAAAGATGAATATTACACTCCTGATACAAAGAAAAGCTTAGATATGCACACAATTTAGACATAAATATATATTGGAAGCATGGAATAATCTATGTCAGTTTTATGGATAAGAAGAAGAATTCCTAACAACAAACTATAACCAAAAACCCATGGGCCTAGGGATAGAAATAGGATCTCTGACCCAAAATCATACTGCATTCAGCTGAAATCAGAGTCATTCATAATCTTTAGATAATATAATAAATATGTACATTATCACCAGGGGTTCAAATACCAACAAAGACTTCAGCAACCATTAGCCCTTTACCCAGAGCAACAGTTGATGAATATCTACAAAATCCTGAAATCTCATCCCATTGAGAAAAGACTCCTCCAGCCATTCCTGAAATAATAGCTCAATTCATGAGTAACTTTAAGAAATGTTACAGAAAAACAGTGGCATATGTTTTGCATCTGTCTAGAAAAAATAATAATTTAATATACAGTAAATTTAAAGACATGAATGTTACTTCTCTAAAATTACTATGAATATTTATTTTCTTTTTTATTGAAGCTTTTTATTTTCAAAACATATGCAAAGATAATTTTTCAACATTGACCCTTGTAGGAAAAGGACCTGTATGTGCACGAATGTTTGTGGCAGCCTTCTTTGTAGTGGCCAGAAACTGGAAACTGAGTGGATGCCCATCAATTGGGGAATGGCTGAATAAATTGTGGTATATGAATGTTATGGAATATTATTGTTCTGTAAGAAATAACCAGCAGGATGATTTCAGAGAGGCCTAGAGAGACTTACACGAACTGATGCTGAGTGAAATGAGCAGAACCAGATCATTGTACACAGCAACAACAATACTATATGATGATCAATTCTGATGGATGTGGCCCTCTTCAGCAATGAGATGAACCAAATCAGTTCTAATAGAGTAGTAATGAATTGAACCAGCTACACCAGGAGAAAGAAAGCTACATCTCTACTCTGGGAGATGACTATGAACTACTACATAGAATTCCCTATCCCTATATTTTTGTCCACCTACATTTTTGATATCCTTCGCAGGCTAATTGTACATTGTTTCCAAGTCCAATTCTTTTTGTACAGCAAAATAACTTTTTGGACATCTATACTTATATTTAATTTATTCTTTAACATATTTAAAATGTATTGGTCAACCTGCCATCTGGGGGAAGGGGTGGGAGGAAGGAGGGAAAAAATTGGAACAAAAGGTTTGGCAATTATCAATGCTGTAAAATTACCCATGCATATAACTTGTAAATAAAAAGTTTTAATAATAAAAAAAATTGACCCTTGTAAAACATTGTGTTCCAATCTTTCCTCTTCTTCCCCCACCCCCTCTCCCAAATGGAAAACAATCCAATATATGTTAAACATGGTAAAAAATAATATGTAAATTGAATCTAGGCATACATATTTATGCATTATCTTGCTGCACAAGAAAAGTTTGATCAAAGGAAGAAAAATGAGAAAGAAAATAAAATGTAAGCAAACAACAAAAAAAGAAGTGAAAAACCCATCTTATAATCCACACTCAGCCCCCACAGTCTCTCTCTAGGTGTAGATGACTTTCTTCATCACAATTCCATTGAAACTGGCCTGAATTATCTTAATGTTGAAAAGAGCCACATCCATCAGAATTGATCATCGTATAATCTTGTCTCTATACAATGATCTCCTGGTTCTGCTCATTTCATTTAGCGTCAGTTCATGTAAGTCTCACCAGGCTTTTCTGAAATCATCTTGCTGGTCATTTCTTACAGAACAATAATATTCCATAACATTCATATACCACAATTTATTCATCCAGTCTCCAATTGATGGGCATCCACTCAGTTTCCAGTTTCTAGCCACTAAGAGAAAGGGCTGCCACAAACATTGTTGCACATGTGAATCCCTTCCCTTCCTTTAAGATCTCTCTGCGATATAAACCCAGTAGAGACACTGCGGGATCACAGGGTATGCACCGTTTGATAGCCCTTTGGGCCTAGCTCCAAATTGCTCTCCAGAATAGTTGGATCAGTTTACTGTGTGTGATATGTAATAAACATTTGATCCAAGTATGAAATATGTAACAAAACACATTTTGATTCCAGAGGACAAAACTGGGAATAATATTCAGAGAAGCATGGGAAAGTTTATACGAATGGATGCCAAGTGGATTAAGAAAAACCAGGAAAATAATGTAAACAATAGCAATGGTATAAACAGAACACTATGCATAATTAAGATAATAAAAATGGTTCACAACGAAGAGAAGATAATGTCCTTTTTTCTATTGCCTCATAGTGTAATAAGATACATTTGATATATGGATTGATTTTTCTGCAGTTTTTTTTTTCCTCTTTATTTTTTAAAAATAAGTTTTTATTGATGTCTTTTGCTTTTTTACACCAATATATGTAGGATCCCCTTGTATTCTTCTTCTTCCCCTTTTCAAAAAGCTTTCCCATAAAACAAATATTATTTTCTCTAATTGTTTTATTAAAGCTTTTTTTTCCTTCAAAACATATGCATGGATAATTCTCCAACATTAGCCCTTGCAAAACCCAGCGTTCCAATTTTTTCCCTTTCTCCCACATCTTCTCTTAGATGGCAAGTAGTTCAATATATGTTAAACATGTTAGAAATTCTTTTTGTTTAAGCAATCAAGGTTATAAGTGATTTGCCCAGGGCCTTTTATAGTAGTATCTAAACAATATTTGAACTCAGGTTCTCCTGACTCCAGGGCTGGTGCTCTAGTCACTGTGCCAGCTAGCTACCTCTTTATTTTTTAATCTTTGCTACAAGTATGATTTGATGAATAGAAAGAGGGGAATAATCAGAAATAAGTATGCTATAAAAATGCAAACTAGCAATACAAATAAGGTTTTTTTTTAATTAAAAAAAGGTGGTGAATTTTCCTTTATTTGAGATCGTCAAGTCAAAGCTAGATGACTTCTTGTTGGGTATGCTATAGGGAGTGATTCCTTTTCCTCTTGCATTCAGTGTATCTCTGAGGTCCCTTCCACCTTTGAGGGTTCACATTCCAGTCTAATTCCTGGTGAAGACATGTAGAGATAGTACTAGGAAACCAGTAAAGGCTTGGGCCTGTGCCAGCTCTGGGGGGAGATGGCGGTGGTAGAGATGGAGTGGGTACACAGAAAGAATCTGACTGTGGGATTATAACAGAAGCTACCAAATCACATGGCATAAGCCTTTCCTGGACTCATAGAGACAAACAGCTTGGAACAAATGTCATCCAAGAGCCTCATATTCTCAGCTTTCTCCCTGGCTTGAAGTCCATGTCTGTGATGAAAACTGAGGAGTAAGGGGCACATAGGGCAAAGGGGCACAATCTTCCCCTAAGAAAACACCTGGTTTTGAAGGGACACCTGGTCCCTGCCTTCAGATAGCTCTGCCCTTTCCATCTCCACCTTCTAGTACATGGGTTTTTCAACAATGGGAGTTTCATCTATGGCATGATTCTTCCTCAGAGGGAGAACAGATCGATGAGCTCCTAGGAAGGAGCAAAATCTCTGTCCAGTCACACTGGGTCTCAACTCCAGCCAAAAGGGGCAGGATATGGAAAGATTTACATGAACTAATGCTAAATGAAGTGAGCAGAATCAAGAGAACATTGTGCACAGCAACAAGATTATGTGATGTCAACTATGATGGACTTAGCTCTTTTCAACAATGAAGTGATTCAAGGCAATTCCAGTAGATTTGGGATGAAAAGAGCCATCCACATCCAGAGAGAGGACTGTGGGGACTGAATGTGTATCAAAGCATAGTATTTTCACTTTTTTGTTGTTTATTTGCTTGTTTTTTTTTTCCCTTTTGATCCTATTTTTCTTGTGCAGAATGACAAATATGGAAATATGTTTAGAATATGTTTATTGTAACATAAGAATATGTACAGTAAACTGCAGATGTTTAACCTATATTGGATTGCTTGCTTTAGGGGAGGGAAGGGAGGAAGGGAGGGAGGGAGGGAAAAAATTTGGAACACAAGGTTTTGCAAAGGTGAATGTTGAAAATTATCTTTGTATTTGAAAAAATGAAAAGCTATTATAAAAAATAAATAAAAATAAAATAAATTTCTATGCTCAGAAACTCAAAAAACAAAACAAAAGGGGCAAGCTAGATTCTAGGGTTAACCTTGAAAGGTTGGGATTTTTATTATGGTTGCTCATCAGTCCCCATATAATGTGCCCTCCCTTCGTAAATCAACCAGTTTGATATCAGTTAGCTTTTACAAGCAAGAACTTACTGAGAAGATATAAGAAGGGACAAAAATGACAAAACAGTCCTGAAAACAAAGATACACTTTTCCCTTTACATCTTTAGGAAGAATGGGATCAAACTTAAAACACATAATGATGCATCAGTGTAGAGAATATATAGGTCCAAGGAGAACACTGTGAGTCCCTTTCTCCCTTTGAGAAGTCCCTATCAAATAATGAGGGCAAAGCATTTCCAGTGATAAATCCTTGGTCAGCTCCACTATTGGATTTGGTCAAGCCGGTCACTAGGATGACATGCTGTTCCTCACAGGACTAAGTTCTTTGGTGCTACCAGCTCCTCTCCTCCAGGGAAGCTGGACCTCTGATGGCTCTGATGAATTTTCTTGATCTCACTAGTCTTCTGGGTACTAGACCTGGGTATTGTAGGAGCAGCTGGATGGTCCAGTGAATGGAGCACCAGCCCTATTGAAACTAATGGGATACAGGGCAGTCACTGTCCCTCTTTCCATCTTGCTTCATTCCCAGTGGGAAAAGTCCAAAAGGGCCAAGAAAAGGCTGTATCAATCCTTTTGTATGTGAACAGAATTCTGGTTTTATGCCTGGTTGAGTCATTGATCCTTCTAACTTCTCAGCAAATCAAAAGTTGCCACATCTCCACAGAGCATCAATCACCTTAGTCACTCATGCCCTGAGAAGGCTCACCAGTTTTTTAAACTGGAACTAGGCAGGAAATATTGCTCATACTTCTTTGTATAGGAGGATACCAGGAAGGGCAAATTTGAACATATTCTAGGGACTGGGCCCCTTACTGGCCCTTCTCCCATTACAATACTTCCTCTTTAGATAATTACATGTCACACCCAATCTTTCAACAGGTTTAAGAAAGACAGCACAAGGGCCTGTGTGGACTACTTGAACTACTGCATAGTTACTGTATACAGTTTTTATCTATGTGACCTTTCTCTCGGATTTGGTGATAATAAGATAATAGCAATAACTAGTAAGTTATGTGCTAAGCACTTTACAAATATTATCTCATTTGATTCTCACACAACCCAGAAGCTGGGTGCTCTTGTTATCCGCATTTTACAGATGAAGAAATAGAGGCAGGAAGCTGTCAAATGAATTGCTCAAGGTCACACGGTTAATAAATGTCAGAAGCAGAATTTGAACTCAGATCTTCCTGAGTCCAAGCCCACCACTTTGCTCACTGTACCACTTGACTGTTCTTTAGGATCGCTGGGTCTGGTGACCTTGATGAAAAGTTGAGAAATCCCTGGAAATTCTGACAAGGAAACAGATTGGTGAAATACTGGGAGGTGATGAGATTTGAGCACAGGAACAGAAATTTCTAACATTGCCTAATATTGCCTTCCTTTTGCAATAGGACTCTCACCTTCTTGGTGAAATCCTGATAGGGTTGGTAAGAGATGAGAAAGCTTCAGTTTTCAGCCATATCTCCCTTTGGGACCATTCAAGGTCAGTTCCCTTTGTGATTCACCAGTCTTCAAATGGTTTCAGGTGCTTCTGGCTTCTAGCTTTGAGTAAGAGGATGAAAGGGGTCAGCCTGCTTCTGAAGGCTGAAGGAAAAGTCCCTGGGAAGACAGGGGAGGAGCTGGCAGTCTCTAGCAGGATCCTATTTTCATTTGGTCACTCTAGAGACTGCAAGTAAGTTTCCCTTGGGCGAGATCAAGGACCTTCTCTTGGTTGAGTGCAGTTATCTCCCTCGGGATGGGAGAACTCCATCACTTTGTTTTGTCTTGTGTTTGTGTCTTTTCTGATTTCTGTTTGATAAGCATAAATGGGTGTCTTTGCTATTCTCTCTGTGTGTTCAGGGGGAACCTTCCCCTCCCCAAAGCGGTTGGAAGGTAGGTGGAAGACATTCATACCCAGCCTGGCAATATTTAAGGGAGCAAATACATATATAATTCTAGCCCTCTCTCGGAGGAGGCCTCCTAGCAGCAACCTCGGGCTTCTCATTCTGGCAGGAACTAAAGCCCTTCTTGAAGAGGCTCTCTGGCCTCTCCTGGACATCTCTACGGCCGCGCTGCTTCTCTCTGAGCCCCTTGGGACCCGGGGGCCTTCTCTGCAGGCCCACTCCTCTTGTACGCGGCCTTTGAAGGTGACTTTCTGCTGGCTGCACAGGGGCCCGGAAGGTGGTGGCTACGTCGGACAGACCGAGCCTCCTTGACTTTGAGAACTGGATCCCCGGGTTCTTGTGCAGACAGAAGGGCGCTTGCTTTTTCCCCAGACGCGGGCACCCACACGCGCTCAGCTCCCCCCTTTACTCTGCGGCACTCAGCAGCGAGCTCGTGTGCGCTTGACCTTTTCCCAGCACCAGAGTTGGAATGCTTCCTGGAGCAACATTTAGCTGGCTTCTCTTTTTATTTTGCAACCATATTTCACATATTCCTCTTGCTTAAATTTAGAACTTGGTCGGCAACCACAAAAAAACCTCAGCAGCCTCTTAGAGGGACGGTAGTCTGAACGTGTGTAGGCTGAGTGCCTCCTGGTGGCCGGAGGAGCTACTGAAGCTTGGGAGGCAGGCTAGTCCATGAACGGTCACCCTGGGAGGCAGCTCATTAGGGACACCTCACAGGGGGCACTTCGTTAGGATAAGGGGTGACATCCCTGCCTTCTCGTGGGCTGAAGGAGCGCCTGCAAGGGAAAGGAGTCGGCTAATGCTGCTCTTTATCTGTTACCTCACAATAATCTCTCTCCTCTCAAATGCTGGTACAATGCCCAGGGGCCGATCTCTCCGTCCCATAAATTTGATTGCACAGAGCTCAGTTCCGAAGAAGCGATAAATAAATGTTTATTGGATAAAAGATCGGACAAACACAAGATACAGGTGGTTCTGGAAGGTTTCCTAGAGTAGGGGTCCGGGCATGCCAATTAATCGATCAGCCAATGCACATTAATCACTTGCTTTGGTACTGAGCTGTCAGAGTGTGTCAGAGGAATAGGAAAAAGGAAGAGGTTCCAAGTGGGGGCCCAGGCTGAAGGGGAGAAGGAGAAAAAGCAGTCAGGCTATGTTATAACTAAGGTTTCCAAGAGATGCTCAGTCATCAATAATTTCCTAGGAGCAAGACTGGCCACGGCCTATCCATTGAGTTTAGATGCTTTCTGATGCGGTCCTCGTTTGCATTTTGGAGGCCGTATATGTTGTTTTCTTAGTCTTGCTTTCTTCTGTCTACATTAATTCATATATGCCTTCTCATGGGTGGTAGGCTATGGCTAGGCTTCTATTCATCACAAGAGAGAAGGAAAGTGCCTGGAAATGTCCAGGATGTCACAGGGGAACATTTCTAAGGTACAGAGCAAATAGGATTACCCACCGGCAGGAGGGAGCAGGGATGCTTTTGGACAGTGGTCCTACTTAGGCAGCTAGAACATATTTTTTGGTTTCATAAGGAATTGAAAGCTTTGCCCTGGTGACTTATCCTGAACGTCCCCTTCCCTCAAATAAAACCACTCAAGCTCACAAAAGAGGGCCCCGTACCTTCCTCCTCAGACCCGGCATAGAGTGTACCATTATCAGTATATGTGAATCTGTTATCATTGAACTAATCCTCTGTCACTTGGTTTGAATGACTGGTAAAGTGGGCTGATAAAAGACTTTGAGAAGTGGTATTGGCAGAAAATATGGTGACTGGGTGTGTGAGGAGAGGTTAACCACCAAGATTAGACCATTATCCCTGATGGTAGAACTTGATGGTAGCTGGGCCAGGGGTCATGGCCCTCTGGAACCCAGAAGGAAATAGCCCAAACTCTGTGTGACTGTATCTGTCATCAGGTACAATGTCTATCTGGGGAAAAGGAAGGAACCTCTTTCTATATTTCCTATCTATATCATTTCATTTGTTTGCATGTGGACTGAGTACCTTGAGAGCAGGCATTGTTGCCTCCCCCTTTCTCTGCACCCCCAGTACTAGTGGAATGCCAGAAACGGGTCATTTCTTTACTTTGAAGCGGGGGTCTTGGTGCTAATACATATTCTTGTTCATTATTCAGCATTTGTGTCCTTATGAGCTAAGAAAACTAATTTTTTTTACATGACCAAACCGTTATTTTGCTGTACAAAAAGAATCAGACTCTGAAATATTGTACAATTAACTTGTGAAGGAAATAAAAAATGCAGGTGGGCATAAATATAGGGATTGGGAATTCAATGTAGTGGTTTTTAGTCATCTCCCAGAGTTCTTTCTCTAGGCGTAGCTGGTTCAGTTCATTACTGCTCCATTGGAAATGATTTGGTTGATCTCGTTGCTGAGGATGGCCTGGTCCATCAGAACTGGTTATCATCTAGTATTGTTGTTGAAGTATATAATGATCTCCTGGTCCTGCTCATTTCACTCAGCATCAGTTCGTGTAAGTCTCTCCAGGCCTTTCTGAAATCATCCTGTTGGTCATTTCTTACAGAACAGTAATATTCCATAATTTTCATATACCACAATTTATTCAGCCATTCTCCAACTGATGGACATCCATTCAGTTTCCAGTTTTTAGCCACTACAAAAAGGGCTGCCACAAACATTCGTGCACATACAGGTCCCTTTCCCTTCTTTATAATCTCTTTGGGATATAATCCCAGTAGTAACACTGCTGGATCAAAGGGTATGCACAGTTTGATAACTTTTTGAGCATAGTTCCAAACTACTCTCCAAAATGGTTGGATTCGTTCACAACTCCACCAACAATGCATCAATGTCCAAGTTTTCCCACATCCCCTCCAACAATCATCATTATTTTTTCCTGTCATCTTAGCCAATCTGACAGGTGTGTAGTGGTATCTTAGAGTTGTCTTAATTTGCATTTCTCTGATTAATAATGACTTGGAGCATCTTTTCATATGACTAGAAATAGTTTCAATTTCTTCATTTGAGAATTGTCTGTTTATATCCTTTGACCATAAGAAAACTAATTTATGTGGTATATGAAAATTATGGAATATTACTGTTCTGTAAGAAATGACCAACAGGATGACTTCAGAAAGGCCTGGAGAGACTTACACGAACTGATGCTGAGTGAAATGAGCAGGACCAGGAGATCATTGTATACTTCAACAACAATACTAGATGATGACCAGTTCTGATGGATGTGATTCTTTCCAACAATGAGATGATGGAGGTCAGTCCCAATGATCTTGTGATGAAGAGAGCCATCAGCACCCAGAGAGAGGACTGTGGGAACTGAATGTTCCTATGTTGCGTGCATTTTATTTTCTTACTCGTTTACTTTTTTTGATCTGATTTTTTTTTTGTGCAGCAAGAGAATTGTATATGTTTTATATATTGGATTTAACATATATTTTAACGTGTTTAACATATATGGGATTGCCTGCCATCTAGGGGAGGGGATGGGGGGAAGGAGAAAATCGAAACACAAGGCTATGCAAGGGTCAATGTCAAATTACCCATGCGTATGTTTTGAAAATAAAAAGCTTTATAAAAAGTAAATATAAATACATTTCTTTCTAGTTTTCTAAAGCCGCAGCCATTTTCCATTACCCTCCTAAGCCATTCCCCAATCAACTTTGTTTTCAACTCTTCATTTCACAGAGATACGGAGAGCGGTCCCAGGCTCTCACACCCACAAGTTTCCGTTCCTCCCTCCAGGAAACCCAGCTGGGGAGGAGTTTGCTCCACCCTGCCAAGGAACCAACTCCGGGAAATCAGTGGTGAAAAGACTACAATTCCCAGGTGGCCCTCTTCCTAGGTCCCGCCCCGAACAGCTGAGAGCCAATTGGCGGAAGTGAGAAGTGACGGACTTGGTGACCAGTGAGTTACTTGAGTGGTGCCTGCAGGACCCAATGAACGAAAAGGGGCGGGGTTTGCAGCAGCTGCCCGGTTTTCTGGACCCAAGAACTGAGCTGGCGGCGGCATGAGAAGGGCCCGCGGAACCGGAGACCGTCGGGGAGGCCGGGACCGGGGCGGGACCGGGGCCAAGGCTGCCGAGGAGAAACTGACAGCGCAGCAAACCCGCGGCCTCAAAAATAAGCCTAACTCAGGTGAGGGGCTTTAGGGGAGGGGAAAGCCGGCACGGAACAAGGCCGGTGAAAGGAGAAGCCGACTGGGAGAAGAAAGCCAATGGAAAGACAAGTACTAGGGAATCCGACCAATAGCAATAGCCCAATGGTGGCATGGGAGACCGGGCCCGAGCTGATAGAGGGCGGAGTCAGGGCCAGGGAGGCGGGGCTTGTGGGGAACTGTCCAATGAGGGTGTGGTCTGTAATTAAGTTCCATTTAATTTAATATTAAGTGCCTACTAAGTGCCCGGCACGAGCAATGCCCTGAGGGGGCAAAGTTTAAAAAAAAAAAAAAATCCCCAAACTCTCCCAGCGTTTTAGGAGTTTAAAATCGATTGAAAGGACAGATCAGTAAAGACACACTGTGTGCCATTAATTACGAATGACTTGGACAGAAAGCATTCCAAGCATGAGAAACAGCCCGGGGAGGGCTCTGTGCCAGAATAATATAATGATGGAGGGGGTGGGGGTGGCGGAGGGCAGACCTGGACGTTAAATGCTAACTTTTTTTTTTTTTTTTTTAATGTTGATAGCTATTTCCATATAATTGGGTTCCTTTATAATCTTATGTTTTTTTTTATTTTATATAATTAAAGATTCTGAGGAGGGGGTCCACAAGCCACTCCACACTGGAGGTTGCAGTTACCCCTTTGGAAACCAGCAGAAAAAAGCCAAAAAGGGATGCGTGACCCTGAACAGGGATAGCATGCGAACTGTGGGGGCTTAGTGAAGACTGAACCTGTAAGGAAGGGGACCAGGGAAGTGTCCACTGCTGTGCGAGGGAGAGTGTCCGGCGGCTTGAAGAGGACGTTAGCAGGGACCTGTCCTAAAAGGGTGGTCCTTGTTTGGGAGCATCCCAGGGGCAGCCAGATTCAGGATAAGATCTGTTCCTCATGCTTGGAACCTGTTGCGGGCCTTCCTGGATTCTCCTTGCTACCCAATTAATTTGTAATTTCTTGGCACACATTTTATATGTATTGATTTGCTCTAAGTTTAGAAAGTGTTAAGGGAAGATTTGTTCAGTTAAACAGTTTTACTTTCAGGAGTATCGGGGAGGTGGTGTTTGTCTGTCCATTGAAAGCGCCAGTCCCATGAATCTTAGGGGGGACTGGAGAAGAGAGAAGCTGAGCTCCCTACCAGTCCTACAGTTGCTCATAGATTAGTTTAGTTGGGATGGAATTAATGAAAGATTCCTGGTGCAGGTTGTACTTGCAGCCTAGGAGGATGGTGAGACTATGCAGAAGGGGATCTGGGAACTGTTCTGAGCACTCCGTGGGGTTTTGGCTCCTGTCCCCGCAGAATCCTGGAGAAGGCAGAAGCTGCTGCAGATTCATGAAGCCCTGAGCCAGGATCCAGTAGATGTGGAGTTACTACGAAAGGCTGCCCAAAGCCGAGGGGGCCTACTTAGTGACCAGGTCCGGAGGAAGGTCTGGCCCCGGCTTCTGGGCCTTAGCCCCTATGACCTGCCACGCCATCCAGGTGTGAGAGCAAGGGTGTGAAGGGGAGGCCGGGAGAGAAATGAAAGGGAAACAGAAGTCAGCCCTAATTTATTCCCCAAATCTTCTCTCACCTTCCAGTTCTATACTCACATACCTGTAATGTCTGGAGGGAACAGTGACAACCTCTGGGCATAAAGACATAGGTAGAGCTCTAAGGCACTTCAGGAATCCTCTAGTCCAACTCATTTCCCAGCTCATATCTGAGCAGGAATCTTTGGATTTCAGTTTCCTTTTCTATAAAGTCAGGAGGTGGACTAGATGGATTATAAAACAGAGGATCAGAATATTATAATGAAAAGAGTCCCAGATTAAAAGATGGAGGACTTGAGTTCAGGTCTAAGTGCTGCTGACTTATTCTGCTTCTCCATGAAGCTTTTCTGGGTCTCATAGCTCGCATCTGTAAATTGAAGGGGTTATATCTGGTGTCTTCTAGGTGCCTTTTAGTTCTAATCTGTAATATTGTGATCTCCAACAAGTAGTCATCTGACTTCTCTGTGAAGATCTCCAGTAATGGGGAATTCCTTATCTCCAAATACAGAGCATTCTACTTTAGGACAGCTCAAAGTGTACAAATGTCTTCTGCTAGTGAGTCAAAATTTGCCTTTCTGTATCTTCTGGCCCCTGTTCTAGTCCTAATATAGGGCATTCCAAAAGTCATAGTGTAGTTTTACATTTTGAGAACACACTGCACAGAGTGGTAGAAAAATTCAGGAGAAATCTAGATCCAAATCTTACCTTTTTTTTTAAAAGCTTGGTTTCTTAAATGGAGACTAGAAAAACAATCTATATAACAAGAAAAAGAATTATATAGAAGAGAGTCTTAGAAATACTAAAATTCAAGTCTAGAGAGTCCAAAACTGTTAAATTATACAATTAAATCACAAAATTGATCTTCATCAATGGAGGTAGTTTCCATACTGGTAGTTCCTGGCAGAAAGGAAGGATGAAAACAAATATTAAGCACCTACTATGTGCCAGGCACCATTTACAAATATCATCTCATTTAATTCTCACAACAACTGTGGGAGGTAGGTGCTATTATTATCTCCATTTTATAGTTGAGGAAAATGAAGCAGATAGAAGTTAAATGATTTTCCCAGATGAGAGGGAGTTATTAAGTATTTGAGACAGAATTTGAACTCAGGTCTTCCAACTCCAGGCTTAGTATTCTATTCACTGAGCCACCTCTATCTAGCTATGGCAGTAAAATCATATAAAGATCCAGGAGAGTGAGAGTGTGTGTGTGTGTGTGTGTGCTGTGTCTGGACCTGTGATATATAAATGGATGGATAGATTTGGACAAAGAAAAATAGTACTGCACAGGTTGTTGTTAGGAGGAAATAAAATAAAAATAAAAAAGCATCTAATGTGCTTTCTAAATCTTAAGGCCCTCCCGCAAGTATCCATAGTTATTACCGTAACCGTAATAACCAGGTTATTAGTTGTGGAGCCATCTCAGGAAAGAGGAATTAGATTTTCTCTGTTGGACTTCAAAGAGTAATGCAACCATCAGGATCTCTAAAACTCTGAGCTCAACCACAAGGCCCAACCCAATATGTTACGATTGCCTTGTCTCATTATGTCTCTACTCAAGTTTATTTGAGAAGTTTCGGAAGATAGCTCATGTAGCTCATGACTAAGTCTCTATAGACATAGATAAAAGTATTGTCCTCCCTCCCCACCTCCTCAGACCTGATACAAGCACTCAAGGTAACCTGCATTTATTAGTTATGAGATGGCCTTTATTTCACGCCACAGAAAATACATAGGAAGCTTATACAGACTCCATCATGGATAACCATGAACTCAGTATCACTTTACTCTCAGAGGGGAAATGCATTTAGGGCTGTTAGATGGGCAACCCTCTTCCCATTGGTTCTATACTATTTGAACAACTCATACCGTGGGAGCAATATTATCCTAAAATGTAGTTAAATTTCATATAGCATTTTAAAGTTGGCAAAAGCACTTTGCAGAGATTATGTCATATGATCACCAGATACCTTTATCAAGTTTTCTTGTAGAGGATTTTCTGATAGAGTTGATATCCCACGTACTAACTGGAATTCTTGGCTTTGATGCAGACTTCCACTGAGAAATACTATGTGTATGGAGCTAAATTTCTAATGTGAAGAGATAATTTCCTGATCTAGGTTTTAACCAGCTTCTGGTTGGATATTTATAGAGAACTGGCCAACCATGAGTTCCATGTATATGCTGTCTTCCTGAGAAAACTACTGTACCTATGTGTCCTGTCTCTTAGGCAAAGATATCAAATTCCAGGCTTCAGAATTCTAAGGGAAGCCACAACTAAATTAATGTAATTAGGAAATATTTAACAAAATAAATAGAAATACAATACAATTGATTTTAACTTGTGGTTTTCTAGTTTTCTGGTTAGCTGATTTCCATTTTTTATTTGAGTTTGATATACTCCTTTAGACTGTGGGATATTGAATCTATCTATGATAATAATCATGAAAGGGATAAAGGTTATCTGTGATACCTGGAGAGCTGCAGTTAAAAGAGGAGCTGAGAGTTTGGAACTCCCCTTCAGGGTGTACCATCTTTACATGTGATCCTTTTGTCATTCCTTTATTTGTCCTTGGATGACTGGCTGTGAGAAAAGTTGGCTGATAAGGAACTTTGAAAAATGACTCCAGCTAAAGACAGGGCGATTTTTTGGTTGGGGGCAATTAGTTCCCCAAGATTGGGCCCATTCTCTCTGAGTCGAAAGCTTGGTGGTCAGGTGTTACATTACCCTTTGGAGCCCAATAGAAAATAATACCCCCTTCCCTATGACAGTATCACAGGATTAGGAATCTGAAGACCTGAGGTTTCTGATTTTAGCTACCTGTGTGACCTTAGGCAAAACATCCCTCCTGTTATCCTTACTTTTTTAATCTGTAAAATGAGGGTGTTGGATGTATTGATTTTGAAGTTTGACCACAGTTCTTAATGTTATGATTTTTAAGTACTTGAAGAAGTGATGAGATTATTTCCTCTTCTTGACCCAGTGCTTCTATATCATGTATTGAAGTCTGCTAATTAGCAATGGGCATCTGGGAGTGCTGAGGGTGGGCGGGATGACTTGAAATCTCGGGGCCTTGGAGGAGGGAAGGCCCTCCGACCCTGAACGCCAGCTTTCCCCACCTTTTCCTTCCCACAGGCCGAAGCTCGCTGCAGGATCACAGAGACTATCACCAGGTGCAGATGGATGTGGAGCGCTCCCTGGCCCACTTTCCCCGGGGTGAGGTGCCTGGCTTGGGCTGGGGACAAGGGCAGCCAGGGGGTGAGGGAGGCATTGAGCTCCGAGAGTCAGGGTGGTGCAAAACAAAGAGCCCTTGGTTTGGAATCCGGTGGACCTGAGTTCAAGTGTTTTTTTAGAACCCATGAGGCTTTCATCAAGTCACTTTACCTCAGTTTCCTCATCCACCCAAAGAAGGGTTTGGATTAGATGGGAGGGAGGGAACCCAAAGTGGGCCCCAGGACAGGATGTGGCGGTGACCGCTGCCTCTGTCGCCTTGTGTCTGGGCAGGGATGCGCCCTGAGCAGAGGGCAGTGCTCCAGGAGCAGCTGGTGGCCGTGATCCTGGCTGTGCTGAGCTCGCGGCCGGAGCTGCACTATTACCAGGGCTACCACGAAGTGGCGCTGGCCCTGCTGCTGGTGCTGGGGCCCCGAGCGGCCGCCGCCTTGCTGGACCAGCTCTCCATGCACCACCTAAGGTACCCAGGGAGTGAGGGGCCCGGCGGGGGCAAGAGCCTCCTGGGGACCCCCAGCCCAGGCCTGGGGATGGGGTGGCCCTTCTTGCATCAAGAGCCATGGGAGCACCCCCGATGTCACTGCAGAGGAACCGCAGGGAGGTCAGGTTGGGTAACGGCCCCCTGATGCCTGTGGTTCCCGGCAGGGACTTCATGGATCCCACAATGGACAACACCTGGCACATCCTGAACTACCTGCTGCCTCTGCTGGCCCGTGAGAGTCCTCAGCTACACAGTTTCATGGAGAGGTTGTTAGTGCATCCTTGAGCCTTGGGCAGGGGGAAAGGGATCGGGGGGCCAGAGCCCTGTGGGCAGATCAAGCATGACCTGAGACCTGTTGGGGGGCCGAGGGGCAGTGGGGCCCGAAGCTGTGCAGGGGAGAGAGGTTACTAGAAGAGTGGGATGGGAAGGTGCTTGCCTAAGGCTCCAGCCTGTTGGTGCCAGGGCCGAGGTGGGAACAGTCTTTGCCCTAAGCTGGCTGCTGACCTGGTTTGGCCATGTGCTGCCCGAGCCCACCCACGTGCTGCGTCTCATGGACTTCTTCCTGGCTTCTCACCCACTCATGCCCATCTATGTGACTGCTGCGGTACGCACTGACCATGGCTGGTCGGGCTGGGGAGGAGGGCGGCCTGGGATCGTAGTTGTACCCAGGGTCCTAAGTGAGCCTGGATGATGGGGAGGAACATACTGGGTGGTGGTCCTGGTCGGGGAAGTGGAGTCCAGGGCCTAACTCCAACCTACTACCTGTTACCTCCAGGTGGTTTTACACCGGGAGCCAGAGGTCTTAGCATGTCCCTGTGACATGCCAAGCCTGCACCAGCTGCTATCTCGCCTGCCCCAGCCATTGCCCACTGAGTCTCTCCTGGCACAGGCCCTGAACCTCTTTACCCGACATCCCCATTCCCAACTAGCCCAGGAGACCTCCATGAGGACCCATAGCAGGTAACCTACTATAGGCTGGGGGCTAGGGCTTGGGAGAGATCCCCAGGAGAATGGGGGATGGTGAGGCTTTTGGCAGGAGGGGGGGGGCCTTCCAGGGAAAGCACAAATGGAATGAGGAGGAGGCTGGTCAGGGAATGTTCATAATCCCAACTCAAGATGTATCATTGATTTCCCTACCCCATCCCCCCTCCCACTTCCCCCCAGCTTATCCATTGAAGGCTCCTTCACAGCTCTCCGAGCAGCCTCAGCACATCAGCGGCCTGACTGGGTCTTACAGAAGCAGCGGCAACAGCCAGGGTGCCAGAAGGCTTCAGGGAGTCAGGCTGGGCCCAGTACCCTGGTGAAAGCAGCAGTATGGGGTCTCTCAGCCACATTAGGGGCAGCAGCCCTGGCTATCACACAGACTGCATTGGGCTGGGGCCCTGAAGTTCTCTGGAAGATCTTCTAGATAGACTCATATCCTGTTGTGACCACAGTTGACCCCCAGACGGTGGACTAGCTATTATTGGACTGAGCACAGCTCAAATAGCCATAGCTGGACTGGTCAATCATGATAGCCCTGGCAACTGTACCCAGCTGGACAGAAGGACCTGAAGAGATGGCTGGGAAGGGAAGGTCAGACATTATTCCTTCTCTCTTTCCTTGACCATACCCCTCTCCCAACCCCCTATCACTCCCCCACACACAAGGAAAGAGTCACTGGACAGGGTTCGTCTGCAGATACTGCTGGGGGACAGAAGTGAGGAAACCTTTGGACCATTCTATCCATCTGTTTCCTTGGGGCAATGGTGAGCCATCATGATTTTGTATCTGGACTAATAAATTCATCACATCCTGGCTCCCTATTACCCAGGGAGTTCGTTGTTTTTATCCCTGGGCCAAAGCAACACAGATAGGCCTGGGGGAGTGGAGGGATTTATCAGTGACTTTGTGCCTCCTCCAGCTCCTAGAAACACTGCTTCACATGGTTAATTGGACATGGGAATCGTGGGGCCTGACTTTTCCACTCCTCCTTCAGGCCTGGCAATTGACATAAAATGGACACACTTTCAGTCTCCCAGACAGAAGGACAGTCAGACCCACAAAGTCTGGAAAAAGAAGCTGAAAGAGGTCTGACAAATTGAGGTGCAAGTAGAAAGGCAGATTAAAGAGAAAGGAAGTCTCAGAGTCCTAGGGAGGAGGAGCCCAGAGATGGAGGCAAATACATAAGAGGGAGAGGCAGAAAGAGCCAGACTCCAGAAGGAGAGTGACAGACAGAGGAGCTAGAATATGAAACCCAGGCCGGCCTCTAGCTGCCCTCCCTCCCAAAGGACCTGCTTTCCCTCAGAGTAGGGGACCCCAGTGTTGGAACACTGCTAGATGATAGGAAATTAAGTCTCAGGAACAGAAGCAGTTCTATCAAGAGTCGCGTTTATTCTCCTCTTGGAGGTGCGGTGCTCCGGGGAGCTGGTGCTATTGTGCTTAGGAAGGAGGTCTGTCCGTCCGTCCGTCTGTCCGGCCGGCCCCAAGCCCCCCGGGCCGCAGCCCCAAAAGCGGGGCATGAGGAGGAGTCAGGCGGAGGGGGAGAGGGGGACGGCCCACGTAAAAATCCCAGCCTGTTGGGGCAGGGCAGAGGGAGTATATACAAGGAGAGGGGAAGGGAAGGGAGTCATGTGCTGCAGAGGGGAACAGGGGGAGGGCACAGCTGCCCTGTCCCCTCCCAGCCCTAGCTCTCCCATTCACGCTGGGTGGCCCCGGGGCCTGTTGCAGTCAGTACAAAAACAGAGGTGCTACCTATACACGTTCCTTCTACCTGAATTTGCTAAGGTGGGATATTGTGCTGATTCAGAGATGGGGACTTGGGAAGGGAAGAGAAGGTGGGACCCATGGCTTTCCACGGTAGGACACGGGGCAAGGCATTGGGGAAAGGGGGCCCCCGGCCTGGCCCAGCGGCTGTGAGACCTGCTCACTGCTTAGGTAAGTAGGTAGACCATGTGTGTGCAAGCACAGAGGAGGAACACAGGGGAGGTAGGGAGGGGCCCAGGGAGGTTTGACATGTGTGTGTGTGTGTATGTGTGTGTGTGTGTGTGTTGTGTACAACCATGTTTGTGGGACTGTGGTAGTGTGTTCCTGGGCGTGTGTGTGTGTGTGTGTGTGTGTGTTCCTCTGCGTACAACTGCATTGGTGTGCCTGTGTGAGACTTGTCATTTGTCTGGGTGTCATACTGGCTGGAAGGCTGTCTGGCTGTGCTTGGGTATGGAAAGTGGGTGTGTAGCCCCCTTGCTCTATCACTGTGATGGAATGGGATTGGAAGCTCCCTGAGGGCAAGGACCATATCTTAGCTTCTTTTTATGTCTCCTTTAGCAGCTAATGCAGGCTTAGGCTCTGTGGGGTGTTTTATGAAGATAATAAAATCTTGGAGCTGAGTGAGCAGTAAATGGAGTGAAGTGAACAGTGGACCTTGAAGGAGGTGATCTCGTGAATCCCACCTCCAGCACTTACTAGCTGTGTGAGTTTCTTTACCTGTAGAACTAGTACAACACTTTCAGTACCTACTCCACAAGGTTATTGTGGAAAAACAAGTAAGACAATGTATGTATGTCAAGTACTTTGTAAACCACAAAGTTCTAGAAACAGCAGCTTTGATTAGCCCAGCCTGAACTTGAGCTGAAATCCCCTCTAGATTATCTCTGGGCAAACTCCATTTGAAGACCTTCAGTAATAGGGAATTCAGTTTTCACAAGGCAGCCACTCTCCTTAGGACAGTTCTAATCTTTAGAAATGTCTTTTTCCTCCTTTCAAAGGGAAATCTGCCATTCTATGATTGCAACCCCTTTGCTCCTAATTCTGCCCTCTGGAGCCAAGCACCAGTTGAGTAAATGAATGAATGTGTATGTGTATCCATTACCATATATCTGTGCCTATGTATATGGTAGTAATTGGCGGAGAGGGTTATGATGGGGTGTGTGTGAGGGGAGAAAATGTTGTGATTGTGTTCTGCTATACAATTGTGTCCCTGGGTGTATCATGGAATGATGGGTGAACCTAAGGCAGAGGAGCGGAGGTCCCTGCACTCCCCCAAACCCTCCTTCTGGGGTTCCTAGAGTTGGAAACCTCATCTCTCAAATAAGTTGGGGTGATGGCTATGTATGTAATGGGGTGTGTGTGTGAGGGGATTAAGTCTGTATTAATATTCAATTCTGTTTCTGAATCTCTGTTTCTCTTTTTCTATGTGTTTTTCTCTCCTGTCTCTATGTCTCTGCGTACCTCTGTGTCTGTCTTCCCTGGGTCTCCATATAGCTCAGTGTCACATCATTATAGAATTTCAGGCCTGGAAGGGACCTCAATAACCATCTAGTCCAATCCATTACTGAAAAAAGAATCCTTGTCCTCTATCTGGATCTAGGATCAAAGGATCACTGAACATCAGAGCTAGAAGGGTCCTTTTACACCATCTAGTACAATCTCTTCCCTTTGTAAAGGAGAAAATGGAAGCCCAGTTGCTCAAGGTCATACCCAGGACTGACAAGAATAGGAGTGCAGCCAGCCCCATTCTCCTGATTTGCTGTACTCATTCTATTACACACTACAGTGCCCCTTGGGTGCTCTGCGTAGAGTAGGAAAGCTGTTGCCAAGCCATCTCCTCCTTTCATCTCTTCGGGATTCTTTCCCATCTTTCTGCCTCCCTTTCACAGGAAGGAGTGGATTCCTCCCTGCCCCTTGAGTTTTTCAAACCTCTTTCTGACCATTACTGTTTGTGTCCCGATATTCTGACTAGAAAAGAGAAAGACAGATATGCATCATCCTCTCAGGCGACTGTAATCTCTGTGAGGGGTCATTTTCCAACACTCAGCATAGAGCAAGGGGCTTAACTCTTTATTGAGTGGTATTTTTTTTTGTCTCGTGCTCCCCCCCATGCCTCTTGCTATATTTTTTCATGTTCCCTTATTTCTACGTCTCTGCATCCTTGTTTCTCTGTCCTTAAGACCCTGTCCGTTTCCGTCTTCATGTGTACGTGTATATATGTGTATGTGTGTGTGTGTGTGTGTGTGTGTGTGTGTGTGTGTCCTCCGCCTCTCTCCCCAATCTGGGGTCTGTCCCTTGGTGGTCGCCTCCCCCGCCGCCGCCGGGCCAGCCGAGGGGGCCTTGGTTGGGGCCAGGGCAAGGGATTATTGGAAGGGTGGGATGGGTAGAGAAAGTCTGCGCGTATGGCCCCCGCCCACCTCGCGCAGTGTCCCTGATATCGGCGCGGGGCGGGGCCTGGGGCGGGGCTTGGGGAAGAGGGAAGTGGGGGGGTACCTGATTCTCTGTAACACTAGAGGCGGCGGCAGCTTCGCATGCAGTGCGCATTATTGCTCTATAGTCGGTATCGGACTATCTAAGGGGAGGAAAAGGGGAGGGGAAGGAAGAAGGAAGGGAGAGAGAGGAGCAAGGGGCGGGGCAGCCCCGAGGAAGGGAGGGCGGGGCTGCATGCAGTGACGTCACAACGGCGGCGGCCAATGGGGTGGGGCCCTGGGGGGCGGGGTCGCCGCCGAGGCTTTGGCATAGACGGGCGAAAATTGGCAACTGAGTGGGAGGTGGGGAAGGTGGGGCGTGAATGAAGTTACTGGGGGTGGAGTGGGGTGGGAGAAATCTATGTAAGGAGGTGAAGGTGGAGCTCCGAGGAGGGACGGGGCTGACGGACGGAACTCCGAGATGAAAGTTGAGGCCTGGGAAGGAGTGGAGCGTGTGGGGAGGACTTCTAGGAGGGGCGGAGCTCCGGTGACGAGAGAGTGCATGTGGGGGGAAAGAGCTGCCAGAGGGGCGGAGCTCCGAGGAGGCGGGGGGGGCGGGGCGGGGGGGTGTCTATCTTAGGAGGTGGGGGCGAGAAAGTTCTTGCAGGAACTTTCTCTTAGAAAAGCCCAGGGCGTGGGCCGGGACTGCCCGACCCGAGTGCAATCCATTCATCAACAAACATAAATAACAAATAAATTAACCCGACGCGCAAGAGACGCCCCCCTGAACCCCCAGGGCTTTACCCGCAAGGCGAATACTGAGAGGTGATGGGGGCGGGGGGTGTGGGCGAGGTGAGCGTCACTATTACAATTTGCCCCGCCTCCCCCAGGGACATTTAATGCCTTGGGGATTGGGGCTGGAAGGGGTGGGAGGAACCTAGGGCTGGGGAAGGTCGGATAAGTCCATGCGATCCGATATGCGTCATTATTATTCGTTATGGGGAGCAGGGACGGGGGACCCAGGTAGCTGGGCCGGAAGAGTTCGGATTTGGTGGGCGGAGGCAGGGCTGAGGTGGAGGAAAGGGAGGACGGGGTCCGAACTGACCCCTTCCAGGTCTGAGCTAGGGAGATGAGGGGAGGGGGCTTCCCAGTCCTCATCTCCCCTCCCCCAATCCCTAGAGAACTGTGGGGAGATTGCCCTCTTGCCTGTCCCTCTTTCTCCCTGGGGCTCCACCAAAGGGGAGGCTTTCTCCAGGGTCCTGCAATCCTCCCAGAGCCTGCAGGCAGAGGGGGCCGGTCCCTGGGTATTCAGCCTTAAGGAACCCAGGGACTGGGAAACCCGAAAGGTCCTGTGACCCTAGAAGGAGCCGCCACTCCCCTCCTCCAGCTATGCAAGGCCCCGAGGGAGGATAGGGCCCTTTGACCCTATTGCTGGGAAATAAGATGGTGGGATGGGATGTCCCTAGTCCCCAGCCTGTGAGGGGTCCTTATTGGAGAGGGCAAGAGGCATGGCGCCGCCGCCTCGGTAGCCTATTGCTTAAAAGAGGTGGACGGCGGCACCAAACCCAGTATCCTTTTATCCCCGTCAGCCAGTAAAGGCCTAAGGTGGCTGGGGGAAGGGCTGTCTCCAAGACCCTATCACTGAGGTGGGGGTGACACTTCCCCAGCCTGGGGGTCCTTCAGACAAGAGGGGCTTCCCTGGGCGACCCTATTGCCGAAAGAAGTGAGGGACACCCACATCCATTACCCAGCTTGGGGCTTCTTTTAGGAGACAGGCCAGGACCTTTCCAGGGAAACCCTGTTGCTGAATGATGGGTACGCCTCTTACCCAGGTCCCATCCCTAGTCTGCTCTACAATGAGGACAGAAGGGAGGGGAGGTCACCTATCGGGACCCTGTTGCTGAGTAATGAGGGGCTCCCTTTCTCCAGCCCAGGTCTCGAAAGGGGAAGCTAGTTGAGATCAAGGCAAGCCGCCTTCCCTATGGCCCTATCATTGAGAAGATACGGGGAGGGAGGCACCCTTTTCCTACCCGGGGTCCTAAAGTGGGGGGAACAGAGACTTTGCCTTCACCTTCCCAGGAGACCCTATTGCTGAGTAGTAGGGACAAAATCCTCCTCACCCATTTTCCCCAAAGTGGGGGGGGGGAGAGGAAAGAGGTCGCCTTGGGGGGGGTCCCCCTTCCCCAGTCAAGGGCCCCAAAGAGGGGAGACAGACATGAAGACGAGAAGAGGTTGCCTTGAGGGGAAGTGCGCCCTCCCCAGCCTGGGGTCCAGAAGCTGGGACAGGGGCAAGGCCACCTTTCCCTTCCTCGGGGACCCTATTGCTGAATAGTGGAGAGTGCTCCCTCCCTAGCCTGGGGCCCAGAAAAGGGGGCCAGAACGGAGGCCATCTTTTCCGGGGACCCTATTGCTGATCAGTTGGGAACACCTCTCTCCTCCCAATGCCTTCCAGCCAGATGCCTGGAAAGGATCCGAGGATACACCGCCTTCCTCTTCCCAAGGGAGGGGAGCCCTATTGCGGAGAGGACGGGTGAGGACCCCGGCTCTCCCCTCCCAGAACCCTATTGCTGCCGGAGGGATGAAGGGAGGATGGAGCTCCGGGAACGCCCTCCTCAGGCCCTAAGCGGGCTGAGAGGAGGCGGGCCGTGCACTGAGGAGGACGCCGAGGGGGGGGCGGGGCCGGGCGTAGTCGGGGGGCTGACGGTCCCTCCCCCACTTCCCTCCGCAGCTCCCCCTCCGTTGCTGCCGCCCTTAAAGCAGGCGGACTCGTAGTGTTTGTTGAGATAGGACTTGAGGGCGAAGGCCTTGTGGCAGCGCTTGCACTGGAAGTGCTTAAAGGCCGAGTGCGTTTGCATGTGTGCGCGCAAGTTAGAGCGGTCAGCGAACGCTTTACCGCAGTGCGCGCAGCCGAAGGGCTTCTCACCAGTGTGCGAGCGCATGTGGCCCTGCAACAGCCAGGGCCGGGAGAAGGCCTTGCCGCACACGCCGCACTTGTGGCGCAGATCGTGCGTGAGCAGGTGCATAGCCATGGCTGGCATGGACACGTACACCTTGCCGCACGTGGGACAGCGGCGCGCCAACTTGCTGTCCAGGCTGCGGTGCGTCTGCTTGTGCCGGCTCAGATTAGACGACGTGGCGTACGTCTTGCCGCAGTCGCTGCACGCGTGCCGGCCAGAGCGCGCCTCGGACCCCGGCCCCGCCCCGCCCGCCTGTTGACCCCGCCCCCCAGACCCCGCCCCACTCCCGGCTCCTCCTCCTGCTCCTGCACCGCTACTGCCGTCGGGTCCGCCTTGGGCCGAGGCTGCGCTGGCGCCCTTACGGCGAGATCGCCCGTCGGTAATGAAAAAGGAGTCTGCAGCGTACCCCTCGCTGACCGCCGCATCGCCGTTGATGTAGCCTCCTGCCGCCGTGGCCAGCTCCGGGCGCGGGGTGGGCGGTGGGGCCGAAGCAGCGGGCGGGCCCAGCTCTCCGCGGACGGCCGATGCGTACATGGGCTCCTGGGACGGGCCCTTGAGCAGGGATGCATCCGAGTCTGCGGCATCGTACACGGGGGGGGCGATGTAGTCACTGAGGTATCCTGCTGGGGGCAGGGAAGGCAGGAAGGCACGAAGAGACAGGCGCGAGAAGAGACAGGGGAAAGAAGACAGGGGGGTGGAACGACAAGTAGGAACAGGTGGAGGAGGGGAGAGACGGAGCCCAGAGAAAGATGGAGAGGAGGCAGATGGGGGAGAAAGTAAAAGGGCAAGGACACGGATACGGAGGAGAAATGGGGAGTCAGGCAAGCGGCGGAAGCGGAGTGCGGAGAGTGAAACAGTGGCAGAAAGGGGCCGGGAGAACACGCAAGGACAGAGGCAGACACACACAGAGACCCGGGAATGGGGGCAGGGGGGAGAGAACAAAGAGCGATCAGAAGCGGGAGTCACAGCGAGGTGGAGGAAGATGGGACAGAAGGGAAGACCAGAAGAGACATAGACACAAGGTGATACAGAAAGGAGAGGAGGCAAGAGAGGAGGGAAAGAGATGAGAAGGGGACTGACCAAATCTAGGCCCCTCCCTTCCCCCCCCCCCCATTCACTTCCCCTGGGGGGAGCAGCTGTGCTGTAATGATTCCCCCTTCAACCCGTCTCCCCATCCAATCCAAGGGAGCCTCAAGGTCGGGGGAGGGGGTGGGGAGGGTTGTGGTTGGGAGACTCCTAGCTTTTCCTTTTCTATCCTCTCTTTCTCCTCTCCCTCTTCTTCTTCCTTCACCCTGCTCCCTTCCCTTCCCTCCTCCCCCCTCCTCTCTCTCTCTCTCCCTCTCTCTCCCCCTCCCTCCCTCCCTCTCTGGGTTCTCCCCACTTCAGCAGTTTTGCCTGATTATGCAACACACTGCAGACGGCTGCTGCCTCCTCCTCCTCCAGGCATCAGCAGTGGCAGCTGCACAAAGCCCTGACTGTGGCCCCTGTGGTACCCCCATCCCCGATGCCTAGCCCTCCCCTAGTCCCTATCCCCTGGCCTCTTCCACCCACTCGCCCTAGGGCCAGGGGGGGGAGCTGAGGTGTTTGGGCCAAGTAAGGCTAAGGAGAGGTGGGGATAAGGAGGGTGGGTGGGAAGAGAGAAGAGGAGTGGCACAGTCACACTGCCACACACACATGGCATCATGCAGGCCACATGCCGTGTCCCTCAGAGTCGCCCACAGAACACACAGAGATAACGTCAAGCATCGATTCGGTGTCACAGCACGGCCGCACCCACCATCATTAAGCACATGGAGTCACCCACTCATCCTGGGTCATGCTTAGTATGGTTGCCATGGGGTCAGGTTGTGGACTATTCAAGACAGCCGAGAAATCACACGTACTGTCGCATACTCATAGGGCCACACAGATGGTCACGCATGTTCTTATACACAGAGAATCACCATCGTATTCACACAGGGCCACGTGTTCACCCATAGCCACATACATATACAGGGTCAAATATGGTCGCACGAAGATGGAGACACTTGTCAGTCAAAGTCAATCCTGTCTCACACATACAGGATCACCTGTGGTGATGCATCATTTGTAGATGAGATAACACATACCCACAACCACACATAGAGGGTCACAGATATGGTCACATGCACACTTGAGGTCACACAGGGTCACAAGCACATATTGGGGATTATACATAGTCACAGAATTACACATGCAGGTCCATACACAGTCACACAAGTAATATCTTAGGCACAGTCTATTCTCTCCCTGGCCTAGATCTAACAGTTGTCCTTGAACTTGTGTACCCTCAAACAAAGAGGCAGCTCTCATTTACCATAGACCCCTGTCTCCTCCCACTCCCAGATGTCCTCAACTTCCCTATTGGGCTCCCAGACCCTGCTCTCCACTCTTCTGCAGCCTCATATGTTCAGATGCAGCTTCCACAGTGATCAGATTCTTTCAGGACACCTCAGAGACATCTCTGCACAGGCTCATTCTTCTATGAGGTCTAATGGCTAAGCATCCACAGACCCTTTCCACTCCACTGGTACTGATTTCAGCCCTACTTCCCCTTCTGTCCTTGTTTCCCCCATGTCCTGATGGGGAGGGTCTGGGTTGCTTGTGTGACCATGTGTCTGTGTTTCTGTGCGTGTCCATGCATGTCAATGTGTTTGTCCCAGCTGTGTGTGTGTGTGTGTGTGTGTGTGTGTGTGTGTGTGTGTTTGTGTTTACCTCCCCCATCCTCACCTTCCAGGCCCTGGTTTCTAACTGCAGTTCCTGTTCCTCATCCCTGTGGCCTCCGTCCATTCCTGCCCCCAACCCTGGTCTGTTTTTGGTCCCTATTCTCTGCAACCAAGTTCCCTTTTTCAACCCTTTCATCCTTCTGCAGTCTTTGGCTTGCCCCATCCTCCTCCTGCTGCTGCTGTGGTTACAGTCTCTGGTGCCTATAGCCTTAGAACTCCCTGCACCTTGGACTCAGCTTTCCAACCACATCTCAGCCGCAGAATCTTTGATCTCCCCTTAACCCCTCATACTGTGGCCTCCTTCTAGTCCTTGGCCCTGAATAATATCCCCCACCCTGGACTCATCATGCTCTGCCCCTCTGGAGTCCCTATTGCCCTATTCTAGTTAGCCATATCTCAGTGCCCTAGAGACCCTGGCCCTATCTTTGGTCCCCCATGCAAATAAATAGTTAACCCCCCCCCCACTATATCCAAGGGTTATAAAGACTAAAAGCCTTGCTCTATGGAGCTCCCAGAGTCCCGGCCTCATATTTCATCACTCTCAGTTCGGATCCCTGGAGCCCTGACCCCCATATCTGATAACCCCAACTCCTGCCCCCCCCTCTTATCAGCACCTATGTCGCTCACGCCCTAGTCCTGGGAGCCCTGTGCCTTAACTTCCCGTACCCCACAGCCCTAAGCTCCCCACGTAGTGGTTCCTTTAAACTACAGGTTCCCACATCCCCAGTCATTTGGTCCCCCTCACCTTTCTCTGGCAGCCGGGTTCCGAGGTCGCTCCGTGCCCGGCCATAAGGGCCCTCCAAGTCAGAAGAGGAGAACGCATCAAGTTTGACCTTTTTGACCAGGAAAGATCTGGGCATGGTTCCTGCGGGGCTGTGGGGCCTCTGCGGGGCCAGAGGAAGGAGGGCGGCCCGGGCTAGGGCCTGGGCCGGGCGCGAGGGGGCTGCGGCCGCCGCGGATCCCCCTCACCATCCGCGGGGCGGTGGCCGAGGGCCAGGCAGAGCTGGGGGGCTCGTCTTCTTACACAGCGTCCAGTGGCTCTCTTCGGCCTCAGCTCCTCGCCAGGCCGCCGTGGCGCGCGCCGCCGCCTCCTCCTCTCCTCCTCCTCCTCTTTCTCTCCTCCTCCTACTACTTCTCTCCTCTCCTTCTCTCCTCCTCCTTCTCTCCTTCTTTCCCCCTCCTTCCTTCCTCCCCTTTCTCCTTCCGTCCCAGCCCTCGGACAGGAGTGTGTGTATGGGGGGGTCGGCTTTGCCCCCAGGTCTCCTCCCAGGCCCGGCCCCGGCCCCCCCGGGGCCCCGCCGCCGCGGCGGGCGGGCGGAGCGACGGTCCCTCAGTGGCCCCCCATAGCCCCGTGGGGCTCCGCGCGGCCGGGGCCGGGGTTGGGGCCGGGGCGGGCGGGCGCACGCTGCGCCTTTCAGCACCACGGCCAGCACCCGGCTCCGCGTCTCTAGCAGGGGCTGAGGCTGGGGCTGGGCCCGGGGGCTGCGGGCAGCCTGGGCTTTATTGTTCTGCCGGCGGAGCGGGCGGGGGGCTGAGGGAGGGGGCTGAGGGGCGGGGGCGGGGCTCGGCGCTCGGACAGCTCCCGCCGCCCGCGATCGCCTCGGTCTGCCTCTGCCTCGGTCTCTGCCTCTGGCCGGGGCCCGGCCGCTCACTTATAAAGCTGGAAAGGGAGGGGGAGTAGGGGGATACGGCGGAGGCGGGGCTGGGCTCCCCTCTTCCCCTCCCCCGGGGGCTTCCCCTTCAGCACAGCGAGTTCTGGGCTTGAGAAAGAAGAGAAAGGGGGGTGGTGGTCCTGATCTCCCCCGGAGGTTCTACAGATAAGAATACCCAGGCATTTGGGAGCCCTGCCTGCCCTGGGAGTCGGGGTCCTCGCTTCCCCTCCCCCTGGGCTGCGGGTCTCGGAGGCCCCGTGTCCGCGGGGGCGGAGGGGGGGGGGTGATGCTGAGGCAGCGGGACTGCATTGGGGCCAACGCGGCGCCCTCTGCCGCAGTCTCCCCCCCCACCCCACCCCCCGCCTCATTCTCGTCCGCTCTGGCCTCCAAGAAGCCTTGGACACCCTCTCTCCCTGCCTCAGGTTGGAGGAATTTTCCAGCCTCCCTTCTCCTTCCTCCGGAAAAGATTGGGACTTTTTTCTCTATTCACTATTATTATTTTTTATTATCTATCAAAGTAATATTTTCCTCGCCCGCCCGCTCTAAAGCCATACTGAGCTGGAGGCCTGGGAACCAAGGGGACAACACCCTCTCCCCCGCCCCCCACCCGCCCCATTAACGTCTCTCAGTCCCGAACTTTACAGGCCGCCCCCTGACGTCAGGAAGGGCCCTGCCAATGGAGAGGGGCGGCCTGGACCCTAGGAGAGGGGAAGTGGGGGAGGGTCCTCGTGCACAAAGGCCGCGCTCGGGGGAGGGGTTTATGTACACGTTCCCTAGAGGAGGGAGGGAGCCCACTCGGACCCAAGCCAGGGCCTAATTCCAACTCGATTCTTCCTTTAAATTCCCCAGGCCAGTTAGCCCCCAAATCATCCTGGATCTCTGTGAGTCCAACGGAGAGCCCTGGGCCTTCTGACGTGTGTGAGGGCGTGGGTGATGTTCCAAGGTCACGAACAGGTTTGAGTGGGAGGCCGTAGGGTAGCATCCGTATGGCTGGCTCTCAGGTTGGTGTGGTGCTTGTGGGGCTGCGACACATCACTCGCATCAGCGACCCTCGTGGTTGTGCGACCCTGATTTTGCGTGACATTGTGTGACTGTCACAAAGAGGCTCACACTACCCTATAGGCTGAGTGTGTGGCCCTGACACCGACTCGTACGACAGGGATATGGATGTGGGTATGAATGACACCGTGTATCTTGTGTGTGTGTGTGACCTTGTGTGTGACACCGTATAATTGGTACCAACTGTGGGATGTGATGTTTGTAGGCATATAGACTTAGATCTAAAAGTGACCTTGGAGGCCGTTTATTCTAACCCACTTATTTTCCCAAAAAAGGAAACTGAGACCCAGTGAGGTCAGGCTCCTGCTCCAAGCTCACCCCACGTAGGAAGTGGCAACACTGGAATTCGAGCTAAAGGTCCTGGACCCCAAACCCCGCTTTCATGACCCCACACACCACCTACCTAAACGACATCTCCTGTGTCTGCGACACTAACTTGCATCACTAAATCTGATTGTGTAGGACTGACGTTGTGAGATAGGGTGGGGTTGTCACCAGTTCTGTCACACTGTGTGTGTGACAGTGTAACAACCTTTTGAACAAACCTTCCGAGGTGTGCTTTAGAGGAGGACCCCTAACCTGAGTGCGCGTTCCCTGACGGTGGGCGCGCACGCAGCTGTGGGCCCAGGGCCCTAGGTCTGTAGAGCCAAGCAGAGGGGAAGTGCTGATCTCAGCTCAAACAGGCTCCGCCTTCATATTTGCATAATCTTTGGGGGGCGGGGTCGAGACTCGCAGCGGCTAGGTCTCCTTTCCCAGCCTGTGGGGCCTGATGGCCCAGGGAGCTACCCAGGGCTAGATGGGAGGGACTGGAGCACGACTGTGTGTGTCTACATGTTGCGTGACTGTCCACAATTTTGTGTATGCCTTGTCTGTGTGCGTGTGTGCGACTGTGTTGTGCGTGCACACGGGGATCACTTTGTGCCAGTGAGTCTGGGGAAGGGGGAGGAGGCGGGGTCCCAATGTCTTTGTGGCAGCCGGCTGGGCCTGGGTGGGGGCGGGAGCTGCGGGGGGACATTCATCTTGAGTGTCAGGCTGTCCCTAGGGGTGGAGCCGCCCCCTTATCTCTGCGCCGCAGCCGGGACCGGACGGAGCGGGAAAGGGGGAGTGGCGGGGGAGGCTCAGGGCCTAGGAGCCCGATTCATCTGGTCCAGGCCCGGGGTGACTGTGGGTGGACGTGAGAGTGAGTGTGTGAACGAGCTGAGGGTTGGGAGTAGGGGGGAGGGTTGGGGGCCGCAGCCGGAGAGATGAAGCCAATTAGCATTTTGATTGCGGGCCGGGGGCAGCCTGGGGGAGGGGGGGCGCATCTGGGCAGAGCCGCCTCATTACCGCCCACCAGCCCCCCGGGGCTGGGACCCAGGCGCCCCTAGCTCTCACAGCTAGCCGCCTGTCTTCCCCCCTCCCATGGTCTTCTATCCCATCCTTCTGGCCCCAACCTCTTGCTGATACCTCTGCTCCTCTCCTCTCATTCCCTTATCCTCCTGTCTTCATTCTTTTGTCCCCTAGCTCTGTGTCCTCGATCCTCTATCTTTGTGTCCTAATTTAGCTCTTTTTCTCTTTCCCTCCATCCTTCTGTTCCTCACTTCTTCTCTCCAATCTTCTCTTGTCCGTCCCTTGGATCCCATACTTGTCCCATCTTTCTAATTCCTTATCCTTCTGCCCTTATACCTCAGTCTCTCTGTTGTTCTGCTCCTCATCTTTCTCTCCTCTCTCACTGTGCCTTTCTTTCCTTTGCAGTTCATCTCTGTACCTCGTCTTCCATTCCTTCAACTTCAGATGAGCCTGTTAGCTCCTGCTGTATGCAAAACTCCCTTTCCCCTTTTACTACCATCTCCCATCATTATTTCTCTGTCTCTCAAATTACTCTCTCCCCCTTTATTTGTGCCTATGTCCCTATCCTCCACTGCTATCTCAAAGTTCCACCGTCTGTGGTTATCTTCTATTTCTCTGACACTTTATCTCTTTTCTCTCTGTGTCTCTGTTCCTCATTCCACTTATTCATTTGCGATCACTGAGCCTACATATCTCAGGCCCCTTTATCTGTATCCTTACCTCTCACCCCACCCTTGATTACTGTCCCTTAATTTTTGTCATCCTATTCATCTATCTATCCCTCATTTTTCTATTGTCAAATCTCTGTCCTCTTATCAATTTCCTTGCTTCCTTTAAATTCCTTGTTCCTGTCTCTATCCATCTACTTCCATAACTTCAGTCCATTTTCTCTGTGACCCATATCTATCTAATTCTCTCACTGTTTCTCTATTCCCCAAGATCTTTCTTTTTATTCTTCTATCTCTATCCTTGTTTCTTCCCATCTCTTTCCTGACCTACCCTCCATCTCCGTTATCTCATTCTTCTTTCCCTCTTCTCATCAGTGACTGGATAATGAGGTATGGACACATGTGTGTCAATTCTCTCCCCGAGGGAACACTTGGGATAGCACGTGCTTGGTGAGCCCCCTGAGTCCCTGACCCCCCGCTGGGAATGGGCAGCCGGCACTCGGGCAGGACGGACACAGCTGGGTTTAGGGCGCTGCCATCAGCCAGAACAGCCCAAGCCCAGCACACACATGCGGCCCCAGGTCAATTATCAGGCCCCACCCCCAAGCAAGGCTCCACAGACAGAACTCACTCCGACTCAATTACTCAGACCCCACCCCTTTTCCCTACCTCAATTATCCAGGCTGCTTCCTGTTCTTGTTTCAATTATCCAGTTCTCACTCCAGTCTCTTACTGACTCAATTACTTGGCCAGACAAGACAAAAAAGGAAAATGTTTGGAAAGGCTGCAGTACGTTCACTGTTGGTGGAACTGTCTAGCCCTTCCAGGAAAACAATTTGGAACTATGTCTCAAAACTAAAGGATCTCTACATGCTCTTTGACCACTACTAGGCCTAGATCACAAATAAACTTTAAAGAGATTTTTTTAAAAACCCTAAAATATACAATAAAAATTTATAACAGCTCTCTTTATAATAATAAGGAAGCAGAAATTAAGGCACTAGAGATTGGGGAATGCCTAAACCAATTGTGGTATATGAATACTATTTTGCTATAAGAAATAGAGAAAGGTGGTTTTAGAGAAACTTGAAAAGATTAAAATCAACTGATGCAGAGTGAAGTGAGCAGAAAAACAATTATTTATACAATTAAAAAACTATAAAGAAAACTTCTTGGAAAGACTAAAGAATTCTGACCAATGTGATGAACAACTGCAATTTCAGATGATTGCTATTGAAGCATGTTATTTACTTCTTGAAAGAAAGGCGATTAAAGTTGCAGAATGAGACATACTTTTTTTTTGGACAAAGACAGTATGAGAATTTTTGTCTAACTAGAAGGATTTATTGCAAGAGTTTTTTTGTTTTTGTTTTTTTTCACTTAGGCAAGGTTGGGAGATGGGGACTAGGGATAAAATGGCCAAAAGGTATGGGAGCTTTACTGGAGCATTAAAAAAATAAACAGAAGAAAGCAGAATACTAGAAAGAATCACAAATGAACAGAACAACTTGGAAAGTTTCATGTTGAATTTATTATATTTTAAAACAAAAGCAACATGTATATAATAGAGATTCATTGTTCCATGTTTTCTTTTTTTGTTCCATGTATATGAAAATGCTCATTTTATAAAATAATTGTTAAATTTGGAATAAAAATAAATTCTTGTAAAATGAAAATAAAATCTAGAGGTTTAGAAAAAAGATCAGTAACCCAAGATCCTGACTTCTGAATTGTCACTCCTTATTCAATCTTGTAAATCCTGAATTCTGTCCCTGGGTCAATTATTCTGATTTTGTCCCCAGTTATTGGGACACTCAGCTCAACTCAGTTTCCTAGAATATGACCTATTTGTCCTTACCATTGACTCAGTTTTCTATCACTGATTTTATTACCATTTTCTGGGAATTTTAATTTCTAATGTAGTTAACAAATTGTCACACAGAGACCAAATCCCCTGGCATTGGCCTCTCACAGATTGACTGATGCTACCTGGTCTCATTTTCCTCCAGAACCCTTTTTTTACTTCCCATACCTCTCTTGCACAAAGAGAGATATCTATAGGCATGAAAATTAGGAATTGGGGAAATAACTACAAATGATAAATTTCCTATCACTAGAGATATTCAAGCAAAGCTCTGGATATGTGTTTGTTAAAGAAGCTATGGAAGAAATATCTATAATTCTTGGAAAGATTGACAAAACTCAGTTTTCCATTTGTAGACTCTCCACCTAACACAAACTCATTTCTCCCTTTTAGGAGTCAGTGAGATGGCTTAGCATCCCTCTTCCAGGCAGAACTGGAGGCTAAGAAGAAGATATAGGCATGGACTCAGCCTTTCTACTGAGATCATAGAATTTAGAGTTGAAAGGAATGTCAGAGACTATGGAATCTAACATCTATCTATCTATCTATATATATATATATATATGATATAATATATTTGGTTTATTTTTAAAATATATATATATGTGTGTGTATATATATATATACATATATATATATTTAAAAAAGAGTAAACCAAGATTGAGAAGGTAGAAGGAACTTAGCTAAGGTCAAGCAGATAGTTAAAATGTCAGAACTTGAACTCAAATCTAATCTTCTGACTCCAAGTTTAGAGCCATTTTCTCTATGCCCAATTGTCTATTTCTGTCTGTCTTTATATCTCAAGCTTTGTTTCCCTCTGGGTGTGACTTTGTTTTAGTCAAGCACATTCTGGTGGATGTATGTATTATGGTATAGATCAAGAAAATAACTAGACTTGGAGTTTTGTTCCTGATTAACTTAACCTGGATCCAAGTGGGTAGAATTCTAGGACTAACTTGGCAATTATTCCCTCAGTGGAATCATAAATTTGAAAGCTCATATAATAAAACAGTACAAAGATGAAACCAGCTGCCTTCCCATCATTGGAGATCTTCAAACAAAAGTTGATAAAGGTTACTGTTGCTGCTCATGTATGTTTTGGACTATCATACTTTTTCAGTTGCTTTTCATCCCTGAGATCTTTTGGGTCACTCTGTCTCTGTCAGTCTCGATCAGTCTCTGTGTATCTGACTTTCCCAGACCTCAGCCCAATGCCATATCTGCTCATCTTGAATTCTTTTGTCTCCTTGATCTTTACCTCTTAGTCCTTCAGAGACCCCTGCCCCTATCTTCTTCCTTTCATTTCTTCTCCTCCTCTTTTTCTGTTCCTTCTCCTTTTTTTGATTTTCTTCCTTTTCATCATTTTCTACTCCATTTTTCATTTTCTTCTCCCCACTTTTATTCTTTTTTCCTCACTTTCCTTCCTCCTTTTTTTCTTCATTTTCTTTCTCTTCTTCTTTCTACTCACGACTTCCAATGGAAAAGAACGATAGGTATGAAGCTCATGGTTATTTTACCTTTTTAAGGATAAGGGCAGGGATAGGACAAACCTGCTGAGCAAGGGTTTGGGATTTGTATGAGGGAAAAAAGCTTTGCTTTTTCTTTCCCTGGCTGATACCAGTTTTAGATAGCAACTAGAGGGAAACTCATTCCTGTAAAGTTTAGAAACTCTTGCTGCTTTGGAAGCTTCAGGAATGCCATACTCAGACACTGGATGTGTGTGTTGGGGGGGAGGGAAAATAGGGAGGAGAAAATGTCTCTTGGTATAGAAATAACTTTATTGAAGAATAATGCCCCTTTGTGTGGGAGTGGCTTGGACTCCCTAGGGTCTCATGTGAAATATCATGACAAGTGGTGCTATTTGGTCATGGTGATAATACTGGGATAGTGGTAGGGCACACGGAAAAAATCACATGTGCAGCTGCTTGAACCATATAACACTGGATATAACTCTGTTCCTCACATTTAGCTTGTCTAAATAGGAGCTCCTCATCTCTCCCCCAAAACCTTCCCTTTCTTCTTTCTATTTCTGTTGAAAATATTAATATCAGATTGGTAGTCTGCTAACTAAAAAGTCTACATTACTGACTTTCTTTCATCCTTTTGTCCTTAAGTGGCCTCTTGTCCTTGGCATGTCTCTCAAATTATCTACTCAGTTTTTCCCTATTTTTTCTTTTCCTTAGCACCAACTGAGAAATGCAGACCACTATTTCTGAAAGTCCTCATCACAGTCTTGATCAAAACACTGATACTTTACCATTAAGAATCTCTAAAAAAAAAAAAAATAAGACATCACTGTCCTAAGAAAAATACATATTTACAGGAACTCCCTGTATATATTTCCATAGAAGTATATCCTTCTTTATAGATTTCCACAGTATACTTCCAAGACTAAGAAAGTCTACCTGCTTTCCCCAGGTCTCAGTGCTGAACCAGTCAAACAGCAAGTCTCAACTTCACCTCTAATGCTGGCCATGGTGCTGACTGACTTTCTAATAATATAACCAATGCATACCATTTTCTAGGTAGCTAGGATGACTTCTCTCCATAAATTCAAATCTAGCCTCAGACACTCATTAGCTATGTGACTTAGACAAGTTCAGTAATCCTGTATGTCTCAGTTTCCTCATCTGTAAAATGAATTAGAAAAAGAAATGGCCAACCAGTATCTTTTGCCAACAAAACCTCAAACAGGATCATGAATAATAAGACAATACTGAAAACAACTTAACAACAGAAACCATCTTATAAGATCCTGGCTCCCTCCTTTTTCTTTCTAGGAGGAGGGATATATGATTTGGCCTCCTTACATATACTAGAGGAGAAATTGCCCACCCAATAAGATACTGGACAAATCCTGAGTTTTGTTGAAGAAATTGATCATATTTAATCTGGAGAAGATTGACTGATATGGGTTAAATATTTCAAGTGAAGTCATATGGAGGAGAAGGGATATAATGTGTTATGTTTCGCCCTTGAGGTGAAAACCAGGGACAATGGGTAAAAGTTACGAGAAGGTAATCTTAGGTTTGAGATCAAGAAAAACTTTCTAACAATTAGGAACTGTGCAAAAGTAGAATAAAGTGCTCTTAGATGTGGTGAATTATTTCTACTTGAAGATCTCCAAGCAGAGGTTGAATAGCTTGTTAGATATGTTATAAGAAGGATTCCTTTTATGTAACATGTTGGGTTAGATGGTCTCTAAAAATCTCTTTTAACTCTCAATTTATGTGATTCTATAGAGTTGCTTGTATTTTAATGGTTTTCTATTGTTGATCAAACATCTTTTTTAGTGTTGGCTATCCTGCTTATCTGAAAGCCTGCACTGCATACCTCAAGAGTCCCACGTTGAGAATTTTCTTCTCATCTCTTTTTTCTTGCTTTTTTTTTTCTTAAAGGGCTGATTAATGCTGATAGCAACCCCAGCCCCTGCTGTATTTTAAGGATTTTGTCAGAAGCAGCAGATTGCTAACAGTTATTTGGTTATATGGTCATCTTAACGAAGTCCAGCAAAATTCCAGGTATAGAATATGTTGCTAATTGATCTGTTAAGTCCTCAGTTCTGAAAGACCCCCATAAGCACCACCTTCTCGCAGGAATAAGGTGAAACTTGCTAATATGAGTTAATATGGATCAACCACTTGCCCTAAAGACATTCCCAGCACAGATGTAGATGCTTATGGAGGTATTGTACGTTTAAGAAGTGAGCAGCTTGATTGTGGAAAGGGGTCAGAAAAAGTACTTTTGCATGAAAAATATGAAATAAGTCAAGAAGCAGATAAGTAGCACAGGAATAATATATTGGATTGTAAGTCAGGAAGACCTGAGTTCAAATCCTGTTTAGACATCAGTTTTCTAACCCTAAACAAGTCAGCCATAGTTTCTTCCTGTGTAAAATATAAATAATAATCATACCTACCTTGTAGCATTATTGTGACACTTGAAAGAAATAACACATATAAAACAAACTTTCCTCTCTAAAAATACTATTTGCTATATGGGATGGCTCTCTAAGAGGGAGAGGAAGGGATATTTGGCATAATTATGATAATGTAAGAAACAAAAGATTTCAATAAAAACTCATTTTCAAAAAGAAATAGATCTACCTGAAACAATATAAGGTAATGTCGCTTTCATAGATGAATAGTTTGTTAGTTTAAATGGTCAGGAAAGACCTTTGTTTAATTAAAAAGTGCTAAGTTCCATGTGTAAATGAACGATTTTCCAATAGAATTTAAGTTTAGTTTCCCAAAAGGGCAGAAAATAGGTTTCTGCACAAATAAAAACACCTAAATCACCTTTTAAAGGATGTAAAGTGATTCCCCTTTCATAGGTGAATGGTTTCATTCTGAAAAAAGTGGTATGAAAATGATTTTATGCACTTCAAACATAAAATGAAAGTATAAACAAACACAGATTTCAGAGATGGAGAATGTTAAGAGGACCAGAAAGGCAGAGGATACAGGACATTGTGGTCTCCTTGCTCATTTCCTTATGAGATGATTACAAAGTGATTGTTGGTTTAATTAACTAACAGAACTGGAGAATTTGTTCCTTTTTTACTTCATGAGTGAAAGGTGAGTCACTGATTACTAAAAGGCTTTTATTTGAGCCATTAAAAACAGTGAAGTGAGGAAGGAAAATCTGGTAGGAATGGTCAAGAATAGACAAGTGAGAACTCAACAGGAGGCAAATCTGGTTAGCTACTGGAGCTATGAAGAAACCAGCAGAAAGGCAAGAAGGTATCAGTTAACAGTTCTTAATTGCCTGGGGGAAAGTTGAGTCTTATTTGAAGATACCTGAATTGTCTTTTAGGGTTATCTAGTGTAGAGGCCTCTCAGAGGTTCCTGTAGCAGAAAGGCAAAGGACAAGATTTGCAGTTGATTTGCTGTTGAATCAGTTGACTAACAACTGATTGAACTTGGTAGAATCCTGGTGAATAAAGAGAGATGGTTGGACTTGTTGTTTGCTCAGAGACAACCAATCTGATGAGCTTTGAAGTACTCTAGCTTAAAGGGAAATGCTGGCCAATATAATAACACAACACTTTCTCAATCCTCTTTTAAGAATGATTGTAAATCAAAAGTAAAAAAAAAAAGCTCAGCAGTGCTACATCTATTTGAGATCAGAAGGAAAGAGGATTTGCCCAGACCGAAAATAATGAGGATGAGGAGGAAAGCAGCTAGCACAGAAACTGTTAGTTGTGGAAGATTCCTATGTGGACCAATAATTGTTAAGCCCTCTGACTCAAAGTTGTTAGTTAATCTGTTTTCATAACAGGCCACTCTCCCCACATAGTCTGAGAACATATGTGGGAGAATATAATCTAGGTTGATACAGAAAACTGAAGTATTCCTTTCTGGGGCAAAAAATGGATAATTAATAATTAACATGCTAATCTTTAATTTAGCATGTTAATTTACATGTTAACCTTTAAATTTAATTTTCATGTTAATTCAAACCAAACACTTTCAAAATAAATATTATTTCATTCTACTCTCCACAATTCTATGAGGTAGGTCATTCGACCAGCATTTATTAAGCACCTACTATATGCTAGGTATTGTGTTAAGTTTTGGGGTTACCAAAGAAAGGCAAAAACAGTCCCTACCTTCAAGATGCTTACACTCTAATGATAGAACAACATGCAGATAAGTATGTGAATATAATTTATGTACAAGATATCAATAGATATAAGTGAAGGGCCATCTTATAGGGAAGGCATTAACAGTGATGGGAGAGGGGAAATAGTCTCCAACAGGAGATAAAAGAGGACAGGAAGTAGAAATGAGAAGGAAAACATTCTAAGTTTCATATGAAATAAGATAGGAAGTGGGCCAGGGTAGCTGGTCCATAGAGTATATGAAGGGAAGAAAAGTGTGAGAACACCTGAAAGGTAGATAGGAACCAGAAAATGGAGAGCTTTATAGGTCAAAGATCCTGTGGGAAGTTTACTGAGTAGGGAAATGGCAGATATGGTCATATCTACTTTTAAGGAAGGTCACTTTGGCAGCTGAATGGAGTTTGGTTTGGAGTAAGAAGGAACTTGAAGAAGGGAGATAAATCAAAAGGTGATTGTAGTACTCCAGGAATAAGAAGATGAAGGTGTGTATTAGGTGGTGGCTATCTATGTGGGGGGAAGATGACATATACAAGAGATATGTTCAAGCAAGAACAAAACAAGATTTGGCAACAGATGATAAACTATGTGTGACTGTGAGTAATGAGTTGAGAATGACTTTGAGAATGAAAGCTTCACATTTATAGAGCACTCCATTTCCTTCTTGTGTTCTTGTTCATACCTTTCACCATGACTAGAACAACCATATATGTTTATTTTTCTTCTTAAGGTCCAGGTCTGGCCTAAATCTTTTATGAAATATTTTATTGATCTCACTTGCTAAAAGTGATCTCTTCCTTTTCAGATTTTTCACAGTACTTGTTTTGGATCTTTTGTTTGCATTTATTGTATCAAGCATAACTTCCCTGAGAACATCTTCCTTCTGTTTCAGGGCAGAAATATTTCCTGTCATTTTTAGAAGAGGATTTTCGTTTTCCAAAACTCTAATATTTTGACAAAAGAAGTGTGGGGAAGGGAAAAAGAAAGACTCTTTCAGCTAGAAACTCCAGGAAGGGATGGAGATGCAAGGGATTTAGCAGAGGGGCTAAGTATGAGTCCTAAGTGGTCAAGAAGTGGTCCACGAATCTCTGGATCTCTGCCAATATATAATAGTCCTTCTTTAGGCCTCAATGCAAAGTATAGTGAACATATTGTATGTTGAAAAAGATACTGACAAATTAGAAGGATGGACCAAATGTCATAAGATACAATTTATAAGAAATAAAGGTAAAGTGTTACATTTGGGCTTAAGGAATCACTTATGTAAGCCATAGGTTGGAAGTACAACTGATTACAACAATTTCGGTGGATTGTCAGCTCAATTTGAGTCAACTGTGTAACATGGTGGCCAAAAAATAGCAAAATCAATTTTAGACTTCATATAGAATGGTATGGTGACCAAAATAACAGATTTTAAAAAACAGTAGTCTCCAGATTTCTGTTCATGTACCTGTCTGTCAGCAAAAATGAATTTTGAGCATGCATCCCAAATACATGCATATTTATTTACAATTTATAAATTACATTATAAAACATGCACCAAAGATGCTTTTTAAAAGATGAAATAAATATAAACATGCATAAAATAAGGAAGAGTGAAAAGAACAAAACCAAGAGAACATTGTATATGATAACAGCAATATTGTTCAAAGAACAACTTGAATGATTAAGTTATTCCGAGTATTATAAATACTCAAATCATTTACAAAGGATCCATGAAGGAAGATGCTATCCACTTCCAGGGAAAACTGATAACTAGAAGTATGCATAGTATGGTTATGCTTGTGTCTGTGTGAAATGGTGACCTTCTCTAGTTTGGATTGGGAAGGAAGGAAGGGAGACAGTATGGAATTTAAAATGTAACAAAAAAATCAAATTAAATTAAATAAAAACCCCAAGTTTTTAAGCATGCAGTGATAAAAATATTTTATATATAACATCCTCATACAATGCTCAGCCATAAAAACTTAGTTTTTAAATGACCTGTTAAATAAGATGGCTTCATACAATTATTAGCAAGTATATTAAGATAAAATATGCATTTAGCATATTCCAGACACGCAGTAAATATTTATTTAATTCCTATTGACTAACTGGCACTTAAAGCAAGGCTCATATAAATGATAGCAGATGAAAGTTTAGACTTCTAAAATTCTTGATCATTTTGAATTTTGTGGGATCAACCTCTGATCTGATTAAATCATCATTTTTAAATCACAGTATGGTTGAAGAGTTAAAAGGAGAGAAGTGAGAACTGTTGTTTTTTTGGTTCATCTGTGATTCAACAAGTATGATCTTCAATCTGAGATTTCTTTGCAAGAATCTTTCAAGTCGCCTGTCCATTTTGTGAAAATTAATATAGTTAAAATTAGAGAGCATAATTCATCATTTAACTGAACGCACACTACAAAACATTAGAAATGAATGAATAAGCAAGAGCACAACAATGTTCTGAAATCCTTGTTCTTTTCTCAGGATACCTGGTATACCATATCTGATATCTGACCATATAATAGATACAATGATCAAGTGAGAGCACCAGTATCAACTTTATATGTTAAATATTAGTAGATTAAAAAATAAATTAGATTATTCTCTCCCTGTACCACAAATCTTCTTAGTCTAAGTGCTTTCCCTCTAATAGTTATTTCCTATTTATTTTGTATATAGTTTGTTGATTTTATTTGCATCTTGTCCTTGCCATTAAGGTGCAGCTAGATGGCACAATGGATAGAGTTACTGGGTCTGGAATCAGGAAGACTCATCATGTTGAGTAAAATCTGACCCAAGATCCTTAGTAACTGTATGATCCTAGGCAAGTCACTTAATCCTTTTTGCCTCAGTTTTCTCATCTGTAAAATGAACTGGAGAAGAAAATGTCAACCTACTCAGGTATCTTTGCCAAGAATACCCCAAATAGGGTCATGAAGAGTTGGGCACTACTGAACAACAACTTCATCATTAGATTGTAAACTCCTTGAAGGCAGGCTTTGTCTTATCCCTCTTTTTGTATTCCCAATACTTAGCACAGGGTGCATCTATCCTGCTTGAGATCACTGATGTAAACATATAGACCATAGCAAGATTGTTGTTGTTGGTAAGTAGTTTAAGTTGTGGCCAACTTTTCATGACCCCATTTGGGGTTTTCCTGGAAAAGGTACTGGAGTAGTTTGCCATGTCCCTCTCTATCTCATTTTTCAGATGAGGGAACTGAGGCAAATAGAGTTGTGATTTGTTCAGGGTCACACAGATAGGAAGCATCTGAGGCCAGATTTGAATTGAGGCCTTCCTCACCCCAGATCCAGTTGTCCTTATTGCACTGTTAGTATCAATCTTTAGGATGGAAAATGCCTTCTGCAATCAGATAAAGAACCAAGGAGTCTGAATGAGGATCAAAGCAAACTCTTTTCACTTTTTTTTTGTTCTTGTGGTTTTTACTTTTGTTTTGATTTTTCATAAATATGACTAATATGGAAATATGTTTTCAATGATTGTATATGTATAACCTATATCAGATTGCTTACTGTCTGGGAGTCTTGGAGATAAGGAAGGAATGGAGAAAAAAAATCTCAAAAAAGATCTCAAAATCTTATAAAAGTGAATGTTGAAAACTATGTTATGGAAAAAATAAAGTGAAAAAAATAAAATTAATTTAAAAAAAGAAATGAATGAATGCCAAGAAAAAACTAGTGTCAATCTTAATTTAATCAATCTCAAGAAGTACTTAAAGTACTAGTGCAGTAAAGGTTTGTGCTTGGTAAAGTGAATACTCAAAGGGATCTATAATCTCATTTATTTGGAAATTCTCTCCATTGATGTAGATTGCACCTAACCATGATGTACGTCCTGTGGGGACCTTGGTCCATGTCTCCCCATAAGTATTCCAAAGGGGATCTATCCAAACCTTCTGTACTTCCCCCAGACGTTGTGAAGTACCAGTAAAGCCCTCCAGTTGTCATTCTTATTTTTCCTACAGAACCTGTCCATTTTCTTTTCTTCTCACAGTTCCCAGATTTTGACCCTGTCCTTCTTTGGATGCCTCATTGATTCTATGTTACAATCTACTCATATCCAACAAGTGTTTCTCCATTGTTCTCTGTGAGATATTCATTTTTAATTCTTTGGAGACCATTGTGTTTCAGACATATAATGACACTGTTAAATGTTAGTCTTAAAAAGATGAACCTTAACTTTCATAAAAACTCTAAGGTGAGTAAAGAAGCTTTGTGATTCCCTGAAGTTAAGCCTACTCCTATTCAACTCTGATCCCAAATCATTGTCTGGTTCCAACTAACTATACTATATAGTCTATATATATGGTCTATATATAAAAACATCAATAGACATAAACATTTCCTATAGAAAATAGAAAAAGAGGACTGCATATGAAATAGTAAATCCCAATTCCATACTACTTATTTTTAAAATTTAAATAGATTTTTATTGATTTTGTTTAAAAACAATCTCACTTCCCCACTCCCAGAGATCCATTCCTTAAAACAAAGAATTTGTTTTTTAAAAAAAAAAAGCAAAAGAGGAAGAAGAAAATAAAAATTAAACAAACCTGATTACTACTGTGAAAAAAAATTTTAATATACAACATTCCATTCTTATAGAATGCTTTCACTACTGTAAAGGAGAAGGGGAAACATGTCATATCTCTTCTTTGAGGCCTTGATTGCTGGGTAATTTTGTAATAATCCTTTTTACTTATTTTATGGTAATCTTTCTAATTACATTATTGTAGCCATTGTATATTGTTTTCTTGGCTCTGCTTCTTTCACTTTTCATCAGATTGTTTCTTTCCATGCTTCTCTGCATTTGCCCTTTTCTGTCTGTCTTACATAACAGTTATATTTTGTTACATTCACATTACCAACTTGTTTCTCCATTTCTCCAATTAATGGGCATCTATTTTATTTCCACTTCCTTGCGACTACAATAATTGCTGGTGTATGTGGAGACTATCTTCTATAATGATGATTTCCTTGGGGTATCTATCTAGCAGCAGAATCTCTGGGTCAAAGGGTATGGACATTTTAGCCAGTTTATTTACAACACTAGATTTTAAAAAGTATATTTGGAATTTAACATGGTAGTGCAACATTATCTGCTGCTCTTTTCTTCCTTCTACTTTTTTTTTTTTTTTTTTTTTGGTAGCCTACTAAAAGTCCTGGGAAGTGTTGCTGTCCTAGCCAAAAAGAGGCTGAAGGATACTCTTCCTTCATTTGGGGAGATTTGGGAAAGAGAGAAGGACCTTTTAAATGTAGAAGCTATCTGAACAGCAGCCAGCAGGAAGGGGGATGAAACAAAGGTTAGCTTTAGCCTTTTGAACGCACCCTAGATTTCCTGCCCAGCAGCCAATCAACAATTCATGTCTTCATTATATGGTTAGCAGACTGGAACCAATTATGGGATATCTACTCATGCTCCAAATTGGGGAGCAGGGCACTTCCATCACACATTATCAATGTCCTTCCAGAAATAGGCTCCCCAGCCTCTTCTGTGTGAAAATTACAGCCCTACTCCTTACGCTTAAAAAACAAAGAAGGGCTCCAATGTGAAAACAGTAAAGAAAAACCATCTGGAGAAACAGACTAACTAACTTGTCACAAAGTTGAAGGGTAGTACAATATTATACTGAGGAAAAAGAGAACACATGGCTAAGAAATAAATATAAGCCCGGGATAACTAATAATGAGAAGCACAAATCAAAACAAACCTGAAGTTTTATCTCACATCGTACAAATTAGTAAAAATGACAATATTTAATAATAGAAGGATTGTAGTATGATAGGCACAGTAATACATTGTTTGTGGATCTGTGAAATGAGGCAACCATCTTGGAAAGCAATTTGGAACTATGCAACTAGAAGTGATTAAAATATCTATATTGTTTGAATTGTAGACTCCATTACTGAATTTCTGACCTAAAAGCCATCAATAAAAAGAAAGTCCCCCTATACACTGAAATATAGCATTACTTTTCATGATAGCAAAGAAATGGAAATAGTAGATGCTATCAAATGGAGAATGACTGTATTGTGATAAATTGTAGTAAATGAATGTAATCAAATATGATTATGCTGGGAAAAAAAAAGATGTGTGATAAATGTAGAAAAGTATGGGAAATCTACATGAAAACATGATGCAACCAGGAAAACAACATACACAATAACTATAATGTAAATGAAAAGAACACCCACACGCATAACACCCCAAAAAATGAATGTATCAAAATTACAAAGATCCAGTAGAACTCAAATGAAAATACATGAAAGGTCACCCTTCGAAACACCACTTTGTGGAGGTTGGAGGTCCATAGACATTACATATTGAACATGTTTTTAAACTTTTTAAATGTATTGATCAATTGTGCTGATTTTTTTCCTCTCTTAAAAAATAGTGTCATATGGGATAACTCTTGGGGTAGGACAAGGGAAGGGATACATGAGATACTATAGTGTGGTAAGAAATAGAAAATATAAATTAAAACTTATTAAAAATAAAACAAAATAAATGAAGTCATTTGCCCAGAACATAAAAAATAGAAATATGAGGTTCTTTCCAAAAAAGAGGAAATATCTGCTTCTCCTCCAAGGAATTATGATGCAGATTCAGACTTGATCATCCAGTAAGAATTGGATCTGTTAACAATAATAGAGATGTCATCCCAGGGCATGTTTGCCAGGATGTGATAGTCAGCTTCCCAAGATTTATTAAATTGGATGACTATGAGTTTTGATGATTCACAGGAGAGAAATGATACTGCCGGAAGACTTTGGCAAGAAATTGGGGACCTTAGGGGCACAAGTGGTTTGCACAGCTGAACACTGAAGACAAGAGCTTAGGAAGTATTTGGAATGTGAACAGCTGGTTTAAAAGATGTTATGAAAAAACAGGTCTGGATTTCCTGACCATGTATTAAATGGGAAAAATGCATCCCCAAGCCAAGAACAGAATGAACCTAACAAGGGCTAGTTAAAAAAAAAAACAAAAAAAAACCAAAAATTAACTGGAGTCTTTTTGACCTATTCATAAGGGCTTTAAATTTTTAAAATATGACACTGACTTATTCATTCATAAACACAGCCATCATTGGGTTAAATATCCATCCACCCTAAGGAGTTTTGATTAGCTCAGAATGCAACATAACAGCCACCAGGTGGCACTCTATTCGAACACTCAACCTAGCCTGGTTATTAGGTGTAAAAGCAGTATATACTAGAACTTTAGTTTATTTTAAAAATTAAAAATTAAATTTATGACAGAATTCTATTGTCTAAAGTTATTGGAGTCTCTTGAGGGCAAGGACTTAATCAGTCTTCCCTGAAGACCTAACTAGTTTCAGTATGGTATCGTAATTCTCTGAGAGTAGATGAATAGAGAATATTTGTTGTATTTATGACCAAAAAAGGAGTGGAAATATATTTTTATTTAATCCATTTAGGAAGGGGCTTCCTTATTTACCTTTGACTGGACTGAAAAAGGACTCCTTAGAGGGAACAGAGAAGTTTGGGGAAGGCATTTTCTCTGTGAGTTAACATTAACATTAGAATCATTCTATTTGGTAAATTAAAAAAAAAAAACAAAAAACTCTTCAATTTAAACTTTCTGTCTTTGTTTTGCTTCACTGTGGAATTGTATCTTCTGTTTCACAATTACTACAAAGTGTAAAGATGGAAGGTCCTCAGGTCAGAGAGGATATTTTGATTACTAGGGTCTATGACTAGCTGAATCTCTGTCCCAGCAGAAAAGCATGCATATTAATATATTGTCTGTGACAAATCCTGTCTAAAACACAGAGCATAAATAATTTTCTTCTTCAGGAGTTATTTCCTCCCTCCCCACCATTCTCCCCACACCCTATTAATGAGGCAATTCAGCTTTTATGTTCTTGGCTAAGAATCAGCATTTATTTATTCTGTCTATGTGCTAATTGAGTCAAGGGTAAAATTTTTTTTCTAAGCTGTAGAATACACTCAGAGTTATACTGGTAAATATTTTACAATTGGCTCTCTTGAAAAAAAAAGTACACAGAATACATTTGAAAGTTTAATCTGTAATATTTACACTTTCCACATCAATTTCCTAGTCTAGACAATCAATAAAACAAATTAAGCATCTGCTTAATGGAGGTATAGGTATAGCATCTGCACATGTTCAGGGTGTAAGTGTTCACATTGAAAATTTGACAATTGGTTCTCAAGATTTTGTAGGAGTGGACTCTAGCTCACCTCTTGGTGCACCCCACTTTCTTAAGGCATGAAGCCCAAAGCAATGAGCAAAATTATTGATTTTTTCTTGCACTTCCCACTTAAATACGTCACCATTTTTGAATGAAAGCATAAGTTAGATAACTATTTTAAGATTAACTCTAGGCTAATTTGATGAATTTGCTTCAAATGACAGGGAATACAGTATGAAAATTACTTAAGGTCTGTGCAAATAAAGTCACATTTGAATTGTCTGATATTAAATCCTTTAAAATAATAATAGTCCTTTTTTCAAAGGTGCAAAGAGAGTCCCCAACATCCACCTCTGCAAAATCCTATGTTCCAAACTTTTCTCCCTCCTTCCCCTTTTACCTATCCCTTCACTCCCCAGACAGCAAGAAGTTCTGTATAGGTCAAACATGTTCAATTCTTCCAAACAAATTTCCATATCTATCATGCTGCATTACCCCCCAAAAAAATCAGAACAAAAGAAAAAATGAGGCAAACAAATAAACAACAAAAAATTATAAAAACACCATATTATAATCTATACTCAGTCCCCATAGTCCTCCACCACAATTCCATTGGAATTGGCCTAAATCATCTTGCTGTTAAAAAGAGCCACATCCAAATCGATCATCATATAATCTTGCATTGCTGTGTACAAAGTTCTCTTGGTTCTGCTCACTTCACTTAGCATCTGATATCAAATGTTATTAGGAAAATAATCTGCCACTATTCCCTTTAGTTAGGATAGATTCATGACAACAGATGATTTGTATAATCTTCCTGCATTTGACATAAAATGTATAAATTCATAGTTAATCTTTGTGTGGAAGTTTTAATTACTATAATGTCTGTTGTACTTCCCAACATCATTTATTTTCCTAAGTCCAGTATACAATTATCCCTTCCACATTACAACTTTCCCCATCACAGTTTTGACATATTATGAGCAAAAGAAGTCAAATGGGAATTTTGGGAGGAAAGTTTTGCAGAAGTCACAAACAACACAGAAAGACCACCAGATGACATAGAGCCTATGACCAAATACTTCACCCAAATTTTGCAATACGGTACTGTAAATATCCCATAAAAGAAAAACAAAAACAAAAAGAAAAAATTCAGACTTCTTCTCTGGAAGAAAGAGAAGAACAAACAATTTTGCATGGGTTTTCCAGATTGCAGGGGCACTGTACCGCCAACGCCCATGCTGTAGAAAGAATATTTATAATAAACTGATTTTCACCCCACTTTCAAAACAAACAAACCCTGCAACTTAAATTTAATTATCTTATTTTTTTTAATCAGGCAGCTAATTATGATGATTAAAAAATTAAGAGAGTTTCTGGGTAATTTAATCATTTTATCAATAAGACCTGCATGTATATTAATAAAATGATCATTTGGCTGTCTCTCAGACCAAAGATCCCTCATGATAGTGGGCTTGCAGGTTCTTCAAAGAGTAAGTGTTCCTGAGAGGTACCAGTTAACTCTGATTGGTTAACTTAATGGGATGTGGACCCTATTAAGGTTCTTGGGGTAGAGACTGGGTCAAATCTTGGTTAAAGACATATCAATTTCTATATCACTTGACTGAAAAAAGGGAAAATAAACATTTCCCCAGATTTGTCTGAGCAAACACTATGAGCATGCATGCACTCATTGGCTTAAACTCAGAATTTCTTTTACTGTCTGATTAGATCTTGGCCTGAGTAAATCTTTTTTTTTTTCTTAATAGTATTTTATTTTTCCCAAATACATATAAAGACAGTTTTCAACATTCATTTTTCTGAGACTTTGTGTTCCCAAATCCTCCCCCCTCTCCCCCCCGCAAGACAGCAAGCAATCTTATACAGGTGAAATCCGTGCAATCCTTTTAAACATATTAACATATTTGTCATGTTGTGCAAGAAAAATCATACCAAAAAGAAAAAGAAAAACCATGAGAAAGACAACAAACAAACAAAAATGCTTCGCTCCACATTCAGTCTCCCTATTTCTCTCTCTGGATATGGATGGCATTTTCCACCTGGGTAAATCTTTGAGAGAGATTTCTTGGTTGCTTTCTAGATGACTAATTAAATAAGGAGAAAAAACTTTTATCCTAATAAAATAATTGATTGTTAAATATAAAGGAGAAAGAATTAATTTCTCTCTCTCTTTTTTTACTTAATAGCCTTTTATTTACAGGTTATATGCATGGGTAACTTTACAGCATTAACAATTGCCAAACCTCTTGTTCCAATTTTTCACCTCTTACCCCCATCCCCTCCCCCAGATGGCAGGATGACCAGTATATGTTAAATATATTAAAATATAAATTAGATACACAATAAGTATACATGACCAAACCGTTATTTTGCTGTACAAAAAGAATCAGACTCTGAAATATTGTACAATTAGCTTGTGAAGGAAATCAAAAATGCAGGTGGGCAAAAATATAGGGATTGGGAATTCAATGTAATGGTTTTTAGTCATCACCCAGAGTTCTTTCTCTGGGCGTAGCTGGTTCAGTTCATTACTGCTCCATTGGAAATGATTTGGTTGATCTCATTGCTGAAGATGGCCAGGTCCATCAGAACTGGTCATCATCTAGTATTGTTGTTGAAGTATATAATGATCTCCTGGTCCTGCTCGTTTCACTCAGCATCAGTTCGTGTAAGTCTCTCCAGGCCTTTCTGAAATCATCCTGCTGATCATTTCTTACAGAACAATAATATTCCATAATATTCATATACCACAATTTATTCAGCCATTCTCCAACTGATGGGCATCCACTCAGTTTCCAGTTTCAAACCACTACAAAGAAAGAATTAATTTCTCATACAATAAACACTTATTAAATATCTACTCTGTGTCAGACATTGCTAAGCTCCAGGAGTAGAAAACAGTGGCAAAAAGATGGTTCCCACCTTCAAGGAGCTCACAATTCAATAAGGGAAACTATCCAAACAAATATATATATATATATATATATATATATATATATATATATATATATATATGTGCAAGTTATATATAGGATAAATAGGAAATAATTAAGAGAGATGAGATACTAGAATTAAAAGGAGTTGGGAAGAGTTTCCTGTAGAAAATGGGATTTTTACTGGGATTTAGCAGCAGGTGAAGGTGAGGAAGGAAGTGTTCTAAGCTTAGGGCATAATGAGAGAAAATTCCTGGATCTGAGAGATGAAATGATTTAATTCTTAGAATAGCCAGGAGGCCAGTGTTACTAGATGGAAAAGTATGTTTTGGGAGTAAAGTGTGGGAAAGGCAGAAAGGGGCTTGGTTATGAATGACTTTGAGTGCCAGAGGATTTGATCCTAGGGGCTAATGGGAGTTGTGGAATTTCTTGAGTAGGGGGACGATATGGATGAACCTGTGCCTTAGAAAAATTACTTTGATGGCTGAATGGAAGATGGCTTGGACTGAGGAGTTACTTGAGGCAAGTAGAGTCAGTGTCTATTGAAATAGTCCAGACTGGGGTCTGCATCAGGGTGGTGGTGGCAGTGTCTGAAGAAATGTTGCAAAAATGAAATGACAGGCCTAAACAACAAATTGTACATGGGAGTGGAAGGTAAGCAGAGTCTAGGATAACACCTGGATTAGGAGCCTGAGGGACTGGGAGAATGGTGTTGCCAACCACAGTAATTGGGATAGTGGTTGGAAGTGGGTTTTGGGAGAAAGAAAATGAGTTTATTTTCAGACATGTTAAGTTTAGGATGTCTCTGGGACATCCAGTTCAAGATGTCTAAAAAGCATCTTTGAAAGATTGGAGAAGGTCAGCAGGGATGTTAATGCAAAAGAGGCAGATTTGTAAATTATTAGCATAGATAGTAATTAAATCCACAGAAGCTGATGATATCCCTAAGTGACATAGTATAGAGGAGAAGAGAAAAGGACCCAGCCTGGTGGGATACCTAGAATTAGAGAAGATGATTTAAGTAAGGATCCAGCAAAGGAATAGGAGAAGGAGTGGGTCAGATAGGTAAGAGGAGAACAAGAAGAGAATGGTATCCTGAAAAGCTAAAGAGAAGAGATAAAGGAGGAGAAGTTGTTCTACAGGTGTAGAAAAACCAAGAAGAATTATAATTGAGAGAGGGCTATTGGATCTTTTATTGCTGCTAATTCTTCAAAAAAGGAAAAATTATTCATGATGGGTAAATTCATAGGCAGTTTGGAGAGAAAATCCCCAGAATTTGCTCAAACTAATATAAGAAAAACAATAGAGACAATTTAGTAACAGAAATTCAGACCAAGTAAAAAGTCCAAATTAAAAAAAAAAAAGCTATAAACTACCATTTTTATCCCTCAGATTCACAAGTAATTAATCAATCAACACAGCTAACATCTTAAAGAAACATATTTAGTTCAAGACCTATCTTTCAGTGGCTGAGTAACTCTGAGCAAATTACTTAACTACTTAAGATATTCTAGATGATTCTCTAAAGACAATAAATTGCAGAGTAGGTACCAATAAGCTTTAAGTAAAGGGAGTTTCCTCCTCTGGGAGTTCCTTATACTGAAAAAATCATAGGTCCTATCTCCATCTTTAGCCTACTAACTATGAACCAGAAACTATGTTAATGTTACTCGTCCTTTAAAAAAAAATTTTTTTAAAGAATTTCATAATTACCAACAAACACCAAGATCTAAACAAATAAAGAACCAAAAAGCTTGGTAAACAAACTTGAACTTTTGTTATATAAAGTTTGTTCTTTTGAAAAACTATATTAAATTTAATAAGTTGGTAACAAAATTGTACAATTAATTTCTGCACATCCTCATGAAATTCTTTTATGTGTATATTTTTGATGCTTTTTTGATTTTTCCTTTCTTTTTGTATCTATTATTTTCCCACTAACTGGATCTTCTGCCATCCTCAATGTCTCTTAGTAGCTGTGATCCTTCTCTGGACTTGTGTAGATTTCTTAAACCTTATACTACCATGTTTGATATTTTTAACCTACTCTGTTCCACTAATTAACTTTTTTGTTTTTTAATCCAGTACCAAATAATTTGAATGACTTATTTTTTTTACATCATAATTTAAAGTCTAATAATTCTAGATGCTCTTCCTACCTTTTTCATTTTCCCCATTGTATTTTTAACCTTTTTTTTTTTAAAGATAAATTCTGTATCTTTTTATAACATTAGTAGTTTGGTAGATATAATACTAAATTTGTATCTTAATGTAGATTGTATCATCATCATCATTTAAAAAAAATATGGGCACCATGCAATCATGAACAATTAGCATCTTATAACAACAACCATTACTTGCCTTCTTTTATTTTTTTTGGGGGGGGGCATGGGCATACCTGTGATTTAATTGATTTAAGAAACTCTTAGAAAAGAAACTGCTTGCAACAATACAAATTGACACTTGTTCTATAACTTAGGTTCTTAGAGATTTATGGAGAGCATGAGAAGTTATATAACTAACATAGCCAAATATAACAGCCAAAATGAGACAGGGGTTGAATGTGATCCTGGGTCTTCTTGGCTCTGAGGCCAGGTCTCTATGCACTCTGCCATTTTGTAGCAGTTTTCACATCGATCCTGAACTCGCTTAGGTGGTTTGACAACCAGATATTTAAAAATTTTCATAGTTACTCTAAATGGGTTTTTTTTCTTTCTCTTTTATGTGTTAACTGGAATATACAAAGGTTGATGATTTTTGTGGGCTTATTTTATGTCCTGATACCTTAGTAAAGTTATTGTTTCAATTATTTTTATTGAATCTCTAAGATTCTCCAAATAAATCATGATATTATCTATAAAACAGTTCATTTTATCCATCTTTGCTTCTGTTCCTTCCCTCAATTTTTTTCTCATCTCATTATTACAGCAGCATTTTTTTTTTGACTGAGTCAATTGGGGTTAAGTGACTTGCCCAGGGTCACACAGCTAGGAAGTATTAAGTGTCTGAGGTCAGATTTGAATACAAGTACTCCTGACTTCAGGGTTGGTACTCTAACCACTAGCCAGCATTTTTAGGATTATATTAAAATGGTAGTAGTGACAACAGATGTTCTTGTTTTTTCTGGAATCAGAAAAACTTGCGACACTGGGCAGTCACTTATTCTCAGTTACCTTACCTATAAAATGGGGATAATAATAGCATTTCCCTCCCAAGGTTGTTATGATAGTAAAGCAATATAATATTTGTGGGATTTTTAAAGCTCTTTTTTCTTTATTTAAATTTTTTCCCTCAATAATATTTTATTTTTCCAAATACACATAAAGATAGTTTTCAACTTTCATTTTTGTAAAACGTTGTGTTTCTCATTCCCTCCTTTATCTCCCTCCTCCCCAAGGCAACATGAAATTTGATATAGGTTAAATATGTGCAATCCTTCTAAAGATATTTCATATTTGTTAGTCATGCAAGAAAAATCAGACCAAAAGAAAAACCCTAACAACTAGTCAACAAAGAAAAAGATGAAAATGTTTCCATCCACATTCAGTCTTCATGGTTCTCTCTTTGGATGTAATTGGCATTTTCCATTCCAAATCTATTAGAATTGTGCTAGATAATATTTTTTAAAAATAATAATAACTTGGTTTAGCTAGGTGGCGCAGTGGATAGAGCACCAGCCCTGAAGTCAAGAGGACTGGAGTTCAAAATTGACCTCAGATACTTAACACTTCCTAGCTGTGTGATCCTGGGCAAATCATTTAATCCCAATTGCCTCAGCAAAATAATAATAATAGCTTTTTATTTTTCAAAACGCAACATTCATCCTTGTAAAACTTTGTGTTGCATATTTTTCTCCCCTTCTCCCTCCTCTCCCAGATAGCAAGTAATCCAATATAGGTTAAATATGTGCAGTTCTTCTAAACATATTTCCATATTCATCATGCTGCACAAGAAAAATTAGAGCAAAAGGGGGGTGGGGTGAGAAAGAAAAAAACAAGCAAATGACAACAAAAAAAGTGAAAATACTATTTTGTGATCTACATTCAGTCCCTATAGTCCTATCTCTGGATAAGGATGACTCTCTCTATCACAAAACTATTGGAATTGCCCTGAGTCACCTCATTGTTGAAAAGAGCCAAGCCCATCATAGTTGATCATCGCACAATCTTGTTTCCACATACAATGTTCTCTTGGTTCTACTCACTTCACTTAGCATCATTTCATGTAAGTTTCTCCAGGTACAAGATAATGTTTGTATAACATTAAAACACTGTATTAAAATTAGTTATCATCATCATCCTTTTGATCTTATAGTAGGTGAAAGATTTATTAATTAATTAAACAATGCTTCTCAGTTGCATAACAAATCAAGAACAATCCTTATCAGCTCACCACTGGACCCTGAATCCAAGGGAAGACAGATTTTTATACATCAAAAACAATTAATTGAATAAGACCAATTAATTAAAAGGAAACAATCATCAAAAGCACAATATTAGGTAATCTGATTTCTAATTAGGGAAAAGATTGGGGACTTTCTAGTTTAGGAAGGGGAGAATGAATAGGTACAGTTCCCTGAAATCAGAAAAAAACAGATGTCCCATGTCTTTTCAAGTGTGTGTGAACAATCAAAGAAACATGGAAACAATATTTGGTCAGTATGGGGCTAGTTGTCAGATAAAACATGTGGATGGTTTTGAAATATACAATTATAAGAAATTTCCTTGAATCAATCTTTGGATCTGACTGCATTTCTAGTCAATAGAACCTATGTCCTTAGTTAAGAGTTTCTAGTTGTCTTTCATATTCAAAGAAGATCAAAATAACATCACTTTGTTGGGATCAATGTACCTGTATAGTACTTATGAACATTTGGAATGGATATGTATCTAAAATCATGTATCTCACATTTCTTTTGAACTACAGCAATTCTGCTTTGCTCATAGAGCATAATGCCCTCTTGATTCGGGATCTCTAAGCAGCAAGTTGAGGTGGTCCAGCTTCCCAGCCCCATAGGGCTAGGTTCAAATAATGCAACAAAGCCCTCTAACAATTCCCAATTGTGAATAATTGAATAAAGTTTTCTCACAGGAGAGAAATTGGACTAAATCCATAATTGAATAGAAAGGGAGCTGAGCTAGTTCCAGAATTTAATCACAAGATAGTCAGTATGCTTCATTCAGTTCCCATTACCACTTGCTGCTCTAACCTTACTTGTGGATGGCATGAAATCGAACAAATTGATATGGTATCTTGGAAGTGTACATGCAGAAAACACCACATGAGATAGTTTTCCAGAGATAATTGCATTCTTTTAATGAGAAAATCCCCCATAAACTTAAAAAAAAGCCTATAACATAAAAAAATGTATCTGCAAGATAGGTATACCTAATGCAGCTTATGTATTGAAGGGTTAGAGATGACTTGGGTTCAGTCCATATCTGAAAAGGGGAGAATCAAAAAAAGTATCTAATGAACAGCACATCTTCTGAGTGGGGAGAGTCAGGCAGGACCTAAGAATGATGTTGAGTTTGAATACTCACTCTCTTCTATCATTTTTAAGAGACTAATTGGACTACAATGACCAACTGAAGCTTGACCTGGGGACTTACTGTTGGTCAATCAATGAGACCTAGAGTGATTTGAGTTTAAGGCATGATTCTAGTCCATAAACCCGGAGATATCTTGGGAGGTTTTAACAATCAAAATTTATATTCCTTTGGACTGTGCATATGCAGATAAGTGTATGATACTATATGTGGACAGAGGGAAGGAAAGGGAAAGGAAAGAAAGAAAGGAGAAAGGAAAGAAACAAAGAAGGAAAAAAGAAAGGAAGGAAGGAAAAAAGGAAGGAAGGAAGGAAAGAAGGAAGGAAGAAAGAAAGGAAGAAAGGAAGGAAGGAAACAGAAGGAAAAAAGAAAGGAAAGAAGGAAGGAAGGAAAGAAGGAAAGAAGGAAGGAAATAAGGAAGGAAGGAAGGAAATAAGGAAGAAAGGAAGGAAGAAAGAAAGAATGGAAGAAAGAAAGAAAGGAAGGAAGGAAGAAAGAAAGAAAGAAAAAGAAAGAAAGAAAGAAAGAAAGAAAGAAAGAAAAAGAAAGAAAAAAGAAAGAAAGAGAGAGAGAGAGAGAGAGAGAGAGAGAGAGAGAGAGAGAGAGAGAGAGAGAAGTTAATTTCTAACTAGCCAATTCCAATTGGGTCCCCAGTGGGGCAACTCCCACTACTTCTCACAGTCTTTACTTACCTTGTCAAGAAGTCTTACACAAGTATAAAGCACTGAGCTCAGAATTCTCTCTAACATTTAGCATATGGGCTACAAAGTATAAAGCTGGCTCTAATCTACTGTCATGATAGGGAGTCAGGTTACATTTCTCCCTTAAGTGGAAATTGTTTCAAATCCCCTGCAAAAAAATCATCCAGAATAAGCTTAAAACCTGCATAAACACAAATTATTAGCACTTTAAAAACAAGGGCAATTTCAATTCCGATTGATCAGTGATGAACAAAACCAGCTACACCCAGTGAAAGAACACTTGGGAAATGAATGTGGACCACAACATAGCATTTACATTCTTTCTGTTGTTGTTTGCTTGCATTTTTTTTTCCAGGTTATTTTTACCTTATTTATAAATCCAACTTTTCTTGTATAGCAAGAGAACTGTATAAATATGTATACATTGTATACATATATATGTATAAACGTATAAATACATTTGTATTTAAGATATACTTTAACATGTATGACACTACCTGCCATCTAGGGGAGGGAGTGGAAGGAAAGAGGGGAAAAGTTGAAACAGAAGTGAGTGCAAGGGTCAGTGTTGAAAAATTACCCATGCATATGTTCTGTCAATAAAAAGCTATAATAAAAAAAAGAAAATTGTTTAAAAAAAAAAAACTATAACTAACCTACCATTGAAAACAAATGAGTTTTATCAGATCATGCAATTGATAGGGTACCATAAAGAGCATCACTTGATTAGATGACAATATGCCTAAATACAAACATATGCACAACTCAAAAACACAAGCAGATTTTACAAGTATAATTGATTTACATTGCTTGTCTTCTCAATGAGTGGAAGAGAGGCACAAAGGAGAGAATTCAGAACTCAAATTATTTTTTAAAACAAATGCTGAAAATAAATAATAAATTGATTTTTTTAAAAAGTACAGGCATATCTATAGTACAAAGCAATTAATTATAAACAGCAGAGCATAGTATGGGTAACTAGCAAAATCAAGCGAAGTAGCCATGTATAGCAATAACATCAATTGGTATATATATATATATATATATATATATATATATATATATATAAACTATCAGTGTCTGTAAAAGAAACAAACACTTCTATAGCACGGACATTACACAGAATGTAATCAAATGAACACAATGGCAAAGTAAGAAACAACAATAATAATAACTATAATTTGTGTAGCACTCACAAGGTACCAGGTACTGTACTAACTGCTGACTCATTTGCTCCTCACAATAGCACTGGGAGATAGGTGCCCTTATTATCCCCATTTTATAGCTAAGGAAACTGAGTAAAAATGAGTCAAGTGACTTGTTCAGGGTCTTACAGCTAGTATGTGTCTAAGAATGGATTTGAATTCAGGTCCTCCTGATTCTAGGCCTAGTGCTCTATCCACTTTGCCACCAAATATTAGCTACAAGTATTAGAATTCAATTCAATTATTCAGAAATTCAATTATTTAGAAATTAACATGGGCAGAAGTAAACATTTGTAATTACATTCAAGGCATACTTCATTGAGCAATAGTGTTATTGCTTGTATACAACAATTGTTAACTATTTCTTCAAGGCCACTTGTTACATTCCAAATTAGTCTTCTAAAGGGATGGGGAACCTTTTTTCTGCCAAGGACCATTTCGGTATTTATATCATTTAAGGGTCAAAATTATCAACTTACAGAATTTAGGCAGTGGGAAGTTATTGTGTGGCTTTTTTTCTTTCTTTTCTTTCTCTTTCTTTCTTAAGCAATTGGAGTAAAGTGACTTGCCCAGGGTCACACAGCCAGGCGGTAATTAAGTGAGGCTAGATTTGAACTCAGGTCTTCCTGACTTCAGACCTGGTCCTCTATCCACTGCACCATCTAGCTTTCCCCTATACGTAGCTTCCTTAGCAAATCTTTTTGCTAGCCTTATTTAAGGCCTCTGAGCTGACATTCCCCATCCCTGTCTAGCGACCTGGTCTCATTTCTTTGTTATTAGCTGATCCCTTTGTTCTTTTACTTGAGCTAATAGATGGTATGGGCGAATTAGAGACTTGCTTATCTATGTCTAGGCTGACAGCAGGGATAGGTGAACTCTGTAGATTAAAATTACAAAAGAATCTCTTGGATTCTCTAAAGCAGTTCTGGATAGAAGATTTGTCTCTGAATTCAGTTCTCCAGTTCTCTAAGAGAACCCATGATCTCCTTCACTTGAATTTCGGTCTACATATTCAGGTCAGAAAACTAGTGGATAATCTCTTTTGTTCAACATTCATCACAATGTATATCTATCATTCCTCTCCACTTAAATATTTAAAAAATTAAACTAATTCTCCTACAGGCAATAGGTGATTGTGGTGAATACTCTTGACAGAACTCTTCATTCTCTGAGGCAGTTCTGTAAAAAGGTAAAAAAAAAAAAAAAACTGTAAAAAATTACTTAGTCTCTGAATAGCTGTATATGAGTTAACTTTCAATTGACCAACTAACTTGTAAGTTCCTTCAATGCTACAGTTTCTCAACAGAACTTTTTATTGAAGGTATTGACAATGGACTCAAACATGATGTCTTCCCCCCCTTTACAGATTTTCTGAAATGATGCAGTGACTGATAGACTTCTCTTAGTTTTTCCTTCAAAGGAAATTTCCTTACAAAGGATGTAATGAGTGGGAATAATTGCATTACCACAGGTTCTGGAACATAAGTCAATAGGAAAACCTCATTCTCATCCAAACATGAGCAAATTTAGTGCAAAGCCATTAGCATCATTCTTGGTGGAATTACATGCATATACTAGAATAAGCGCTGTTGGCTGCAGCGTTTAGTTGTTTAAGTTCCAATATGTTCGATGGTATGCAGTTGAAAATTCGAGGTGTGATTCTCCTTGTGCATGCTAAGAAGTTGTTCTAGACTTTCTGAGATCTTCCTTAAATAGTTTGTCCATAAAACTGTTACCTCCATCAGAAAGAATCCTAGTAGTGAATTTGTATACCAAAAATTAGTTTTCCAATTACAATGACACAGAAATTTTTTTTGTTTCTTATCAGTCATGTTTGTGTTTCCCTGGTGAAATGGCCAGTCTTAACAAAATTATGACATATTTTTGCTTTATCCTTTTAGAGCTATAAAGTCATCACAAACAAGTTCCAGATGATTGCTGACAGATTTTCCAAATATGCTAAAAAAGGTAATGCTTTTCTTTCTACATATCTGGCATAAGTTTCATGCTTCTTGGTGGCATCTTCTGCCATCTTGAGCTAGTAAAACCTACTTCTTACCAGTTCTTGAGTCCTTTCTTCATTCATATTTCCTAAATCATGCAAGGTATTCATGGCTCTGGGGTGTATGAAAGCATATTAAGATCTTCCTTTTTAGTTAAAATGGAAACATATAGATATCTCTAGTCTTCCCAGCCTTTTCCCTTTAGGAAAGTGTTTCAAAGGCAAAGAACAAAAGCTAAAGCTTTTAAAAGATGAATTAAGAATTCCAAACTTAAAACAAGAAATATTTTTATTAGTTAAGATAATTAATTTTCATGGAATATTACTGTTCTGTAAGAAATGACCAACAGGATGATTTCAGAAAGGCCTGGAGAGACTTACACGAACTGATGCTGAGTGAAATGAGCAGGACCAGGAGATCATTATATCTTAACAACAATATAGATGATGACCAGTTCTGATGGACCTGGCCATCCCTCAGAAGGATCAAAAATCATTTCCAATGGAGCAGTAATAACTAAAGCTACAGAAGAAAACTCTGGGATGACTAAAACCATTACATTGAATTCCCAATCCCATTTTACCCACCTCATTTTGATTTCCTTCCAAACTAATTGTACAATTTTCAGGTCATTCTTTTTTGCCAAAAAATAAATTTGGTCATATACTTATTTTTATCTAATTTATATTTTAATGTACTTAAATTACTGGTCGTCCTGCCATCTGGGGGTGGGGGGTAAGAGATGAAAAATTGGAACAAGAGGTTTGGCAATTGTTAATGCTGTAAAGTTACCCGTGCATATATCCTGTAAATAAAAGGCTATTAAATTTAAAAAAAAAGATAATTAATTGTCTCCCCAACACCTGGAAGGGAAGAGTTATGATCCATACAAGCCTACTACTCTCTTTCCCCATTCTGAAGCAATTTTACATAGATTATACCTGTCCAGTCATACAAAACGTATTTCCATAATAGCCATGATGCAAAAAAAAAAAAAAAAAACAGACCAAAATCCCTCACTATTCAACAAAAATAAAGAAGGTTTTTAAAAAAATATGCTTCAATCTGCATTCAGACTTCATCAGTTCTTTTTCTGGAGGTGAATAGCATTTTTCATCATAAGTCCTTTGGATAAGTCTTGGATCTTTGTATTGCTGAGAATAGCCAAGTTATTCACAGTTGTTCATCATATAATATTACTGTTTCTGTTCTCTTAATTCTACTCACTTCACTTTGTACCATTTCATAAAAGTCTTGTCAGTTTTTTCTGAATACATGCTGCTCATCATTTCTTTTTTTTTTTTTTTTTTTTTTTATTTAATAGCTTTTAGGGATATATACATGGGTAACTTTGCTTAACAATTGAAACCTCTTTTCCAATTTTTCACCTCTTCCCCCCCCTTGGGGATGACATGATGTTAAATATTTAAAATATAACTTGATACCCAAATAAGTATACAGCCAAAACATTTTTTTTGCAAAAAGAATCAAATTTTAAAAAATGAAAAAATCAAAACTTATAAAATGGGAAACAATGTTTTTTAATCTCCCGGTTCTTTTTTTAATTAGTTCAGTTCTCTGCTCATTGAAAATTTTGGTTGTCTGTTTGGTCCGGTCCATCGGGTGTCATCATCGTATTGGGCTTTTGATTCTGTCCTTCATTTCCCATCGGTTGTTAAATCTCAGGCCCTTGTATCCTATTGGTCATTCTTCCTTATTCCATTTTATATCCCAATTTATTCAGCCATTCTCCAACTGATGGACATCCATTCAGTTTCCAGTTTCTAGCCACTACAAAAAGGGCTGCCACAAACATTCGTGCACATACAGGTTGCTCATCATTTCTTATAACACAATAAGTATTTCATCACAATCATATACCACAACTTGTTTAGCCATTTCCCAGTTCTTGAGTATTCTCTCAATTTTCAAATTTTTTTTGTCAGTACAAAAAGAGCTGCCATATTGTACATATATGTAAGTATAGTTCCTTTCCCTTTTGAAAAAAATCTCTGGGATACAGACCTAGTAATGGTATAGGTGGGTCAAAGGGTATACACAGTTTTACCATACTTTGGGCATAGTTCCAAAGTACTCTTCAGAATGGTTGGATTATACAACTCTGCAAATAGTTCATTTGTGTCTAATTTTCCTATGATGAACTTTAAAGCTTAATTTGCATTATTAACATTTTCTCATTACTTTCTTAATTCTAGATATCAACAAAAGAACAAATTAAATTTTGATTTGTAGTTTGCATAATCCAAGTGTTAATGCCTTTATTGAAAAATTAATAATAGGTAAGTCAGTTTGAGCTGACTCCAGTATACCTCTGAGTAGTGTCAATTCAAACTTGTATTTTATAATAGGGTAATGTTTTCCTTGTTTAAGTTTCCTATAAATGTTGCTTCAAATTATCTTCTGATTGAGAGAAGTTTGGGAGAAATTATGGGATAGGAGGAAATGGGAGGTCTATGTCAGTTTAGATATTTCTCTAAGCTAAAAATACTTGGATTGGAATAATGTTAAATTAATAAAATTGCTTTTGGCAGACTTGTGCCTAAAACATAAGAGTATATAGCATTAATATTTTTTCTTAGATATGCAGTGTACTCTTATTTAGCACCTGCTACTTACTGGTTCTACGTATTGGGATACACCCACAGTGCCATAGAGCTCTCCACTATAGCTCCAGCATCTGCCAGTCAGTTGTCTCATCAATAAGATGCCTTCTGTTAACTGGAGCTTGGAACTCAAGATGTTTAGAATCACTACCTTGAATTTTTGGCTTGTATCACTTCTCTTACTCCTTCATCAGCCATCTGTTCTCACTGTCAGTCATCTGCAGACAACTGAGGCAAGGAAGATTGGTTCAATGAAATAAGGCTTAAGTACATACATATTTGGTATTCAGTTTGGTAGAAGTTCCAAGCTCTTAACCATACTTCCATGTGGCTCTACTCCAGTTCCTTGTGTGTCACAGATTGCTCTCACACTTTCTAGTATTACTGTAGTATTCTGGACGAAGCATCTTCATCCACACTAATTTTTCCACGCCTGTAGCATATACTGAAATCATACTTGGCTAGTGCTAATACCTATCTCTGGCAAGTAATATCTAAACTTGGCATTGATCAAAATATCTATCATTCTTTATCAGTTAGTACTTAAAGTTTTGTTCTATATGCATAGTCTTTGAACTTCTTAGTGATATCCTACTTTAAAGTCAAGCACTCAAGCTTATGGAGAGGTTAAAGAAACTATCAGTCAAAGCTCTCCCAACAAATACAACTAGCTTGTGATGATTATCACTTATTTGGTATAAGACAGTTCCTAAATTTTCCTGGCATGTGTGTGTGGAAAAAAGATTTGCTTTAGTCTGCATAAGCTTGATGCATGGATAATAAAGCAATTAAATCCATGATTTAGTTTAATTAATTAATTAATTAAATTGATTATTTTAAATATACCCCCCCCCCTCATATTTGCCTGTCCATCTATCTCTAAAAGGCAATGTAGATTTTAGGACAATTTTTACTTTCCTGCCTTTCTGCTTTGGGGTTTCATTACTCTCATGTTTAAGAGTAAGATCATTCAATGGTTTAGCAACAACAAGGTGGTAAAGTAGATACAGTACTAGACCCAAGTCAGGAGAACCAGAACTCAAATTCAGCATCAGACACACTCTTAACCTCTATCTATCTCAGCTTCTTCATCTGTACAATGGGAATAATAATATCATGTGCTTTGATGCTTTGTTGAAAGGATAGCATTTTAAATTAGGACAACTCTAAGATACCACTACACAACTGTCAGATTGGCTAAGATGACAGGAAAAAATAATGATGATTGTTGGAGGGGATGCGGGAAAACTGGGACATTGATGCATTGTTGGTGGAGTTGTGAATGAATCCAACCATTCTGGAGAGTAGTTTGGAACTATGCTCAAAAAGTTATCAAACTGTGCATACCCTTTGATCCAGCAGTGTTACTACTGGGCTTATATCCCAAAGAGATCATAAAGAAGGGAAAGGGACCTGTATGTGCACGAATGTTTGTGGCAGCCCCCTTTGTAGTGGCTAGAAACTGGAAACTGAGTGGATGTCCATCAGTTGGAGGATGGCTGAATAAATTGTGGTATATGAATATTATGTAATATTATTGTTCTGTAAGAAATGACCAACAGGATGATTTCAGAAAGGCCTGGAGAGACTTACACGAACTGATGCTAAGTGAAATGAGCAGGACCAGGAGATCATTATATACTTCAACAACAATACTATATGATGACCAGTTCTGATAGACCTGGCCATCCTCAGCAACGAGATCAACCAAATCATTTCCAATGGAGCAGTAATGAACTGAACCAGCTACGCCCAGAGAAAGAACTCTGGGTGATGACTAAAAACCATTACATTGAATTCCCAATTCCTATATCATGCCCACCTGCATTTTTGATTTCCTTCACAAGCTAATTGTACAATATTTCAGAGTCTGATTCTTTTTGTACAGCAAAATAACAGTTTGGTCATGTAAAAAAAAAAAAGGATAGCATTTTGCAAACCTTAAAGTGACATATCAATGTTAGCTGTTATTATTATTACAATTTTAAACAAACTTACAACAAATAACCACCAAATACTTGGAAAGTCCTTGAGTCCTTGAGATTATGTGTGTGTCCATTTCAGAAGTACTTTACCTTCAATGACTGAATGCTCACACTTTTGTTTTTGTTTTCTTCTTCTTCTTCTTTTGCTGAGACAATTGGGGTTAAGTGACTTGCCCAGGGTCACACAGCTAGGAAGTGTTAAGTGTCTGAGGTCAGATTTGAACTCAGGTCCTCCTGACTTCAGGGCTGGTGCTCTATCCACTGTGCCACCTAGCTGTCCCTGTTTTTTTCTTCTAAAGATATTTCCATATTCATCATTCTGTGCAAGAAAAATCAGATCAAAAGGGGAAAAACATAAGAAAGAAAAAATAAGCAAACAAACAACAACAAAGGTGAAATATTATACTTTGATCCACATCCAGTCTCCATAGTTCTCTCTCTCTGGATGCAGATGGCATTTTCCATCACAAGTCCATTGGAATAGCCTTAAATCACCTCATTGTTGAGAACAGTCAATCTCTGTTAGCCTAATTCCCTAGAGAAGAAAATGGAAAATCATTCCACTATATTTGCCAGGAAAACCCAATACAGGGTCATGAAGACTCAAAAAAGACTGATTGACTGAACACCAGCTATTACAACACTATTACTACAACAACAACATATGTCAGGCAATGTACTAAATATTGGCCCTGTGAAGAAAGGTAAAAACAATTCCTGCATCTTAAAAAGTTTGCAATGTACTGGACACCAACAGTTCTCTTAGAGACTGTCAAGATTACTAGGTATGAATGATCTTTATCACTCACATTACCTTGTCCAAATTTTGTAATTGATTTTAAAGGTATTTTTTTCCTCAAATATTTGTGATAAAGAGATTGGAAAATGGTAGTGACTAGAGTTCCACTGTCAAAGATAGCTTTGTCATCCACATTGTCAATTTTTACCACCATACACAGTATGAATTAATATGAGTCCAGGCACAATAAAATCATAAGGAATTGTTGATGTGGTTAGTGTGACTATTTTGGGGTTCATGAGGACTTTCTTCCCAAGAATCCACTTTGGTCTCCTGAAGCTATAAAAGAAGACATCAACTTTTGGACTATCCATGCTATATTTCTGGAACTAGTACAATATGTATGACACTCCAATCTATAGTTGTTAACAGATTGGGTGGGGGGGTGTCTATTACTCTGGTGATTACCTGACAGAAGTTTTCTTTTTCTTTTGATTTTTTATAAACAATATTTTTTCATTTACATGTAAAAACAATTTTTAACATTAAAAAAATTGAGTTCTAAATTCTCCTCCTCCTTTTTTCACCTTCCTCCTCTTTGAGACAGTAAGTAATTTGATATAAACTGTACATTTGCAGCCACAAAAATATATTTCCATATTAATCATGTTGTAAAAAAAACACAGATAAAAAAGCCCATAAAAATAAAGTAAAAAATAGTATGTTTTGATATGCATTCAGACTCCATCGGTTCTTTCTCTGGATGTGGATAGCATTTTTCTTAATGAGTCCTTTGGCATTATCTTGTATCTTTATATTGCTGAGAATAGCTAAGTCATTCATGGATGATAATCCTACAATATTGCTGTTGCTAAGTACAATGTTCTTCTGGTTCTGCTCACTTCATTTGGCATAATTTCATGTAAGTTATTCCAGGTTTTCTGAAAGCATCCTGCTTGTCATTTCTTATAGCACAATAATATTCCATTATAATCAAACGCCACAATTTGTTCAACTACTCCCCAATTGGTTGGCCTCCCCTCAATTTCCATTTCTTTGCCACCATAAAAAGAACATTTATAAATATTTTTGTAAAAATAGGTTTTCTCCTCTTTTCATTTCTTTGGGATACAGATCCAGTAGGTATTGCTGTATTAAAGGATGAGCACAGTTTTACAATCCTTTGGGAATAATTTATGGATATTCTTCTGTCAGGTGTTCATACCCTCAGTATCCTTGGTCTTCAACCTTTCCAAAGATAATCTCCTTGGAGTTTTGTGCCAGTGTTCTCTCTCTCCTGAATGACCCTGGGCCAATCCTGGGGCTATGACTGAGAAGTGCTAGAACCTTGCTTTGCTTTTTTGGCCCACTTTTGAGAACTCAAAATTGCTGAGACTGAGCCCTTAATTGGCAACTGACCTCTTAAGTTCAGGAGAACTTGAGGCGTTTTTGGTTGTGGTTTTTATGTCTGCAAGGTCACAACAATGGATACACAAGGGTCACATTTCAAGCATTGACTTGATTAATACAATAAAATTTTATTTGTGTTCTCAGGGTCTACAACAAGGGTCTACTTGCATCAGTTTCTGAAAGCAATATACTCTGCCTCTTCAAAAGGAACTCAACAATTTCCTGTGCATTATACAGAATTATAGACAACATTTATGTGGGCTGCTGCTGATCTTCATCCTTCCCTCTTAAATTTCAGATAAAGTTTGTATATATTTACATTAGGTGACATCTGGCTGTGGACCTAGAGGTTTCACTGAGGCTTTCCCTCTTGTTATTGTTGTTCATCCTTTATTCTCCAAGAGGACTAGTGCATCATAAGGGTGATGGTTTTTAATGAGGCAGAGCTATAGAAAGTCATCCACCTCATTTTCTCCTCCAGAATTATTGGAATCCAGGGGCAAGACAAAAATTTAGATAAGTGGTGATGGCCCAGGATGTAGTGGGTGATCTTGGCCTTTTTAAATTAAGATCTTTCCCAGGTCTCAATTTGTCTGCAACAATGTCCACTCAATGACTAAGGGTTACACAAGAATTGAGACAAAACATGGCCTGTTCATCATCACCAAAATATCAGTCAGAGAGGGGAAAACCATCAAAGTTTCTGGCCAGAACAGAAAGCAATTGCTATTTACTCTTACTCTAAATTATCAAAATTCAAACAATAAGCAACAGAAGCTTGGGCTTGCTTCTACTATTAGCCATTCAATGAAAGCCAGAGTGATTTGGGTTTAAAGGCATAGCAAAATAGCTCCATTTGAACCTCCATCTATTTAAAAGCCTATTTTTTCAGAGCTACATTTCAAGAAATCACAAATGAAAACTGCAGGGCAAATTGTAATTATTTCCAGTTTTTTGAAAAATGAACAAATAGGAAATTTAAGAAATCCAATTTCCAAACTCCAAGATAGCTTAGAAAATATAAGCAACCAAAAATTATATTTTGTTGGACAGAACACCCACATGTATAGTATTGATGAGAGCAAAACCAGACAGCCCTGTAAAATTATGTAAAATCACCAACAAAAAGTTATACAAACTTAAAAGGGACTTACATTCTCTGAAACCAGGAAGAACTTCCAGAGAATGACTCCTTTCATATACAAACTTAGATGGTCCCACATCCTCTGGAGCCAGGAAGAGGAATATCCAGAGAATATGCCCTTTCATATACAAACTTAAGTGGTCTTGCCTATTCTGTTCTATTGTTCTATCTCTGTATAAAGTAGGCCTTCAGAAAATGTCTCTTTGCAAGAATCACTTCTCTCGAGAATAATTGCCCACCAAGAGCATTATCTTGGTGTCTTTTTTATCACAGCCTTTTGAGTAAGCCAATTTCCTTTGCTATGAGCTCACCCCGTACCTTGGTGCCTTGGAGAACGAGAACCTCACACACATCCCTACTACACGACCCTACCCTCATCAGTATGACATCCTAAGTAGAGAAAGAGACCATGTGTAATGGGAAAAAAAGGAGAAGGAGAAGGAAGAGAAGGAGGAAGAGGAGGAGGAGAAGAAAAAGAAATAAGGAGAAGAAAAGAAGAAAGGAGAAAAACAAGAAATAATAAGAAGAAATATTCTCCATCCTCAACAACTACTCACAGATTATTGTTTGTCCTTCTTTGTTCATAAAAAGAACCAATGACAAATGACATTACTCATGAGAATGATGTCTTGTATGTATATGAATTGGAATTAAGTGAGGCAGAACTACAAAAAGTATCAGTCTCACTCTTTCCTCCAAAGTCATTGGAGTGGGTGGCAAGACAGAATCAAGACAATTGGTGATGATCTATCTCTCTTAGGTTCTCTCATCATTTTGTCTGATTTTGATAACTTACAGTATCTCCAGAAATGCTCTTGCCTATGCAGTCCAAGTCTCCTAGCTAAATGGCATACTTGGTTCATTTCCAGAGGAAATGTCGATTTGGGGTCTATGATATCTGTCGATAGACATGGGCACAGCCTCAGCCTTCCTTGCAAATTAGATGTATTTCTCAATTTAATTGGTACATTCTGTTTTTTTGTAGAAATGTCTCCTACAAAGGCATTAATTATTTTAAAAGGTGGGAAACCCTTAGAAAACAGCTTCTACCTTTTAAAGTAATTTTTCATAATCAGAGAGAGGACATTGTCAATTTCCCCATAGTCAGGTAGGACTAGGAAAATTTCCAGAGTTGTCTCATCTGCCTTAACATTAAAATTTTAATTGTAAACTCTTCCAAGTCTTTTTACTTTTCTGAACAATATCCTTACAATTTTGTCATTTTTAAGGTCTACATCTGCACCTAACAGTAGAAGACCTCTAGCTTTTCAACTATAAATTAGTGACTATCACTCAGCATCCTCAGTTCTTATCTTTTTAGACTATTTGCTCACATAGATGCACAAATACTATTGCAAAAAGTAAGGATATAGTATTAGAGAAACAAAGTTCTATCAGATTAATATGCTATGTCTAAACAATATAAGAACACAGCAACAGATATGAGTTAAAATCATGAAAACAATATCAATGAGTTTTTCATGTATCAACATATAAAATACTTCTGCATATAGCAATTTCTAAAATTTGCTTAGAGACACAGAGCTTTAGCAAATTCACATAAGGTAACATCAGGTGGGAAAAGAAGCCAAGCTAGTTTGCATAAATGATTAAATTTTTTAAAATTTAAAAGTATAAAGAAATATTAAAATTAAGATAGAGCTTTCCTGAAATATTCTTTGGGAAATAATTCCAGGATGCAATCAAGAAAGAAACGAAATTTTCTTCAAGGGAAAACTGGCCCAGTGTGACCTAGTTACACTGTTCTACTTGCAGTACTTAGAACAAGACATTCCATCTATTGACTTAGTATTTTCACTAATTATTCCCTGTGCTTGGAATTCTTTCCCTCTTGGATTCCTTGGTTTTCCTTCAGGAACCAGAAAAAAAAATTCCACCTGTTACATAAAGCCTTTCTCAATTTCCTCTAATTCTGGATGATTACACAAAAGATTATCACAAACAATGATTAGTAATGGAATTTATCCAAGCAAATCAGAAAGCAAAAATCAGAGAAGTTATACAATTTAGAACATACAAAATAATATACAAAAATATATTCAGCTGGGAGTGAGATAAGATCTCAGCTCAAATCATGAGAGGGTAAGATCTCACTCAAGGTGAAGTCTTTTCTTTGAAGTCACTAGAGTGAAAAGCTAAAAAATCAGGAACATTTGGAAGAAGACTTCCACTATGTGTCAGTAGTTTGCAGAGTCTTTTATTCTTCCCTTTCTGGAATGTCTACTTGCATTGTATGACTCTGCTTATAGAATTCATAAGTATATAATATTTCACTTAACCGGAGAAACATTGGTGCTACCTGCAGTTACTGATATGGTTTGGCAAACCGCTTGTAAAGCTTCCAATAGTGTCACCTGCAGATAATATGGTGTAAGAGAGAAATGGCAATGTAATACCCATGCTGGGATGCTCACCAATTTGCAATAGAACTCAAGCAAGCTGCAAATCCCATAGTTTCAAGGGAGAGGTCCATTCTATAGCCCAAGAACCTCCACTAAGTGTGCTCTTCATTACAGTAGCTATAAAACATTCCCTCCCCCCATGTATACAAATCTCTTACCCTGCAGGAAAGTTAGAAGGGAAGGGATATAAGAAGGGGGAGTGATAGAAGGAAGAGAATATTGGAGGGAGGGGTAGTCAAAAGCAAAACACTTTTGAGGAGAACAGGATGAAAGTGGAGAGAATAGAATAAATGAGGGGTGGGAAATACAGTTAGCAATAGTAATTGTGAAAAGAATTTGGTGGGCAAGTTTCTTTGTCAAGGTCTCATTTCTTATACAGGGAACTGAATCATAGTCATAAAAAAATGAGTCATTTTCCAATTGATAAATGATCAAAATATATGAACAGATGAAGTAATTAAACTATGTGAAAATTACTCTGCTCATATTTTTTCTATCATTCCCTTTTTTAATAATAGCTTTTTATTTTCAAAATATATGCAAAGATAGTTTTTTAACATTCACCCTTGCAAAACCTTGTGTTCCAAATTTTTGTCTCTTTCTTCCCCCCACCCCATATGCTATACAGCAAGTAATCCAATATATTTAACTCACTATTGATTAGAGAAATGCAAAATAAAATAATTCTGAAGTGCTACTTAATACCTATTACATTGACTAATAGGCCAGAAAAGGAAAATGACAAATGTTGGACGGAATGTGGGAAAAATAAGACATTGAGGCACTGTTGGTGAAATTGTGAACTGATTCAACCATTCTGTAGAGCAATTTGGAACTATGGCCAAAGGGCTATAAAACCATGCGTACCTTTGATCTAGGCATGTATTCCAAATGAAATTTAAAAAAAAAAAGGAAAAGACCTATATGTTCAAAATCATTTATAGTTTTTCTTTTCTTGGGGCAAAGAATTGGAAATTGAGGGGATGGCCACCAATTGGGAAATGGTTGAATAAATTATGGTATATGATTTTATGAGGGGATAGTATTTTGTGATAAGAAAAGATGCTCTCAGAAAAAACCTGGAAAGACTTCCATAAGTTAATGCAAAGTAAATTGTACTGTGTACAATATAACAGCAATATTGTAAGATTATCAGCTGTGAATGATTTTGCTACTCTCAGCAATGCAATGATCCAAGATAACTTTGAAGGACTTATGATGAAAAAATGCTATCCAAATTTGGAACTATGCCCAAAAAGTTATCAAACTGTGCATACCCTTTGATCCAGCAGTGTCTCTACTGGGCTTATACCCCAAAGAGATACTAAAAAAGGGAAAAGGATCTGTATGTGCCAAAATGTTTGTGGCAGCCCTGTTTGTAGTGGCCAGAAGCTGGAAAATGAATGGATGCCCATCAATTGGAAAATGGTTGAGTAAATTGTGGTATATGAATGTTATGGAATATTATTGTTCTGTAAAAAATGACCAACAGGACGAATACAGAGAGGATTGGCGAGACTTGCATGAACTGATGCTGAGCGAAATGAGCAGAACCAGGAAATCATTATATACCTCAACAGCGATACTGTATGAGGATGTATTCTGATGGAAGTGGATTTCTTCAACAAAGACAAGATCCAACTGAGTTTCAATTGATCAAGGATGGACAGAAGCAACTACACCCAAAGAAAGAACACTAGGAAATGAATGTAAACTGCTTGCATTTTTGTTCTTCCCAGGTTATTTATACCTTCTAAATCCAATTCTCCTTGTGCAACAAGAAAACTGTTCGGTTCTGCACACATATATTATATCCAAGATCCACTGCAATCTATTTAACATGTATAGGACTGCTTGCCATCTTTGGGGAGAGGGCGGAGGGAGGGAGGGGAAAAATCGGAACAGAAGTGAGTGCAAGGGATAATGTTGTAAAAAAATACCCTGGCATAGGTTCTGTCAATAAAAAGTTATTTAAAAATAATAATAATAATAATAAAATACAACCTCAAAATAAAAAAAAAAGAAAAAATGATATCCATACACAGAAAAAGAATTGATTGTGTCTGAATATGGATTGAAGCATACTTTTTTTTTACTTTATTTTTCTTGAGGGTTCTTTTTTGGAGGGACCTGGCTATGTTTTCTTTCCCAACATGACTTTTATGGAAATGTTTTGCATAACTTTACACATGCCTTTTCAATATAGGGAAGTGGGGAGAGAGGAAGAGAGAGATCTGGAACTCAAAGTTTTACATGTAAATGGGGAAAAATAAAATATTAAATGAAGAAATATATTTTAAAAAAAAACATTCTCCCATAAGCTTGAGGTTAGACCCTCCCATAAATATATAGTTGCTATATGAAAAGTGAACTCAAACTTATAGTACAAATGGTAGTGAGGCACACATCCAGGAAACATATTGCCAAGTTATGAGCTTGTAAAAAAACAGTTTGGTTTGATTGGTAATGTTCCAGCCCCCAAGGATATATCTTTGCCAATGCTAAAAACCCTGAGGTTGGGTATTACTACCACACCCAGCCTCTTTCTAGACTGACAAAATTAGAACTAAATTTTCAGTTCCTCCCCCTCATTTCTTACTTTTTTTAAAATTAGACAACCAAATATCTTTATTTCATTGTTCCTGATGGCTATTTTCTTTATGGTTGTCAGGGAAGTTTTTTTATTGGTTCCAATCAGCTCTCTGTCTGAAATTCTATGTATTTTTGAGCTGCGAGAGGCTCCACATGCCTTAAATTGAGATAGGGAAGAAGTAATGGGGTTCCATGTTCAGAAGCCACCCCACTAGGCTTCCCCTTTCACCAGACTATACTCCTATGGACTTTCTCCATCATGTCCCAGGAACCTCTATCCTGCAAGATGACTTTGGCCCTAGAGCTCCTATCTCTTTGGGGTACCTCTTTTACATCTTTGGAGAGTGGAGAGTTTATACTAGGATCTCCATTTAAAGGAGGCTGGCTAGCCAAGGCATCTCTTTTTTCCCTAGTTATATTCCTTGGGGCAATTAAGTGGGAAGTGGGTAGTACTGGGCTTGGAGAAAGGAAAGCTCTCCTCTTTTATGTTCAAATCTGGCCTCAAACACTTACTAGCTGTGTGACTCTAGACAAGTAGGTCACTTTCCTCAATTTCCTCGTCTGTGAAATGAGCTGGAGAAGGAAATGGCAAACTGCTCCAGTATCTTTGCCAAGAAAACCCCGAATGGTGTTATAAAGAGTTGGACAGAACTGAAAAATGATTCAACAAGCCCTCTTTGAACTTGGACTCCATCATCAGCACGCTCCCAGGAAACTCATCATCCTTCAAGATGATAAGAGATTTGATATTTACAATCCTTCAATACTCTGAGTAGCGTCTGCTACTTGGAAGGACTAGCAAAGAGTTCCCAAAGTTTCCATTTAAAGAAGGCTGGCTGATAGATTAATCAAGTCTTCCTTTTCTATCATTTGCACTCCTAAACTGGGTCCCTTCTTTCTCAATCCAATTCCCTTTCAGTTTCCATTAGATTGTAAGTTCCTTGTAGATAATGTCTTTTTTTCCTTATTTCTGTCCATAGTGCTTAGCACACAATTAGCACTTGATAAATGCTTACTGACTGATGAACTAAGAAGCCTTGAAAGTCTTACTTTGGTCATGTAGCTCTTACCAGTTCCCCTTGGGTCGGCATTTTTTTCTGAATAAATTGCTCTTCTGGGTTTCCAGGATCTGCTTCCCTCTATATTTACTATTTGTTAGATTTAGCTCCGTCTCTCCTAAGTCCATAACAGGCTTTCTTCTCTGTTGCCTGTTCCTTGAAGTTACTTCTTCCCTTGAATGTCTGACTGCTTTTCTGACTCTGCTTGTCTGTAGTATATTAGTGAATCAGTCAGTAGAATCGGAGAAACATCTACCATATGCCAAGGACCTGGTTGAGTGTTATTAATTGCTCTTTCAATTGTTTCTCAAACTTTCTCAAATTGAGGATGCTCCTAATCTATCATAGCTAGGAAGTGGGAGGTTTACAGGTGTTGCACATTATATATGTTTTCAAATATTTAAATTTATTGATCAGTTGTACAGATTTTTTCCTTTCCTTTTTTTTGTCCAGAAAAATAATTTTATTATTTGATTCTCTTGGAAGGGGAGGAAGAAGAATCCTGGGGAAAGAACAAAATATATAAACATATTATTTTTTAAAAACCGACCCTCTCAAACTGAAAAATACTTTGGACTTGTGGATAAGATGCTTCTTGCTCTGTTGGTATATGTCATGGCTACTATGAGGAGAGAGATTCTCTTCTCCTCCCTTCAGAAGTTACCTTCATAAAGCACCCTGGAATCTGGACTTTAATATTTTATTTCCCAAGTACATGTAAAGGTAGTTTTCAACATTCATTTTTGTAACTTCGCATTCCAAATTTTTCTCCCTTCCCCCTTATCTCCTTCCTCCCCAAGTCAGCAGATTAACTGATACAGGTTTAATATGCTCAGTTCTTTTAAACATATTTATCATGTTGTACAAGAAAAACAGATCAAAAGGAATAAAACTATGAGAAAAAACAAACAAAAACAAAAATACTATGCTTCAAACCACATTCAGTCTCCAGCATTCTCTCTCTGGATGTCACTGTCATTTAATCTGTTGGAATTACTTTAAATCATTTCATTATTAAGAGCCAAGTCCATCACAATTGATCATCACATAATCTTGTTTTTAACTGTGTACATTGTTCTCTTGATTCTGCTTTCTTTACAGCATCAATTCATGTGAATCTTTCCACTATCATGGAACTGTAAAGCAAAACTTTAATTCATAAGAAAAAGAAGTAAAACATACCAGGTGCCAGGCATTGTGCTAAATGCTTAGCTTCAACTGAATTACAAGTGGGTTGTTGAGAGAATCAAATGAGATAATATTTATAAAATATTATCGCATTTGATTCTCTTAACAACCCACTTGTTTATAAATATTATCTCATTTGATTCTCTCAACAACTCACTTGTTATTCATTTGAAGAGACTGAGATAGAGGGGGCTAAATCTTGCCCAGGTCACATAGCTAGTAAGTATCTCAGGCTAGATTTAAATTCAGATCTTCCTGAATTTACAAGGAAAAAAAGAATTTCCAGATCTTGAAGTGGCATAGTTGTGACCTGCCTCTTACATATGTGTGCCTCACTACAGTGTGAGCCCATTCTATGTATGGATGTACATATACTTGGTATTTTCTTTCCCATGAAATTTCCCAGTTTTATAGGAGAATGTTGCATAGCTATCATTTCTACTATCCCATCTTAGCAAACACCATTGCATTTTTTTTACTGCCCCCCTTTTGTTTTTTTTCTCAAAAGAATTTTATTTTTTCATTTACATAAATATATTTCCATATTTGTCATGTTGTGAAAGAAAAATCAAAACAAAAGGGGAAAATGACAAAAAAAGAAAAATCAAGTCAAAAAAAAAAAGGTGAAAATAGTAAGCTTTAATCCTCATTCAAGTCTTTGTAATTCTCTCTCTGAATGTGGATGGCATTTTCCATCCTAACTCTTTTGTACTTTTCTTGGATCACCACATTGCTGAGAAGAGCCAAGTCGATCATAATTGAACATCACATAATCTTGTTACTATATACAAAAGTCTCCTGATTCTGCTCACTTCACTCAGCGTCAGTTCATGTAAGTCTTTCCAGACTTTTCTGAAATCAACTTGCTCATCATTTCTTCTAAAATAAGAATGTTCCATTACATTCATATACCATAACTTATTCAACCATCCCCCAATCGATGGGTATCTACTCCATTTCCAATTCTTTGCCACTATAAAAAAAAAAAAAAAAAAAAAAAAAAAAAAAAAGCTGCTACAAACATTTTTGCACAAATGGTTCTTTTTCCTTCTTTCATCATCTCTTTGGGATATGGAACCAGTAATGACACTGCTGGATCAAAGGATATGCACAGTTTTGTAGCCTTTTGGGAATAGTTTCAAATTGCTCTCCATAATGACTGGATCAGTTCACAACTCCACCAACAATGCATTAGTCAGTTTTTCCCATATTCCCTTCACCATTTATTATTATCTTTTCCTATCATCTTAGCCAATTTGAGAGGTTGTGGTGGTACCTCACAGTTGTTTTCATCTTCATTTCTCTAATCAATAGTGATTTAGAGCATTTCCACACACATACACACACACACAGGATTATAAATGGCTTTAATTTCTTCACCTGAAAATTTTGTTTATATCCTTTGATCATTTATCATTTGGAGAATGATTTGTATTCTTATAAATTTGACTTAGTTATCTATATATTTTAGAAATGAGGTCTTTATCAGAAACACTGGCTATAAACATTTTTTTCCTAGTTTTTTGCTTCCCTTCTAATCTTGACTGCATTGGTTTTGTTTATGCAAAACCTTTTTAATTTTAATGTTATCAAAATTGTCCATTTTTCATTTCATAATATTCTCTAGTTCTTCTTTGGCTATAAATTCCTCCCTTCTCCACAGATCTCAGAGGTAAACTATTCCTTCTTTTCCTAATTTGCTCATTGTATCTCTCTTTATGTTTAAACATTTTGACCTTATTTTGGTATAAGGTGTTAGGTGTTGGTTAAGGCCTAGCTTTGGCCATACTATTTTTCAGTTTTCCTGGCAAATTTTGTTAGATATTGAGTTCTTATCCTAGATTCTGGAGTTATTTGATTTATCTAACAGTAGATTACTATAGTCATTGACAATTGTGTCTTGTGTCCCTAACCTATTCTATTGATCCACCACTCTTATTTCCTAGCCAGTAATAAATGGTTTTGATGACTGCCACTTTATAATATAGTTTTAGATCTGGTATGACTAGGCCACCTTCCTTAATGTCATTGTTTTGAATTAATAAAATCTATTGGCTGATTGTTAATGGCAAGTCCACTTGTGGGGGCTCGTGACTTATCTTAGCAGTATAGCTCCACAAGCGTATTAATGAGATCTAAGATAATAGCTATTCTCTGAGGAGCTTAACTTGCAAACATGTGACTTTTGATAAATTGAGAAAGGACTTTAGACTAGAGAAGTGATTACCAAACTTTTTGGTCTTAGGATGCAAAGTGGTTTATATCCAAAGGTGTATTGGTAAAGGTATAACAATTGTTCTATGAAAAAATTTATTAATGATATACTTTTAAAAGCTTAGCATGTATTGTTAACATCTTCATCAATTTATTAATGCTAGAAAATCATCAAACCAATAAATCTAGTCTTGATTTGTAATATTTACCAATTTCTTTTCTTTTTTAATTATAACTTTTTATTGACATAACAAATGCATGGGTAATTTTTCAACATTGACCCTTACAGTTGTAAGGGTCCATTGTAAGGATCCAGCTTTTCCCTTCCTTCCCTCCACTCCCTCCCCTAGATGGCAGGCAGTCTCATACCTGTTAAATATGTTAAAGAATATCTTAAATACAATTTATGTGTACATATTTATATAGTTCTCTTGTTGCACAAGAAAAATTGGATTTAGAAAGGTAAAAATAACCTGGGAAGAAAAACAAAAATGCAAGTAGTCCTCATTCATTTTCCAGTGTTCTTTCACTGAGTATAGCTGGTTCTGTTCATCACTGATCAATTGGAACTGAATTGGATCCTCTCATTGCTGAAGATATCCACTTCCATCAGAATTGATCCTCATATAGTACTGTTGAATTGTGTAATGATCTCCTGGTTCTGCTTATTTCACTTAGCATCAGTTCATGTAAGTCTTTCCAAGCCTCTCTGTATTCATCCTGCTGTTTACCATTTTCTTAAGGGCAAATATTCACATGAAAATTTAATAGCTGACTCTCTCAAGTGTGATTGAGCTGGTTCCCGAATACCCTTCTGAATCTATATATTAGAAATTAAAACTGATAAAATTGTAAAGTATTTGTTAATTAATTTAAAATAATAATATACAAACCCACTGCATATTAACATAAATAATGCATTTTTATGACAATAGCTATACTTTAAAAGCAAAAAAATTATGGGAATATTTTCACAAATCTCTTTAATATTTGACTTAATAAAAGACAGCTGGATTCTCATATCTGCTTCCATATTAAATTTGATATACTATGTTGTTTTGTCAAAGTATAGGATAAAAAATCAACCCCACAAAGATATGCAGTTGGGAAAAAAAAAAGAGTATTTGGATAGGCAAGTAACACGCTAGTATTATTATAAAAATAGTTTGTACTCTCAAACCTCCTGAAAGATCTCAGGCACCTCCAGAGATCTGTGTACCATACTTTGAGAACCATTGAACTAGAGAAATATTTAATTTTTAATAGTTTCAGTTGAATTTAAAAGGAGATTTTTAATATACTTTAAAAATTCTTTTTTTGTACTCAGTGCAACTCTTTGAAGTATACATTGGTTTATTAATTCTAGGATCTTAATTTTATACCTGCTAATTAGCAGCAATATATATTACTCCAGTTGGTCCAAAATATGAAATTTTTTGAGTTTTACTTCGATGAATAAGATACCACAAAATAATGAAATGACAAGAACTATTCTAAATATTATAGTAGCATACTAAAGGCCACAATAGAGGGCATTGTTTTCCATTGGGGTACAGAAAGTAATGAAGTAGATGGACATAAAACCCAGTGTCCAGACATACTTAAGTGCCCAGCCAATTCTTTAATCTTGTAGACGGTAATGAAAGGCTCTGTAGATTAACAAAGATTTCTGGAATCAAAGTGGTTCAAGGTAAAAGCAATTAGAACTCAAAAGTAACATTATTTGGGGGTAGCTAGATGGCGCCCTGAAGTCAGAAGGACCTCAATTCAAATTTGACCTCAGACACTTAATACTTCCTAGCTGTGTGACTCTGAGCAAGTCATTTAACCCTAATTGTGCCAGCAAAAAAAAAAATAACATTATTTTGTTGGTGACCTGGCCAGTACTCTCATCCATTTAGCCATAGTTATTTCAAAATAGATATTTGAAATCTATATAAGGATTCTTTTAATATAGCTATAATTCTCCTTGGGAAAGCATATTTGATACAACAACAGAGTTCTAGTAAAGAAATGATGTGGAGCTCTTCCCAATTCACTTGGAGCGGATCTAGTTAAACTTCTATGACAAGAACAATATAAATTTTTTCATTCTACTAACTTGTGAAAGAAACCTTTCACAACCTTTATATGCATCCCAGGCTTAAACTAAACTGTGACTTTTTCATGGATGTATACAATTAAGTATTATTTGCTTCTTTTAATCAGTAAGGACACTCAAATAGTAGAAACAGGTCTTTTAATTTGTGTCAATCAGATAGTTATAGTCTAAAAGCAGAGACTACTGGGAAGCAACAAGTTGTTTTTGAAAAAAGTCTTTTAAAAACCCTCCATTTTAGCATTTACAATCATCTACCTCCTTTCCCATTTTATTTTTTATAATAAAATAGCAATATAGTCTCATGGAACCATAGTTATATCTATTACAATACAAAATGCAAAAAAAAAGTTTGCTAACTGTTACCACAATTACCGTAAAAAAAGAAACAATTAAAAATTTGTATTTTTCCTCAATTAAATGTAAACAAAAAATAACATTTAAAAATGTTTTTGAATTTCAAATTCTCTCTTTCCCTTTCTCTTGAGAAGGCAAACTATTTGCTATAGATTATACATGTAAAACTGAAATAGCCCAGGCTATAAAATTCAAGACGGCCATAGTAATTCATAATTTAGAAATAATTTATTTGTAACTGGCCTAGATGGTCTGCATGGCCAGGACGGACCTCCAGTAGGATTCTGGCATGGTTCCGTCCCCAACTGAAGTAGGGACAGTCTTATAAGCATTCTTGTTCACCCTTGCTGGCGCATTTTGTCATTAAACAGTGACTCGACTTTACAGGACAAAAGATATAATGGCAGATGTTTAACATAGTTTATAGGTCAGGGTTATCGAATAGATACCCCTCATTGTTGAGCAGGCACTTTGAAGTGTAAATCACCTCCTTTAATCTAGTTGAGCAGACTTTTCTCTGGGAGCCCCAGGCCCTTTAATCTAAGACTGAGGGAGGGGAGGGGAGGCCAGTCCTTTGTCCATTTCAAAACATGTCCACATATCCATATCGCAAAAGAAAACACAGACCAAAAATCTAAAAGTAATGAAATTTTTATTCCTTTGGCCTGCTTTCTTGTCTGTGAGTGACCATAAGCTCTCTTTTCTGCCCTGGAACTCTGAGGAGGATCCACAGTGGCTGTAAATTCTAATGTTCTAGTCTTCCTCTTCACGCTGGGACTATGACTCAGATCTGAGTATAGGCAAAGCAACAGTGCTAGCAAAGAAACCTCTGTAATCTCCTTCTGACTGGCTGTTTGACCACCTTTCTGTCTGTGGGCTAAGACCTCTCATAAAGCAGCCACCACTGATTCACATGGTTTGTTGTGCTGGTGCAGCCTGTGTTGAACTGTGCTTCCCTTTCACTTAAGTGCAACAAAACTTTCCTTCAAAAACTTTTTAAAAAATTAATAGTATTTATTTTTCCAAATGCATGCGAAGATAGTTTTCAACATTCATATTTGCAGAAGTTAGTGTTCCAAATTTTTCTCCTTCTCCCCTGCCCCTCATGACAGTAAGCAATCCTATATAAATTAATTATGTGCAATTCTTCTAAACATATTTCCATATTCGTCATTTGCAAAACAAATCAGATCAAAGGGGGAAAGCAAACAAGCAACAACAACAAAAGGTGAAAATATTATGCTTTGATCCATATTCAGTCTCCAGTTTTCTCTCAGGATCTTGATGGCTCTTTCCATCACAAGTTTATTGGAATTGATTTGAATCATCTTATTGTTGAAAAGAACAAAGTCCATCAGAATCTTCTTGTTGCTGGGAATAATGTTCTCTTGGTTCTACTCATTTCACTCAATATCAATTCATGTAACTCTTTCCAGGCTTTTCTGAAATCATCCTGCTGGTCATTTCTTACAGAACAATAATATCCCATAACATTCATATACCATAACTTTTTCAGCCGTTCTCAAATTAAGGGCATCCACTCTATTTCCAGTTCTTTGCGGCTACAAAAAGGGCTTCCTTTTGACTTTATTAGTGGTCTTTGGCGTCTGTAGGCTGAGATGTTCGGAAACTGCCAATGTTGCCATTGATTCAGGGGTTTGAATGACTTTTCATAGTTTGCTAGCACCAGATCTGTGCTGGTATAGCCTGTGCTGAACTGTGCTCATTCTCACCCTGATGCAACAGACCTTTCCTGCTGATCCTCCAAGGTGTCCTGGGCTGGAAAATTGTTTCACTCCATCCATAACGGCTATAAATATTTTTGTATATATAGATAGAGATAGACATATGTATATCTATCTCTATCTCTATTAATATAGATGTAGATATAGATATATAGATAGGTGTATATATCTATATATCCACATCTATTTATCTATCTCTCTATCTATCTATATTCCTTTTTGCATTTCTTACATTTTTTCTCCTTTGCGATCAGACCTAATAATAGTATAGTTGGGTCAAAAGATATGCACTATTTTATTACTTTGAGCATAGTTCCAAATTGTTCTTCAGAATGGTTGGATCTTCTGATGGACCTGGCCATCTTCAGCAACGAGATCAACCAAATCATTTCCAATGGAGCAGTAATGAACTGAACTAGCTACGCCCAGAGAAAGAACTCTGGGAGATGACTAAGAACCATTACATTGAATTCCCAATCCCTATATTTATTCCCACCTGCATTTTTGATTTCCTTCACAAGCTAATTGTACAATATTTCAAAGTCTGATTCTTTTTGTACAGCAAAATAACGTTTTGGTCATGTATACTTGTTGTGTATCTAATTTATATTTTAATGTATTTAACATCTACTAGTCATCTAGGGGAGGGGGTGGGGGGGTAAGAGGTGAAAAATTGGAACAAGAGGTTTGACAATTGTTAATGCTGTAAAGTTACCCATGCATATAACCTGTAAATAAAAGGCTATTAAATAAAAAAAAAAAAAAAAAAAAAAAAGAATGGTTGGATCAGTTCACAATTCCACAAATAGTGCATTAGTGCCCCTATTTTTCCACATCCCCTCCAACATTTGTCATTTTCCTTTTCTGTTATATTGACCATTGTAATAGATATGAGGTGGTAACAGAATTATTTTGATTTGTTTCTCTAATAGACAGTGATTTAGAGCACTTTTTTCATGATTATAGATAACATTGATTTCTTCTGAAAAGTACCTTTTCATATCAATTGAAAATGATGTGTATCGTTATAAATTTAACTTAGTTCTTTACATATTTAAGAAATAAGACTATCAGAGAAACTTGCTATAAAAAATTACCCCTCCCATCTTGAGTTTCCTGCTTCCCTTCTAATACTGACTGCATTTTAAAATTTAATATAATCAAAATTATCTAATTTATATCCTGTAAGACTCTCTGTCTCTTACATGGTCATAAATCATTCCCTTATTCATAAATCTGACAGGTAAAATATTCCATCCTCCCTTAATTTGCTTATGATATTACATTTTATGACTAAATCATGTATCCATTTTGACCTTAACTTGTTGTATTACATATATATGCATGTCCATGTATGTGAATGTATTATACGTATATATGTAAATATAATAAAATGTAAATAAAATATACACACATATTTGTTGTTGAGTCTATATTTAGTTTCTGCCAAACTGCTTTATAGTTTTCCCAGCAATTTTTATTAGTGATTTCTTTTCCCAAAAGTTCAGATTGTTGGGTTTGTCAAACGCTAGATTACTATCATCATTTACTAGTATATATAGTATACCTAATTCACTAATCCACCAGTCTATTTTAAAATTGTTTTTGATGATTATTGCTTTAGTTTTTAAAATTTTTGATAACTTTTTACTTTTAAAATATATGTAAAGATAGTTTTCAACAGTCACCTTTGCAAAACTTTGTGTTCCAAATTTTTCTCTCTCCCTTCCCTCCACTTTTCTCCCCTAGACAGCAAGATCTATATAGGCTAAACATGAGCAATTCTTCTAAACATATTTTCACATTTATCATGCTGCACAAGAAAAATCAGATCAAAAGGGAGAAACATGAGATAGAAAAATAAACTAGCAAGCAAACAATAACAACAACAAAAAAAGGTGAAAATACTATGTTGTGATCCACATTCAGTCTCCACAGGCCTGTCTCTGGATGAGGACGGCACTCTCCATCCCAAGTCTATTGGAATTGTCATGAATCATCTTATTGTTGGAAAGAGCCAAGTTCATCACATTTGATCATTATATAATCTTCTTTGCTACTTTGTTCTGCTCTCTTCACTCAGCATAAGTTCATGTAAGTCTTTACAGGCTTTTTTGGAATCATCCTGCTGATCATTTCTTATAGAACAATAATATTCCATAACATTCATATACCATAATTTGTTCAGCTCTTCTCCATTTTATGGGGATCCATTTAGTTTCCAGTTCCTTACCACCACAAAAAGGACTGCTACAAACATGCATATATGGGTCCTTTTCCCTTTTTTATCTCTTTGGAATATAGAACCTGTGGGGATATTGCTGGATAAAAGGGTATGCACAGTTTTATAGCCCTTTGGCTATAATTGCTCTCCAGAATGGTTGGATCAGGTCACAACTTCACCAACAATGTACTAGTGTCCCAGTTTTTTCAAATCCTCTCCAACATTTATCATTATGTTTTCTTTTCTTTCTTTTCTTTCTTTCTTTTTTTTTTTTTTTTTTTTTTTTTTGCTGAGGCAATTGGGGTTAAGTGACTTGCCTCGGGTCACACAGATAGGAAGTGTTAAGTGTCTGAGATCAGATTTGAACTCAAGTTCTCCTGACTTTAGGGCTGGTGCTCTAACCACTGGGTCACCTAGCTGCCCCTATCATTATCTTTTCTTGTCATCTTAGCCAATCTGATAGAGATACCTCAGAGTTATTTTATTTTGCATTTATCTAATTAATAGTGATTTAGAGCATTTTTCATACTTAATTTCTTTAATTATAATTTACATATTATATATAATATTGCATTATATTAATATTATACCGTATATATTATACATTTATATGTAATTTAATACCTGATTCAATTATAATTATGTTAATTATAATATACAATGAAAATTATGTAATTATTATAATACATTCCTTAATTTCTTCATTTGAAAATTATCTATTCATATACTTTGACCATTTGTCAGTTGGAGAATGGCTTGTATTCTTATAAATTTGACTCAATTCTCTATATATTTTAGAAATGAGGCCTTTATCAGCATGTGTGGGTGCAAATTATTTTCCCCAGTTTTCTGCTTCCCTTCTAATCTTGACTGCATTGGTTTTGTTTGTACAAAACCTTTTAATTTAATATAATCAAAATTATCCATTTTGCATTTTATAATGTTCTATAGTTCTTCTTTGGCCATAAATTCTCCACAGATCTAAGAGGTAGTCCATTTCTTGTTTTCCTAATTTGTTCATAGTAATATCTTTTATGTCTAAATCATGAACCCATTTTTATCTTTCTTGAGATAAGGTGTTAGATGTTGGTCAATACCTAGCTTCTGCCAAGTCATTTTCCAATTTTTCCAGCAATTTTTGTCATATAGTGAATTCTGATCCTAGAAGCTGGAGTCTTTGGATTTATCAAACCTAGATTATTATAGACATCAACTATTATATCTTGTGAACCTAACCTATTCCACTGATCAACTACTCTATTTCTTAGCCAGTACCAAATGGTTTTGATGACCACTGCTTTATAAAATAGTTTTAGATCCATTATAGCATGACCACCTTCATTTGCATTTTTTTCACTAATTCCATTGAAACGCTTGACCTTTTCTTCTTCTGAATGAATTTTGTTGTTATTTTTTCTAGCTCTATAAAGTAATTTCTTGGCAGTTTAATTGGTAGGGCACTGAATAAGAAGATTAGTTTAGATAGACTTGTCATTTTTATTACATTTGCTTGGCCTACCCATGAACATTTGATATTCTTCCAGTTGTTTAGATTTAACTTTATTTATGTGAAAAGTGTTTTGTAATTGTTTTCATGTAATTTCTGGCTTTGTTTTGGCAGGTACACTCCCTAATATTTTATATTATCTACAGTTATTTTAAATAGAATTTCTTTTTCTATATATTGTTGTGGACTTTGTTGGTAACATATAAAAATGTTGATGATTTATGTGGATTTATTTTGTATCCTGAAACTTTGCTAAAGTTGTTAATTGTTTCTAGTAGTTTTTTAAGCAGATTCTCTAGGATTCTCTAAGTATACCATCATATCATCTGCAAAGAGCAATAATTTTGTTTCCTTATTACCTATTCTAATTCCTTCAATTTCTTTTTTTCTCTATTGCCAAAGCTAACATTTCTAATACAATATTGAATAGTAAATAGTGATATTGGGGAACCTTGTTTCACCCCTGATTTTATTGAGAATGCTTCTAGTTTTTCTCCATTACATATGATGCTTGGTGATAGTTTTAGATAGATATCACTTATCATTTTAAGGAAAACTCCATTTATTCTTATGCTCTCTAGTGTTTTTGATAGGAATGTGTGTTGTATTTTGTGAAATGCTTTTTCTGCATCTATTTATATAATCATATTATTTCTTTTAGTTTGATTATTGATATAGTCAATTATGCCAAAAGTTTTTCTAATATTGAATCAGCCCTGCATTCCTAGTGTAAATCCTATTTATTCATAGTTATATTATCTTAGTGATAAGTTGCTGTAATGGTTACTACTTTGAAATGAAGTTTAGGATCTTGTACTAGTAAGCCATCTCCCTTCACATTTTTTCCTCCATTGATTCCTTTGATGTTCTTGATCTTTTGTTCTTAAAAAAATAGCTTTTTATTTTTCAAAATACATGCAAAGATAATTTTCAACATCCACCCTTATAAAACCTTGTGCTTCAAATTTTTCTCCCTCAGTCTCTAGATAGAAGTTAATCCAATATAGGTTACACATGTGCAATTCTTCTAAACATATTTCTACATATATTATTCGGTGTAAGAAAAAGAAAATCAAAATGGAAAAAATGAGAAACAAACAAAAAAAAAACCAAGCAAACAAACAATAACAAAAGTGAAAATGCTATGTTGTGTTGATATTTTGTTCTTCCAGATTAATTTTGTTATTTTTAATATAGTTCTATAAAATATTTTTGGGGTAATTGGATTGTTATAGCACAGAATAAGTAAATTGCCTTAGGTAAAATTGTTATATTTATCAAAATAACTTTGCCTTCCTATGAGCAATTAAAATTTTTCCAATTGTTTATATCTGACTTTATGTGAAAAGTGTTTTGTAATTGTGTTTTCATAAGTCCTGGGTTTGTCTTAGTATTTTTTATTGTCTGCAGTTATTTTAAAATTTCTCTTTCTATCTCTTCCTGCTAGATTGGTAGTTTATAAAAATGCTGATGATTTATGTGGATTTATTTTATATCCTGCAACTTTGCTGAAGTTAATTATTTCATCTAGTTTTTTAGTTGATTCTTTAGGATTTTCTAAGTATAACATCATATTACCTGCAAAGAGTGACAATATTTGTTTTCTCACTGCCTATTTTAATTTCTTCAATTTCCTTTTTTCTTTTATTGCTACAGCTTGTGTTTTTAGAATAATATTAAATAATAATGGTGATAACAGGCATCCTTACATCACTTCTGAATTTTTTGGAAAAGATTTCTAGCTTATCCCCATTATAAATAATTTTTGCTAATGGTTTTAGATTGATACTACTTATCATTTTAAGTAAAACTCCATTTATTCCTATCCTTTCAAGTGTTTTTAATAGGAATGAGTGTTGTATTTTTGTCAAAAAACTGTTTCTGTACCTTTTGAAAAAAATTATAATTTTTGTGGTTTTGTTGTTTTTTTATGGCCAATTATACTGATAATTTTCTTAATATTAAACTAGCCATGCATTACTGGTATAAATACCACCCTGGTCATAATGTATGATTTTTGTGATATATATTGTTACAATTTCTTTGCTAGTATTTTATTTAGATTTGTATCAATATTCATTAGAGAAGTTGGTGTATAGTTTTCTTTCTCTATTTTTGATCTTTGGGTATCAGCACTATATTTGTATTGTAAAAGGAATTTGGTAGCACCTACCTTTGCCGTTTTTTTCCAAAATAGTTTATATAGTATTAGAATTGATCTTTAAATGTTTAGTAGAATTCACTTGTGTATTCATCTGGCCCTAGGAATTTCTTTCTTAGTGAGGTTATTTATGGATTGCTTACTTTTGTTTTCTAAGATACAGCTATTTAAATATTCTATTTCTTCTTCTATTAATCTGGGATATTTATATTTTCATAAATATTTATCTATTTCAGTTAGATTATTAGATTTATTGGCATATAATTGGACAAAATAGCTCCTATTCATTGCTTTCATTTTTTCTTCATTTGTAGTGACGGCACTTAATTTTGTTAGTGGTGATTTGGTTTTCTTTCTTTTTCTTAAAATAAAATTAATCAATGACATCTATTTTATTGGGTATAGAAATCTATCTTGATAGAAAAGTAAAAAGGAAAGAGGATGAGAAAAGGGACTACTCATTAAAAGGAAGGCTGTTTAAAGTAGTTAGTAGTCAGATGTAAAACAAACTTTTGAGAAAGGGAAGAGTAAAAAGTGAGAAAGGTAGAGGCAAAAAACTCCAAAAGAATGGAGGGAAATTCACAATTAACAAACACAACTATGAATGTGAATGGGGTAAACTCATACACAAAACTTAAATGGATAGTAGAATGAAAAACCAGAATCAACAATATATTTACAGTAAACGTAGTTGAAATAGAGATACACAGAAGGGGCTAAAGCAGAATCTATTAAGCTTCAGAAGAGATTTTTTTTAAAAAGCAAAGATAGCAATCATCTCAGTCAAAACAAAAACAAAATCATACCTAATTAAGAGATAATCTAATTAACATACCTAATTAAGAGATACTTTGTTAAAAGGTACCAAAACAATGAATCAATAACAATACTATACATAGACACACCAAATGGCATAGCATCCAAATTTTTAAAGGAAAAGATAAATGAATTATAGGAGGAAATAGAAAGTAAATCATACTTGTTGGGCACTTCAATTTTTTTCTTCCAGTGCTAGATAAATCTAGTCATAAAATAAAGGAATTAAGGAGATGAATAAAATTTTAGAAAAGTTTGATAGACCTTTGAAGAATTAATTGAGAATAGAAAAGAGTATACCTTTTTCTCAGCTGTATATGACACCTTCACAAAAACTGACCATTTATTTGTGGTATAAAAACCTCAAAAAGAAATGCAGAAGAGCAGAAATACTAAATGCATCCTTTTCAGATTGTAATGAAATAAAAACTTTATTCAATGAAAGGCTATGAAAAAATAGATTAAAATTAAATTGGAGAAATGCTAGATTGGCTTTCCATTTCCTTCTTCAGTATGTCCCCCATCTTCCAAATGAGAAACTGAAGAAAATTATGTTAAAGTGACTTGCCCAGGAACACAACTATCTTTGATTAGATTTGAACTCAGATCTTCTTCACTCCATGCATTGTACTACCTAGTTTGACTTTTAACTTTTTGTTCAAGGTAGGTAAGTGATGTAGGGGATAGAACACTAGCCCTGGAGTCAGGAGGATCAGAGTTCAAATCTGACCTCAGACATTTGAAGCTAATTAACTGTATGATGCTGAATATTTCATTTAACCCTATTTGCCTTGCCCAAAAAAATCTCCTCAAGAAAAACCAGTTTTAGTTTTTTTTGGTTGTTTGGGTTTTTTTTTTAATTAAAGTTTGGTTCTGTTTCCATGGTGGAGGGGTCACTATTCCAAGCTTCAGACCTTTAGTACTGATTTTTTCAGAGCTAGCTCTCGTGATTTATGGGTTTTAGGTGCTTCCAAGGTAGTATGATGTAGGAAGAGATGTAGTAACTGCTCTCCTAGGCCATAATCTGGTCTTTAACCAAGAAGGAATCTTTCGTTCCCCGAGCCACCAGAACTAGCATTCCTCCTGGCCCTGGGATTATGAATAGTTTCTCTGCTCTCCTGTAGTTGCAATTGCTGTTTCTCAGTTCTGTCTTGGAATTGAGACCAGGGTCACTACCCCCACGACCACTATTGCCCCTGGGCCACAAGTTTTATTGCCCCTTTCAGCCCTGGGACTGTGATCTGGAATTGTATATGGGCAATGGAACAGTCTGAGCCCATTGCCAACAAAAGATTGCCACCTTTCAATCTCCTTTAGGTTGTCTGAACCGCTATCCCCACCCCAACACACACACCATCAGTGGGTGGAGAGTTCTTGAAGCTGCTGTTACCACCAACACAACCATTTCCAAGGCCCACCACAGGCTTATTAGGGACACTACAATTTGTTCTGCATTCCAGGCTTGCCTGATCACCACTCTGGTATTACATATATGATGGGCAAGCTGATTTCGGAAAATCCTGGAAAGACTTACATGAACTGATGCTAAGTGAAGTGAGCAGAAACTAGAGAAAGAATATTGTACAGAACAATAAAATTATACAATGATTAATTCTGATGGACATGGTTCTTTTCAACAGCAAAGTGATTCAGGCCTGTTCCAATGGTTTTGTGCCAGAGAGAGGCAATAGAACCCAAAGAGAGAACTGGGGAGATTGAGTGTGGATCACTTTTTGTTGTTGTTTGCTTGCATTTCATTTTCTTATTTTTTTCCTTTTTTGATCTGATTTTTCTTGTGCAGCATAATAATTGTGGAAATATGTATAGAAGAATCGCACATGTTTAACATGTACTGGATTGTTGTCTAGGGGAAGGAAGGGAGAAAAAATTTTTGGAACAAAAGGTTTTGCAAGGGTGAATGTTGAAAACTGTGCATGTGTTTTTTTTTTTTTTTTAATAACTTTTTATTGACAGAACCCATGCCAGGGTAATTTTTTACAACATTATCCCTTGCACTCACTTCTGTTCTGATTTTCCCCCTCCCTCTCCCTACTCCCTCCACCAGATGACAAGCAGTCCTATACATGTTAAATAGGTTACAGTAGATCTTAGATACAATATATGTGTGCAGAACCGAACAGTTCTCTTGTTGCTCAGGGAGAATTGGATTTAAAAGGTATAAATAATCCGGGAAGAACAAAAATACAAGCAGTTTACATTCATTTTCTAGTGTTCTTTCTTTGGGCGTAGCTGCTTCTGTCCATTCTTGATCAATTGAAACTGAGTTAGATATTCTCTTTGTTGACGAAATCCACTTCCATCAGAATACATCCTCATACAGTATCGTTGTTGAGGTATATAATGATCTCCTGGTTCGCTCATTTCATTCAGCATCACTTCATGTAAGTCTCGCCAATCCTCTCTGTATTCATCCTGCTGGTCGTTTCTTACAGAACAATAATATTCCATAATATTCATATACCACAATTTACTCAACCGTTCTCCAATTGATGGGCATCCATTCATTTTCCAGTTTCTGACCACTACAAACAAGGCTGCCACAAATATTTTGGCACATACAGGTCCCTTTCCCTTCTTTAGTATCTCTGGGATATAAGCCCAGTAGGAACACTGCTGGATCAAAGGGTATTGTGCATGTGTTTTGAAAATAAAAAGCTTTGTATATAAAATTTTAAAACAACTGTCTTTCCATGTATTTGGAACAATAAAATACTATTTTTTTTTAAAGAATACATTGGTAGCTACTCAGGTTGGAAGGATTAAAGGAAGGAAGGAAACAAGCATTGATTAAGTGCTTGCTCTGTGCCAAGTCTTGAAGATATAAGCACAAACAAAAAGAAAGCCAGTTCATGTCCTGAAGGAGCTTAAATTTTAATGGAAGAAGAAAATACTCAGAAAAGCAGAATGAGGAGTAAAGAAAGGTATCTGAAGTGAGACATGATTTTGATGCCCAGAATGATGGGGGAAAGATTCCTTTCTTTATGATTCCCAAAGTCCCCTAGTTAATGTAATTACCCTTTAACTCACAAATCCTGGTCCCTTTGTATTCCAATAGAAGATCACCTAGGACAATCATTGACTCGAGGAAGAACAGTGTGTCTTCCAGACAAATTTCTCTAAAAAGTAAACACTCTAATTCACAAATCAGAGCATGTTGTTCAAAGAAGTTCTAATCTCCTAAAGTTACAAATTTATCACTGGAGTTATCATTCCAAACTAACAGCACTTCTATATGCCGCTATTTTTCAAAATTCAGAATGCAAGGAACACAACATACAACTAACATAAAACAATCTCATGGATTTAAAAACACAAAGCTCTTTGCTCATCTGAATGTGTGTCCAAGTCAACTGCATGGAAAAGCCATTCCATGCATTAATTTTGGCATTCAGTACCAACTGCATTCAGAAACCTGTGTAGTTATCACTTTTTTGTTTTGTTTTGCTGAGGCAATTGAGGTTAAGTGACTTGTCCAGGGTCACACAGTAGTTATCACTTTTAACTTTTAACAGCCCTGCTACAAATAGGAGGTACTATCAATTATCATGATGAGAGCACAAGTCAAATATGCTATGGAAAATAATTTTCAACAATTAATTTATCAAACTTAATAGAAATCCAGATTTCAAATTACTCAGTTTTAAAGATTGCCGTATGATTGCTTCTACTTTTCCAAATACATAAGAATATAGTTAAGCTTGGCAATCATTTAGAAATCTCAAAATGAACACTAATTTCTAGACAGGAAAAATGCATTTTTTTCAAATGTATTTCATAGCTCTATAGGCATGACAAATTTGCCATTTTATTATTCTTTTTAAAATCTCAGTGAAGTCTAAAAACCTTTCTTAAATTTACCTTGCAACATTTTGCAATTCTGAGATTTTTTTTTCTTTCTGCTTTTCTCATACTGGAGATTCTGGTAGATCTCCAAAGCTAGCAAAAACGAGAGAATTCTATCAATTGGGGAATGTCTGAATAAATTGTGCTATGTGATTACAATGGAATGCTATTGTTCTATAAGAAATGATGAGCAGGACGCTCTCAGAAAATCCTGAAGCTCATGTAAAGTGAAATGTACTGTGTACAAGTAATGATAATGTTATAGGATGATCAGCTGTGAATGACTGCTATTCTCAGCAATAAAATGATCCCAGACTACACTGAAGGATTTATGATGAAAAAATACTATCCATATCCAGAAAAAGAATTGATTGTGTCTGAATATAAATTGAAACATACTTTATTTTATTTTATTTTTTGAGAGTTTTTTTTTTGGGGGGGGGGAGTAGGAGGATATCTATGTTTTCTTTCCCAACATGACTTTTATGGAAATGTTTTGCATAACTTCACACATGTCTTTTTCAATGTGGGGGAGTGGGGAGGGAGAAAGGGAAAAAATCTGAAACTCAAAGTTTTTAAAACATGTTAAAAATTGTTTTACAAGTAACTGTGAGAAAATAAAATATTAAATAAATGTTTTTTAAATGAGAACATTGTTTTGGTCTCTATTGGAATAAAAAAACGCTTATTTCTATTTTCCTGCTTATAGAGGGCTGAAACTCTGAAAAAGGTGTGCTTGAAGCAGACAAGAGAGCACTTAAAGCTAATTACCTATCTGATGTGAGATAATGGCTCTATGTACATATTTAGATGAGATGGTGATGTGATGACTCTCCTCACCATTGGCATTTGCTGAATATTTGGTGTTGAGATAATCTTAGGCAAGGATTGGAGGGCTGGAGGAGAGAAGTCAGAGTCACTTGGCAGCAGAATGAGGAGGAGAGAGGCTGGAGACTTTGGACTCCTGAATCTAGGATATAACTTTGGCAAGTCTGGAAGCAGCTTGCCTGCCTCCTTCATTTCTCCCCCTAAAGACCAAGGACTTCGACTTAGCTTGACTCTGGCTGATCCTGAGGCCCTCCAGGGAGCTAGTCTGGACATTATACCTGCTGTTGAGGAATAAGATATTGAAGTCACTCATCTAGCCTTTTGAATGAAATATCATTGTATGCAGTTGTATTTTCAGAATTTTCTACTCTCAAAAGGATCTTCATAAATTTTTTATTGTCTTTTAACTGAGATTGTCTATTTTATGTCAGGGTACAATCTTAAATATATTTTGATTATTTTTCTCTCAGTTATTGATGGATAAACTTAGATTCTGCAAATAACAAAATTACACTTCTCCTTGTATTGATTTAGTCCTTTATTTGCTTTGTAATACTGTTAATTTCTTAACTTTATCCTTCTCTACTTCTAAACTATGTTTAAAATTGTGTTATCAGATTTTGTCTCCATTTTATCCATCAAATCTGTCTTTTTAGCACAATTATCTTAAGTATCTGAAATCCATTGCAAAACTTTGCTTTTAAGTAATCAGAATGGAAATGTCCAGATTTACTGGCAGTTTCTTATTTTAGCCACATGAAACATTTCCAATTTGGTTTCTTAAGAACTTGTAAAAGCCCAGTCTATACTCATTCTTTTTAGGTTGATTTTTATAAAGCAATTAAATTTGTGAAATAATTAAATTCTTCAGAATGATTTAGACGCTCATTGTGATCCTTAGCTTTTTTCTAAAGACTTAACCTATTTTTCTGAGATAATTTCTTTCCACAAGGCTGCTGAAATATGACTCTTTTCCAAGGTGGAAAGAAAATTAAAAGAATGATACCTGTAAGGTTTTCAAACATCAAGTAAAGCTATTACTGTTGGCCACCCACACAGTACCAAATGAACATATAGTTTTAGTGGATTTTTTTCCCCCTTTTCCCTGTCCCTTCTGCAATTTCCTTCATTCTCTCTCCCCTATTTCCTTCCAGGAAGGGAAGTTGGAGGTTGGGATCAGAAAGAGAGGAAAGTGCATTGGAATTACTATCTACTTCCTTAAATATTGTTAATTTAGGGGTTGCAGCTTCAAGATCTAAGCTAAATTTTGACCATTGTCCTTTAATGGGGAAAGGAGGACTCCACGATCTATGTCTCATACTTGACTTCTCACCAAATTTCAGTTCCACAATGAACACATGCAGGAAATATCTGATAGCAAAGAAATCCCACCAAATCCACAGTAAAACAGAAATCAGATTAAGTATACATATAACACACACATGTTATACGTATGACACACATACACCAGACTGTAGAATGTAAAAGACCTCTCTTTGGGAATGAGTTAACTTAATTCAATCTAGAGAGACAGATAGTTGCAGATCTAACCCAAAGGAAAATTTCCCAAAGTCTTTAGTGTAGCATCCTGGGAAAAGAGACATGATGATAACTAATTTTTATCATGTTCTAGAGTTTTACTGTCCTTTCAACAATCTGAGTTGCTTATCTTCCCAAGAAGAAGGGAGGGTGAGAAGGGAGGAAAAGAATTTAAAACTCAAAACTGAATAAAACGTTAAGAATTTTTTTTATATGTAATTGGATAAAAATAAAATAACTTTTCCAGTGTCACACAGCTTTTAAGTGTTTTAGGCAGGATTTGAACTCAGCTCAAATCATCCTGATTCTAGCCCAATGTTCTATTCACTGTGCCACAGAGCCCTCTTAAAAATTTTTTTTCTGTGATTTAGGTTGAATCACTCTTATTTGGAAAACATTTTGTCCAAGAATTTGCATGTTTACATTTCTCCAGTAGGTAAGATTAAAAATCACAGCTTTTCCTGGGACAGAGGCAATTTTAAAAGTTCAGTTCTCATTCTGAGGTTCCCCCAACTTTTATCAAATTGAAAACTCAATACTGACCTCATCTAAATGGTTAAAGATCTATTTTCAAAGCTCACTAACCCACAATAACATGATTTGAGTTCAACTCTATAATAGGGAGCCCACTCTTTTTTCTAGGCATAGAGACATTGACAGCCATGCTTCTCATTACTGTGCATCTATTAATATTGTGGTCAGCCATTCTCAACTGGGAATTTCAATGATCTGTTTTGGTTAAGTATTCTAAAGTGACCAGAAGGATCTTAGTCAAGTCCTTCCTTGTGATCTTGAGGGCAGACATTGTTTTCTGTTGAAGATCTATTGATCTTAAAATCTCTTAGACTTTTATATCTCAAAACACAGAAAAAAAAAACTGATATACACTAAATAGGCCATGAAGAAAGTACAAAACCGATCATTTCAAGCCATTTAGAAGTTGCTTGACATCTAGATAATCATAGAGTTGTGAGATTACCTGAATAGTTAGGAGCAATTAAGTTCCTGTTCATTGACTTAGTCACTTGTCTCAGTCAATAAGCTTTCCATTGTTATGAAGAGGGTAATGAAAAAATCCAAGTTGACTAATTAGATACCATTTCCCTTACAATCAGAGCACATTGGGTCCTTTCCCTTCAGGAATAGCAAGCAGTCTAATCTAGCTAATATTGGCTTTGTCTCAGACTAGAGAGGTGACTTTTAATTGTTAAAGGAAGGGCTTATACTAGCAAAGTTTAAAGCTTACCATACACACACAGAGGGGCTACAAAAACAGATGTGAATTAAAACATATATATATATATATATATATATATATATCTCTTACTATGTGTCTGACAGATTTGGCCTTTCTTATAAACAGTCAAATTCCATAAGCTGAATTAGGAGTCAACAAGACTAGGCAATTCTGTTTTCAAACATTTCCTAAAGGATTCAAAAGGTCACTTCTATTTGGTCGACCATGGAATTCTTTTGAAAAGAAGTAGTCTTGAACCCATGCTGTTTTTTGTCCGACACTGGAATTTGAGTCTAAAAGGCACTGTTTAACTGTCAAAGAAAAATATTAATACTGTGCTCTTTTAAACACAAATCTGTCAGAAACTTCATTAATTTAACATTATTTTAAATCCAAGCATTTCCAGCTTAGAGAGAAAAATGTCCAAGCTAACATGTTAGCATTAATATAAATTAATAAATATATGTTATGTTCTAGAACCAACTCCATCAGTCTCTCTTAATGTGCATCATTTCCCTGAGCTGAAGGGAAAACAATTCAAAAGATAAAAGGTTAAGGACAAGTTCTCCTAGCCAATCAGAAGAATAAGTAGAGAGAAGACTGTCTCTATAAATCTACCAAGCTAAATACCATGAATAGTAGCAATACTGTGAGATGAAAAACAATATTAAAGGCATGCAGAACTTCAGAGAGCTGGTTGTGGTAAATGTTTAGTAATGAACTCTCAAAAAAAGTATTCACAATATACTTTCTTTATTTAAGCTTTATAACTTCAAAATATATGCACAGATAATTTGACAACATTGACCCTTGTATGGCCTTGAGTTTCAGATTTTCTCTTCCTACTCCCCACCCCCTTCCCTAGATGGCAAGCAATTCAATATATGTTAAACATGTTAAAATATATCTTAAATCCAATATGTATAGACATATTTATACAATTCTCTTGCTGCACAAGAGAAATCAGATCAAAAAAAGAAAGTAAATGAGTAAGAAAACAAAATGCAGGTGAACAACAACAAAAAGGGTAAGAATGTTATATTTTGATCCACATTCAGTTCCTACAGTCTTCTCTCTGGGTGTAGATGGCTCTCTTTGTCTCAAGATCATTGGAATTGGCCTCAATCAAATCACTGTTGGAAAGAGTCACATTCATCAGAATTGATCGTCATATAATTTTGATGTTGTTGCATACAATGATCTGATTCTGCTCATTTCACTTAGCATCCATTCATGTAAGTCTATCCAGGCCTCTCTGAAATCATCTTGTGATTGTTTCTTATAGAAAAATAATATTCCATAGCATTCATAAACCATAACTTATTCAGACATTCTCCAATTGATGGGCATCCACTCAGTTTCCAGTTTCTAGCCACTACAAAAAGGGCTGCCACAAACATTCATGCACATACAGGTCCCTTTCCCTTCTTTATAATCTCTTTGGGATATAAGTTCTATAGTTCAATACATGTACTTAGCACTTAATGTAGTTCTACAAGATTCATACCTATGATAAAAGAGCACATAAGCTCAGACAAACACAACCAGACTCAGAAAGAGAGGCAGAGAAGACAAAGGACTCGGGGTGGGAGCTCAAGCTCTCAAAACCAAGGAAAGAGATCCATTCAATCTTCAGTTAGGCTCCTGGTGGCAAGCTCTTCTCCTGCATTTTTACACTGAGACTAAGGCCCATCTGAAAGGCTCTCCAGAAGGCTACCCAGCCCGAGAAGGAGATAATAAAGAATCTGGACTTTAACACCTGGCTGTTCCTGTGGATATTACTGACCTGAAAAGAAGGCTGCTCCCAGAGACCCCAAAGAAAATTGAAACAAGAACATTGCATACTCTTTTTTTTTTTTTTTTTTTTTTTGGCTGAGGCAATTGGGGTTAAGTGACTTACCCAGGATCACATAGTTAGGAAGTGGTAAGTGTCTGAGGCCAGATTTGAACTCAGGTCTTCCTAACTTCAGAGCTGGTGCTGTATCCACTGACCCATCTAGCTGTTCTCGAGTACTCTATTGCTTAGCCAGTATCAAATGGTTTTGATGATTGCTGCTTTATAATATAATTTTAGGTCTGGCACAGCTAGGCCACCTTCATTAGCATTTTTTCATTAATTCCCTGGAAATTCTTGAACTTTGGTTCTTGCAGACGAACTTTATTATTTTTTCTAGGTCTGTAAAATAATTTTAGGGAGTTTGATATAGCACCAAATAAGTAGATTAATTTAGGTAGTATTATCATTTTTATTATATTTGCTCAGCCTACCCACAAGCACTTGATATTTTTCCAGCTGATTAGGTCCGACATTATTTGTGTGGAAAGTGTTTTGTAACTTTGTTCATATAGTTCCTGACTTTCCCTTAGCAGATACATTACCAAATATTTTATACTATTGACAGTTATTTTGAATGAACTTGCTGCTGGATTTTGTTAGTAACATATAAAAATGCTGATGATTTATGTGGATTTATTTTGTATCCTGCAACTTTGCTAAAGTTGTGAATTGTTTCTAATAGTTTTTTAGTTGATTCTCTAGGTTTCTCTAAGTATACTATCATATCATCTGCAAAGATTGATAATTTGGTTTCCTCACTACCTACTCTAATTCCTTTAATCTCTTTTTCTTCTCTTATTGCCAAAGGTATCATTTCTAATACAATATTGAATAGTAATGTTGATAGTGGGCAGCCTTGTTTTACTCCTGATCTTACTGGGAATGGTTCTAATTTGCCTCCATTACATATAATGCTTACTGATGGTTTTAAATAGATGTTACTGATCATTTTAAGGAAAAGTACATTTATTCTTATACTCTCTAGTGTTTCTAATATGATTGGGTGTTAGGTATTATCAAATGCTTTTTCTGCATCTATTGAGATAATCATATGATTTTTGTTAGTTTGGTTATTGATATAGTCGATTATGCTACTAGTTTTCCTAATATTGAGCCAGTCCTGTATTCCTAGTATAAATCCTACTTGTTCATAATGTATTATCCAGGGAATAACTTACTGTGATTTGGCCAACTGAATTTTTTTGTTCATTGCATTCTTTTTTCATTTCACACATTTTATTTTTCAATGAATTGGTGTCTTTTCCATATCTCTTTTGTAAGGCATTATATGCTTTTTCCATTCCTTCTTGCAATAATCTCATTTCATGTAGAGGGCCAGGAGGTAAGAATCCATCCCAGGTCTTATATCTTATCATAACTTGGCTCAGCAACATCTCTTTTCTTTTATTAATAGTGTAGACATGCTTGGTAATACTATAAATTGGAATTCTAGTGACTGAAACAAAATGCAAACACTACTCAACAGATTAAAGCTAAACCTTTGAACTTAGGGCAGGAAACAATGTCCACAAGGCGACGAAAGGTATTTGGGAAAAAGATACCTGAGATAATGATATAATAAACTTTACTCTGATGTATATCTCAACTATTTACATCTCTATCCAAGTAACCAAGATCCAGGACTTAAGGGGTTTAATCATTTATATAATGGTATATTTTGTTAAACTATAGGAATTTTAAAAGAGTGTACTATGTATCAAACCTATGAACATTTGAGGTATATATATATATCTGATCAATAAAACTCTGCAGAGTCCTTAATCAGACCTTCTCCACCTGGCCTCAGTATGTTGTCACATCCTTCATCTCACTACAGGAGCTGAACTCCAACAATTTCCTTTCCCCATTTTTCTTCTAATTATCTTTTAAGATCCTTTATGCAATCTTGCAAGAACTCTGTGAAATGAGGACCAGATAAGCTTTTCCCCAAAATGAACTTTCATCTTTTAATAGCAATATTCTTCTGGTTTTGATGCATGGCCAAGGGACATGGAACTCTTTAATCCCCAAAGAAAGGAAATTGTGGCTTACCCAATGGGCAATGGAAAGGTGTTGGTAGACATGAGGACATTGAGACATATCATAGACAAGAAACTGCAGAGAAGAAATGATATAAAAGATATCACTAAAGAAATGTATGGATAAGGAAAAGCTAGATTGGCTACATAGCCATACATTTCTTTTTTAATTTTTTAAAAAAAATTAAATTTATTTATTAAATAATCATATTTTCCTTTAGTACTTCTTCACTTTCCAGAGAACATCCCATATGGTACTTTTTATTTTTATTGAAGTTTTTAATTTTCAAAACATATACAAAGATAATTTTTCAACATTGACCTTGAAAAACCTTGTGTTCCCATTTCCTCCTCTCCCCTAGATGGCATGTGATCCAACATATGTGAAATATGGTAAAAATAAGAGTACATACGATGTTTCAAAACAAAAAAGAAAAGAAAGGAGGACCAGCTCATGTCTTCCTTTGGGGCTTCATCTGGAGTTGCTTTGTCTTTGGGAACCTCAGGATTTGAAGTCTGTCCTTCTCTCTCTCCATAAAAGCTGTCTATGGTGAGAGTTCTTTTTGTTTTTTTACTCATTTTTTTTAAAAGGCTTGAAGTTTGTTCAATGCAAAGGAGTAACAACTGCTTTAATTTTCCCTGGGGCAGGGGCAGCGAGGTGGTGCAGTGGATAGAGTCAAGAGGACCTGAGTTCAAATCTGGTCTCAGACACTTAACAGTTCCTAGCTGTGTGACTCTGGGCAAGTTACTTAATCCCAATTGCCTTTGCAAAAAAAACAAAAAACAAAAAACCCAGAACTTGGGGCAGAACAGGGGTTCATTTAACCCCAATTGTCTCAGCAAAGATTTTCCCTGGGGCAGTTCTGCTGATTGATTTCCAGTGCTGGGTAAGGGTGGGTAAGTCCAGTGTTCTTCTGAGGCTCAGTGGTTTACAATTTGCCTTTAGTAGCAAATCTGCCAAACCACCTGCTTGCAACCAGGATAGAGTGGCCTAAGAGGATCACAGAAGATTCCCAGGTGCATAGAACTGCAAAGCTCTGACTCCCCACTCCAGCTCCTTGTCCCAGGCTCCTTGTGCTGAGGTCTGGACTCAGCAAACTGTCCCCCTGCCTATTTGAAACAGACCTGGTCTGAAGTTCTTCCAAGGTATCTTCTTTTAGAAATGTGTTGTACTCCAAATGTTTGTGGATTCTTTGACTCTAAAACCAGTTTAGAGGCTTAATCTGCTGTTGGTCTGAGAGAAGGTCAGAAGAGGTCACAGAAAGTCGTGTCTGCTCTCCACCATCTTCCACAATATACTTTTTTTAAAAAAATTTATTTATTTATTTTTAAATAGCCTTTTATTTACAGGATATATGCATGGGTAACTTTACAGCATTAACAATTGCCAAACCTCTTGTTCCAATTTTTCACCTCTTACCCCCCCCACCCCCTCCCCTAGATGGCAGGATGACCAGTAGATGTTAAATCACAATATACTTTTAATGTTTAATCTTTTTTATTAACATTTTCCCATCACTGTATTATGTTTAGATAACAAAACAATAAATGAAGCTCTGATTTAAAGTACTCGCTAATTTCCATGGCATAAATGCTCACACTGAAAATTTAACAACTAGCATTCTTGATCTGGTACTAGCCAGTTAGAACATTCTTTTTGTTGATAGGGTGTGTTTTGAGAAAGCAAAACAAACAAAAATCCTGTTATACACGTATATAGTCAAGCAAAACAAAACTTCTCATTGGCCATGTTTCTATTTGAACTCTGGATACTTAAATACAATAATTTCCAGTTGCTTGAGGGACACAGTCCAGAAGCAGTTCATTCTTTCATAGACCTAAACCCCAGGTTAGAAACTTGCAGAGTTCAGACTGATTGGGAGTAGGTACTGGTGCTGGTGGAAGAAGAGGCCACACTTGGATTTGTCCTGAATCAGATCACTTTGGAGCACTGAAAAGCTTAATGATACCTACCCTGTCCCTGAGAGCCTATGTTGATGGAAAAGAAGAAAGTTTTAAAAAGTGAAAGAAAAGTTCTTATGTGTGCAAAAATGTTTGTGGCAGCCCTTTTTGTTGTGGCAAGAAACTGGAAACTGATTTCCCATCAGTTGGAAAATGGCTAAATAAATTGTGGTATATGAATGTTATGGAATATTATTATTCTGTATGAAACGACCAACAGGATGATTTCAGAAAAGCCTGGAAAGACTTATAGGAACTGATGCTAAACAAAGTGAGTAGAAGCAAGAAAACATTGTACACAGTAACAACAATTATACGATGATCAATTCTTATGGACGTGGCTCTTTTCAACAATGAGATGATTCAAACCAGTTCTAATGATCTTATGTGTCTGGGTCTCTGCATCCAGAGAGAGGACTAAGGAGATTGAGTGTGGATCACAACATAGCATTCTTACTTTTTTTGTTGATGATTGCTTTCATTTTGTTTTTTCTCCTGTGCAGCATGATAATTGTAGAAATATGTATAGAAGAATTATACATGTTTAACATATATTGGATTACTTGCCATCTAGGAGAGGGGATGAGAAGAAGAAAGGGGAAAACTTCTGGAATACAAGGTTTTGCAAGGGTGAATGTTGAAAATCATCTATGCATATGTTTTGAAAATAAAAAGCTTTAACAAAAAATAACATTTCAAAAGAAAAGAAAAGTTCTTTCTCTGGAGATAGCAGTTTTCATGATGAATTCTTTGGGTGTCATGGATCATTGTATTCATTATAGTAATTAAGTCTTTCACAATATTTACATTACAATATTGCTGCTCTTGTGCCCTACTGTGCACAAGATTATCCTAGTTCTGCTCATTTCATCTTGTATCAATTCCTATGTCTTCGCAGGTTTTCTTTTTTTTTTCTGAAACTTTCCCTTTCATCACTTATTATAACAAAGTAATATTCCATTACAATCATATAACACAACTTGTTTAGCCATTCTCTGTCACTGTCCCCATCATTTCTAATTCTTTGACTCCATAAAAAGAGCTGCTATAAATATTTTTATATATATGGATCGTCTTCCTTTTCTTTTGATCTTTTTGAAATACAGATATACTAGTAGTATTTCTGGGTCAAAGAATGTGCACAATCTAATAGTCCTTTGAGCTTTATCCCAAATTTTTTCCAGAATGGTTGAACTACTTCAATTCCATCAACAATGACTTAGTTACCTATTTTTCTATATCCTCCCTAGCATTTGTCATTTTCCTTTTCTGTCATTTTAGCTAATCTGATGGGTGTGAACTTGTATCTCAGAGTTTTTTGTGCTTTTTAAAAATTATTAGTGATTTAGAGCATTTTTTCATGTAATTATTGATAGCTTTGATTTCTTCTTCTGGAAACTACTTATTCTTATCCATTGATCCTTTATCAGTTGGGGAATGGTTCTAATTTTTCTAAATTTGGTTCAGTTCCTTATATCTAAGTCAAAATCCAGAGATTCCTGGTCAATGAAAAAAAAAATTACAATGAGAAAGAAAGAATTAAAGTACTTAGGAGCTACTGTCAGGATTCAATCTGTTTCCAAGAAGTGTCAATTTTATCTTTGTAATATCTGTCAAATGCAGCCCCTTCTCTCCTCCAACATTGATATCTGGTGTAGGTCCTCATCACCTTAAACTTGGATTATTGCAACAATCTGCTGGTGAATATACCTGTCTCAAGTCTTTCCCTATTCCAATTCATCCTCCATTGAGCTACCAAAGTAATTGAGACCTTTATCAGAGAAACTTTCCATAAATAAAATTTCTCCAGTTTCTTACTTTCTTTTTAATTTTGCATTGGTTTTCTTTGTGCAAAATGTTTCTAATATTGTAATTAAAATTATTTATTTTATTTTCCATGATATTCTCTGTATCTTGTTTGTTCATGAATTCTCTCTTTGTCATAGATTTAACAGAAATTTTTTCCATGCTCCTATAATTGATTTATAATATCAGTTTTTAGATCATATATCTATTTGAGCTTATCTTGGTAAACAGTGTGAGATGTTTATCTATGTCTAGTTTCCGTAGATTTTCTTAGTAATTTTTGTTTTTTTCCAATAGCTTGGATCTTTGAGTTTAGCAAAAACTAAGTGAGTATGGTCATTTATTTCTGGATATTGTGTGGTCATTTAATTTTTTATATTGTGCAATCTATTCCCCTTACCAATTATCTATTTCTTATCTAGTAGTTGAGTGTTTGAGGATGGCCACTTGTAATATAGTTTGGTATCTGATACTACTAGGCTACCTTTGTTCACTTTTTTTAATTGATTCTCTTAATATTTTTCATTTTTTGTTCCTCCTGATGAATTGGCATTATTTTTAGCTCTATAAAATTATTCTTTGATAGATTTGATTGCTGTGACACTGTCAACAGGGTCTAGATGCCTGTGTCAAAACAGCAGGCTAGAGATAGGAAAGTTAGAATACAAATAGAAGCTTAATTTCAGAGTGAGGAAAATGACACTATAAGCTTAAAGCCCACCTTTTAAGAAGGGGCATTAATGCTGCTGATGCAGGGGTCACTTATATACATGAAAGGAGTTGAGATCTTGAGATAGTTCTCTTGGGACAAGAGAGGTATTCAGCCATTGCCTCAGATTTTGAGGAATCATGGTCATCCTGTGAGCTGTATTTGACAGCTCTTATCAAGATTAAATTGATATTTCTTGGCAACAGATTGGATTCTGACAGTAGCTCCTCAATACTTTAATTCTTTCTTTCTGACTGTAGTATTTTTTTCCTTTGATCTGGAAGTTCTGGATTTTGACTATGATATTCCTGGGAATTTTAATTTTGTAGTTCCTTTTAGGATATGAGTGGTGGATTGTTTTTATTTCTACTTTGCCTTCTAGTTCTAAAAGATCTGAATAGTTTTCTCTTAAGATTTCTTGAAATATGATGTCTAAGCAACAACAAGATTATATTATGATCAAAAGTAATAGACTTGGCTCTTTTCAATAATGAAGTGATTCAAGGCAATTCCAACAAACGTGATGGAAAGAGCCACTCACATTCAGAGAGAGGACTTTGGACACTAAATGTGGATCACAGAATAGTATTTTCACCTTTTTTTATTATTTATTTCCTTAGTTTTTTTTCTTTCACATTTTTCCCCTTTTAATTTGATTTTTCTTGTACAGCTGATAAATGTGAAAATATGTTTAGAATAATTGTACATATCTAATCTATATTGGATTACTTGTTGTCTGAGGGGGGGAGATGGGAAAGGAGGAAGAAAAATTTGGAACGCAAAATTGTGCAAGGGTGAATGTTTAAAACTATCTTTACATGTATTTTGAAAAATAAAAGTTATTTTAAAAGAGAAAAAAAAACATGATGTCTAAGCTCTTTTTTTGGTTATGGCATTCACAGAGTATAATTACACTTAAATTTTTCCTCCTTAATCCATTTTCCAAGTGAGTTATTTTTGCTACAAGATACCTTATATTTTCTTTAGAATTTTGATTGTAATTTTTCTTGTTGCTTGGTGAATCAATTAAGTCTTTTCAGGTTTTTCTGAGAGCATCCTGCTCATCATTTCTTATAGCACAGCAGTATTTCATCATAGTTACATGGTACAATTAGTTCAGCCATTTCCCAAATGATGGGCAACCTTTCAATTTCCAATTCTTTGCCACTAGAAGAGTCCTTATAAATATTTTATATTTAGTACTATATTTAGCATAAAACAGTAAATACATTATAGTAAACATATTATATATTTAGTACTATGTAGATCCTTTTCCTTTTTAAAAAAAAATCTCTTTTTAAATACAGACTTGGCATTGGCATTGGCATTGTTAGATCAAAAGATATGCATGGTTTTGTAGCTCTTTGGGCATGGTTCCAAATTGTTCTGATTGCATTGATTGAATCAGTTCACAATTCCATCAATAATGTATTAATGTCTTATTTTCCCCACATCCTCTCCAACATTTATCATTCTCCTTTTTTGTTTTATAAATATACCCAATAGGTATAAGGTAGTACCTTGGAATTTTGCATTTCTCCTATCAATAGTGAGTTAGAGAATTTTTTTTATATGGCTATAGATAGCTTTGATCATTGCATCTGAAAAATTTTCATATCTTTTGATCACTTATCAATTGAGGAGTTTCTTTTATTTTTATAAATTTGATTCCATTCTCATTTGAGAAATGAGGTCATTTGCAGAAAAACTTGCTGCAAAAATTTTTTTCACAGTTACAGTTGCTAAATGTATTTTCCTCCACCCTATTCCTCCCCACCACCTTGATAATTACTTGAAAGATGATGTGTAAGATCTCTTTTTGATCAGGGCTTTCACATAGTACAATAATTTTTAAATTATCTCACTTAGATCTATTTTCCAGGTCAGTTGTTTTTGCAATGAGATATTTCAAATAGTTTTCGATTTTTTTTCATTCCTTTGGTTTTGTTTTATTGTTTCTTGATTTCTTATTAAGTTATTAGCTTCCATTAGCTCAATTTAAAGATAGTTTTCATTGTTCACCTTTGCAAAACCTTCTATTTAAAAATTTTCTCTCTCTCTCCTCTCTTTTCTCCTCCCCCAAATAGCAAACAATCCAATATAAGTTAAACTTGTGCATCAGGTCTACTTTTTAAGGAGTTGTTTTTTTTTTTTCAGTGAATTTTTGTGCCTGTTTTTCTGTTTGACAAATTTTGCTTTTCAGGGCATTCTTTTCCTCCTTGAATTTTTGTGCCTCTTTTATTATTCCCTCGTCTGTTTTTAAGATGTTTTTTTCTTCAGTATTTTTTGTGGGTGTGTCTCTTTTACCAGCTATTGATTCTTTTTTCATGATTTTCTTGCATTACTCTAATTTCTCTTTCCAACTTTGCCTCCACTTCTCTTATTTGATTTTCAAAATCCTTTTTTAACTCTTCCACAGCTTGAGACCAATTCATGTTTTTCTTAGAGGCTTTGGATGTTAGAAGTTTAATTTTGTTATCTTCTTCTAAGTGTGTGTTTTGATCTCCCTTGTCACCATAGTAACTTTCTATGGTCAAGATTTTTTCTTTTGTTCGTTCATTTTCCCAGTTTATTTCTTGACTTTTAATTCTGTTAAAGTAGGACACTGTCCCAAGCTTCTGGGAGTTTGTGCAGATGTTTTCAGAGATACTTTTAGGAATCTGTAAGTGTTCAATTCTTCCAAGGTGATGTGATCTAAGAAGAGGGGTGTTTACTATTTCCTTGGTTTGTGTTCTTCCCAGAAGTACTCTTCCTCATCATAGGACTATCACTCAGGACTTCAACCCAGATCTGAGTATGAGCAAAGCACCAGAGTTCTGCCCCCAATGCCAGCAAAGAGACCCCTATAATCTCCTTCTGATGCATCAATCCTTTTACTATCAGTGGGCTGAGAGCTCAGGAAGCAGCTTCTTCTGCTGCTGTTGATTCAATAGCTCCAAGCCTGCTCCTGCTCCTGGTTTCTTGAGGTCTGATCTGTGCTGCACTGTGTTCTATTCTCATTCTGATATGATAGACCTTTCTTGCTGACCATCTAAGTTGAATTTGACTAGAAAATTATTTCATCTTGTCTTTCTGTGGGTTCTCCTGCTCCTGGAGTTATTTTATGACATTATTTTAAAGTGTTTGGAGGGGTTTGGGGGAGAGCTCAGGTGAGTTGCTGCTTTTTTTTCTGTTATTGCATATGAATTCTTCTGGGCAATACTTTTCTGTCATTTGTAAATGTTTATTAATTTCATTTAGTTTATCAATTTTATTGACATATTTCAGCAAAATAGCTCTTGATGATTGTTTTAATTTCATCTTCATTGATGGTGGATTTACCCTTTTCATTTTTGATACTGGCTTTTTCTTTTTTTAAATAAATTAATCAATAGCTTGTTTTATTTATTTATTTATTTTTTACTAAAATAAGTCTTGGTTTTATTTATTGTTCTTTTAATTCTATCACTCTCAGGATTGAGAATTTCTATTTTAGTATTTAGTTGAGAATTTTTAATTTATTCTTTTTCTTTTTCTTTATTTGCATGCCCAATTCACTGATCTGCTTTTACTCCTTTTAATTGATGTAAGCATTTAGAGAAAAAAAATTTCTCCAAAACTGCTTTGGCTACATACCACAAATTTTGGAATGTTGTCTCACAGTTCTCATTATCTTTAATAAAATTGTTGATTTAATATATACATTTCTTTAGGATTAGATTATTTATTTAGTTTCCAATTAATTTTTAATCCTATGATTCAAAGGTTCTTTATTAAATATTATTTTTATTTATGATCCAAAATGGGAACATTTAATATTTCTGCTTTTTTACATTTATTTGGGAGGTTTTTATATCCTAAATACATAGTCAACTTTTATGAAGGTGCCATGTACAACTGGGAAAAAGGTATGCTCATCTCTATTCCCATGTAATATCCCCAGAAATATCATATCTAACTTTTCTAAAATTCTATTCACCTCACCTTCTTTCTTATTTATTTATTGGTTAGATTTATCTAGATCTGAAAGGGGTAAATTGAGGTCCCTGCTAATATAGTTTTACTGTTTCCCCCTGTAACTCACTTAATTTTCCTTCAAGAATTTGGATGCTATGCTCTATAGTGCATATATGTTCAGTATGGACATTATGTCATTGTCTATGGTACCTTTTAGTAAAATACAGTTTCCCTTATCTCTTTTTAATTACGTTTATTTTTTCTTTTGCTTTGTCTGAGATTATAATTGTAACTCCATCTTTTTTATTAATTTGGCTGAAGCACAATAGATTTTGCTGCAGCTTCTTATTTGAATTCTTTGTGCTTCTTTTGGTTTTATTTATTGGTATAATATGTTTATTGCAATCAATATATTCTTAGATTCTGGCTTCTAATCTTTTCTACTATATTCTTTCATTTTATGATTTCATCCCATTTATATTCACAGTTATAATCGATAATTATATATTTTCCTCCATTCTATTTTCTATTTATGTTTCTCTTTTTTGCCCTGTAATCTTTTAAAAATCTATTTAGCTTTTGATCACTTTCTTCCTTAATCTATTCTTCCTCCTACCACCATTCTTACTTTCCTTTATTCCTTTCCCCTCCAAATTCTCTTCCAAATAAGATGAATCTCTATATATAACTCTGTGTGTATATGTGGTGTGTATGATATATGTGTATATATCATCTTTAAACTAGTTCAGGGGAAAGCAACATTGCTTGCTTTCCACTACTCCCTCCTCGATTATAAAAACTTTTTTTTGTCCACCTCTTTTATGTGAGATAATTTTCCTCATTCTTTGCCTCCCTTCTCTTTTCTCCCAGTGCATCCCTCTTTCTCACCCTTTCATTCTTTTTCTGAGATCATTCCAAGAGAATATACTCACATATATGTTCTCTAGCTATGTACACTTCTTTGAACTGTCCTAACAATGATAAAGTTCTTAGGACTACATGTGTTATCTTCCATAAAGAAATGCAAGTTTTTTCCTTTTTTTTTTTTTTTTTTTTTTGAGTCTTGTGTTTAAATGCCAAATTTTCTATTCATCTCCAGTTTTTTTTTCCAGTCAGGAATGCTTGAAAGTTCTCTTTCATTAAATGTATATGTTTCCCCTATACAATTATATTCAGTTATTCTAAATTATTCTTGATTGTAATCCTAGATCCTTTGACTTCCTATTCTGAGTCCTTTATTCCTTTATAGTGAGTGGTAGCTGCTAAATCTTGTGTGAGCTTGACTTTAGTTTTATGGTACTTGGATTATTCTTTTTTGGCTACTTGTAGGATTTGTCCCCATGCTCATTTTGGGACATCTTTCAGGAGAGATCTCTTTTACTTTTTCAGGAGATAATTGATGAATTCTTTCAATTTTCCCCCTCTGCTTCTATAATATCTGGGTATTTTCCTTTATCACTTTTTGAAATATAACATCCAGGCTTTTTAAATTATGGCTTTCAAGTAATCCAATAATTCTTAAATCATCTGTCCTCAATCCATTTTCCAAATCAGTTATTCTTATATTTAACATTTTATTTTTCAATCTTTCGACTTTGTTTTATTGTTTCTTAATATCTCATAGTGTCATTAGCTTCCATTTGACCAATTCTAACTTTTAAGGAGTTATTTTCTTCAGTGAGGCTTTGTACCTCTTTTAACAAGCTGTTAATTCTTTTTCATAATTTTTTTGCATTGCTCTCATTTCCTTTCCCTATTTTTTCTACTACTCTTGATTTAAAGATCATCTTTTCATCTTTAACTCTTCTAAGAATTCTTGTTAAATTTAGTTCTATTTTGAACTTTTATTTGAGGTCTTGCTTGTAGATGTTTAGTCATTATCTTCTTTTGAATTTGTTCCTTGAGTTTCCCTGTCACCACAGAATTTTTTTTTATCATTTTGATGTGACTGATGTAGACACCAAATGATGGTAGGCACCAAAAATTGGGGTTTAGTGATGTGAAAAATTCACAATGGCCATTATCTTTGGCAAAAAGTAGATTTATTTAGGGGAATAGGTTATAGACAAAATAGTAGAATCCAATAGAATCCAACACCAGAAATGAAATAGAGTTGGAGAGCATAAAAAAAGGGTTTTAATTAATGATGGAAGAGACAAGTTTCCTAGTCCAAGTTGCTATTCACTCGGAAAAAGGAAACCACCCCCAAGAGTTTGGGACATGTCCTTAGCTGGCAGGCGAAATCCTGAAAGGGACTTAATATCCCCAAAGGGTTAGTTATCTTGAAGTAGGAGAAGTGGAGTCAGGAGAGACACCACAAAGCATGGTGAGATTAAGAGATATCCCATGGCATGGGGAAGAAGTACAGAGAAAGACATTATGAGTTACAGTCCTTGGTGGATTAACCTAAAAGCCATAAATAGATTTTATAGGAAGAATTTGACTGGCATATCTGAGGGGATGGTAAGGTGAGGCTGCCTAAGACTCTTACAGAAGGTGGATTTCAGAGGTTTGACATAAATTGGATTTCTGACTGGACAATTTTCCCAGAGAGTGAGACCATGGAGCTAAACTGATCTCTATTAGTGCCTTCTCCTTGCCTACCTCAGAGATAAATACTTCAGTTGCTCTTTGCTCAACACACTCACCATTCAAGACCAATCAGATTCTTTTTTTCTTCTTTTTTCAGCCCATTTCTTGACTTTGGGTTTGTAGAGTCAGACTTTGCTTGCCTCTGGGAGAAGGAATGCTTTAGTGCCTAAATCTAGTTATTTTCTGTGGATTTTCAGTTCTTGTAAGGTAATGTGATATGGGGAGAGTTCTGATCACTATCCTCCTAGTCTATATTCTGGTAGATACTTTGCTCCCTCACAACCATAGACTTTAACCACTCTTCTTTACCCTTCTTTACTGTGACCTGAAACTGGATGATGGGTGAAGGAGCTGTCATTTGTCCTGCTTTTGTACCCAATGCTAACACAGAGACTCTTTGTTATATCTTTTTGATCAGGTGAGCACTCCTGGTGCCACTATGAATAGTAATCTTGCTGCTACCATTCCAGACTATATGCTTCTATCCCAGAATTCACATCTAGCTGCACTTCCAACTAACTCCTACTCTAATGTCCACAGACCTTTCTTTTTATTAAGTCCTGTGCTAGAAAACTGAGTTACTGTGATTTGTTGTCATTATCCCATTCAGAATTTGAATTTTCATATTTTTAAAAAGTTGTTTAGAGGGTTAGGTTGGGAGAACTCAGCAGAAATGCTTAATTCAGTCTGCCTTTTTGATTCAATCTTTTCTTAAAAAGGAAAGCCTTTGTCTTTCCACTTACATGAACTGATGCTAAGTGAAGTGAGTAGAACCAAGAGAACATTGTGCACAGCAACAACAAAATTATGTGATGATCAATTCTAATTGGCTCTTTTCAACAATAAGATGATTCTAGACAATTCCTCCTACTTAAACCTGTCTTGTTAGTATATCTGGAAGCATAGTCCACTTCCTCCTTTCTCATTGTTGAGGGGACATTCGATTTTGTTTTCCAGAAAAGGACCCTCCTTAGACTCCTCCCTTATTTCCCTCCCTATCTTCCCTCCAACCTTAAGCCCTCTTCATTCATAGTAATGTGGATGATGTAGGTACTAGGCACCAGATATGTTAGGTGCAAAATGTTGGGTTCAGTCATGTGAAAAATTAACAATGGTCATTCTCTTTGACAAAAGGTAAATTTACTTAAGTGAAGAGGTTATAGACAAACTGAAGAGCTACAATAGACACCAAGAATGGCAAATATGAATTAGAGTTGGAAAAGCAAAGAAAAGGGTTTTAACAATTAATGATGAAAAAGATAAGTTCCCTAGTAGAACTTGTAATTAACCAGAAGGAAGGAAATATCCCATGAGGTTGGAGTGTGACCTTAGCTGGCAAACTAAATCCTAAAAGAGGTTTTAGCACCTTAACAGAGTTAGATAGCATAAGGAGAAGTGACTGATCCAGAGTACAACAAAGACGGCATGTGTCATAAGCAGATTAATAGGGAAAATTTAACCTCAGGGATATGACTAGGACATTCTGAGCAAGGTGAAACTGCCCATAACCCCCTTAGAGGGTGGGTCTCAGGTTTGACATTACTTGGATTTCTGACTAGAAGACCTCCACACAGGATGGGACCATGGAACTAAACTGATTTCTATCAGAGCCTTCTCCCTGAGGAACAATTCCATCCATACTCCAGTTTTTCTCTGCCAACCACATTCATCATTCAGGACCTTATCAATTGCACATTTTGATTATGGCCATGAGTCTTTCCACGTCTATAAAGGGCACCTTTTGTGACTATGAGAAATGCCTAATGTGAATTCTTCCCACTTTGAACTGCTCTCTCACTACCTGGTATTTCATGTTGTTGTCCCTTGTTTTTGAAAAGGACCATGACATCAGGGAGATGATGCTGTGAGCTGCAAGTGAACTGGATTTAAGAGAGGGAGGGCTTTGCCAGGTCACCCCTTCAGAGCCATCTGGGTCCAATGGCCAGATATAAATCAGGACCACTGGAGATGGCCCTGGATGCAGTGGGAGACCTTGGCCTTCTTAAGCTAAGTTTTCAACAGGCCTCAGTTTGATATTTTATATAAATACTTTATGTACCTGCTTTTTCTTCACAATGACATCACTAGGTCATTGGTAGCATAGCAATGTAGTGTCAAAGATATAAGTTGTCCCTCTATATGGTCTAGTCATTTGTGCTCTCTATTGTGAGCCTTTCTGCATATTATGTAATTATAAATTTATATATAATTCATATATATTCACATATATTCACTCTTCTTATGAATGGTATATATAGAAAACTTGAGAGAAAATGCTTTATTTTAATTTTTATCATTCTGTTTCATTAAATTCTGCCTGGTTAGCCAAAGTAAACAAATTTGCAAACACTATGGTTGGGCTATGAATTTTTGAGCACTTAGTACCTAATATAGATTTTTAAAAATCTATATATTTCTCCTCATTAGAGAAGTACCCCAGGTACTATACAAATATGCCAGTTGCTCTTTTTAATTTGAGTGTAAAACTTTATAGATGTAGTTTTTCAATGAATGTTTGCTAAATCTGTTTGTTCAATTGATAGACCCTCCTCTGCTTGGAGGAGGGTCAAGTCTGGACCTGGTTCTAACTTGCTAAAAGAGCTGTCCCCTGAGGAGGCAGAAGAAGTACTGGTCTTCAATTCAAGAGAACTAAATTTGAATCCTGGCTGACATTTATGATGAATTCTACTTTACTTGACTTTTCTGGACCTCAGTTTCCTCATCTATAAGATTGAACTTTATAATTTTTGTACTACCTGCCTATTGTTGAAAACTCTCTTAAAAAAATAGGACATCATGTGAATATGAGTTATTAAATGATAAAGAAGACCACTGAGGGGACTGGAAGGAAGTAGCTTTATTGAGAGGGAGATTGAGCAGTGCTGGACTTCATTTGCTCATCATCCAGGGATTGTGACTGTAGGTGGGAAAGAGACATGGAAGAGAAAGACCTAGATATTTGGATGGGTTGTTGGGGAAGGAAGAATTAGAATTAGATTCTCAAAATCTATGCTAATTGATCTGAGGCCATTACACTTCCTGATAATTGTGAGGTGTATAAGTAGACCTGCGACGGGGAACAATTCCAGGGCTGTATCCAGATCCCAATGGCCAGTGGCGGACAACATGGCGATAGGACACAGCTATACAATCAAAGTAGTTGATGTTCAGTTTACGGGCAATATGGCGACCCAGGAATTCCAATTGCTGTAGAGGCAAAGAAAGGAATATGATAGAGAGGAGATAGGTCTTATCTGAAGGGAGCAGAGGCTCAGAAAAAATATAGAATTTGGTCTCTCAGAGCCTAGGTTTGAGGGAAAAAAGGCTTTTGCCTTGATTTACTATGTAACCTTGGAAAAGCCCTTTTGTTTTCTCCTCTGGGTATATATTTTCTCATGTATAAAACAGGGATGGTGACGGTTTGTAATCCCACATCTCAAGAAATTTTAGCCCTCCATGCATTGTAAAAGGCACAGTGTAAGCTAAGAAAGTCAGGAAATGGAAGAATTTTTATCCAAAAAATCTAGACCCACCCCTCTTCAGGAATGGCTAGTGGTCATAGGCTGGGCAGAGTGGCTACCTGCAAGAGGGCTGTTGGGAAGCCCTGATGGCTCACATTCCCAGGAAAAACTCACAGTCCCCAATTCTTATAGAAACTAAGGCCAGTTTTCTCTTTTCAGGAAGCTGAACATATTTTGTGTGTGTGTGTGTGTGTGTGTGTGTGTGTGTGTATGTGTGTGTATACATACATACATATATATATATACATATATATATATATACATATATATATATATATATGCCTGTGTGTTAGACATGTCATTGTTTGTAACATGGACACTATCTCTTCCTGTCATTTTTATCTCTGTCTAACCCAAATTATTACAACAGTCTTTTAACTAATCCGCCTGTCTCAAGTGTATCCCACAAAATAATACAAAAGAAAATTTCCTTAAACACAGATTTCACTATTTGATTCTTTAACTCAGTCAAGCCTAGGGATTTCCTATTACTTCTGGAATAAGATATAAATTTTCCTGTTTAACTTTCAAAGCCCTATAAAACCCAGCCAACTAATTTTTCCAGCTTTATTGGACATCACTCTTCTTCCTGCATTCTAGGAAATAGCCCAATTTCTTTCTTCCTGCTTTTCACACAAACACTTATAATAATAATAATAAACATGTCATTTAATACCATAATATTAATAACAATTTATATGTTTGTAATAAAAATATCTATAGCACTTTAAGATTTGCAAAGAGCTTTACAAATATTTTAATCTCACACAATCCTGGGAAGTAGGTGCTAATAATATCCCCATTTTATATAAGAGGATATTGAAAAAAATACTCTTTATCTTCCATCTTTAGACCTTTGCATTGATCATCCTGTATACCTGGAATGATTTCTCTGCTTATCTCCACTTCATAGAGACACTATCTTCCTTTAAAATGACATTTTCTGAAGTCATTCCTGAATCCAAACTGTTAGAACCACTCCCCATCAAACTACTTTGTAATTATTTGTATTTATTAGCTTTATATTTATGATATATATGTATATACTTCATTTCAAGTAGTGGTTATTTCATTGTTTATATTTGTATCCCTAGCAACTAGCACAGTTCCTGCCATATAATAGGTGCTTAGTAATTGATTGACTACTGATGGATTGATTGAATGACTGATTAGATCATAAATGATTCCCATTTTAAAAAATCAAGTCTTTGCAATGTGGATTATCTGATGTAATGAAAATGGTTAGTGATGTGAATGGTCAGTGGGTCAGTCGGAGAACCATAGATAAAAAGGATTGAGAAGTGGGGAGTGAACATCATTGGAAAACAGAAAAGAGATTGATCAGCAGGTGAGGGAAGAAATCGGAGGAAAGTCAGGGGATTAGGGGAAGTCAGTAAAGCTTGAGAGATGAGTCTGGGAAGTGAAGTCCTTACCTCATAGCGTTCTGACAGCTTCACCAGAACCAGCGGTTCCAGTTTGTGACCACAGAGGACTAACTGGAAGAAGCACCTACCGTAGGCTACAACAAGAAGAGAACACTTCGGAACTGCTCTCACAGCTAGGGACTATCCCCCTTCCTACTTCCCCCACTCAGAAATAAAAGGGGACCTGAGACTTTCCCCCTGTCTTGAGTCCATCCAAATCCCTGTCCCCTAGTTGTCAATATCTTACTTCACACTGTCCTAAGTTTTCTGGTTCTTTCATTTTTCACATCCCTGTCCCCATCTCCCTGGCTTTCAGCCCAGGACCCTCTGATCTCTGGAACCTATCTCAGTTCTTTGTCATGTTCTCAGACCCCTGAGCTCATCATGATGCTCCTGATCTTATTAACAGCACCAGCCTTCCCCAGAATCCTGTCCCTGTTCCTAATTGTCTCCATTCCCAGCTTCAGTGCATGGTGTCCCACTTTCCGATTTTAACCTGAGCCCGTTTTCTCTTTTTCCAGCTCCCTAACTGTTCTCAATTTCTCCAGTCTGGCTTCCCAAACCCTCTATTTAACTCTTGGAATGCCATCCTGAGCTCTTTCTCTGACCTTGTTCTCATAATTCTGCCTTGAACTTGTCTCCATCCCCGGGTCTCTCCAGATTCTTGTGTCATAGCAGTTTCCCATCCCTCACTCATTAACCCTATCTCATCCCCATCCCAAACTTACTGTTCCTAGACTCCTATCTCTGCCCCCAAGTAGCCCGATCCCATTCCCCCTCCGCAGATTCCTTGCTTCCCAGCCGTGTCAAATACCATCAGATCGGAGGGCGAGGCGGATGTAGATGCGATGCAGGGGTCCTTGACAGACAGTGCGACCATGGATGGAGAAGTGGTACATCCCCCGACTGTGGTTCAAGACCAGGCGGCGCTTCGGCAGCGATGAGATTGTAAGCCACAGACCAATGCCAACTCCATAGGCAGGGAAACCCCACGTCTCCTGATTCTGTAGCTGTAGCCCCAACGGGAGTTATAGAGAAACCATCAATATACCAGAAAGGGAGAGGGGACAGAAATGGAAGGAGGTGTACTATGCCGTACTTGTCCGTGTCTTCCCATGGATTCTCCCACAAAAAACCCACCAATGTGCTGAAGTCTTCCCTTGAGGTGTTTTAGTATTCCACAGGAGCCAATAAAGCTCTTGGTTTATGTATCAGTTATCTTCTATTCTGGATAGGTGACTAACTTACCACCTTTTCCAACTCTTCATTTACTGGTTTGATACCTTTTCTGCCACTTCTTTATCCCCTTTAATTTTTTTTAAAAGAATTTTTTTATAGTTTCCCCTCCCCCCAAATACATGCAAAGATAGTTTTCAACATATTTTTTATTATTATTATTTTTTTTTTTGCTGAGGCAGTTGGGGTTAAGTGACTTGCCCAGGGTCACACAGTTAGGAAGTGTTAAGTGTCTAAGGCTAGATTTGAATTCAGGTCCTCCTGACTTCAGAGCTGGTGCTTTATCCTCTGCATCACCTAGCTGCTTCTTCAACATATACTTTTGCAAAACTTTGTGTTCTTAATTTTTCCTCCTTCCTCCTCCTCACCCCCTCCTATAGACAGCAAGCATTCCAATATTAGTTATACATGTTATGTCACTTCTTGTAAGTAAATTATTTGCTGTGGCTTGATTAGTCCCATTGGGCATCTATTGCCTTTTAGACCATCCATAATTTTGATTCTTCTAAGATTGTGGTGTTTTAACTTTTATAATGATGTTGTTTTAAAAAATATAGAGTTTTTGTGCATAGCCTTTGACCTGGGTCAGTGTCTCTACTAGGTCTGTATTCCAAAAAGATCATAAAAAAGGGAAAAGTACTTGTATGTGCAAAAATGTTTGTGGTACCCCTTTTTGTAGTAGAAAGGAACTGGAAACTGAATGGATGCCTATCAGTTGGGGAATGGCTCAATAAGTTATGGTATTATTGTTCTGTAAGAAACAGCAGGATTGTTTTGGAGAAGCCTGGAGAGACCTACAAGAACTAATGCTAAGTGGAGTGAGTGGAACAAAGAAAATATTGTACAACAACAAGATTACACAATGATGAACTGTGATGGACTTGGCTCTTTTCTACAATGAGGTATTTCAGGCCAGTTCCAAGAGATTTGTGATAGAAAGAGCTGTCTGCATCCACAAAGAGGAATATGGAGACTGAATATGGATCACAGCATAGTGTTTTCATTTTTTTGTTATTGTTTGCTTAGTTTTTTCTTTCTCTTTTTTTTTTGATCTGATTTTTCTTGTGCAGCATAAATGTGGAAATATGTATAGAAGAATTGCACGTGTTTAACCTATATTGGATTACGTGCTGTCTAGAGGAGGGGGTTGGGGAAAAGGAGGGAGAAAAATTTGGAACACAAGGTTTTGCAAGGGTGAATGTTGAAAACTATCTTTGCATGTATTTTGAAAATAAAAAACCCTATTATTAAAAAATATGGAATTTTATGTCAGAGAAGAACCTGGGATCATTAGATATGGGCCTTCTCAAACTCAATCCAGCCCACTCTCTTCTATTCAACTCTAAGTTCAGTAACTTGTCTATCAAAAATTCTTGTTCAATAAGTCTACACTAATAGTTTAACTCATGTATTAGCCATTCAACTGCATGTTCCAGGCAAAATGATAGGCATTTCTTATCCATTCGTTTTTCATAAGGATTGTTATACCAGTCCCCTTTGAGTGGTTCTGGTTATGTCCTTAAGGAAGCTCTGAAATGTTCAGGATGGGATAGGGAGGAGGGTCTAATGTTTTCAACACATCATTCATAAACAGGAGCATCTGGAAGTTCTTATCGTTTATAGATGATGTATACTATGACAGTTATAAGCCATTTTGAGTTGTGTCTCCTTGTTTTATGAATCATCTGATATCAATAAACATCATTAAACAAATCCAGGGTTTCACAGGAGGAGGAAAGTTGGCTTTGGAGTCTGGGACCAGTTAGATGCTTATTGTTTCAGTGATTTTTGCCAGACTATCCTAGGCCTAAGTGTTTTCACTTATAAAATGGGACTTATTGGATGGCTTCTAGGGTTCATTTCAGCTCTAAAGAGACGATCCTCTCATCTATAAGGGAATCTGATTTGGAAATTACATTCGCAGCACATCAGTAATGAATCATTTGCAATCCAGACATAGCTAATTATGTGTGTGCATATGTTTTCCATGTCTAGCATCTTATGATTTTCTTCTTGAAGAAAATATTCTTGGTTATACGACTTCTTTATGTCTTTTTTAGTTCATTGATAACAAGAATGTCAGCCCTGATGTGGTTCAGAATCTCCAGCAGCCCATTGATCTAATGATAACTGAACGAAGATCATTTAGAGCACCAATAATTAAATTTAATCCTAATAAATGGTTTAAAATCTATCATTCTTAACTTACTCTTCCCCCTTTCAAGCACTCTGCTATCATTACTGTGAAAAGGGAAGGGGTCCATCTAGGACCAGGGAACACTTGGTATTTTTCTTTGGTACATGGATTTTTGGGAACAAAGAATCACTCATCTATTGGCCAAATTGCTGGTAACTCATCACTGTACTTGACTATCCTGGATCTCTAAAAAACTATGCATTCATTTACTAGGTCTATGTTTGGGATATCAATATACTTGTCAATACATAACAAGTTAGAAATGCCCTTTGCAGCCATGACCTTTAAGAACATAAGGTCATCTCCACACCAGGATTAGGCCTCAGAGTAGGAGGAAAATTACAGACATTATTGTCAATAAAAACAAAGCAGTAACTAAAAAGACATCAGCAGCTACTGGTCCACATGACTACTTTCTCAGTTTTATAAAAATTCTGTAAAATGCCACATATATCAAGGGTAACTTTGATAAAAATATAAGAAAGGAACAATTGGGCTTTTTAAAGAACATTTTTCCTGGCTGATTGCATCTTGGATCAAAAACTAATTTTGTTGTATTATTTATAGCTTTCAAAAATGTATTTAATTCAGTACTTCTCCTCCAACTAAATATTTCACCCATATATATGGTCAGACAAGATTCTTTGATGGACACAGCTACTGAGATAACTTTAATGACTGTCTGCATGCCCTCATCAATTGAGGCGTAAAATAGATATACTGGCTAGGATGACTAGGTGGCACAGTGAGTAGAGCTATAAGCTTGGAATCAGGAATATCTGAGTTAAAATACGGCCTCAGACACTTTCTAACTGTGTGATTCTAGGCAAGTCATTTAACTCCTGTTTGCCTCAGTTTTTTTTAACCTGTAAAATGGAGAAGAAGAAAATGGTAAACCATTCTTTTATCTTTGCCAAGAAAACCCACAGACAACATCCATTGGGTCCCTAAGACTTGGACACAATTGAATGACTGAACTACAACAACAAATGCTGGCTACAGGAAAGTGTTTGACAGTGTCGTGGAGAATGTCTTATGTGGGAATTCCCTAGTCTTCCAGATGATACAGCCAGTGTTTCAGTGAATAGAGCATTGGGCCTGGAGTAAAAAAAAAAAAAACCTGAATTTAAATCTCACCTCCCAGGGAACTGGAAACTGAGTGGATGTCCATCAGCTGGAGAATGGCTGTTATATATGAATGTTATAGAATATTATTGTTCTGTAAGAAACAATCAGCAGGATGATTTCAGAGAGACTTGGAGAGACTTACATGAACTGATGCTGAGTGAAGTGAGAAGAACCAAGAGAACATTGTACAGAGCAACAAGATTATGTGATGATCAACTGTGATGGATGTGGCTCTTTTCAACAATAAGGTGATCTGGGCCAGTTCCAATGATCTTGTGATAGAGAGAACCATCTACATCCAGAAAGATGACTGTCTGGACTGAATGTAAAACTCAACATAGTTTTTTCACCTTTTTGTTGTTGTTTGTTTGCTTTTTGTTTTCTTTCTCTTTTTTTATCTATTTTTCTTGTGCAGCATGATAAATGTGGAAATATGTATAGAAGAATTGTACATGTTTAACATATATTGGATTACTTAGTGTCTAGGGGAAGGAGTGGGAGGAAGAGAGGGAAAAAATTTGGAACACAAGGTTTTGCAAGGGTGAATGTTGAAAACAATCTTCTCATATATTTTGAAAATAAAAAGCTCTTATTAAATAAATAAATCCAACTTCAGATACTTCCTAGCTAAGTGATCTCTGATCAAGTCATTTAATCTCTGATTGCCTGACAAAATGGATCTATTGGATCACCTGGACAAGGAAATGGCAAACCACTTCAGTATCTTTGCCAAGAAAACTCCAAATAAAATTTTGAAGGATCTCATGTGGGACTGAAATGACTGAACAACATCATCTTCTAGATATTCTTATTTATGGATGATATTGTGTCAAGAACCGCCCCCTCCCATTATAAACATGGCCACTCTATTTGTCTAATAATCCACAAAAGAAAAAAAAAAAAACCAAGCGGATGAAGAATACTTATTGCAGGGGGCAGCTAGGTGTCACAGTGGATAGAGCACCAGCCCTGGAGTCAGAAGGATCTGAATTCAAATTTGACCTCAGACACTTAACACGTCTTAGCTGTGTGACCCTGTGTGACACTTAACCCTAATTGCCTCGGGGGAAAAGAATGCTTATTGCTTGTATGATATAGCTATAAATGGGAAACTCACTGAGTTCATCTATCAGTAAACAAATCTTGAACAAGCATGGTAGATGAATAGTGAGTTGGATACAGAATCAAATAGCAAGAAGTGAACAAGTTGAGTTGATCCATGACACAAAAACTCATCTAAGTGCCTCAGTGAATAAAGTGCTGGGTCTGGAGTCAGAAGGACTCCTCTTCCCAAGTTCAAATCAAGCCTCAGCTTAATATACATACAGACACAGCTGTATGTCCCTGTGCAAATCACTTATCCTATCTGCCTCAACTTCCTTATCTGTAAAATGGAAACAATAATAGCAGCTAATTCCTAGGCCTGTTGTGAGGATTAAATGAGGCCACATTTGTAAAGTGCTTTGCAAATCTTGAGGCTAGCTAATTATTATCATCTTCTTAACACATTAATTATCTTCTGGTGATCCTATATGTTAATGAACAAATTAATATCATGATCTTGGATAAATCACAATTGGATGTGATACAAAGCAGCACAGAGAGAATTAAAATACATGGCACATCTCAGGAAGCAATAACATATTGCCAAAGATGACTTGACTTGATGGCAAGAAGTAGATTAAAGCATACTGATCCAGAAAATGCAGAATTGGAAAAGGAGGGAGGCTGGTCATGGATTCAGAATGAGAGGTATTAGATACACAGCCTGAAGGTTTTATGGGGAACAGATGGGAGGAGATGGATGAGAATGTGGGAAGAATATGAGGGAGAAGTCAAAAAAAGATATAGAGACTAAATAGGAAGGAAATAGATGGGGAAGACATGGGGATTCATACCTTCCGGAAAATCCCAAGACTCATGAGTACAATGCAGATCAAAAAAAGCAGAAGACCCTTCCACAAGGTGTCCTGGTAGTACTCTAGCACATATACTGTGGGAATATTAAATAGTGTTAGATCAGAGTTTTTTTTTTTTTTTTGCCTTTTCCCTCCTCCGGTATTATGAATACTTCTGTCCCCTCTTGTCATTTGGACCCTTCCCAATGTCTCCTCTTTTTCCCAGGCTTTTGTGTTCCAATATCCAATATAGCTCCATTTTTTCCTCACTCTTCCCTCTCCCCACTGCTCCAGTACCCTGCTTCACCATTAGCCTGCTGCCGAAAAAACGGATAAAAAGGATTTTTCTTGAGCTTCTTGGCAAGATGACGCTCGGTGCTGAAGTAGCCAATGTCCCATAACTCAAAGCCATGGCCCACATTGCCAGTACCAGGGATACTGATGATCTTGGGGGGCTGAAAGAAGAAGGCAGGTTATGAGGAGGAGACAGTCAGGGCGTTATTGGAAAAAACCAGAAGAGGTAGGAAAGGACTAGCTCTGATTAACAGAGGAGAGATATAGTAAAGGGTAAGGTGAAGACATGGAGAGAGGATAGAGGGTATGGAAAGAGTCAGACTTACAAAGTAAAGATAGGGATAAAGAAAAGAGCAGGGTTTCAAGGGGAGGAAGGGATGGAGCAGAGAAAATGGGCCCTACAGGTATGATGGACACTTAAAAAGAAGATAGGGTCACAAGGAAAACTTGTAATAATAGGGTGGATGGGATGGAAGAGAGCAGGACCATTAAGAAAGGACTGGGCTAGAGTAGACAGAAGAAACTAGTCTCTCTCAAGTCTAGAATATCTCTGGACCTACCTGAAAGAAGGGGCTACTATTCATGATCACAGGTGTGGGGTAGATAGAACAGCTAGAAAAGCAATCGGGCAGACCCCGGGGCTGGGCAAAATCAAATGGAGGACATATGTTCTAGAAGGGCCAGTTAGATTCTAAATTGTCTGGGACTTCTAGAACCACCAGACCTTGTTCCTCAGTGTAGATTAGGACAGCTTTTCTTCCTCTTATTCACAGAATGACAGAGATATTGGTAGCTACCTAATCCAAATGACACCTGAACAAAAATTCTCTCTAAAATATGCCTTTTGAGTATCATTCAGGGTTTACATAAAGGCAGAATACACTACGTACCAGAAGCAGTACTATGGTATAGCTCTAGTTATTAGGAATATTTCCTTATTTTGAGCCCATCTGTAATGTCTACCTATTATTTCTAGTTCTGTGGGGTCAAGTTTAAAAAAAAAAAAAGTCTAATCCTTCTTCCTAATGACAAACTTTCAAATACTGGAAGATGTTTTTTTCCTGCATCTCTCTATCATCCTCTAGTAATACATCTTTTCCTGTCAGTAAACAGCCATCTCAAATTTTTAAAGAAAGAGTTAATTTCATTTATTGTGATATTCTTCCAACACAACCTATCCCTCACTACCTTCACATAGCTTTTCTAAAAATGAAAATTTCAATAAGCATTTATTTTTTCTTTTCTTCCCTCCCCCCCCAAAAAAAACCAAAACCAAAAACATAAACAAAACCTTTGTAACTAATATGTACAGTGTCAAAAAATATATTTCATTCTGCAGTTTAAGTCCAACACCTAAGTTCTTTACACAGCTTTTTGAAGCTCTCCAGTGACAAGAAGTTTTAATTACTAAGATGTTTTTCTTATATCAAATGGAAATTTATGTCTTTGTTCCAAGTTCTGTCATCTGGAGACAAACAATAAATCAAATCCCTTTCTCCTGACTCCTAATCTGATACTTAAAGGCCACCATCATGTCCCCTGAAGTTTTCTATTTCCAACCAGCACCAATTTCATCAGTTAACTATCTCCTTTCATGGCCTGCAAATCTCCTTATAGTCTTGATCACCCACTTCTGAAGGCATTCCAGTTTGCCAATGCTTTCACTAAAATGTAGCATTTAGAACTGGGTATATAATTCTATAGGTTTTCTTTGTTCTTTGCCTTGGCAAAGGACAATGTAACTAGGATGGTAAGGGACTGAGGATTTATTCTAATCATTATCCGACAGTTCTTGAAGCCTAAGATCCCATTAGTTCTTTTGACTGCCTCTTAGTGGTTGACTCATAGTGAATGTGTTCAATATATTAAAACTTGCACCATTTACCTGTCATGACATGACAAATGTAATACATTGTTGGTGGAGTTGTGAACTGATCCAACCATTCTGGAGGACAGTTTGAAATTATGTGCATACCCTTTGATCCAGCAGTGTTACTACTGGGCTTATATCCCAAAGAAATCTTAAAGGAGAGAAAGGGACCCACGTGTGCAAAAATGTTTGTGGCTTGGCCCCAATGCTATATAAATTATTTGATAAAATAGGGAATGAAGGAGTCCTACCAAATTCCTTCTATGACACAGACATGGTACTGATACCTAAACCAGGTAGGCTGAAAACAGAGAAAGAAAATTATAGACCAATCTCCCTAATGAATATTGATGCTAAAATCTTAAATAAGATATTAGCAAAAAGACTACAGAAAATCATCTCCAAGATAATACACTATGATCAAGTAGGATTTATACCAGGAATGCAGGGCTGGTTCAATATTAGGAAAACTATCAATATAATTGGCCATGTCAATAACCAAAATAACAAAAACCATATGATCATCTCAATAGATGCAGAAAAAGCATTTGATAAAATCCAACATCCATTCCTATTAAAAACACTTGAGAGTATAGGAATAAATGGACTTTTCCTTAAAATAATCAGCAGCATCTATTTAAAACCATCAGTAAGCATCATATGTAATGGAGACAAACTGCAACCATTCCCAATAAGATCTGGAGTGAAACAAGGTTGCCCACTATCACCGTTACTATTTAATATTGTATTAGAAACGCTAGCTATAGCAATAAGAGCTGAGAAAGAGATTAAAGGAATAAGAATAGGCAATGAGGAAGCCAAATTATCACTCTTTGCCGATGACATGATGGTATACTTAGAGAACCCCAGAGATTCTGCTAAAAAGTTATTAGAAATAATCCACAACTTTAGCAAAGTTGCTGGTTATAAAATAAACCCACATAAGTCATCAGCATTCTTATATATCACTAACAAAATCCAACAGTCAGAGTTACAAAGAGAAATTCCATTTAAAGTAACTACTGATAATATAAAATATTTAGGAATCTATCTGCCAAGGGAAAATCAGAAACTTTATGAGCAAAATTACAGACCACTTTTCACACAAAATTAAGTCTGATCTAACCAATTGGAAAAATATTAAATGCTCTTGGATAGGGCGAGCAAATATAATAAAGATGACAATATTACCTAAACTAATCTATTTATTTAGCGCTATACCAATCAGACTCCCAAAAAACTATTTTAATGACCTAGAAAAAATAACAACAAAGTTCATATGGAAAAACAAAAGGTCAAGAATTTCAAGGGAATTAATGAAAAAAAAATCAAATGATGGTGGCTTAGCTGTACCAGATCTAAAATTATATTATAGAGCAGCAGTTACCAAAACTATTTGGTATTGGCTAAGGAATAGATTAGTTGATCAGTGGAATAGATTAGGTTCAAGGGATAAAACAGTCAACAAATATAGCAACCTAGTCTTTGACAAACCCAAAGATCCCAGCTTTTGGGATAAGAACTTACTGTTTGATAAAAATTGCTGGGAAAATTGGAAACTAATATGGCAGAAACTAGGCATTGATCCATACTTAACGCCGTACACCAAGATAAGGTCAAAATGGGTTCATGACCTAGGCATAAAGAATGAAATTATTAATAAATTAGAGGAACATAGGATAGTTTACCTCTCAGACCTGTGGAAGGGGAAGGTCTTTATGACCAAAGCAGAACTAGAGATCATTACTGATCACAAAATAGAAAATTTCGATTATACCAAACTGAAAAGTTTTTGTACAAACAAAACTAATGCAGACAAGATTAGAAGGGAAGCAATAAACTGGGAAAATATTTTTACAGTCAAAGGTTCTGATAAAGGCCTCATTTCCAAAATATATAGAGAATTAACTCTAATTTATAAAAAATCAAGCCATTCTCCAATTGAAAAATGGTCAAAGGATATGAACAGACAATTCTCAGATGAAGAAATTGAAACTATTTCTAGTCATATGAAAAGATGCTCCAAGTCATTATTAATCAGAGAAATGCAAATTAAGACAACTCTAAGATACCACTACACACCTGTCAGATTGGCTAAGATGACAGGAAAAAATAATGATGATTGTTGGAGGGGATGTGGGAAAACTGGGACATTGATTCATTGTTGGTGGAGTTGTGAACGAATCCAACCATTTTGGAGAGTAGTTTGGAACTATGCTCAAAAAGTTATCAAACTGTGCATACCCTTTGATCCAGCAGTGTTACTACTGGGATTATATCCCAAAGAGATTATAAAGAAGGGAAAGGGACCTGTATGTGCACGAATGTTTGTGGCAGCCCTTTTTGTAGTGGCTAGAAACTGGAAACTGAATGGATGTCCATCAGTTGGAGAATGGCTGAATAAATTGTGGTATATGAATATTATGGAATATTATTGTTCTGTAAGAAATGACCAACAGGATGATTTCAGAAAGGCCTGGAGAGACTTACACGAACTGATGCTAAGTGAAATGAGCAGGACCAGGAGATCATTATATACTTCAACAACAATACTAGATGATGACCAGTCCTGATGGATCAGGCCATCCTCAGCAACGAGATCAACCAAATCATTTCTAATAGCAGTAATGAACTGACCTAGCTATACCCAGAAAAAGAACTCTGGGAGATGACTAAAAACCATTACATTGAATTCCCAATCCCTATATTTATGCACACCTGCATCTTTGATTTCCTTCACAAGCTAATTGTACAATAATTCAGAGTCTGATTCTTTTTGTACAGCAAAATAATGTTTTGGTCATGTATACTTATTGTGTATCTAAGTTATATTCTAATATATTTAACATCTACTGGTCATCCTGCCATTTAGGGGAGGGGGTGGGGGGGGGTAAGAGGTGAAAAATTGGAACAAGAGGTTTGGCAATTGTTAATGCTGTAAAGTTACCCATGTATATATCCTGTAAATTAAAGGCTATTAAATAAAAAAAAAAATGTTTGTGGCAGCCCTCTTTGTAGTGGCAGGAAATTAGAAATTAAGTGGATACCCATCAATTGGGGAATGGCTAAATAAGTTATAGTACATGATTGTTATATTGTTCTATAAGAAATAATCAGCAGGATGATCTCAGAAAGGCCTGAAGACTTACATGAACTGATGCTAAGTGAAATGAGCAGAACCAGGAGAACAGTGTACCTAGCAACAAGACCATGTGATGATCAACTGTGATGGACTTGGTTCTTTTCAGTAATGAAGTGATTCAGGCTAATTCCAATAGATTTGTGATGGAGAGAGTCACCTACATCCAGAAAAAGGACCATAAAGACTGAATGTGGATCAAAGCAGAGTATTTTCACCTTTTTTATTGTTGTTGTTTGCTTGGTTTTTTCTCTCTCATTTTTTCCCTTTTTGATCTGATTTTTTTTGTGCAGTATGCTAAATGTGGAAATATGTTTAAAAGAACTGCACATGTTTAACCTATATTGGATTACTTGCTATTTAGGGGATGGAGGAAGTGCAGAGAGAGGGAGAAAAATATAGGACACAAGATTTGACAAGGGTGAATATTGAAAATTCTCTTTGTATGTTTTTGAAAAATAAAAAGCTATTATTAAAAAGTAAATTTTAAAATTTAAAAACCAACATGACTAATGCAAAATACGTTTAAAATGATTACACATGTATAACCTATACCAGATTGCTTGCTATCTTGGGGAGAAGGGAGGTAAGGGAAGGTGGGAGAAAAATAATATGTACCTCAAAATCTTGCAGAAATGAATGGTGAAAACTAATTTTACATGTAATTGGAAAAATAAAACACTATTGATTTTTTCAAAAGATTCAATAGTTCTCATTCTTAAGCTGCATTAAGTATAGTGTTCAAAGTGAGAAGGATGAAAGTTCTACTATATTATGCTTTGGTCAGATAAAGATTTCTCTCCAGTTCTGGGGCCACATTTATTAAGAGGTGAAACATATTGGGCATGATGGTACATGTCCATAATCCCTACTGCTGAGTTTGGAATTTCTGAGCTGCAGTAGGGTTAAAGTTAACAAGATGTTTGCACTAAATCTGGCACCAATATCCCCCTGGAAGTGAAAATCCATTCAACTGTCAGCGGGTGCAATGAGGGTAGTGATAAACCAGCTGTGGTCAGAAGCAGAGCTTCCATGATAGTGGTGGGACAAGCCCCATGAGTAGCCACTGTAATTCCAGCCTGGGCAAAATAGGAGAACTTAGTCTCAAAAAATGGGATGGAGGCATATGAAAAAATCTGGTATAAGTAGGATTTAAAGCCAAATAGTACAAAGAATTGCTAATATATTAAAATGTTTTTTCCCCTGTGACATATGATTAATGAATAGTTGAAGGAAAAACTGGACATATTTAACCTGAAGAAGAAAAGACTTGGGGAGGACATGAGAGCTGTATTCAAATAGCTAAAAAACTATTATACAGAAAATAAATTAAATATATTGTATGTAGCTCCAGAGTACAGAGTTCACCACAATGGATGACTGAAAAAGAAAACAAATTTTGGTCTAATATAAGGAAAAATTTCCAAACTATACAAAAGAAGAATGGGCTGACTTGGGAGGTGATTAATTTCCCATTACTTGAGGTTTTCCCATGGAAACTGAACGTAAAGAAGTTTTAGACAGAATTCATGCTTCAGGTAAGAATTGGGCTAGATGCCTTGTGAGGTTACTTCTAAATTTAAACTATACTTTGGGAAAGAAAAAAAAAACTCCAACAAGACTTAATGGGATAAGAGGAGGGGAGGATGTTTCCTAATTGGTGGAAGTGGTTAAATGATTATACCCTTTAATCCTGCGATGGGGCTAAGAAAATTTATAATATATAATTTATATATAATAATTTATGGGCCCACAAATTACCAAAATGTTTATAATGGAACTTTTTATGGTAGCAAACAATTAGAAACAAAGTAGATGCCTAAAAACTAGAGAACAGCTAACAAACCTGAAGGGAATAAAATGTGTCTTAAGAAATAAGGAGCATGATGATTATGAAGAAGCATGAAAAGACACAACAGCTGTTTCAGTAAAGTAACTACAGCTAGGAAAATATTATACACAATAATAAATGTTGCAAAATTACAAAGAATAAACATAGATCCAAAGAACAGATACGAGAAAACACTTCCATCATACTCCTTTGCAGAGATAGGAGGTATAGGACATTGCATATATTTTCTTTTTTTCTGATAATGTGCCCTAATTTTTTAAAAAATCTCAATTACATATTTTAAAATGTTAACATTTGTCTTTAAAAAATTTGAATTCTAAATTCTCTCCTCTCTCTCTCTCTTCCACCCCCTCAAGATGGCAAGCAATTTGATAAAGATTATATATGTGAAGTCATGCAAAACATATTTTCATATTAGTCATGTTGCAATAGACCAAAAAGAAAAAAAATCAAGAAAAAGTAAATTAAAAAAAAAAGTATGATTCAATTTGCTTTTAGACTCCATCATTGCTTTCTCTGGAGGTGAACAGCATTTTTCATCACATGTCTTTTGGAATTGTCTTGAATTGCTTTATTGCTGAGAATAGGTGAGTCATTCACAGGTGATCATTGTACAATATTGTTGTTACTGTATAAAATTTCTGCTCATTTCAATTTGCATATATCTTGTCAGTTTTTTCTGGAACTATTCTACTTATCATTTTTCTTTAATCTCTTTGGGATATATACTTAATAGTGGTACTTCTGGGTCAAAGGATATGCACAGTTTTATAGTCCTTTGGGAATAGTTCCAAATTGCTCTCTAGAATGATTGGTTCAGTTTAAGCTCCACCAACAATGCATTTTTCCATATCATATCTAACTTTATCATTTTTCTTTTCTATCATATTATCTAATCTAAAATGTATGAGGTAGTGCCTCAGAGTTGTTTTAATTTTCATTTCTCTAATAAATAACTATTTGGAACATTTTTTCATATGTTTATAGAGAGCTTTGATTTCTTCTGAAAACTGTCTATTCATATCTTTTGGCCATTTATCAATTTGAGAATGACTCATATCATTATAAATTTGACTCAGTTCTTCATATATTTGGAAATGAGGCCTTTATTAGAGAAACTTGTTATAAATTTCTCCCCTGCTTCCCAGTTTCCTACTTTCCTTCTAATCTTGGGTGCATTAGTTATCCATTTTATATTGAGTATTGTTTTCTAACTTGCTTGATCATAAATATCTGTAGATCTTATAGGAAAAATTTTCTGTGCTTTCCTAAGTTGCTTATGATATTACTCTTTATGTCTATGTGTCTATATATTGTCTACATTTGACTTTATCTTGGTATAAGATGTGAGATGTTTGTCTGAACCTAGTTTCTACCAAACTGTTTTCCAGTTTTCCCAGAAATTTTTGTTAAATAGTGGCTTCTTTTCCTTTTGGGGGGGTCGATGTATATATTTGCAGATTTTTAAAAAATGTATTAATCAGTTTTGCTGACTATTTTTTGTCTTCCTTCTTTAAAAAATTCTTTGTTATATGGGATAGCTCTCCATGTGAAAGATGGGGAGGGATATAAGGAAAATTGAGATTGTATAAAAACAAAAGATATTGGTAAAATTTATTTTTAAAAAATTATTGCAAATATTGAGATTACTTAAAAGAATGAGTAATTGTAATAATCATAAGCAAAAAGTCAAAGAGGAAAATGGATATTCCACAAAGATTATATGAACGTTTATAAGAAATACATCAAGAGATTAAAAAAATAAAATAAAAACTTTTGGGAAAAAAATTCAGAAGAATAAGAAAAAGTTGTAAATATTACCCAAGAAACAAACTTCCTAAAAACTAGAATAAACCAAACAGAAATCAGTGACTCCTCAAGACAGGAAGAAATATTAGAACAAAATTAAAAGACTTTTAAAAAGAAGAAATTGCTCGATATTTGATCAAAAAACAAAACAACACACAGCTGACCTGGAAACAGCTTAAGAAGAATCATTACAACTTGAAGCCATGATTTAAAAAAAAAAGCCTGGATACTATATTTCAATAAATCTTAAGTGAAAACTGCCCAAAATTATTAGAATGGCAGGATCTCCTAAAGGAAATCCTGAAAGGAATGTCATTCTCAACATCTAGAACTACGGAAGGAAGGAAGGAAGGAAGGAAGGAAGGAAGGAAGGAAGGAAGGAAGGAAGGAAGAAAAAGGAAGAAAATATTGTACGTATCCAGAAAGAAGCAATTCGAGTACCAAAGGACTAGTGAGAATTATCACACAAGTCCTAGTAGTTCCCACTATAACTGAAAGATTTTGAAATGAAATAATCCAAAAGGCAAAAAGATAACAACCAAGAATAAGTTACCTTATAAAACTGAGTATAATTCTACAGAAGGAAAATGAACTTTTATTGGAACTAAAGCTTCAAGTGTTTCTTATGGAAAAAATAGAGATTAGTAGAAACTAATTGTTAACATTCTAATGGCACTTGAAGGAAGCAAGTAGCTTTCCAAATCCTTAATATTTTCAGAGCATATTGAAGGAAAAAGTAAGAAAAAGATAGAACCTGAGGATAGATTGGTTCTATTTTGAGAATTTGGCAAGGGTTAAGAGAAGAAAGGGTGTAGAAAGGAGGAAGAAGGGATGGAACTTGCTATTTTTCATAACTGGATTACATTAGGAGAATGCAAACACAGAGGAAGTGTGACTGGACATCAAATGAACTTCACTTATTTGAAATGGACAAAGGAGGGTTGAACATACTTATACTCAGAGTTTGGTATAGAAAGACATCAAACTGCATTGTTGGTGGAGTTGTGAACGAATCCAACCATTCTGGAGAGCAATTTGGAACTATGCTCAAAAAGTTATCAAACTGTGCATACCCTTTGATCCAGCAGTGTTACTACTGGGCTTATATCCCTAAGAGATCATAAAGAAGTTGGAAAGGGACCTGTATGTGCCCAAATGTTTGTGGCAGCCCTTTTTGTAGTGGCTAGAAACTAGAAACTGAGTGGATGCCCATCAATTGGAGAATGGCTGAATAAATTGTGGTATATGAATATTATGTAATATTATTGTCCTGTAAGAAATGACCAACAGGATGATTTCAGAAAGGCCTGGAGAGACTACACGAACTGATGCTGAGTGAAATGAGCAGGACCAGGAGATCATTATATACTTCAACAACAATACTATATGATGACCAGTTCTGATGGACTTGGCCATCCTCAGCAACGAGATCAACCAAATCATTTCCAATGGAGCAGTAATGAACTGAACCAGCTACGCCCAGAGAAAGAACTCTGGGAGATGACTAAAAACCATTACATTGAATTCCCAATCCCTATATTTATGCACACCTGCATTTTTGATTTCCTTCACAAGCTAATTGTACAATATTTCAGAGTCTGATTCTTTTTGTACAGCAAAATAACGTTTTGGTCATGTATACTTATTGTGTATCTAATTTATATTTTAATGTACTTAACATCTACTGGTCATCCTGCCATCTGGGGGAGGGGGGAGGGGGTAAGAGGTGAAAAATTGGAACAAGAGGTTTGGCAATTGTTAATGCTGTAAAGTTACCCATACATATAACCTGTAAATAAAAGGCTATTAAATAAATAAATAAATTTTAAAAAAGAAAGACATCAAACTCAAGAATCCAAGGAAGGATAGGGAGGGAGGTGGTATTAAGACAGAGGATAATACCAGAGAGGGAATAGTTACAAGCAAAACAAATTTCCTGAACCTGAAGAGGGAATCAAAAAGGCAGAGAGAGAGAGAGAGAGAGAGAGAGAGAGAGAGAGAGAGAGGGCCATAAACCAGAATCTAAGGAGCACCTTAGATTACTCAAGTGTAATAAACTGAGATAAATAAATGTAATGAAATATTATTATACCTAAGAAATTATAAAAGAAACAATTTCCAAGAATCTTGAGTAGTATGAATTATCATATAGTAAATTGAGTAGAAATAGAAGAGTTTATACAAGACAGCAAGTTCCAAAGAAAAACAACTTTGAAAGAATTAGGAATCAATGCAATAAACAACGCGTCCAGAGGACCTGTTGGAATGTGTCTCCCATCTATTGACAGAGAGGTGATAGATACAAAGTAGACATTTATAGACACATTTGTAGACATGATCACTCTGTGGATTCATTTTATTTGATTATGCCAATTTGTTACAAGGGCTTTTTTTTCTCTTTCAGTTTTTTTTTGGGGGGGAGAAGGCAGTTAATGAGTAGAGAGAAGTCATGTCCCTTGAAAAGAGTGCTATTGTGCCATTTTTAAAAAGTATACAAAAGTGAACAGAATTTCAGAAAGAAGCACAATATTAAAAGTAATGTGGAATTTATTATATATATATTAAAGGGGTATGAAATAGAGATTTATAATTTCATAAAGGATCCTCTATTAAGGAGTTCTATCAAGGTCCTTTTATGACACAGATATGGTATTGATACCTAAACTAGGAAGAGCCAAAACAGAGAAAGTTTATAAACCAATTTCCCTAATGAATACATGTGCAAAAATCTTAAATATAATATTAACAAAGAGATTGCAGCAACTTAACACCAAGATAATATTCCATGACCAAGTGGGATTTATATCAGGAATGCAGGGCTGGTTCAATATAAAGAAAGCTATCAGCATAATTGACCAAATGAAAAATAACATGAACAGAAATCATATGATTAAGAATCTTCCTCTTCTGTTCTTTTGTATGAAAATATTTTTGTGTGCATGTTTAAGTTCAGAAAAAAAATTTTAAGGAGAAATTAAAAATAGGAAGTAGGTATTATGAAGCAGTTCCGGTCCTCAAAGAGTTTTTGTGTCAATGAATGGAACTTCTGTTCTGGATCTAAATTTAACCAAAGATGATTTTGCTGAGAGAGGGTCAGGGTGGAATGATAGGAAACTTGGGGAGAAATAGCAACTCCACTTCAGAATTTGTGATGGAGTAAAAGAAAGCCAAATATAGTTTGACCTATATTTTGGGTTTTAGAAGAATACAATTCAAAGGATTCAGAGGAGTATCACACTATTGGGCCTGTATCCCAAAGAGATCTTAAAGGAGGGAAAGGGATCCACAAGTGCAAAAATGCTTGTGGCAGCTCTTTTTATAATAGCAAGGAACTAGAAATTGAGCAGATGCCTCTCAGCTGGGGAATGGCTGAATAAATTATGCTATATGAATGTTATGGAATATTATTGTTCTATAATATCAACAGGGTGATTTCAGAAAAGTCTGTAGAAAAATAACACAAACTGACGCTAAGTGATACCAAAAGAACATTAAACACAGCAACAAGATTATGTGATGATCAGTTCTGATGGATGTGTTTTTTTTTTCAACAGCAAGGTGATTCAGGCCAATTCCAATGGTCTTGTGATAGAGAGAAGACAATGGGAACTGAATGTGAATCACAACATAGTATTTTCACCTTTTTTGTTGTTCTTTGTTTGCATTTTGGTTTTTTTTTCTCATTTTTTCCCTTTTTTGATCTGATCTTTCTTGTGCAGCACGATAATTGTGGAAATATATATAGAATTATACATGTTTAATATATATTGGAATATTTGCTGTCAAGGGGACAGCAAGGTAGGGGAAAGGGAGAGAAAATATTTGGGACACAAAGTTTTGTAAGAGTGAATACTGAAAACTGCATATGTTTTGAAAATAAAAAGCTTTAAAAATAAAAAAAAATAGTATCAAAGGTACTTACAGGCTAACTCTTTTTAGGGTTTTAAATCATGTCAATGATGTAATCTTCCTTCTCCCCTAATTCCTTTTTGGGGTTAGTCTCTTTGCTAAGAATCAAAATAACTAAAACTTCTTTAGGAATTTAATCTATCAGACAATGGTGTAATTCCTCACTTGCCACATCTTGATGACATTTTAGGCCCTGAATTAATTGCTAAAATATTTTTCTTGCTTAAAATTTTATGGATTTAGCTAACTTTTAGCAGAATAATAAAATTTTTGCCCCTTGATTTGGAAGAAGTCCAAGCTTAAAAATTCTTTTAAGACAACTCATGACACAGGCCCATCATCCCAATATACTTTTGGGGTATGACCCCATACCCCATAATTTAAGAGGATAAGCTTATCATTTTGTACTAGGAGAGTCTGACCCCACCCTGTAACCTCAATATTTTGATAGCCCACACAGGGACAGTTTAGCTTTACTTCTTATATTTGAAGGTAAATCTCCTTATAGCTGGGATATCCTAAAGCTCCAAGAAGACTTATTGAGTCATCAGTGAATTTCTGTGCTCTGTGCTTAAGCATAGGAAATACTTCCTTTGACTGGGAATGCTTAGCCAAGGGAACACTTGCAGTTTTTGGCATATTTCCCTTTGGGACCACTTGTCACTTTTCACCTTTCCAAGATGTTTTTTCCAGGGGAGATGAATTGCCATAGGAATAGAAACTTTTTTTCTGCTTCTTGTGGCAAATTCAGGAGTCCATTTCCATCCTGCCCCTAAAGACTCTCCTTTAGACTGTCTCTTTAAAAAAAAATCAGACAAATTCAATTGGTGTAAGGAAATTAGCAATTACTCATTTTAAGATTGCAGGAAAAAGTTAAATGATAATAGGAGCCTAAAATCTAGACTCCCAAGGCATAAGGAGGATAGTGTATAGAGGAAAGAGTTTGTTTCTTTCTCTCCCCCTTTCCCCCATTCTTCCATCTCCCCTCCCATCCTTACCTTGTTTTCTCCTAAAGGAATAAGAGGAAGAAGTTCAAATCCTTCTAAGAAAACTCCCAGAACTACAATGGTAAAAGGTGCAATAGAGTCTCCTAACTCTGTTTTTATAGTGCTTTGTAACTGACATTTAGGGACTTGAATATTTCCACCTTTGCTTATAAGTTTATAGAAGTTATAGTTAAAACAATTTGACTATCACTTATGATCGTCATAATTGTAAAATCTGGGTCTGTATAAGAGTCAGTCTATTCACCCATATATACCCCCTTCCTCATAGTCCATATCAGCTCATAGGCAGGAGCAGCAAGTTCAACCCTTTCTCTGGGTGCCTGTTGAATTCCTTAATTTATGAGCTTGCTAGTTTTCTTTCAATCACTTTGTGAACAAGGTCATCAGCTCTGAGATAGTTTAGGTTATGAATGTTCTAAACAATGAACTTGGCTTGGGAAAAGGATTTACAAGCCTGTTTTGATACCAAATATATTTGATCTGAACCCACCTGAAGCTTCTGCTCTGTAAGACTTGCTATTGAGATAAAATCCCTTGGGATTATAACTGATTGGGTTGGGTTTGGGTTTTTTTTTTCCCTCAGTTTTGAATTCAAGTATGATTTTCTGATGGATTATAGTCAGTAATCCACCATTTGAAAGGTATTTGATCCTGAACTTTTACAGATAGAAGTCTCTATCTGGGCAAAAGCTTTCCTTAAGATGGGATCCTTCTGGCTCAATTTCTTGGATTTCCCAACTGATTATCCCTGAGTCTGATTATGAGGTAGAATTGTTACTGTATAATTGGTTGTTAACTGTGATTCCTAAGGTACAGCTGGGAACTTCTGCCTTTCTGAGGCTTCTGATTAAGACTATCACCAAGCCTCCACCTGTTCTTTAAGGTCCAATACCTTAGATCCCCAAAGATTAAAGTTGAAAAGATAGAAAGTGGAAACCACGAGCCTCAGACTCCAAATTCAGCATTTTTTCTGCTTCACCATCCTGATGCCCTCCATTGAGGGGAGGAAGGGAAGAGGCATTAATTAAGTTCCTATTACATGCAAAGTACTGTGCTAACCACTTTATATACATGGTGTAAACTGGATAGGAACTGATCTCTAAACTGTGAATGGCTGGAGCCAAATAGAGCATGGTGGAGACAAGAGCATCAGGGAACAAACAGAAATTTAATTGATTTCAAAGCAAAGAAAATACTTGCAAACAAAAGCCCCTCCTGCCCTGGCTAAGAAGGCTTATACTTAGCTTATATAGATGAAAAACCACAAATGGATTGGACCATGACACAATAATTCTTATGTCTTGACTGCATTTCTCATGGTTGGCATTTCTTAGGACAATACCAGCATTCTTGGGTCTTGTGGAAGCAATTCAGTTCATTTGGCAGTTACATAGGCACAGAGGACAGAAGATGTAATGAATGGCTTTTAGGTTACAGTACTTTGATTCTCAGATCTCTGGGAAATAGGAGGAGCTTCAACCAATCTAAACAAGTTATTAATGAACATGAAAATCATAAATCCCTCAGTAAACACCTGTGCTGGTCAAAGCAATACACTGCTAGAGGGTGAGTTCATACAGAGCCCAAAGGATTATTGGTATGCCCCACACTCAAGGCACAACCTCCTTGCTGGGCCTTAGGAAACAGGAATTCAAGTATGATTTTCTGATAGATCATAGTCAGTAAATCTCCAAAAATTTTGACAATGGTATGTCTAGGGTCACGCAGATAGTAAGTACCAGAGGCTGGATTTGAACTAGATGACAAGTCTTCCTCATTTCAGGCTCTATCCACTGTGCTGAGCACTTAACATATATAATATCATATTTGATCCCCATGACAGTCCTAGGAAATAAATGTTATTATTCCCATTTTACAGATGAGGAAACAATTATCAAGGCAAACATCATCAATGAAATGATCACACAGCTGGTAAATGTTAAACTGGATTTGAACTCTTCTGACTCCTGATTCCATACCCCAACCCTATACCATTGAGCTGTTTTGTTACAATAATATTTTTAAAACACAAAATAAAATAAGAAGAGTTACACAGGGAATCATCTGTATCAATCTATCCACTGCATCCCTAATGGCCTGTAAAAGAAGGGTGGTATGCCTTTGATCCAGCAGTGTTTCTACTGGGCTTATATACCAAAAAGATCATAAAAAAGGGAAAGGGACCCATATTTGCAAAAATATTTGTGGCAGCCCTTTCTGTAGTGGCAAGATACTGAATGGATGCCTATCAGTTGGAGAATGACTGAATAAATTATGGTATATGAATGTTATGGAATATTATTGTTCTATAAGAAACAATCAGGAAGATGATTTCAGAGAAGCCTGGAGAGACTTATATGAACTGGTGCTGAGTGAAATGAGCAGAACCACGAGATTATTGTACATGCAACAGCAAGATTATATGATCATCAATTCTGATGGACGTGGCTCTTTTCAACAATGAAGTGATTCAGGGAAGTTCCAATAAACTTTTGACAAGAAAGAGCCATCCGCATCCAGAAAGAGGGCTATGAAGACTGAATGTGGATCACAACAGAGTATTTTCATTTTTGTTGTTATTGTTATTGTTGTTTGTTTGCTCTTTTTTTCTTTCTCATTTTTTTCCTTTTTGATCCGATTTTTCTTGTGCAGCATGATAAATGTGGAAATATATAGAGAGAAGAATTGTACATGTTTAACATATGTTGGATTACTTGCTGGAGGGAGAGAGAAAAATTTGGAACACAAGGTTTTGCAAGAGTGAATGTTGAAAACTATCTTTGCATGTATTTTGAAAATAGAAAGCTATGGGGTAGCTAGGTGGCTCAGTGGATAGAGCACCGGTCCTGAAGTCAGGAGTAGCTAAATTAAAATCTGGGCTCAGACACTTAACACTTCTTAGCTGTGTGATCCTGGACAAGTCACTTAACCTCAATTGCAATGATAATGGATCTGGGATCTATGGGAGACCTGAATTCAAATTCTAGCTCAAATTCCATTTTCTCATCTTCAAGAGGGGCTTGGACCAGGAACCATGGAAGGAAGGCTGGAGTAGTTGAACCTTGAAGAGACACAGAGAAAACATTCCTGGTGTCTGGCCCCAGAGGCTAGAAGTCCAGAAAAGGACTAGTCTAAGGGACAGCAAGATTGCCTTTAAGGTTCGTTGGAGATGGAAATCTCTGATCCTATATAGCTGCTTTTCCCCAGAGAATTTTTCTCTGCATGTCCAAGCTTTCTCAGGGCTTTGCTCACAGTCACTGCTTAAAAAAAGATGGCTGGACTTGGATTCAGTCTTTATTTGGGGGGGGGGAGCTGACTTGGCTTTAGTTTGGGGGGCTGATAAACCTGCCTAGCAAATAGCCCCAGGACTGTGCAGAAGAGTTTGGACTTAATCACCTCAGGAATAAGTTTTCAGTACTGTTACAAAATATACAGTTAGCAAACTCAGCTGAGATGTAGAAAAGAAAGACAGATCCTCAGGGAGCTTACAGTCTCACAGACTCCTCCATGTATGTATACAGAGAATACATACAAGACAGAGTGAAGACAGAGGAGACAGTCAGATAAATGCCCTAGATACACATTTGAAGAGGGAGACAGAGTACTGTTCCCGGAGAGGAGAGGGAATCAGGGGAAGGCTTCTTTCCTGGAGGAGGTGGACACTGAGCTGGCCCTTGGGGATGAAGAAAATCCAGCTGGCAGATAAATGAGGGGACTGTGGGGTGAGTCCATTGTGAATTTGTCACATATTTATTTCCAACTAGGAATTGCTACCCTGATCTCATCAATCAAGTCCCTATTTTTTTCCTCTTATAGCAAATTTCTATAATCAGAGCAAGTGATCAGTAGAAGAGATGAGCACACAAGTATATAAGATCTTGCTGTTTTCAAATGAAAACATGTAGTCATGATATAGTGTAGCTCCTAGGGACTATGTAGTAATAACCCTAAGGCTACCTGCCCTTAACCCTAAAGCCACCTACCCTTAACCTTAAGACCACCTGGCCTTGGGAGTGCTATAACAGTTCCACAAACTTTGCTGGCTGTCAGATAATATGTTGGTCATTAACAAAGTTTCTGATGATGATATTAGACATCCTTAACTATACCTCTAAGCCAAAATTAGCATTGCCTCTAAGTCATAAAATTCAATAAGGAGGATTGCTCCCCAAGTTTCTAAGACCATTCCTCAACTCCACCTCTAAACCATAAAATTAACATATTAGTGACATGAAGCACCTTATCTTGCTAACTTTTTCTCATGAATTTATCTTCTTGCTCCTAGTTCTTTGCTAATTTCTTTTGGAATTTAGCCCGCTTTAATTGACATTACAATTATAATAAACTTAGCCCCTTTGTTAATGTGGAAGACATCGCACCAATGTTAGGGTCCCCAGGTTAGTATTGTAGGTATGGTGAAAGAATTAACAAACTCAGCTTGTCTCCAAGTTAAGGGGCAAAGAAAGATTTATTATGCTGCTGAGAGCAAGCTAAGTTCTAATAGAATTCTTCAAAGAACCAGAAGCATGAAGATAATTTTATAGGAAAAAAAAAAAGATCAGGTACTGATATGCTAATGTTATAGCTTAGAGGTAGAATTGAGGAATGGTCTTAGAGATAGAAATGAGGAGTACTGAATTCTAAGTCTTAGAGATGAAGTTGTACCCCATCATTGAATTCCATGGCTTAGAGATAGAATTGTACCCCACTATTGAATTCTCAGAAAATTATTATTGTGTGGAATAAAAACTCTTACCTAAATTAAAGTCAGAGACCCTCAAGGTAAAAAAGCAAAAAGGATTTTTTCCCATCTCCTAAGAAAGGGCAACTCCCAATAGACAAGGTACTGTCAGTAGGAGAGTGTAAAGCAAGCTGCAAACACAGTATTATATAGACCCTAATGAGGAAGCCCCCACTCCCTTCTGACTTTTTCTCCCATTGGCTGTGGGAGTCCAGGTTTATATGAAAAGGTGGGGATAGGAGGAGAATGTAAGTTTATCTGAAATAATCAAGTACATGCAGCTTTTAGCTATCGTTCAACTTATTATTACAAAGTCTCAAGTCACAATTAGGACTTAGGTCAAGTTCACATTCTTATGAGAGATCTTCACTCAGTTTATCGCATTCATTACTGATCAACAGATTGTTATTTGACAGCCAGCATTGTTTGTGGCACTTCCAAAGCCAGGTACCCTTAGGATCGCTGCTACATCCTCCCCCTGGAGGATGCTACACCACATCACCTTGACTAGAAGATGGGTATAAGCCTGAAAATTCTTTTGAGACATGCTGCAACACAGTCTGGAACCCCAACATTTTGGGAGTCCCCTTGAGCTCCAACAGTCCCACACCCCAAAAGATTCTAGGTCCCATTTGTTTGAGGGGGAAAATGATAAGTTCCTGGATTTGTACTTGAAGATTAATAGAGAGAGTTTGAATTATTGTAAACAATCTGGAAGCCAAGCTACTCTCAGAGGCAAACCCTATCCCAGTGGAGGTCTCCCATAGAATTCTTAGCCGAATTCTTTGCATTGACAAAATCATTATTCCTTCATAATTACAGCATCCAATCAGAAAGCCAAGTTCTGATGTGAAACCCTCTGTGATTATATTTCCCTATAAAAGACCTGCTCATGAAATAGTAAATGCTTTCTTTTCAGATCATGATGCAATAAAAACTACATTCAACAAAAAGTTAGGGGGAAATAGACCAAAAAGTAATTGGAAACTAAAACAATCTCATCTTAAAGAATGATTGGGTGAAGCAGCAAATTATAGATACAATTAATAATTTCACTCAAGATAATGACAATGATGAGACATCATACCAAAATTTGTGGGATGCAGCCAAAGCGGTAATAAGAGGGAATTTTATATCCTTAGAGGCTTACTTGAATAAAACAGAGAAAGAAAAGATTAATGAATTGGGCTTGCAACTAAAAAAACTAAAAAAAGACCAAATTAAAAACCCCCAATCAAATACTAAATTGGAAATTCAAAAATTAAAAGGAGAAATTAAAAATATTGAAAGTAAAAAAACTATTGAACTAATTAATAAAACTAAGAGTTGGTTCTATGAAAAAGCCAATAAAATAGATAAGCCTTTGGTAAATCTGATTAGAAAAAGGAGGGAGGAAAATGAAATTAGTAGTCTTAAAAATGAAAAGGGAGAACTTTCCACCAATGAAGAGGAAATTAGAGAAATAATAAGGAGTTATTTTGCTCAACTTTATGCCAATAAATTTGATAACCTAAGTGAAATGGATGACTACCTCCAAAAATACAGACTTCCCAGACTAACAGAGGAGGAAGTAAATTGCTTGAATAGTCCCATTTCAGAAAAAGAAATAGAACAGGCAATTAAACAACTCCCTAAGAAAAAAGACCTGCTCATACATCCCCCCCAACTCATTTTAACATTAGCCTGCCAATCAATGGTGTAATCCCTCACTTGCCACCCTGCCTCAATGATACCTTCCTCCCCAATGAGGCATTTTAGGCCCCTTAATTGCTAAAAATCCTTATGGATTTAGCCCAATGTTAGCAGTGTAATACCTTTACCCCTTAGAAAGAAATGCTAACAGTCGGAACGAGCTGTGGTTGGTTTGGAATGCTAAAGACAAGAAGATCATTTTGAGTTTAATTTTATTTTGTTGTGTTGGCTAGAGATAAGGAGGGCCTCCACATCCTTCACTTGGCAGATCACTGCAACAACAAAAAAAGGAAACAACGTAGGTGCCCTTTGATTGGAGGATACCTAAACAAACTTTGCTTTGTGGATACTCACTGTTTCCAGCTTTTTGTTGTCACAAGATGCAAAGGAAATTTTGTACTGAGTTTCATTGTTTGCATTTCTGCTCCTGCCAAATAACTGATTTGTATATGGGAAGTACAGGTTGAACACTCCTCTGGATTATTAAAAAAAAAAAAAAAAAAAAAAAAGATTGTGCTGTAAGAAATGCATATGGGAGTTCTGGCTGAGATGCTGATATTTGAAGACCTAGAGAAGAACAGATTTCAAACACTTTGGTCAAGCTCCAGAAGTGTCCCAGAAGTAATAATTACAAAGAAAATCGGAGAAAAATAAATGTCTATGAGCTATTCCATCCAGTTCAGGTCTGCATTAAAAAAGTGCTGAAAACGGTAAGACTGAGTTGAGATAAGACAGGTAGTGAAGGAAATTTAATTTTCCACAAACTTTACCTTTTTCAGCCAACAAGTAGTCTAATACCAATCTATGCTGAAAACAGTATTTAATCTTTATGTATTTTGGTACTTCATCTCAATTCTTCCTAAAGGGCTCTCTTCCCAGGACATTAGATAGATTTTTAGAGCCAACTAGATTGTTCCTTTCTCAAGGTTGGAAGGAGTATAGATTCTAGGGAAGACAGCAGTAAGGAAGTCCTCCCCAACCTTAGAATACTTCTGTTCTGATAATCTGTCAATGACTCTAAAATCTTCTGGCTTTAGAATCAGTGTTGCCCAACCCTTAAAGTGCTATTGTTCTAACAATCTGTCTGTCAATGATTGTGAAAGTCTTCTGGTCTAGGAATATAATCTTTCTTCCCTTAGAACAACTGTACTCTAAGATCAGAGGGCCTCAGAATCACTAATATATCTTCCCTAAATCTATCTGTCAATGATTCTAAAGTCTTCTGGCTGAGGATAGTCCTAGATCTGCTGGTCAGTGAAAACCAAATTCTGAGACCACTCCTCAGTTCTACCTCTAGGTCATAAAATTAGCATAGCAATGGCATGAACTGGATAAATTTGTCTCCTTGCTCCAGGTTCTTTGCTAAATTCTTTTGGAACTTAAGCCCGCTTCAATTGGTGTAACAATTACAATCAACTTTGCCCTTGACTTGGAAATGGGTTCAAGCCTGCAAATTCTTTTGAGATAACTTGGGATCTCCAACCTTGAGATACCAAACATTTTGGGGTCCCTTCTGAACCTCAACAGGTTCACAGTATCTTTTCTTCTGTATGGAGGACTTCCTTGATCTTCCCAAAGGGAAATGAGAGTACTTTACAGATTTTTACTGCTTAAATCTCTACCAGCTCCAGTTACCTAGGCAACTCACCAGTTCTTAGCAAAGGGAAAGTCCTCTTAACCACATAAGTCCCTCCTCCCCCCCACCCCCCACCCCCCACCCCCCACCAGTTTCTCACCCATCTGGGTTATATACAAATTATGTGACCAATTCCAAACTTTTTTCCACTGGCTTGTCTTCTGAGTTGAATTAATCCTGTATCTTCACTAGCCCTTTTCCACTTTTGCTTTGAGTGTCTCTCTTCAGTTTATACAAATTCCTCAGCCCCAAATCCAAGGACCACCATAGAACTCTCTGCAAGGTGTCTGCCCAAGGATTCAGTATAGGAGAAACCCGTCATGAGCAGGAAATATCCCAGACCCCAAAATGCGTGGGACAGTGATCCTTACCCAAATTAAAGTCAGAAACTCAAAGTAAAAAAAGAAAAAAAAAGAATTATGATTTTGCCAGAAAAGGCAACGAAGCAAAAACTGCAAACATAAGATTATATAGACCAGAAGTCCCACTCCCTCTTCTTCCAATGTCTGAGGGTGTCCAAACTTACACTCTAAACACAGAAATCTACCCCAGAAAAAAAAAAAATAACAAATTCTTAATTCAAATTTCCCTACAGAACTGCAATACAAGCAAATATTCTTGGATGAGAAAATTCTGTTACCTGGATTCCCACAGCCATCATCACCTTTAAAAGTACTTAAATGCTAATTAAGAGGTAGGTGAGAAACAGGAGGTGAAATGTTCATCCAAGACAATCAAACACCTGCAGCTTTTTAGCTATAGCTCAACTTGTTATTGCAAGTCTCAAATTACAATTAGGGCATACTTCAAGGTCACATTCCCATGAGAGGTCTTCACTCAGTTTATCCCATTCATAAAAAATAGCTGATTAATTGCAGTAACCAGTCTCAAAAAAGATTCAAAACTGAATCTTTTTTGGCCTAGGAAAACAGATGATGGAACATATGTCCTCACTTTGTATAGAATTTGGGGGACTCAAGTTACAAGACATTGCATAAACTATCAGACATAGCTGCTACATCAATTGTCTTTACTAAATTAGTTTAATCATAACAGTTTTTTGGGGGGAGAGATGGTGATGGGGTACAGCTTCTAGGGGAAATACAGCAGTAATCCTGAGATTTCCTTATTTAAGAGTGCTACTGCTTTAACAATCTGTCAATGTCTTAGGATGAGCCTACAAACATCACTATCAGCTAATTTTCTGGTCAGTGATACCACGTTCCTGAGACAATAGTGAATAGATCACCCCTCAAATCTATTTGTAAACCATAAAATGAGCAAATAAGTAACATGAAACTCTGGTCTCTCTTTGTCCTATAAATTTATCTTCTTTCCCCTTTTGGAACTTAGCCCTCCAGTTATCTTCCCCTTTCAATAATGTAAACTCTTTAATGAAAAGGATTGGCTATGTAATGAGGGGTGGAGGTTCATGTTGTATAACTTCTGTTACATCCAATTAATGGAGAATCATGGAGGGACTTGCCCTTCAGGATAGGAAATAGAATATTGCCTTTGGAGGTTCAAAAGTATATTTACTTAGACACCCATTCTTGCAAGAATGTAAAATAAATTTTTCTTTCATTCATCAGTCAGTAGAGTTCTTGGTAAGATATTTTGTTTCTTATTGTATCAATACAACTTATATTAAAAATTATTTGGATCAAAAAACCTATGCAGTGACTAAAGGCTGCATATATTGGTAAATGTGTGTTAAAGGAGCAAGTGGAAAGTTTCAGTGTGTTAAGCTGTTAGGCTTTTGATGGAGGATTTGCAGAATATGGTCAAGGATCTGGCAGGGGCTAAAGAGCTGTGGGATTTGGGCCCTTTATTCCCATATTTTTCATGTTTACAGGGAATGAGGTAAAGTTCAGTTAATCAATCAACAAGTATTTATTAGGCTCGTACTATATGACTCTCATGCTAGGCACTAGTGACAGAAGTACAAAGAATGAAAAAATTCCTCTAAAAAGTAGCTTATATTCTAATGGGAAAGATACACAGATATAAAAATATAGACAGCATAAATATAAAGTGAATGAATACAAACATATACAAAGTATTTAAATACAAGGTAGCTTGGGAGTGCAACACTTGCAGGTGCATGGGAGGAGTCAGGAAAGACTTCATTCGGAAGAAGAATGTAGGAGGCTTTTTTAGAGATGCTGAATTTGACATCTGTGGAAATCTGGCTTGAAATCATCTTCTGCTCCTTCAGACCTTTTCCTTCCTGTCCCAACGTGGATATTCTTCTTGTTATTTTAGAAAAGGATTTTAATTTTACAAAATCTTTAATATTATTTTTAAATGGGAGAAGGGAAAAAGACAGGAAGAGCACCCAGGAGGGGATGCAGGGACAATGGGTGAGAAAGAGGAAGAGCTTATCCTGAGAACTAGGTGGTGCTAAGGAGTTGGTCCAAGCACCACTGGATCTCTGACTGTCCTCGGTAGGCCTTCTTCAGGCCCCGAGGAAGGTGTCGGCATGAAGACAGGTTGAGGTAGCTGAGAGCTGGGCAGCTGCTGATCACAGAGCTGTGGAGGCACAGAAAGGGGGCAGTTAGTCATTTCTGCAGTAAACATCACAATGGGCTCGCTGTCCAATAACCTGTCAGCCCTGAGAGATATGGGAGGACACAGCTGCCAAATAGTTTATATAGTTACATATTAAATAGAATTAAATAGAAATTACTCCAAGTGCCCATCAATTGGAGAATGGTTGAGTAAATTGTGGTATATGAATGTTATGGAATATTATTGTTCTGTAAGAAACGACCAGCAGGATGAATACAGAGAAGATTGGCAAGACTTACATGAACTGATGCTAAGTGAAATGAGCAGAACCAGGGGATCATTATATACCTCAACAGCGATACTGTATGAGGATGTATTCTGATGGAAGTGGATTTCTTCGACAAAGAGAAGATCTAACTTAGTTTCAATTGATCAAGGATGGACAGAAGCAGCTACACCCAAAGAAAGAACACTAGGAAATGAATGCAAACTATTTGCATTTTTGTTCTTCTTCCTGGGTTATTTATACCTTCTAAATCCAATTCTCCCTGAGCAACAAGAGAACTGTTCGGTTCTGCACACATATATTGTATCCAAGATCTACTGTAACCTATTTAACATATATAGGACTGCTTGCCATCTGGGGGAGGGGGTGGAGAAGGGAGGGGAAAAATCGGAACAGAAGTGAGTGCAAGGGATAATATGTTGCAAAAAATTACCCTGGCATGGGTTCTGTCAATAAAAAGTTATTTAAAAAAATAAACAAAAAAAAAAAAAAAAAAAAGAAAAGAAAAGAAAAGAAAAGAAAAGAAATTACTCCAAGGTTACAAACTAAGGTTAAGGGATCAAGGGAAGGAGATTGCTCCCTGAGTCTTCCCTGTAAAGTAAGGAAGGAAGATCCAGAGGGAAAGAAGGGTTTCTTAGGGGAAGGGAAGAAAGGCTTTGAGGGGAAAGGAAGGTGGGGGATTTGGGGAAGAATAAAAGGGCTGGGAGAGGGAAGACAGGGAGAATAAAGGAAAGCAGGTTCTGAGGAAGAGAGAAGGTTTTGGGGAAGGGAAGAAAGAAAGATTAGAGGAAAGAAAGGAGGACTGAGAAAAGGCATGTTAGAGGTGAACAGACCAGAAGGGTTTTTGCAGGATGTAGCAATAACCCTAAGGCTACCCAGCCTTGGGAGTACCACAACAGTACTGGCTGTCAGATAACAATCCGTGAGTCAGTAATAGCAAAGTGTCTGAGAATTGGGTGCAACTCTATCTTTAAGCCATAGAATTCAATACTTTTCAACTCTACCTCTAAAACCTTTCCCCAATTTTACCTCTAAGCCATAAAATTAGAATATCAATGACTGGAAAAACTGGATCTTTCTTTTTCCCATAAAATTATCTTCTTGCTCCTGATTCTTTGCTAAATACCCTGGGAATTTAGCCCAATAATGTCTTTGCCCCTTAACTTAGAGACAAACTGAGATTGTGAATTCTTTCACTGTAGGCAGGACACTGACCTGGGACACTAACATTGGAAGGATGTCTTCTGCCTTCTGCTTCAACAGAAAGAGAAGGGATTGTAAAGGAGGAAAAAAAAAAAAGGAGAAAAGAGAAAGAGGGAAAGGAGGACAGAGGGGAATCAAAGATTGATGGACTGAAGAGAAGGAAACCTGGGAAGGAAAGAAGAGAAAAAGCTGTGGATTGAGTCGGGGCTGGGAGGGGCAGGGAGTTGCACCTGGGGAGCATGGAGAGCATGGGGTCCTCAAACTTTTTAAATAGGGGCCCAGTTCACTGTCCCTCAGACTGTTAGAGCGCTGGACTATAGTAAAAACAAAAACTTTGTTTTGTGGGCCTTTAAATAAAGAAACTTCATAGCCCTGGGTGAGGGGGATAATCGTCCTCAGCTGCTGCATCTGGCCCACGGGCCATAGTTTGAGGACCCCTGATTGTAGAGCCTGAAGGCTTAGGTCCTGACCTGATAGTCGCCACAGTAACTTGGGTGCCTTTGAGGCTGAGCGAGCGAAGGACGGGGCCGCGCCCAGGCTCTGTGGTTGAAAAAGCTGCCAGGGCCTGCTTCAGATCCTCTTCATGGTAGCACTGGCCATTCAGGTCTAGCTCCTGGAGAGTGCGGTGCCACTTCCACGTGAGCGAGGGGCTTCCCTCCTTGGGCAGGGCCACCCAAATGACTGATCCATACAAGCCCAGGTGGAGCTGTTCTAGATCTGAGGGAGGAAGAAGAGGGTGCTGAGGGCTGACGGTACAGCCTGGACACCTGGATCAGAACTGAACGAGATGAGGTGAGATCTTTCAAGACAGTTATGAAAATAGAGTAAGGCTTCATCTATTTCAAAGTTTGAGTAGGACTGAAGGACTTTAAGCATTAAGTGAAGGGCATACTTAAGCCCCCTCCCTGCTATCCTCCTAAGGGCATACTTAAGTCCCCTTCTTGTTATCCTCCCTATTTCAGTCAAATATGGGCAACTATGTACTTATTGGTCAAGTTCAATTTCTTGGGTAGTTCCCGAGTTTAGAATGCAAGATCCTCAGCCAAAAAGGATGAGGGTCAGTGGTGGGAGGGGGCATTTACGTTAGGGATAAAAAGTGTTGATCCTGCCCCCTACAGTGCCTCCTCCCTTCGACTGTCTGCTCAATGGGTGGGACGCCTGATTCTCTAGAGATCATATAATGAACTTTGCTTTGCTTCTAGAGATCTCTCCAGCTTTTTTTATTAAATGTTGTCTGAACCACACAAAACCATCAAATTAGATGCCCTGTTGATATTCTGAGGTCAAAAACCATCCCAGCCCCCAAATCCTCTTCTCCACTCTTCCCACCCCCACACCAGGATCCCTGGTGTAGTTTTCCTCATCCCTAGAACCAGTTGGCTGCCATCTCTTCTAGGAAGCTTTCTCTCCTCCACAGCTGGAAATTATCTTCCCCTTCTGACATGATGACTTTCCTGATGCACTGACTAGCAATACTACATATTAGTTATTTGTGCTCCTGTTGTATTTTTCTTATAATAAAAACTATTATAAACACTGCTATATAGTGTCTCTACTGGGTCTGTATCCCAAAGAGATCATAAAAAAGGGAAAAGGACCCCCATATGCAAAAATGTTTCAGCAGCCCTTTTGTAATGACTAGAAACTGGAAACTGAGAGGATGCCCATCAGTTGGAGAATGGCTGAATAATTTATGGTATAGGAATGTTATGGAATTTTACTTTTCTGTAAGAAACATCCAGCAGGATGATTTCAGAGAGACCTGGAGAAACTGACATGAACTGATACTGAGTGAGTGAGCAGAACCAGGAGATCATTGTACATGACAAAAACAAGACTATACGATGATCAATCTTGATGGACATGGCTCCTTTCAATAGTGAGGTGACTGAGGCCAGTTCCAATAGACTTGTTTTGGAGTGAGCCATCAGCTTCCAGAGCCTGTGGAGGCTAAGTGTGGATCACAACATAGTATTCTTTACTGTTTTTGTTGGTTTTTTGCTTAATTTTTTCTTTTTTTCTCTCTTTATGATCTGATTTTTCTGGTGCAGCATGATAAGCATGGAAATGTATATAGAGGAATAGCACATGTTTAACCTATATTGGATTACTTGCTGTCTAGGGGAGAGGAAGCAGGGAAAATTTGGAACACAAGGTTTTGCGAGGGTGAATGTTGAAAACTATCTGTGCATGTATTTTGAAAATAAAAAGCTATTATTAATTTTTTTTAAAGCCACTGCTATAACATTAGAGAGCACACTCTAATAACTAAATTTAGTTATAACTAACTAACTAACTAATTACTAACATTTAGAATAACTAAACATTTAGAGAGCACTTTAAAGTAAATCACTTTACATTTAACATCCGAGAGGGTGGTACTATGGGTGTTACTCTCATCATTTCACAGTTAAAAAGATTAAAATTTTTTATGATGAGATGAAATGACTTCTTCATAATCAGATGGCTAATATGTGGCAGAGGCAAGATTTAAACTTGGCCCTTCCTAGATCCAAGCTCAGCACTCTCTTCCACACTCCCAACATTCTGCATGTCCTTACCTACGTGCATCTCTTCCTGCTCAGTGCCCCACGTGCCCAGGCCGGGTAGGACCAAGCAGAGCAGGCCCAGCACTTACCAGGGCAAGGCAAGTTGGCCAGGCCTGAAGGTGTGAGGCGGGCACAGCCTCGAAGGTCCAGCACCCGCAGGCGAGGAGATCTGTGCAGCAGGCGGTGCAGGACCTCGTCACTTACGTAGGTGATGGTGGACGTAGCCAGGCAGAGCTCCTCCAGGTTTGGGAAACCAGGCCCCAGGGCTACCCCACGCCCGCCTATCTTGGGGGACCAAACCAGGTTCAATAACCGCAGGACCTGTGAATGCAAGAAGGACACCCAGGCTCAGAGTTCGGCAGATGCTCCAAGTGGTGGGAGCTCAGTCAGATCTTTAGGCTAAGAGAAGAACCAGAAGGCAAAGGAGGAAAAGACACATCTAGGAAGCAGCTTTACTTTGTAGTCAAGGCAGTGTAGGGGGTTGGCACCTAGGAACAAAGGACCAATTGATGGGGACAGAAATAGTTGGGAATTGAAGGGAGACAAAAGCAGGGAGCAGGGGGCAACTGTACCAGAGCAAGGCCATACTGATAGCTGAGAACAGAGAGTGATGATGGGGACTAGGAACCTGGTCCCAGCAGCCAGGGATACAGTTACCTGAAAATGAAGGATTCTTGGGGCTGGGATAATAGCAGGTACAAGCGAAACTGGGAGATACCTATAGCTGGGGACAAGGAGGGAATCGATGATTAGGGACAGGAGGATATGAGGACAAGGGGTACCTGGAGCTGAGGACAGCCAGCCTGCAGAGCTTCAATGTGCAGCTGAAAGTGTTGACTATTGGGCTTTATTCCTGTGTCCACCTCAAGAAGCTGGAGTTGGGGACAGCAGCCATTCTGCCAAGGAGACCAGGGATGAGTAGGATTAGGGAATAGGAAAGTAGGGTAGAGCTCAGCTTAGGGACAGGCACAGAAGTTCCCATTTCCCTAAACACAGCCCGCCCTCTATTTCCCCAGCCCCCACCCTCTCATTCCCTACTCCATTCTTTCTCCCAACCCCATCAAGTGAGGCTCACCGACAGTAAGGAGATGATGGAGGTCATTTGGCTACTATAAGTTAGCCATAGCTGCCGGAGTTGTTTGCCTGCTGCCTCTAGAAAGCCAACTATTGCTGCTGACTCCATCTGAAAACAAACATTAAGCAGATTATTGCTAGGCTGCTTTTTAGGGGTGAGGGAGGACGAATGAGAATAGTCAAGACAGGTGGGTCCTGGTGGACAGGTGGGACAGAGCACTCACCTGGGAGTTCTGCAGGTTGAGGCTATCCAGCTGGGGGCAGGCCTTGGGCAGAGTAACCAAGGCCTCTGCTGTCACAGACTGACAGTGAGAAAGCTTGAGAGATGTGAGGTGGGGACAAGATGCACTGACACTCTATTAGGACAGAAGGGATCTTGGCATTAGACAAGTTCATCTTCATCACAGAGGTTCTCCCATTACCTCTCCTGATTCCTCAGGCCCTCCACAAGGGAGGGAAACCAGAGCTGATCCAAACCTATCCCCTTTCCCCTCTTAATTCAAGCACCCAAAAACTTTCCCACCCATATTTCATATTCTTTCCCTTCCTATACTTTATAAGCCAGTCAAATTGGAATACTAATTGACATACGGTATTCCATCTTTGTGAATTTGAATATACTACATCCCATGTCTAGAATATGTTCCCTCTTCATCTCTGCCTTCTTTAAAGGCTTCCTCCAAAACATACAAGACACATATCCAACATAATTTGTTGGGTTTGTTTTTGTTTTGTTTTTCTGAGAGCAAGAGTGTAAACATCTGAAAGGAATGGAAAAGGGTTCCTGGAAAGGAAAGGAGGGAGAGTCCTGGAACTGTGCTTTTTAGAAAAGCAAGGACTCTACAAAGTACAGATGAGGAGGGAGAATAATCCAAGCAGAGTATTCCTGTGTATAGGTATTTATGTAGGGGATGTAACATTCCATATGGGTAACAGCAAGCAGTTCAGTTTGGCTGTAACACAAAGCAAAGAGTGATAGGGAGTGACGTATGATCAATCAGGAAAGATAACTTGAAGCCAGATTGTAAAGAGCTTTAACTGCCAATTAGAAGAGTCTGTATATGATTCTAGAAGCAACTGAAAGCCACCAAAATGTCTTCGAAGCAGGCAAGTGATATGGTTGATCTATGATAGTAGCAGTGATATTGTCTGTGCCCATGGGTGGTATTCAGCCAAGACTGGGGCCCACTTTTCTTTTCCTCAGATTTCTATTTTCCCCATTTTGAACTTTAGGACAGAGCAGAAAATAAGTAATGGGGCAGAAGAGAAAAGATTAAAATATAAGAGGAAATAAAAAGAGGAGGGGAAAGGGAATAAGCATTTATATAGCACTTAAAATTTGTCAGGCACTATGCTATGCGCTTCTCACAAATATTTCATTTTATCCTCACAATCATCCTGGGAGGTGGGTGCTATCATTAGTTCCATTTAACAGTTGAGGAACTAAAGCAAACAGAGGGTAAATGACTTGTCTGGAGTCACACAGCTAGTGCCAGGCCTTCCTGAACCCAAGCTCAGAGCTATTCAGGGTACCACCTAGCTACCTAGGAGGGAGGGGCTCTGAACCTTCCTCTCCCTACCAAAGGGACTAGAATAATTTAGAGACTTGTGTTAAGAAGACCTATTTGATCTTGCCCAGAGAGAAGGCAAGTAAACTTTAGGAAGAACTCCTGTCCACTAAGCACTCCTGGCCCAGGTGAGGAAGATGCATGCTGATAAGTAATGTTAGCACTTAGATTTCTTTCAGTTCGTGGAAGAAAACAGCAGGATTAGGAAACAAGTTTATTGCTATCTAGGAAAGGGGATGGGGAGGAGTTGGGGGGAAATTGGAACAAGGGGTTTTGCAAGGGTTAATGTTGAAAAATTATCCTCAAATTATCCTCACCTTTTGAAAATTAAAAAGCTTTAATAATTAAAAAAAAGAAAAGAAAAGAAAACAAATTTAGCCTATTCCTCCCAGGCCCCATCCCAATATCCTCACCTTCAGTATCAGAGGTACATAGTTTTTCCAGTGGAGTAAAGAGAGCTCCCGGAGTAATGAAAACCTGCCATGAAGAAATAGGTATGTTATCTATCTCTCCAAGATTTCCTATTCAACTTCTAACAAAATGCATGAACCATTGTCCTAGAGACCCCTAGAGAGCTACCCCTCCACTCCTACTTCCCCTAGTCCAAGTAAAGCAGGAAGATTCAGGAGAGCAATCCTTCCTAAAAAGAGAGTGGTTTTGGGTGCCAGGAATAATCCTTTCCCTTACCCCTTTCTTCAACAGGAGGTATTTCAACTCTGTGAACAATCTCAAGCTGAGGGTAAGCTAATGTCGGAGGAGGCAGCCAGGCCAAAAGACACAGGCAGACAACTCATACTGTGTGAGGGGGAGTATTAGCCTCACCTGTTGGGCACCAGCCACTCTAGAGAACTGAGAATCCTCTTCTCCACCTTTGAAGGAGGACCCTTGGAGCGAGAAGGCCATGGAGGGGCCAGAGACACCTTCTGCCATAGTATAGAGTGAGAGGCAGCATCATACCACAGACGGCACACACGGGCAGCCCTGAAAGACACAAGGGATTTTGTTATTTTTTTTTTCATTAAGTCATCTAGGTATTCATTCTCACCCACTTGGGACAATAAAATACCCTAAGCTGGCCTCCCTTCTTCCTTGCCTTCATGCTCTTCCCTCTACTTGGAATACCTTCTTGCAATCCTACCCTTGACAATCTTTCTAACTCAGCCTTTCAGGGAAGGATTGGATACCTGCAAAGGAAAGGCACTGCCCCATCAGATGCCACTAATACTTGGAAAATTCGAACCAAGATCTCCAGAGGAATGTGGTCTCCCCAGCCAGGCCCTGAAACAGTGCTGTCCTGAGAAGACTGTCTCCACTGTACTGGGCCGGGATCTGCACTGACTGCAGACTCCACTTGACGCGGTTGGTGATGCTTTGGCTGGCGGACCTTTGGCCGAGCTACCTTCCTGAGATGGGAGGCCTTTTTTCTGTGGGCCCGTGGCGCTGGCTCTTCCAGATTGGGTACAATCAGCAGCATGTCCTCAGCTTCATGAATGTGGTAGCCAACCTGTGCAGAAGGTCGCCTCCACGAACTTTTTCTCTTCTTTTTTTTTGGAGGGGGCCCAACTGGAGCTGAAGGCCTTGACTTCTTGCTGGGCTTGAAACATGACTGCTGTGATGAATTGGAGTCCTCCTGTGGAGGTAAGGCCATCCCCTTGCCAGAGTCCTCAAGGATCTCCTCCATGTTTTCAGGAGATGGGGCAAATCATAATGGTCCCCTCGTGGATGCTATGAAAGAAACCAGAAGGGTCAATGTTAAGAAAAGAACATTTGCTATGAACTCTAACGGTGAGGACAAAGAACCCATGTGAAGTCCCCATTGTCACACCATGCTGTCATGCTCCCCATTTTGGGGAGGGTGGGGGTCAGTGAAAGGTGCACACCAGATGACCCCTCATTTTCCTGAACTCTACAAAAACAATCAGTAACCGAATCCTGTCATTTCTGCCTCTATAACATCTCTCACATCCAACACCTCTCTATTTTTCAAAGCCACCACCTTAATTCACATCCCAATTACTTCTCACACAGATTATTACATAGCCTCGTAATTAGTAGTGTTTAAGTCTCTTACTCCAAACCATCTTCCATACAACCACCAAAGTGATCTTTCTAAAGCTCAAGTCTGACCAAATGATTCTCATACTGAGATTCTTCCTATAGCTTCTAAAATAACATTATATATATATATAATATATATATATATATATATACCTTCATTTGCTTTTTAAATCTTTTCACAACCAAACCTTAACCTACCTCTCCAGGCTCTCACTGTATATTATTCCCTTTTCAATAATTTATAATCCAATCAAATGGTCTTCCTTGCTGTTGATTACACACAACACTCTACCCATCTGCAGTGTCTGGAATGCACTTCCTCTTCCCCTCTATGACTATAATTCCTTTCTTCTTTCAAGATTCAAGATACTTCTCCATGAAAACTTTCCTGATTTTCCTAGCTGCTAGTATCCTCTCTCTCAAAATTACCATGTTTATTTTGCACATATTTGTGTATGTGCACGCTGTATATTGGCATAAAATAGAGCTATTAAAGAGTCAAAATTGTTCCATCTGTGTTTTTTTTTTTATCACCAGTGCCAAGCACAGTGCTTGGTATAGAACACATCTAATAAATGTTTAACTGATATCAGTTTAATTTGTGATTGCCACAGATGATTTATATACAAGTGTCATAAAAATGACTGTATTATATAACATGAAAGAGGGACAAGAGATAATTAATTATTTAAATAATTAATTAATTAATTAATAAGAAATAATAAATTAATTAAACAATTAATAAATTAACGATAAATTTGAATAAATAATAACTTTAAATAAAAATAAATTAATAAATAACAATTAATTAAATAATTAATTATTTAAATGTTGCACGATACTGACAGAATATTAAAAGACCTGGTGGATAGAACAGGTGTGTCAAATTCCTGGACCACCTGAACAAGATTACACTATAATTAGGAAACGTTTTGCAAAATAAGAAACTACAATGGAGACGATGTTAATTTGTGGTTTATTAACTCAACACAGGTTTCTATTTGAGTTTGACATCACCGGAATACATTGTCTAAGGAGGATTTTTCAAAGTTCAAGGACACGATTCATTCAGGATACAGAAGGCATGATCTGTACCGAAGAAATACTATTATAGATAAGATTAAAGTACTTCATTATAAACATACTGGGATGAGAAATCAGAGGATGCAATAGACAGAATATACATAGATTTTAGAAAAAAAATATTTGACAAAGAACATCTCTCTCACTCTAGTTGTGAACAAGATAAAGAGGTACGTGCCAAATGATTGTACAACTGAGTGGGTTCTGAACTAGTTAAATGGTAGGACCCAAAGAATAGTCATTCATGTATTGACATCAAAATGAAAAGAGATCTCTCTTGAAGGGATTCTATCTTTGGCTCTGCTATTATTCAACACTTGTCAGTTACTTGAGTAAAGGTGTGAAGTGGTATACGAATAGTCAAAAAACTGTTCTTTGGTTTTGGCACTCTGAGTTTCCTAAAACTTGTAAGAAAACTCTCTAACACATCCTCTACTCCTACCCAAGATCCCCGTGTCTTACTTTTTCCCGGAGATCTGTTAGAAACTTGAATGACAATGTGTATGTCCTGTAAATAAAAGGCTATTAAAAAAAAAAAAAAGAAAGAAACTTGAATGACAAATGCTTGTGTAGGTAAGGTGGGGGTGGGGAAGGACTATAATCAGTCGACCTCTATCCTTACTCTACCTATGACATCAGAGATGGGAAAACAAGAATATCCAAGCAAGAGCCCCCCTGGCACCCTGGTGTGGAGACCAGATCCCACTCACCAGGTGATGGGGCCGGCGCACCGGGATTCCCAAGTGCCACACAGGGGTCTCTGGAAGTTTCCAGGGAAGGTGAATGGGAGGGACGGAGTCGGGCCTCTCACCTGACTTGGGCCCGGGTCTCTCCCTCACCTTCCTTTCGGACTTATGGGCTTCCGCGCGTTCAGCCGCCACTTCCGGGCATGTGGGGGGGCGGGACTTCCGGCACGGGATTGGGAGGGCCGGCCCGGGGAAGGGGGCGGGAGGCAGCGGGGGGCGGGGCCCCCGGAGCCGGCGCCGGGGTCGCGGCACGTGAGTCCCTTCCCCTGCCCCTCCTCTGCTCCCCTGTCCCCTTTTCCCTCAGCGCCCAGCCCCTCCCCGGGCCCTCTCTCCGCCCCGGTCGGCGCGCTTGTCTCCGGCTGCGTGGGGCCGGCCGGCCGGCTCTTCGGGCTCCGCTTCCTCCTCTTGCTTGCGCGGGAGAGACGACCCCTTTACAACCCCGGCCCGCGGAGTACCGGGACCCTGGGTCCTGAGCAGGTGCGCGGGGACGCGCGGGGACCCCCTGGGCCCCGGCCCGGCAGGCAGCCCGCCCTTCCGGAGCAGCGGCTTCCACGTGCCCTGCCTCAGTTTCCCCCTCCGGGACGGATCGGGGAGCATCTCCGGGAGGTGCGGGGCGCCCGCGCAGCCTGATCCCGAACGGAGGCGGGGCTGGGGAATCCTCGCTTTGGGCGTACTCTCTCTGTCGGTGCCCTCCGCTTAAAACCCCCGTTTCTTCCTCCCTAACCCTGTTTACCCCACACGCCCATTCCTTTGCTGCTCGGCCCCCACGGGGGAGCAGTGTCTCCTCGGAGACGCCCCGGGCCCCTCCCCGCTCCCTAATTCCCCCGTAACTTTCCCTGCTCTAGAGCCTCATCTTCGCTCCGAGACCTTGGGAGGTCCTTGGCTCCCGGCCAGCCTTGCTGGGCGCCTTCCTTCCCCTCCTCTTCCTTTTCCTCCCCCTCCCTCCCCTCCCCCCTGAGGAATTGCATCTTGGGTCCCACCTGCAAGCCCTGACTGGTCGGGTTGACCTCTCCTCTATCTGCAGTCCTAGGGCCCCGGGAGCCGACCCAGCCCAGCCCTCCCCGAGGTGGTCCCCGCCGGCTCAGCACCTGCAGGTACGGGGGTGGGGAGGTGGCAGGGAGGGGGGGACGGAGGCTGTGTCTTTGGGAGTCGGGGAAGCTCGGTGGGTACTCACTCACTGTGAGTGTGAGACGGCTTCCTTGCACACGCACCTGAGTCTGTTTACCTGCCTGCGACGCTTCCGCACCTGGGATTCTGGTAGCGTTGCTCTTCCTCATTTCCCTGCCAAGCTGTCTCCTCCGTGACCTTGCTTTCCCCCTCAGGCCGTCTGGGATGGCAGCTCCCAATGGCCGGACAGTGGTCACACACGTCTTGGTGGCGCTCTTTGCCATGGGTTCCTGGATTGGCATCAATGGGATTTGGGTAGAGTTGCCGCTGCTGGTGAAGGACCTGCCTGAAGGTGAGCGAGGAGGCGAAAAAGGCTTGGGCCGAGGCTAGGGAGTAGAAATAAAGGTTGAGTCTTGGACTAGAGGTGGAGACGGTAGTGGAGGGTTGGGGCTGGGAGAGCTGACCCTCAAGCTCTACCTCTTCTTGTTGGCAGGTTGGAACCTTCCCTCCTATCTGTCAGTGTTGGTAGCCTTTGGAAACCTGGGGCCTCTGGCTGCAACACTGTGGGGCCATCTGTCAAAGGGTGAACTGGGCCCAATCCGGGTAGTGCAAGCTATGGGTGTGGTGGGCATGGCACTGCTGGCTCCTCTGTGGTCCCATTTGGTCACCATGGCAGGGCAGCCACATGCTGTGGCCCTCCTAGCTTTAGCCTTTGCGCTGGCCCTGAGCTGTTGTACCTCCAATGTCACTTTCCTTCCCTTCATGTCCCACCTGCCCCCAGCCTTCCTCCGCTCATTTTTCTTGGGTCAGGGTCTTAGCGCCCTGTTACCCTGTGGGCTGGCTCTGGCCCAAGGTGTGGGCCACCTAGAATGCCAACCAGCTTCCTCTCCTAGCCCTAGGGTCTCCCTCTTGGCATCCTCTCCAGGTCCCAATGTTTCTTCCTCCCCTGGTGTCTCCCCATCAAACCCCTTGGTGCCCATCTACTTTGAGGAACGCTTTTCAGCCAACACCTTCTTCTGGGTGATAACCAGCCTACTTGCCATCTCAGCAGCAGCCTTCCAGGGACTGCTGCTCTTACTTCCTCCAGTATCCACCACAGTTCCCCCTAGGAGAGAAGAGGAGGGGCCAGGAACCACCCCAGAGGAAGAGATCTCACCACTCCGGAATCCAGGGGAAGAGATTGGAACGCCTGAGCCAGAGTCAGAGGAAAGACCCCAGAATTCACTGAAGTTGTGCTCAGTCAAAGGGGTCTGCCTGCTGGGACTGCTAGGAGCCACAAATGCCCTGACCAACGGGATACTGCCATCTGTGCAGAGCTACTCCTGCTTGCCATATGGGCGCCGGGCCTACCACTTGGCTGTGGTGTTAGGAAGTGCCTCCAGTCCACTTGCCTGCTTTCTAGCCATGGGCTTCCTCTACAGGTGACAGTAAATCCCAGAGAGGGAGCTAGGTTCGGGAGAGCCTAGGCATGGGAGCCTAAGGGGTGGTGACATGGATAAAGATCTAGATGGTTCAAAGCTCTCACAATCTGGTACCACTCCACCTTTTCAACTTTTCTTCCTTCTCCACTATTCTGCATGCTGGGTTCTAAGCTAAATTGGATGTCTCTATCCTTACACTCTCCTACCTCCAGATGAGAACACACAAGGTAGTGAGTGGGGATAGGAAGGGAAATGGAAGTTGTCCATGTTTCTTAGACCCCTGTCTTCCCTCAGGTCACTACCTGGTTTGGGTGCCCTTTCACTCCTGGGCACTTTTTTTGGGACCTATGTGATGATGTTGGCAGCCCTGAGCCCCTGCCCTCCCCTCGTGGGCACCTCTGCAGGTGTAGTCCTTGTGGTAAGTGAATGACTGCCCCTTGGGGTAGGGAACCAAGCAGATTATTTCTTCCTGGTTGGGGCCTCCCCTCAATTCTTCTGCTTCTTCCTTGTTCCAGGTGCTGTCTTGGGTCCTGTGTTTGGGCACTTTTTCCTATGTGAAAGTGGCTGTGAGCTCACTCCTTCATGGCGGTGGCCGAGGGGCTCTCTTGGCAGCAGGCATTGCAATCCAGACAGGTTCTCTGATTGGGGCTCTTACTATGTTCCTCCCAACGAGCATCTACCAAGTCTTCCACAAGAGCCAGGACTGTGTGGACATGTGTAGCCCCTGATGATTCCTTAGGGGGTTTGTTTGTTTTTTGTTGGGAGTGCCCTTCCTTCTCTGCCCTCCACATTCCCAGGAGTAAAGTCACTCCATCCTGCTGAAGCAACATGTGCCTTATTCCCTTCAGTGGAAGAGGTGGTGTCCCTCACACAATTCCCACCTCTCAGGGATTGGCTTAGGACACAATGTCTCTATCTACCTGGAACCCTTCTCCCCAACTGAATAAACTGTGACTCAGCCATATCCTAGGAACAGAGACTGGGAACCAAAGACAGAGATTCTGTTCTCCTTCTGGAAGACTTCTCTATTGACCCCCTTGAATCACTTCCCTCTGGCTCCTAGAACTGAACTAAGTCCAGCAAACATCTCCAGAGACCAGCTGTGTACAAGGCCTTGGGCTGGAGAAGGTGGTAAATCAACAATTGCTGTGCTAGGCACATGGGAGTAGGTGACATTCTGCACAGTGTCCCTTAGATTCACACTCGAAGTCCAGTTATGACTGTAGTTATAGAATAAAAGTTCTATTTTCTATCTGAGTGGGACTCATCAGTGGGGGGTCAAATTCTTGTCCAGACCTTTCCTGAGCTCCCTCCCTCCCTTCATCCTCAATGCCTGGTCCAAGGAGCCCTGAGACTCAGCCGAGAGTACAGGCTTCCCAACCTGCCTGATAGCTGTAGCTTTTTGGGGTCCTAGAGCTTGGTACTATCTCAGACAGGGTCTCATGGGCTAAGGTTACCTCAACCTAAAAGTTTTCCTTGTAAGCTTGCTATCCAGCTGCAGAAAAATTAAAAGGACAAAGAGGTAACTTCCAGGCCCGGGCATGTCCTCCCATTGAGGAGGATGGGCAGGTCACAAGGCCACCACCCTGGTCCTAGCACTCTTCACTGGCTTGCCCACCCCCCCCCCCTTTTTTTTTTCTAAGTCAACAAACAGAGCTATAGGGAAAGGGTTAATTATACTGTGCTTGGCCTGGCTGTGGGGGGTCCAGCTTCTACTCATTGTTCTCTAAAAAGCTCTGGGAACTTCCCAAGGTTCCCTGCCCCTGACCTTGCAGTTTCTATCCACACACACAAGCCTTTGATTTGGCCCTGGTCCCTTCCCATCTGTCCCTCCCAGAGTCCACCACCTCAGCTCCTGCCTCCTGTTAGTTTATGGCGCCAACAGTCTGACCTTCTTCCAAGGCTGTTTCCTGAAAGTCTTACCTCTACCTGCATCAGCTCCTCGGACTCCCCCAGCAGGAGACCCTTGGCAACCTCTGAGGTCATTTAGTTCAGCTCCCTCATTTTACAAAGAGAAGAGGAGAACAGTCTCATAGGCAGTTAGTGATAGGGCTAGGGGCTCCTTTCCAGGTCTTCTGACTCCAAATGCAGTGCTCCAGAGAGGGCCAATTTGGTTATTTTCCTTCACAAATCACTGAAGTATATGTGATTCCAGATTGGAGAGACAAGAGTGACAAGCTAGGGAACTTTGCCCTATGCAGTCTTCTCCATTCTGTCCACCCCACGGCCAGGTTCATCTTCCTCAGAGAAATCTGATTTATTTGGGTTTTTAAGTAACACATATGCTTTTAAAAAAAAATTAAATATTTGCCTATTTATAATTCTTTTGCCTGCATTCAAAGCTCTCCACAATCTGGTACCACCCCACTTTTCTTCCTTCTCCACTATTCTCTGAATGCTGGGTTCTAAGCCAAATTGGATATCTCTCTCTATCCTTATACTCTCCCACCTCTAGGGTTTTTTTTTTTTTTGGTTCCGACTGTTATAATCCTTCCTTTTGTCTTGGTGAATTTTTACTCACCTTTTAAAGCCCTTGTCAGATGCCTGATTATCCAGAAAGCTTTCCCAGATCTTCCAGACAGTTATGCCCTTCCTTTTAGATCTCCCTTAGCTTTTTGTACCTTTCTAAATGTAACTTGCATGTCACTACATATTGTCTATGTCTTATATCCTTTTACTAGATGATGGCTTCCACCAAGAGAGGGATCAAATGTAACAATTGTCATTTACATTTTAAATAATCAGATTTAAATTATAATTATTTAGATTTTAAATATATTTGTATTTTATATTTTAAAGTTTACAAAGCATTTTCCTCTCAATTTTTGACTTATGTGACAAAAAATACAAATACTTCCATTTTACAAATGAGGAAACAGAGCAAATGAAGTTTATTATGTCTAAGACACCTTTGGAAGGATCAGGTGGGGAAGAGATTGAGGAGATTACATTCTATTGGGGGACGATAACTTTTCTTGGGGGAAAAAGCAAGCCCTAAAAAAGAAAGTTGGGAGGAACAGCAGAAAAAGTTTTCCCTAAAAAGAGGGGTACTTGAACTGAGCTTTGGAGTAATACTGGCTTTTTAAGAGGAAGATCTGCATTCCAGTCCCCAGGGCACAATAAGTGCTGAGATCCAAAGAGGAACGTCAAGTTCAAGGTACAGCAAATAGATCAGTCATTTGGCCAGAATATACCGTCCACGAAGGAATAAATAGGATCTGAACTAGTGGGCAGGAAGCCAGTTTGTGGAACAAAGACTTAAAATGCAAGACTAAGGCATTTGGATGTTGTCTTAGAGGCAATAAAGAGCCAGTGAAGATTTTTCAGCAGGTAAGTCCCAGACTCTTAATGATAATTTGTCTTAGTGATAATTGGTGACTATGTGGAGGGTAGATTAGAAAGGGGAGAAGCTTGAAGCAGAAAAACCAATTAAGAGGCTATTGGGTAAATCAGGCAAGACAAGCTTGACTATGTTACAAAGTTTTCAGTTTTGTTTTTCCTCTCAGTGGGAGATGGGGATAAGTGGGAGGGAGAATAAATACTTAATCATTGAAAAATAGATAATAAGACTTTTAAAAACAAACTAAACAATTGAATCAAACAGATTGATTCAAGTTAAATCTAGATTGTTATCTATCTTCTATGTACTGGCTGTGTGATCCCCAACTAGTCACAGCCTCTCATATTTCTGACCACTCCCTAAGACTTTATTGCAGAGATAATGTCAGACTGTACTGGTGAAGGAAATTTATCTCTGCACCAACCCCATCTAAGTCTGAATTCTAAGAATGGCTGGCTGCATTCAGAGAAGAGGAATAGGGAACTGCAAGTTTCCTTGCTGACCAATTGTCTGGAGCAAAGAGATGTCACAGTGACTCCCTTTAGGAAGCACTGACCACCCAGAAGATACAAAATAAGTGTGTGCTGTTGAATGGAGTTCCCCAGGACACAGAAACTACAAGTCTGAATCTGTGCTTGCTCCTCTGTGGCCTTGGCCCTGGTCAAGATATCTCTCCAAGGTGGTCATTATTTGTCTGGTTTTCAAACCCTTGAACAGGCTCTGGGAGGCTTTGTTTCTTGTTAGCTCTGCTCAATAGTGCTGGCTGAATCAATCTCCTGTAGATAATTTACCAAGGTGCTGGGGAGTAGGGAGGAGAAACTGCTCTAATTCTGTTAATACTTTTTGGATATTAATGCTGCTCCTGAGCTAACCATTCATTCATTATTCCTTACAGACTATATGATTAGTTCGCTTCCAGGATTACACTTTCAGACCTGTTATCAAAAGACCAGTGGAACTTAGTAAAATCAGGGGATAAACCCTGGATGAGCTGCTACTGCCCACTATTTCCCCAGTTGCAAGCCAGTCCAGAAAATCTGTTCTTTTAGAGTGAAAGAAAAATCCTTTATTTGATTCTCAAGAGAAGCAGGTACACTCTCAAAGAGGGCCCATCAAATGCAGACACAGGAGCAAGGGTCATACTGTTAGTTCTGCTCCTTACCAATCCCTTCAAGGTTCAGATTGGTTGGTTTTACAGTCAGAGTTAGTTACAACTGGTCAGATTTACAATCCAAATTACTACTAGGTTGCATATCTTTTCAACACTGATTTGATTCAGGCCAGTTCCAATGAGCTTATGATGATAAGAGCCATCTACACCTAGAGAACTGTGAGGTCTGAGGATGGATCACAACATAACATTTTCACTTTTTTTGTTATTGTTTGCTTGAATTTTATTCTTTCTCATTTTTCCTCCTTTTGGATCAGGTTTTTCTTGTGCAGCAAGATAATTGAATTAATATGTATACCTATATTCGATTTACATATATTTTATCATGTTTAACATATATTGGATTACTTGCCCATCTAGGGGAGGGAGTTGGGGGGAAAGGGGAAAATAGGAACACAAGGTTTTGCAAGTGTCAGTGGTGAAAAATTATCCAGGCATATGTTGTGAAAATAAAAAGCTTCATTAAAAAAAATAATTAGATTGCATATACACCAGAATTACAATCAGTTGGATTTTCAGTCCTCTTTCTTTTACCATTCTATATGGATCATAGCATTGCATATAGGATCCCAGGCATGTTTTATCTATGACTAGCTGGTTTGAGCCAGCTTAAGCCTGGGTTCCTTTATCAAGACCTTTGTTGTTCCTTGACTCACAAGGATTGTTTGGAGATATCTTAACAAGATACTTTACCCCTTCCTTCTGACAATACCTGTGGAAACCTAATTTCTCATACTCCTCACAGGCCCCTACTGGAACAATGAGTATCAGTAATATACTGTTGCTTACTCCTATCTGTCACACAATTTCTCATGGAATTTTGGGTTATCTCCAGTTGCCATTCTTTGGAGATTATGGGGTTCTATACTGATTTCCAACTAGATAGCTTATTTTTAACCAGCCCTGTGATCCCACTGGTAATTAATATAGGGAACGCCCAGAAAGGGAATTCCTTCTACCAATACAGATTGTATTCTGTCTGAGAGTTGGTCTCCTGAATAGCTAGGGCAGACAAGATTGAGAAATATCGGAGAATATGTCAAAATCTGGCTCAGGAAGGTTATAGAAGCCGTAGGGGATGGGATCATCTGGCATTATTTAAATTTAAAATCACACTGAGGTATGATGAAAAGATTGATGGGATAGGACTCTTATCAGATGGAGCAGTGACATAAACAATAAACATATAGTACATGATGCATCAGAGACAAATAGAGAATATCTGTGCATGTTACATAGGAAAGAAAGTTCTCATTATAACTTAAAAAGCCTCCTCTTGCAAATCTATAGCAATGGGAAGTGTGTGTTGAACTTTAAAAACAACATGAATAAAAACTTTATCTTATCCTGACAATGACAAGTTATGAAGCTTATCGATCCATTCCATCAACACAAGTATGGTTGACAAGAATTTCTGATGAAAAATGATCTTGCCTAAGGACTTTTACAATCTGGAGCTTACCTATTTTTCTAGTCTTTTGCAGACAGTTTATAGTCTAGATTTCATGGCTTACTTCATAGTTCATTTATGACCCTCCATCTCTCGTCTCTGTGCCAATTTCCAGACTAGCAATTTATTCACAAAACCAAACTGGACTATGTTTCACTGAATGGGGCAAGAAGATTTGAGTCTGGAGACAAGAACTGGGTATCAAATGAAACATTCCCACATGTCCTCTGTTACTGTGTTGCTCAACAGAATGGGACTATTATCTAAAAAATTTATCTTAATAGTTTCATTAAAGCTATCAAATATCAGAAAATGACTGACCTTAAGGTAAATTCAAGAGTTCTGGGACTAGAAGATGCCTTAAGATTGGATTTGGTAATCTTGGACAACGGGACCTGACTACATTATCAGAGACATTACCATAACCTTTGAAAAGATTAGGGCCATAGAGTAAAAGGTTTTAGATAGTAAAGAGAAGATCTTTATATATTTTGATCCTGGAATTTATTGAGTAGAGGGTAACATTTTGGCAACTGAGTAGAAAAGGATTTGTGGCAATAGAGGCACCTAATGTGTTGTTATTGTTGTTGTTTTTAATTTACAAGCATTTATTAAGTGTGCACCATATGATAGGCCTTACGCCAGGTCTTAGGAACATCTAGGGAAGTGAAAATATCTAGAAGATGGTGTTCAATTGTGTGCAAGACTTCTGAGAAGCCAGTAAGGATGAAAATAGAGAAAAGGCCTTAGATTTAATAATAAAAAAACATGGGGACTGATGTAAGAGTTAAATGAGGTGCTGGGAACAGTGGGAGCAGCAGATATACTTTTGTGCAGAGGCCAGACAATCTTATCTGTTGAAGTTACAGGTGCAACAAACTGATGAGGTGAACCCTGAAACTGTCCTTGACTTTTGGGGTGAGCCCTGAAACTCTCCTGACAGTGATCCACCCTTGGGGCAGTTAACATCAAAACTATCCCCATAATGGGACACAAAAGTTAAGGAGTTACCCACCAAAATGATGGGGTATAGGGTGATACCTACAAAGCATATTGGGGTCACTAGTAGATGTCCCAAATTGTTTCAAAAGAATTTGTAAGCTTAGACATTCTTCAAAGGGTAAAGATTTTTATTATACTGATAAAAACAAGCTAAATTCATAAGGGTTTTTAGCAATTAACAAGGCGTCATCAAGGTGTGGGAAGTGAGGGATTTTTATTGACTGTTGGGCTAAATTCCAAGAGAAGTTAGTGGACTAATCCCAAAAAAGTGAGAGGTACTGGAGGGTAACTTAAAAGAAATTTAGTATCCTAAAAAGAATTAGTGAAGGAATTATAATAAAGCAGATCTTTTATAGGGGAAATATAACTTCAGGTGTCTTGATATCATAATTTGACTTTCTGATTGGTAATCGAAATTGTGGGAGTTAATGATTGTTTTGTCAGTGCAAAGAATTCTGCTAAAGCTCTTCACCTAGGGGTAGGGCTGTAATAAAGTCCACTTAAACAAAAGGCCTAATCAAATCCAAAACCACTATAATACTATCAGTGTTCTTCCCAGCTTACTTCTGGGAGTAGCTAGGTTTCCAGATTATTTACTCTAATTCAGATTTATTCCTGACACCATTCCTTGTTACCAAATTCCTGGGGGATCTTCTTCAGCCCACATACTATCCACATAGAGTCTGCTCAAGCTATAGTCATGTGCACAGATGAGATGATTTTTGATCCTACTATGAACATTAAGAAAGCTAGAAAAAAGGAAGTAGTGGAATAAAAAATAGTGACTACACCAAATCCTCCCTTGCTTGTTCATTTCCTTTTGGCTAATCCCCCACCTCCTCACAAGCCAGATGAACATTTCCAGAAAGGGAAACTAGTGCCTCTAATGAGACTGCCTCCTTTTTGTGTCTTCTTTTCTTTGGTACCATGCCTTGTGAGAAAGATCTTAATAGTAGCATTTTTACCAGTTCCACATCATCCATCACTGGCTCCCTTGCAAATATTTTGAACTGGATGTCCAATAGACATCACAAACTTAACCTGTATAATAATAGATTCACAAAACCATCCTTCTTCTGAACTTCCCTATTTTTATTAAGGATTTCACCATATTTCTAGCTATTCCAACTCAAAACTTTGCTATTACCCTTAATTACTCATTTATTTTCATCTCACATATCTTACCTACTTCCTGGACATATCTTTACCATGCTACCTACATTCTAGTTATCATCCTGTTCTCTCTAGCACTACAATTTTGATCTCTGTCCTTAGTTCCCCCAGCTCTGATAGGAGCCTTATCTTGTTGGAAAATAGACCTCCACAGCCATCTCTATACTATGCTGTCATGTTTCCCCTTTCTGTGTTAGCTGGCTGAGGGCAGGATCTATCTTGTTTGCTTATATCTGAATCCCCAGTGCTGATGTTGAAGGGTGAAATACCCTGACAGAGTTTGGGGGTCCTCAGACCAGTGTCTCAGGTTTTGTGAAAGAATTCACAGTCCCAATCTTCAAGTGAGGTTTTGGAAAAAAAAAAAAAAAAAAAAGGTTTATTGACACTGAGTAGCTCTCTCTCAGAGGGCTCCCTGAGTAGAAGGTAGAAGATTTGGGGTACAGAGTTCAATTTTATTTAGCTTTCTATGGCCCAGGGGGCTAGCGAGTAATCTCTAGATGAATTGAGGGAATAATCTCCAGGTCAATAATGAGTGATGATTATTCCCAAAGCCAGGATCTCCAAGTGAAATGAAGATGGAGAATATTTTAGGAATTTCCCAAGATCAAGTGGAAAAAGTATGGGGAGGAATTGGCAGGAGATTCAAGATTTTCTGACCCAGCCCTCCCCTCCCTCCCCCCCCACACACACTAAGATCAGGGGACCAGAGAGTCCTTATTACATCATTGGCACATAGTACACACTTAATGTTTCTTTTATCCTTGATTCCTTTTTTATTCTCACATGTGAAGTTTAAAAAGTTTGAAAGACATAGTTTCTGGGTAATTTAATCATTTTATTAATGAGGCTAACATGTTTGCTAATAAAAGGAGGTCAGTGGTCCCCTTGAATACCATGGTGGTCAGTTCACAGTTTATATGCCCTTGAAAAAGCAAATGTTCCTAAGGATGTTAAACAGTTCTGTCTAGTTAACAATGATTCAGAAAATGAATATTTTCATGAGAGGCTGGATAATTTCCAATGAAAGTCTTGAGGTATGGGACTTGGATTACTCAAGTCTTGGTCAAAGAGACTTATCAATTTACATATCACCTGTGTAATAAAAGGGAGAATCTTCATTTTCTCAGACCTGTCTTTGAAAAAGATTTCCCATCCTGGTTGTGTAATGCCAGAGAAACTGAGGCAAGAAAGAGAATAGGGTTTTTAATATTTTAATGTGGAGAATTTGGCCTAGCCATAGCCAGCTGGACTGGACTCTTGTCTCAAAGCATCCAGCAACCAGTAAGTAATTCCCAGAGACTTTTATAGGGCTCCAGCTATGAGGGAAACAAAGGCAAGGGGGTGTACTAGGTGAATGGAAATTCCAGGAAGGACCATAACTTTTTTATTCTGATAGGTTGGGGATTAAGAAGACAGTTGAGCAGGAGACAGGAATCTAGGCAGAAGATAACCAGGCATTTGAGATAAGCCATTTGGAGTTTTATGACTCTTTGGAATGTGAAAATGGCCAAAGGCCCCTATTCTCTTAGTCCCAATAGGGCAAGAAAGGGTGGATTGCCACCAGGGAAATCGAGGCAGAACAATTCAGGGAAACAGGCAGGAAAATTGAAACATTACAGTTGCTTTCTGGATGAGGAAGTAGGAAAGGGGGAAAACCTTGGTCCTGATTCAATTATTAGTTATTAATACAAGAGAGACCATATCTCCAATCAATTGTTAAATCTTTTCTATTTCCAAAGCATCTCTCACATCTAACCCATTCTTTTCATTCACACAGCTACCACCTTGATTCAGGTCCTCATTACCTCTCACCATAATTCATATAATATCCTTCTAGTGGGTCTCCCTGCCTCTGGTCTCACCTTTCTCCAATCTATCCAATAGATTACTTTTTTTTTTTCAAGCTTTTTATTTTCAAAATATATGCACGTATAATTTTTCAACATTGACCCTTGCATAGCCTTGGTTTCAGATTTTCCCCTTCTTTCCTCACCCCCTCCCCTAGCAATCTAATAATATATGTTATACATATTAAGATATATGTTAAATCCAATATGTGTAAACATTTATACAATTCTCTTGCTGCACAAGAAAAATCAGATCAAAAAGGAAAGAAAATGAGTAAGAAAACAAAATGCAAGCAAACAACAACAAAAAGAGTGAGAATGTTTTGTTGTGATCCACATTCGGTTCCCATAGTCCTCTCTCTGGGTGTAAATGGCTCTCTTCATCACAAGATCATTGGAACTGGTATCAATCATTTCATTGTTGGAAAATGAAAAAGAAAAGAACCACATGCATCAGAATTGATGGGCCTATAATACTGATGTTGTTCTGAACAATGATCTCCTGGTTCTGCTCATTTCACTTTGCATCAGTTCATATAAGTCTCTTCAGGCCTGTCTGAAATCATCCTCCTGATCATTCCTTACAGAACAATAATATTCCATAACATTCATATAACTTATTCAGTCATTCTCCAATTGATGGGCATCCATTCAGTTTCCAGTTTCTTGCCACTACAAAAAGGGCTACCACAAACATTTTTGCACACGTGGGTCTCTTTCCCTTCTTTAAGATCTCTTTGGAATATAAGCCCAGTAGTAACACTGCTGGATCAAGCACAGTTTGATAACTTTTTGAGCATTGTTCCAAATTGCTCTCCAGAATGGTTGGATCCCTTCAAAGTTCCACCAATAATGTATCAGTATTCCAGTTTTCCCACATTTCATCCAATAGTCTTTATTGTCTTTTCCTGTCATCTAAGACAATCTGAGAGGTGTGTAATGGTATCTCAGGGTTGTTTTGATTTGCATTTCTCTGATCAACAGTGATTTAGAGCACCTTCTCATATGATTAGAAATGGTTTTAATTTCTTCATCTGAAAATTGTCTGTTCATACCCTTTGGCCATTTATCAGTTGGAGAATGCTTTTAATTCTTATAAATTTGAGTCAATTATATATTTTAGAAATGAATATATGAGAACCCTTAAATGTAAAAATGTTTTCCCAATTTATTGCTTCCCTTCTGATCTTGTCTGCATTAGTTTTGTTGGTTCAAAAATTTTTTAACTTGATATACTCTAAATTATCTATTTGTTGTTCAGTTATGAATTCCAGTTCTTTCAACACAAATTTCTTCCTTCTCCACACATCTGAGAGGTAAATTATGCTATGTTTTTCTAATTTATTTATATCACTCTTTATATCTAAATCATGAACCCATTTCAACCTTTATCTTGATATGTGGTATTAAGTGTGGGTCAAGCCCTAATTTCTTCCATCCTAGTTTCCAATTTTCCCATCAGTTTTTGTCAAATAGTGAGTTCTTATCCCAAAAGCTGGGGTCTTTGGGTTTGTCAAATACTAGATTGCTATAGTTATTGACAATTTTGTCCTGTGATCCTAACCTATTCAACTGGTCAATTACTCTATTTCTTAACCATTACCAAATGGTTTTAATGATGGCTGCTTTATAATATAGTTTTAGGTCTGGCACAGCTAGGTCACCTTCATTGGCTTTTTTTTTTCATTAATTCCCTTGAAATTCTTGAACTTTTGTTCTTCCAAATGAACTTTGTTATTATTTTTTCTGGGTCTGTAAAATAATTTTTTGGGAGTTTGATTGGTATGGCAATAAAGAAGTAGATCAATTTAGGTAGTATTGTCATTTTTATTAATTCACTCGGTCTACCCATGAGCATTTGATATTTTTCCAACTGATTAGATCTGACTTTATTTATGTGGAAAGAGTTTTGTAGTTGTGTTCATATAGTTCCTGACTTTACCTTGGCAGATAAATTCCCAAATATTTTATACTATCAACAGTTATTTTGAATGGAATTTCTTTTTGTATCTCTTGCTACTGGACTTTGTTGGTAATATATAAAAATGCTCATGATTTATGTGGACTTATTTTATATACTGCAACTTCACTAAAGTTGTGAATTGTTTCTAGTTGTTTTTTAATTGATTCTCTAAGTATACCATCATATCATCTGCAAAGAGTGATAATTTGTTTTCCTCACTACCTACCCAATTCCTTTAATCTCTTTTTCTTCTCTTATTGAGAAAGCTAACATCTAATACAATATTGAATAGTAATGGTGATAGTGGGCAGCCATGTTTCACTCCTGATCTTATTGGAAATAGTTCTAGTTTTCCCCCATTACTTATGATGCTTGCTAATTGTTTTAAATAGATGCTACTGATCATTTTAAGGAAAAGTTGATTTATTCCTATACTCTCTAGTGTTTTTAATAGGAATGGGTATTGGATTTTTATCAAATGCTTTTTCTGAATCTACTGAGAGAATTAAGTGATTTTTGTTAGTTTGGTTATTGATATAATCAATTATGCTACTATTTTTTCTAATATTGAATATTTCCTAATATTGGGGATAACTTTCTGTATTCTCATTGCTAATATTTTATTTAAGATTTTTGCATCATTATTCATTAGGAAAATTGGTCTATAATTTTCTTTCTCTGTTTTCACCCTACCTGGTTTAACTATCAGCACCATATATATCTGTGTCATAAGAGGAATTTGCAGGACACCTTTTTTCCTTTTTCTTTTTTCAAATAGTTTATTTAGTATTGGAATTAATTGTTCTTAAAATGTTTGGTAGAATTCACATGTAGATCCATCAGTCTTGGAGATTTTTTTTAGGTAGTTGATTAATTGTTTGTTCTATTTCCTTTTCTAAAATGGGAGTATTTAAATAATTTATTTCCTCTTCTGTTAACCTGGGCAATCTATATTTTTTGTAGATATTTCTCCATTTCATTTAGATTATCAAATTTATTGGCATGTAATTGGGCAAAATAATTCCTAATTATTCCTCTAATTTCCTCTTTATTGCTGGAAAGTTCTCCCTTTTCATTTTTGAGACTAACAATTTGATTTTCCTCTTTCCTTTTTTTAATCAAATTAACTAAAGGTTTATCTATTTTCTTGTTTTTTTCATGAAACCAATTCTTAGTTTTATTTATTAATTCAATAGTTTTCTTATTTTCAATTTTATTAATCCCCCCTTTTGTTTTCAGAATTTCAAATTTGGTATTTAATTGAGGGTTTTAATTTGTTCTTTTTCTAGCTTTTTTAGTTGTATGCCCAATTCATTGATCTTCTCTTTCGCTATTTTATGCAAGTAAGCATCTAGAGATATAAACTTTTCCCTAATAACCACTTTGGCTGCATCCCACAAATTTTAGTATGTTTTCTCATTATTGTCATTCTCTTGGATGAAGTTATTGATTATGTCTATGATTTGTTGTTTCACCCATTCATTCTTTAGAATTAGATTACTTAATTTCCAATTAATTTTTGGTCCATTTTTTCCTGGTTTTTTTATTGCATGTGATTTTTATTACATCATGATTTTTTAAAAATGCATTTACTATTTCTGCTTTTCTGCATTTGATTTTGAGAGTTTTATGCCTTACTTAATATGGTCAATTTTTGTAAAAGTTTCATGAACCAACGAGAAAAAAGTAAACTCCTTTCTGTCTCCATTCAATTTTTTCCAAATATCTATCATATCTAATTTTTCTAACATACTGTTTGCTCCTTAACTTCTTTCTTATTTATTTTGTGGTTCAATTTATCTAGTTCGGAGAGAGCAAGGTTGGGATCCCCCACTATAGTTTTGCTGTCTATTTCTTCTTGCAACTCTGGTAACTTCTCTTGCAGGAATTTGGATGCTATACCACTTGGTGCATATATGTTTAGTATTGATATTCCTTCATTATCTATGGCATCCTTTAGTAAGATATAGTCTCCTTCCTTATCTCTTTTAATTAGATCTACCTTTGCTTTTATTTGATCTGAGATCAGGATTGTTACCCTTGCTTTTTTTTACTTTGCCTTAAGCATAATAGATTCTGCTCTAGTCCTTTACCTTCACTCTGTATGGATCTCTCTTCTTTAAATGTGTTTCTTGTAAACAACATATTGTACAATTCTGGCTTTTAATCCAATCTGTTATCCGCTTCTGTTTTATGGGAGAGTTCATCCCCTTCCCATTCACAGTTAAAATACCCAATTCTGTGTTTCCTGCGATTTTATTTACCCTAAATTGTGCTTTTCTCTTTTTTTTCTCCTTCCCTCTTCCCCAGTATTTTGTTTCTGATCACCACCTTCCTCAAACAGCCCTCCCCCTTTAGAGTCTCTCCCCTCTTTCTTACACTTTTCCTCCACTACTTCTGTTTTCCCTTCTATTAGCCTTCCTCTTTCTTTTCTCCTTCCCCCTCTCACTTTCTTATAAGGTGAGACAAGTTTCTCTTTAAAACAAAAAATGTCTGATATTATCTTTTTGAGCCAAATCTGATGAGAGTAAGATTCACACAATGCTCATCCCCCTCCTTTCTTTCCCTCAATTATAATAGGTCTTCTTTGCCTCTTTGTGAGATGTAATTTCCCTTGTTTTACCTCCTTTTCCTCTTTTTCCAGTACAATTCCCTTTCCACATCTACTTTATTTTTCATTTTATCATAATAAAATAAAATTATACCCACATTCTCTAAATATGCCCATTACAAAAATATAGTTCTCAAGAGTTCTGTTCTTTTTACATTTTTATGCTTCTTTTGAGTTCTATGTTTGGAGATCAAATTTTTTGTTCAGTTCTAGTCTTTTCATCAGAAATAGATGAAATTCACCTATATCATTGAATGTCCATCTTCTTTCCTGAAAGATAATGCTCATTTTAGCTGGATAGCTTATTCTTGGCTGTAATCCAAGTTCCTTTGCCTTTCAGAATATCAGATCCCAGACCCTTCAATCCTTTAAAGTGAAAGCTGCTAGGTGCTGGGTAATCCTGATTTTGGCTCCTCAGTATTTAAATTGTTTCTTTCTGACTGCTTGTAGTATCTTTTCCTTTGTGCGATCATTCTGAAATGTAGCCACAATATTCCTTGGAGTTTTCATTTTGGGATCTCTTTCAGGAGGTGATCAGTGAATTCTTTCAATGGCTATTTTACCTTATTCTAAGACATCAGGGTTTCTTTCCTTTATGATTTCCTGTAAGATAATGTCTAGATTCTTTTTTTCATCATGACTTTCAGAAAATCCAATAATCCTTAAATTGTTTCTCTTAGATCTATTTTCCAGGTCAGTTATTTTTCCTAGGAGGTATTTCATATTTTCTTCTATTTTATAAATTTTTTTTGGTTTTGTTTGACTGATTCTTCAAGTCTTATTGAGTCATTTACTTGCATTTGTTCATTTTAATTTTTAGTATGCTATTTTCTTTGGTTACCTTTTGCATTTGGTCAAACGAACTGTTTTGTTCATTGCATTTTTTTTCCATTTCACAAATTCTGTTTTTCAATGAATTGGTATCTTTTTCATATCTATTTTGTAAGGAGTTATATGCTTTTCCCATCCCTTCTTGCAAAGATCTCATTTCCTTTCCCCAGTTTTCTTCTAACTCTCTTTTAAGATCCTTTATGAAATCTTCCAAGAAAGTCTTATGAAATGGGGACCAACTCATATTTCCCTTCGGGGATTCATGTGGAGTTAATTTGCCTTTAGGAACCTCAGGATTTGAAGTCCTTCTCTCTCTCTCTCCAGAAAAGCTATCTATGGTGATAGTTCTTTTTGCTTTTTCATTCTTTTTTTTTTTTTTTTTTTAAGGCTTAAGGTCTGTTCTTAACACAAAAGAGTAAAAACTGCTTTAGTTTGCCCTGGGGAAGTTCTGCTGATTGACCTCCCGTATTGGGTAATCCTGGCTAGGTCCCTCATTCTTCCGGATCTCAGTAGTGTACAATCTGCCTTTTATAGCAAATCTGTTAGATCATCCACTTGCAACCAGGATAGTGTAAGAGGCTCACAGAAGATTCCTAAGTATATGGAAGCTGCAGTGCTCTGACTTCTTGCTCCAGCTCCTTGCTCCAGACTCCCTGTGTTGCAGTGTGGGCTCGGCAACCTGTCTCCCTGTCCATTTGAAACAGACCTGTTCTAAAGTTCTTCCAAAGTATCTTCTTCTGGAAATGGATTGTGCTCCAAATTGGTGAGTTCTGTCCCTCCAAAACCAGTTTAGAGACTTAATCAAAGGAGATCACAGAAAGTCAGGTCTGCTCTCCACCATCTTGGCTCCGTCCAAATTCCTGGTAGATTTCTAAAACCAGATCTAGCCATGTTACTATACCTGAGTTACAAATTCAAAAATCCTCTCTTTTACTTTTGGGATAAAATATAATTACCTCTAATTGGCATTTAAAGTTCTATATAACTTGACTCTCTTCTGTCCATTTCAACCATATTGACCTATTTACTTATGTTCCATCTCCTATCTCTATCTCTATCCTATCCTATGTTTACTAATGTTCCATCTCCTATCTCTATCTCTTCACCAAAGACTGAAATCTTTGGCTTTCTTCAAGACTTGGGTCAATCCTCACCTTTTCCAGGAAGCCTTTTCTGGTTCCTTTACCTACTAGTGCCTTCCCACCCAAGGTTACCTTATGTTTGCTTAGTATGTGTCTTTTATATGCTTTTTTTTTTTTTTTTTTACATATTATCTCCACTAACAGAATGTTTTCTCTTTGAGAGCAGGTTTTGTTTTTATTTTTGTTATCATATTCCCAGTACCTAACACAATACCTGGCACTTTATATAATGCCTGATAAATGCTTGTTAAATGATTAGTTGATTGATAAATGTAATATAATTATACGACATCATGAGAAATAACAGATATGGAGGATCCAAAGAAACACAGCAAGCTTTATATGATCTGATATAAATATATACATAATATTAAATAAATATATAAATATATATAATAACATATATAATATATATAGTAAAGTAAGAAAAATCAAGAGAATAGCATACATAAAGACTACAGCAATGTAAATGGACAAACAAAAACAAATCTAAAAATCATGTTAATTATAAAGACCAAGCTTAATTGCTGAGAGAAAGAAAGAAAGGGAGCAAACATCTATTAAGCACCTAATATGTGTCAGGCATTGTTAAATGCTTTACAAATTTTATCTAGAAAATGTATTTCTTTTTTTTTCATTGTACTTCCATTTTTTTCTGTTCTGTGTAAGAACTAAATATGTCGTCAGACACATTCTAACAATTACATGGGGTAACTATTGTGCTAGTGAGGAGAGGGATAATTACTCTCTTTTTGGGCCCCACTCTTTAGAAGGTTTTACTACTCTTTCCCAGTTTCATTCCTTGGGCATAATTTTCTACTTACTGTTAGAAAATTCCCGAAGAATCGTCTCACATTAGGAACTCACTTGTGTGTTCCAAGCCTCCCGAGCTGCTAATCTTGTTTGTCAAGGTGGCAAAGGTGGCACAGGAGATACTGTGCTAGGTCTGGAGTCAGGAAGATCCGAATTCAAATCTGTCCTCAGACATTTACTAGCTGTGTGATCCTTTGCAAGTCACTTAACTCTGTTTACTTCAGTTTCCTCATCTGTAAAATGAGCTGGAGAAGGAAATGGCACTCCAAATGGGATCGCAAAGAGTTGGACATGATAAAAAACAACAACCCAGAACTACATTATTTCTTTCACTGCTCTGAGAAGTTATAGAAATAGAAATCAATAATTTTTTCTTCAACTCGAAGCCCATTCCAAGAAAGGTTCCAACAGTTAGACATCTCTTTTCTCTCTCTTTCTTTTCCTCTCTCCTCATTCTCTTGTCTCTTCTCCTTCTCTCTTCTTACTTTTTCACTCTCAAATCTCTCTCTTCTTTCTGTTCTCCTTCACTGTTACTCTCCTTTCCTCTTCTCTCTAAAATTCTCTTTTCTTACTAAATAACTTCACTCCCCATTTCCTCTCTCAGCTGCATTTGAATGATGAAATAGAGATCAGTAATGTAATGTTTAATTGCTTTATCTTTGACAAATTAACTTTTAAAACAACAGAGAAGCAGAAAGCAAAACAAACTCTTAAGAAATAGAAGTTAGGTAAATAAGCTCAGCTCCTGAGAAGCAAGAATATGAGTAAAGGGAAAGAGCACCAATTTTTGGAATCAGAAATATAAATAATTATTCAGCATCTTTTTGTTTACTCTGTGTCGATCCCATATTGCCTCATCACAGTCCCTTTAATGACATCTTAACTTCTGCTTACCTTCCATGTCTCTTGTGTATGTTGGAAACAAAGCCATCAAGAACTCTCCAACTTCCTTCCTTTCCCCTCCCTCTCTCCCCTCATTCAGTTTGCTCCTTATTTATCTCTCAAGTTCACCTCATGCTCCAAGCCCTCTTTTCAAAGAGCTTCTCTTCTCTCTCCCTCTCACTGAGGAATGGGAGAGACTAGGTTTTGAATCTCAGGGCCCAATAGCTCCTGAGGATCTCCTGGGTAAATTCCTACTTACCAATGGTCATTGGTCTTCAACATCTTGTCACAACAGTTGATCTGGTGATTAGTTTTGCTGAACTATTTTTTTTTCACTTTCTTTCCTTTTCATTTTAAAAAATCTTTATTTTAAAAAAAAATGGCTCTCTAGGTGAGAGAATGTGATATAAAAACAAAAAGCATTAATAAAATATCAATAAAATAAAGCAGAACAAACAGAAAGAAAAAAAAAACGGTTAAGAAAAACAATTAAACATTTTCTGCTTAAAACAGAAGACTATTCTCCCATGTGTTGAAGTTCTTTTCTACTTCAGTGTAACCATGGTCCAGGGTTCCCCTCAACTTCAGATCACACAGACTAACAAGCCCCAATCCTAGAGATTTCCCAAAAAGGTAAGTTTCTCTCCTTGGCTTTCTATGCTAAATTATTTGTTGTACTGAGATAATAATTGTAAAGCACTTTGCACAGTGCCTGGCACATAGTAGTTGCTATATAAATGTTAGGTATTATTATTATGCTCCCTCCTGGTGTTTGCTCTGGGAAGATTTCCAAGTATGGCTTATGTCTAGATTTCTCCAAATGTGGATAATAGAGTCCCAGGCTTTATACAAATATTTGAGGTAACAGAAGAATAAAGATTAAAAATTATAGTCTTTATTTCACCCCAAAGAAAATGTAGATAAAAAGGGATATCACAGAACCCTCCATATGAGTACAGAAAATACACATAACACTAAAAGGACTCACAGGATCCTTAGCTCAATTAAAAAAAAAAAATCATAGTAGTTTCGCTAAGAAAGAAAGAAATTTGGGAATGTTAGTGTGACAAATTATTAATATACTAGTGGATCCTCTACAAGGACCTATCCAGTCTTTCCTAAATTCATACCATGCCGTATAGTTTAATTCCCTCTAGAAAGCAAATGGATTTGCTCACTAGATAGCCAGTTACTTTCCTATATAGAATATAGGAAATATAGAAAATAGAATAGGAATGGCAAAGTCCCTTCCATGTTGTGATTTTAGTCCTTCAGCTTCAGGGACCACATGATTGATCTTTCTTCAAGAAGCATACCTCTCTCAGTTCATACAGTTTCTCTTTCTAAAAGATACAACAATTCCAAACTGTTAATTCTTGAGAAAATCCCTAAGACTGCCACTGCCTGCAAAATCTCCCTTCTCTGGTTAGTCTCTATTAATAAAGTGTTAGGGCTGTAATCTCTTGTAGTCAGATAATTCAAGAAATTTGCCTAAATACAGAAGTGCCTCCCCCCTACTCTGACCTAGAATCCTGCTAGGTCTAAAATCTAAAATAATGTTCATGCAATATGTCATAAATTTATCTCAAATTGGCTCATTATGTACCTACCCTGAACTCTAGGAAAATCTCTAAATATAGCACCTTTCTAATTTACTGTTAAGAATCTTATCTTCATCCCAGTCATGCATGACCCAAAAGGAAACTACATTCATATTAGGATTTAGAATACATTTACAGCGTGAAATAGAAAGGTAATAAAATACAATACTGAATTACCCAAGAGGTTGGCTTGCTGCCATGTTTAAGGAGGTAAACTTTGTGTGTGTGTGTGTGTGTGTGTGTGTGTGTGTGTTTGTGTTTGTGTGTATTCCTCCAATTACATGTTAAAATAATTTTTAAACATTTTTTTAAAGTTTGGGGTTTCAAATTCAATTCCTCCTTCCTTCCCTTCTTCATCCCTGACATAGTAAATAATTGGATAAGGAGGTGAACTTTGATTCAATTCTTAACTGCACCTTTGTAAAGGTTTGCTCTGGGAAGCAAGTACACTCACACACAAACATCACACATTTTGAAAGATGATTTCACCTTTGCAACATCTCTGACACTGTTATGTCTCTAATTCAGGACCTCAACACCTCATCCCTGTATTATTGCAATTGCTGCTGGTGGGTCCCCATTCAACCACCAAAATGATTTTCCTAACACACAGGTCAGATCATGTCACCTTCCTACTCAATAAACTTCAATGGCTTCCTGTTACCTCCAGCATCAGATACAAATTGCTGTTTAGCATTCAAGCCCTTCATAATCTAGTCTTCTATTTTTCTACTCTTCTTACAACGTATTCTCCAACAGTTACTCTTCGATACAGTAACACTAGCCTCCTGACTGCCCGATGGACAAAACACTCTAACTTTTGGCTCTGGGTATTTTCTTTGTTTCCCATGCCCAGAAAGATCTCCCTTTAGTGCTTTGACTGCTGACCTCCCTGACTTCCTCTAAGTCTCAGCTAAAACTTTACCTTCTACAGGAAGCCTTTCCCAACCCATCATAATTCCAATGTCTTCCCTCCATTGAATATTTCCAATTTATCATGCATATTCTTCACTGCATGTATTTATTTACATCTTTTCCCTCTTTTTGTATTCCCAGGGCTTAGCATAATGGTTGGCCCATAGTAGGTTCTTAATAAATGTTTATTGTTGCTTGACTGGGGACTGGTGACCTACCATATATAAGCTACCACTCTCAGCTCCTCAATCTTCCCTGTTCTTAGACTTTAGTACCTGTAATCAGGTGAGTCTGAATGTTTTTGTCAGCTTTCCCATGCTTGAGAGTTAGAGTCTCAAGAAGAAAAGGGGAAAATACTGGTGAATATCTCCAAAAGAAATAAATCTATATAGGTCTGAATTTCTATACAGAGCTGGTAGATGTCCCAGATTGGCTTTCAGTATTTTCAAACATATGGATTGTATCTTTACCCTAGGAGTCTCTGCAGCTGAGGTAGCTGGCAATACCAACAACAACAGCAGCTGGCATTTAGATAGTGTTGTAAGGTTTGCAAAGCTCTTTACATATGTTAACTCATTTGAACTTCACAACCACCTGTAAGTTAAGCATTGCTCAATGAAGTCATTTGAGGCAATAGACTTGTGATGGAAAGTGCCATCCATATCCAGAGAGAGAGCTATGGAGATTGAATGTGAATCAAATCACAGTATTGTCATCTTTTTGTTGCTGATGGCTGTTTGATTTTTTTTTCAATTTCTTGTGTTTTTTTCCCTTTTATGATTTTTTTTGTGTGCAATATGATTAATATGGAAATATGTTTAGAAGAATTTTGCATATTAAACCTATATCATATTGCTTGCTGTCTTGGGGAGGGAAAAGAAGGAAAGACAGGGAGAAAATTTTGGAACACAAGGTTTTGCAAAGATGAATATTGAAAACTATCTTTGCATGTATTTGGAAAAATAAAATAGTATTAATAAAAACATTTTTAAACTTAAGTGCTATTTTCATTCCCATCTCAGGCACAGGGTAAGTGACTTGCTCAGATTCATTCAAATAAAAAGTTTCTGAGAAGGATCAGACTCAGGTCTTTATTCTATATTCTGTGCTCTCTCTGCTGCATTACCTAGCTGTCTAGGAAAGGAGATACCTCTAAATCCACCCCTTTCCATTACCTTCCCACTTCTCCATATAGATTGAGGGTCAGACAGTTTTGCTGAAGCATAATACAATGTCTTCATACAAAATCATTACCTTTTGAACTCTTATCTAACTCAGACATCAGGCTCTCTAAACTGATATGTAGTCTCCTCTCTTCAGAACCTACTTAATTCACTGTCACCATTTCCATTCTCCTGCTCACCAGGGAGCACACCCTAAGTCTCCTTTCAGCAAAAGGTGAGTCTTTACATCCTCTCCAAAATCCTTCACCAAAATCTGCTTATGTTGCTAGGGTACCACTCCTTTGGGAGACACTTGCCAATTCATCCTGCATTGACAGATTAGATTCCCAGAGGGGAGTGATAACTGCTCTAGAAAATCTCCAAGGGATTATAGCTTCTGATATACTGGCTCCTGAGTCCCTCTATGGTATGTTCTCCAAAATTAACAATCAAACAATAGAACTCTATTAAGCTCTATAAGGCATTTATTAAAAAGGTATAGAAAGAACTGAAGTTACAAATCATCCCCCAAATTGAAGCACATTTTTCCTTTGCAAACACGAATTCCATGGGAGGATGGGCTCATGTGGTAAGGCATATGGATAGAGATCACATATGGCTCAATTCCTCATCTTAGAAGTCCTTTTCTGCCTTCATGTAATCCTCACTGTTTCCTTTAGATACATAGTTCTTTGCTGGGCTCCAAGAATTGGTGCCTTTTTAGAATCCAAAGCTATTACTTCTTTACAGTGAGAGGGGTCACAATCTCTGAACGAATCTGCTGGTGTCCTTCAGTAATTGTCTTTCCACATTCATTTTTCTTTTGTAGTTAATTACTACCATACTGGTGGACTGTGCTACTATCTGGTTGGCAGTGAGATCTTGGATAACTTTGATGGATCTTCCAGGCTCATTTGTGGCCTGTATACTCCCATCTCAGGAATACATACTCACCAAAGATTAGGAAAGAAGCATAAAAGAAATAGAGACAGCATTGGTCAAGTGGAGGGGAAATGATCAGCTCCTTTCCCCTCAGCACCTGCAAGGGAAGAAAGGAGAGATGATCTGTTTTAACTGTTGTATGCATATTCAGATCTAACTCAGGACTCTTCTGACTCATCAATCCATCTGACCCCAAAGCCAATTAAGAAGCTCATTGTCATTACATAATATTAACTCTTGGTTATCATGGCTAAAACAGATTTTGAAGTTACACATGTTGGACTAGCAACAAGCAATACCCTGCTCTTGTATAACCTATCAGGAAGGGCAAATCTGAGTGTATTCCAAAATCTGGACTTTCATTGACCATTTATTTCCATTCTGTATCTATCATTCAACAGCAAGGGTGGCTAAGAGGATTGGTTTAATGACAAATGTTTACGTCTGCTGAAAGTACCAGAGCCAAGGTATCATCTTTCTTGTCATCATTAACCAGTTCCTTAGCAAACTTCAGACTTTCTTTGATAAGAATCCAAATATGAACAGTCCTTATCACTTAGTCCAAATTCCAAGCTCTTTTTCATGGGATGTAAAGTTATTTTTCTTGAGTGTCTCAGAAAATGACTGGAATACAATGATCATATATTGTATGAATACGAATTACATTGTATGAGTCATCTTTTTTGATGAGTAGTTTGTTATCTAGAAATGGTCATGGGATAAGTCATTATCTTGTAATTGTAATTATTCTTTTTTTTCTTTTTTTAGGTTATACATATATGTTCATTTTTTACATATTTCTGAATGAGTCATGTTGGGAGAGAAAAATCAGAACAAAAAGGAAAAGCCATGAGAAAGAGAAAAAAGAAGAACAAAGGTAAAAAGAAGAAAAAAAAAAAAGGTAAAAATAATGTGTATTGATTCACATTCAGTCTCCATAGGTCTTCTGGATGTTGATGGCATTTTCCATTCAAAGCTTATTAGGATTACCTTGGATCACTGAATTGTTGAGAACTAGGTCTATCATAGTTGATTATCCTTGCCATTATTCTTGTATATTTAATGTTATATGAACTTTTGTATGGTAGGACAAAATCTATAAATTCATCCTCTCTATCCTTGATAATCTCAGTTAAGACAAGAGGGATGATAGGCATTTATGCTATTTCCACATGATTTTGGTAGCCTCTGCTAATATTCTTTATTTTGGAAGCTATTTTTTCACGTAACTTGGAGATTGTGACTATTTATGATGGCAGCATCTACATTTTAAAAACATTTTTCTTAAATTTTTATGTACAGAAGTTATATTTGAACACATTGGTCTGTTATAATGGTATAGTTTCCATATAATTTATTGGTTGAGTTCTTCAGTTTCTTTTGAGGTCTGTATATGCTCTTATTACCTTCATTTTATAGATGAAGAAATTGACAGAGATTAAATGACTTGTGCAGGGTCACACAGTTTGTTAAGTATCTGAGGCCTGATTTATGTGTGATGTATGAATGGAATATAATGGGATTCTGTGTCTAACATAGCATGGCATTCTTCATGTTTAATCTGCATGGTCTTTTCCTAAAGTCCTATGAATTCAGGTGAAATGAATATATATATGGGAAATGAGGCTAGTATATCCTTGAGGTCCAAGATGATCTCTGTCCCTGATCCAGACCTTATTTTATCAAACTGGTTTTATTCTATTCAGGGTCTGATAAACAAACATCTGATTTTCTTTTTGAGTGCATTCAGTACATGAATGACCACCTAGTTCTCATTTGTAGCAGAAAATCATTCTATCTTTCTGTCTGAACTCTGCTAGTAATGTTATTTATTACTCTTTGACCTTGAGTCTAATGAGTTACTCAGCTGGGCTCCAAGGATTGGGGGATTTTTTTTTTGGGTTTGTTTTTATCAAGTCCATAACCAGCACTTTTCTTTCCATGATGGGTCATAATCCTTGAAGCTATTGCTTTTTTCAGGTAACTATCTCTCCATATCTAGCTGTCCTTGGTGCAAAGAGATACAGACAGACAGATGGACAGACACAGAAAGAGAAACAGAAAAAGACAGACTAGACCTGACACTCTATCAATTGTGTCAACTAGCTGCCCCATTAACAATAATTAATAATAACATTCAATTATTAGTTATTAATTTGATGTTTAGTCAATAATAGCTGCTGACATTTACATAATGCCAGGCACTGTGCAAATTGCTTTACAATTATTATCTCCTTTTATTTTTACAACTACCTTGAGAAGTAGGTGCTATTATTATTCCAATTTTACAGATGAGGAAACTGAGGCAGTCACCCAGCTAGTTACTTGCCTGAGACTACATATGAGTTTAGTTAGGTCTTCCTAATTCTACATCTGAGTCTTTACTCACTGTGCTGTCTCCTGAGAGTGGAGGACAAAGACACATAGGACAATATGCATGTGGTAGTAACCCATACAAACACAATAATACATTTGGAGGTAAATACCCATATACAACTTTCCCTGAAATATGAGTTCTCATTAGTCTCATAAGTAAAAATCCAGCCAAGTGGTTTGAATTACCAAGATGTAGTAATTGAGTTGGTCATTAGATGGTGATCTACTCCAGATACCAGCCAAAACTCAGTTAATTCTTATGTTTGCACAGGTAGAGATAATGTCTCTCCCTGGATCTCAGCACAATAATACTTTCAGCCTCCAAATGAATTCTTTTGACTGAGAAGGGTCATTTTAAGCCTTTTTGGAATCTCAATCTAATTTGAATAGGAAAGAAGGATAGGAACAGTCAGAAGAACCTGAATTCAAATGTGGCCTCAGACACTTAAAACTTGAATAGGAAAGTCTCAATCTAATTTGAAAAGGAAAGAAGAATTCAACTTATTCTGAGCCTATAAGGAAGAGCAATGAATTGGAAGTTACAAAAAGGCAAATTGAAACTTCATTTTTGGAAAACACTTTCCAACATTTCAAGAGCTCAAGAAATGGTATGGGCTGATTCAGAGAGACCCCCACTTTATTGGAGGTCTTCAAGCAAAGTCTGGATGATATCTGTTGGTATACACAGGATTGGGGGTGGAGTGGGGAGTTTTCAGGTATGAATTGGACTAGATAACTACCAAAGTCTTTAAATCTGGAAATCTATTAAATTCTGTGATGATTCTATTACCTAAATCCAATTAAGAATTCCCTCTCAATAAGGTGTCCTTTTCTGATCTTTACAAAATTTCTTTGCACATATTTGTGTTTCTTTATTTGTGTATATATTGTTTCTGTTCCCCACTGCCCAAAGTAAAATGCAAGCTCTTTGAGGAAAGAAAATTAGCCTTTGGACCTCCACTATCATATACAGTTCTATTTTCCACATTCTCACCAAGTTTTCTTTTATATTTTAAATATCCCAGATTTGAATGTCTGGTGCTTATTGTTCAATGCACTCTAAGATTCAAATCAGTCAGATCTGAATAAATGATATTGTTTTCTAGAGGCAGACTATCTGACCCCTTGCTCAGATATTATTTATCATATTCATTGTTCTTTCTCAGAGTTTTCAAAGAATAAATACTGTAAGACTTTTATCTATAGTAATGGACTCAAAATACAAAATATTACAAATGTTTTTAGATATAACATATGGGGAATTTGTTTTGCTCAAGTATGCATGTTTACTATAAGGGTTTTCTTGTTCTTTATTTACAGCAAAATAAAAGGGAAAGGGAAGTTAGGGAAGGGGAAAAAAGAAGAAATTTAGAAATAGGAAGAAAAGAGTGTCATTGAAGCTTTTGAAGCAAAAGAATCTCAATTGGTAACTTTCAATAGGGAAATGGCTGAAAAAGTTATGGCAGTAATCATTTATGAAGGTAATTGTGCACATAACTGCTGCTTGCTTATGAACTTGTTTCTCACTCACTATACAGCAAAGGTACTTTTCACGCTGGAATATTACTCCCCTATTCACAGCCCCTTATGTATGACCCAGAACTTGGTGGTAAGGCAATTGAACTTCCAGTTTGTACCTGTTCTTTCCCTTTTACTTGTTTAGGCTTCTCTGTGCTAGATTTGGGATTTCTTGACCCTGTGTTAGAATGATTCTGTGGACCTTCTCTAGATAGACTCTGTCCTTAATATCTAGAGAGAGGTTTTCACTGTGATTTTTAAAATGAATCTCCCAATCAGGATTCAGTCTAATACATATTCCAGATCAGTTTAGAGAAGTTGGAGATGGGAAGAAGTTCACTGTATTTCTTCCTACTTTTCTGTCATTTTGGCTCCATCCTCTCTCTGCTTATTATAAATTGTCTATAAGCAGTATTTCTGTCTGAGAGTCTGGTACTCTCCAGAGCCAATGACAAAAGTTGTTACCTTTCTATCCTCATACTTTAAATGTGTTTATACTAATAGAATATATTACTCTAAAATCAGTTATCCCTTCCCCAGAACGGAGAAGTGGGAAATGGGAATGATGTCTTTTTGAAACATTTTCTTTTAAAGAAATACAGGTAAAAGGGACAGCTAGGTGATGTAATGGAAAGAGCACCTGACCTCAAGTCAGGAGGACCTGAATTCAAATGTGACCTCAGACACTTAAAACTTCTTGGCTGTGTGACGCTAGGCAAATCACTTAACCCCAATTTGCCTCAGCAAAAAAAAAAAAAAAAAAAAAAAAAAAAAAAAAAAAAAAATATAGGTAAAAGGACAGAAAGGGCAACAGAAATCATAAATAAGTGAACAGCTTTGAAAGTTACATGTTGAATTTATGTTGTAAAAAGAAAAGCAGGATGTATATAACAAAGACTCATTGTTTCCTATATAATCTTTTTCTCTCTTGTATATGTGGAAATAGCCATTTGGTTAAGTTCAGGAAAAAAAAAAATTAAACTAACAAACAAAATAATAACCTTTCATCTTCCTCTTCCTAAAAGGTCTCTGGGTGTGGGTCATTGACATTCTACATTGCCTATACTTCACAATGTGATTTTTCTGAGACCTTTTTTTTGGGTTGGTATTTTCTATTCTCATTATGACCTTCAGGCCCTTACATACAGAAGTAATCTCTTACACCAAAGTTAGCATTCACTACTAACTTAAGCACATTCTGAGCCTTTTCTTTTTTTCTTTGTAAAAAATCTTCACAAAGGCAGCTAAATAGATTGTTTTTTTTGTTTTGTTTTGTTTTTACACTAGTCATTTTCCCTTAACTTTAGCCCTTGTAGGGGTCTATATTTTAGCTAGAAGGGCTCTTAAAGATTAGTCTTGACATCACTCACAAAGACTTCACTTAACGTGTTAAAAGATTCTGAAGTTCCCTTATCTGACCATAATTTATTAGCTTTTCACCCCATCATTTAACTCTACTCTTCATCCACACCGTGATCTCCAATCTCTTGACCCTTCATTTTTCTTCCAGACTATCTCCTTTGCATTAGCCATTCTTTCTTCTTCTTTCCATCTTAACTCCTAAGTGTACTAAATCACTTCACACTGTCTCCTCTCTGAAATCCTTACCCTCTTATATTGACCATTATGTCAATATAATGACATATTATATTGTCATAACTCAATGACAATTGAGTCAACCCTCAATCTTGGATCATTCCTACTATTTATTGCTTTCAAGCCTACATACATGCTACTGAATGAATGAAGATAGAGAAAATCACGCAATCTTTCTGTCTAGACTCACTTCAAATTTGTGGTATATAACTCGACAGGGTCCTCATTACTGCTAGGCAACCCTATACTACCTATATTATCAACTCATTATTTTACACTCCACAGTGGCTCTTCCAAACTTTTTCATCTCTCCTCAAACCTCTCATGACTCCTCTCCTTCAATACTCTCAGTGGAGAACCTTGCCTCATATTTTACAGAAAAAATTAGGGCCATGTGCTGTGAGCTTCATCTTCCCTCTTTCTCATCTATTACTGCTACTTTCCCTTTCTTCACCTCTGTCTCAAATGATGAAGTGGCCTTACTCCTTATCAAGGCTAATTCCCTCTATTTGTTCAAGAGATCCTGTTCTATCTCATCTCTTCCAATAGATTGCTGTCTCTCATTCCTTTCTTTCTTATTTCTTATTTTCAATCTCTCCTCATTTACTGTCTGTTTCCCTACTCCCTATATGTCTCCTCTCACATGATCCTTTCTTCTTCTTCTTTTTTTTTTTTAAATAATTATAACTTTTTATTGACAGAACCCATGCCTAGGTAATTTTTTACAACATTATCCCTTGCACTCACTTCTGTTCCGATTTTTCCCCTCTCTCCCTCCACCCCCTCCCCCAGAAAGCAAGCAGTCCTATACATGTTAAATATGTCACAGTGTATCCTAGATACAATATATGTGTGCAGAACCGAACAGTTCTCTTGTTGAACAGGGAGAATTGGATTCAGAAGGTAAAAATAACCCGGGAAGAAAAACAAAAATACAAACAGTTTACATTCATTTCCCAGTGTTCTTTCTTTGGGTGTAGCTGCTTCTGTCCATCATTGATCAAATGAAACTGAGTTAGATCTTCTCTTGTCAAAGAAATCCACTTCCATCAGATTACATCTTCATACAGTATCGTTGTTGATAGCAACAGTTAGCATCAGTTCATGTAAGTCTCTCCAAGCCTCTCTGTATTCATCCTGCTGGTCATTTCTTACAGAACAATAATATTCCATAACATTCATATACCACAGTTTACCCAAACATTCTCCAATTGATGAACATCCATTCATTTTCCAGTTTCTAGTCACTACAAACAGGGCTGCCACAAACATTTTGGCACATACAGGTCCCTTTCCCTTCTTTAGTATCTCCTTGGGGTATAAGTAGCACTTATACCCCACCACCCAGCACCAATAGTAACACTGCTGGATCAAAGGTTTGATAACTTTTTGGGCATAAATCCAGATTGCTCTCCAGAATGGTTGGATTTGTTCACAACTCCACCAACAATGCAGCTGTGTCTCAGTTTTCCCGCCTCCCCTCCAACATTCATGGTTATTTTTTCCTGTCATTTTAGCCAATCTGACAGGTGTGTAGTGGTATCTCAGAGTTGTCTTAATTTGCATTTCGCTGATCAATAGTGATTTGGAACATTCTTTCATATGAGTGGAAACAGTTTCAATTTCATTATCTGAAAATTGTCTGTTCATATCCTTTGATCATTTATCAATTGGAGACTGGCTTGATTTCTTATAAATTAGAGTCAATTTTCTATATATTTTGGAAATGAGGCCTTTATCAGAAACTTTAACTGTGAAAATGTTTTCCCAGTTTGTTGCTTCCCTTCTGATCTTGTTTGCATTAGTTTTGTTTGTACAAAGGCTTTTTAATTTGATGTAATCAAAATTTTCTATTTTGTGATCAGTAATGGTCTCTAGTTCATCTTTGGTCACAAATTTCTTCCTTCTCCACAAGTCTGTGAGATAAACTATCCTATATTCCTCTAATTTATTTATAATCTCGTTCTTTATGCTTAAGTCATGGACCTATTTTAATCTTATCTTGGTATGCAATGTTAAGTGTGGGTCCATGCCTAATTTCTGCCATACTAATTTCCAGTTACCCCAGCAGTTTTTGTCAAATAGTGAATTCTTATCCCAAAAGTTAGGATCTTTGGGTTTGTCAAATACTAGATTGTTATAGTTAACTATTTTGTCTTGTGAATCTAACCTATTCCATCACATGATCCTTTCATCTCTGCCATCTGTAGTTAAACTCCTTGAAAGAATTATTTATAATAGGTCTCACTACTTTTATCTTCTTACTCTCTTTTTAACTCCTTATAATCTGACTTCCTATTTCATCATTTTGTTGAAACTGCTCTTACCAAAGTTATTGGTATTGACAAATCCAATGGCCTCTTTTCAGTCCTCATTCTCCCTCACCTCTCTTTAACACTGTTGATCACTCTTTCCTCCATCATACACTAAGTTTTTGGAATACATTCTCTCCTGGTTCTCTTCCAGACCGCTTCTTGTCCATCTCCTTTGCTAGATCCTCATTCATATCATGCCCTCTAATTATAGGAGTCCCTCAGGATTTTGTTCTGGGTCCTTTTCTCTTCTCCCTCTCTATTTCTTATCTTGATTATCTTATCAATCCTCATATATTTAATCACCATCTTTTTGTCAATGATTCTCAAATCTACCTAGTGTATCCCAACTGCTCTACTGATCTCTAATTTCACATCCCCAACATCTTAAACTGTATATCCAGGAAATGTCTTAAACTTAATTTGTAGAAAACAGAACTTATTATCCTTCCCTTTCCCCTAACTTTCCCTATTACTAGAGAAGGTAACAACATCCTCCAAATCCTTCAGACTTTTCAGAAACCGAGGAGTCATCTTGGATTCTTCATTCTCTCATCCCTTATATCCAGTCTGTTGCCAAAGCTTATTTCTTGAACATGCCTCCTTCTCTGCTCTGACACTGCCACTCCTCTGGTAAATTCGCTCTTCACCTCATACCTGCTTGTCTCAAATCTCTCCCCACTGTAATCTGTTCTCCATTCAGTCACTCGAATGATTTTCCATTTTCCTTAAGTTCAGCTTGGTGATGTCACCATTGCCCCCTACTCAAGAAAGCCCAGTAATTTCCTCTTGCCTCCAGGAGCAAATACAAAATACTTTGAAACTCAAAGTCCTTTCCTCCCTTTCCAGTCCTCTTCTACCTCACTCTCTGACAAGTACCATTTAATCCAGTGACACTGGCTTCCTTCACCTCCCAATAAAACTTTTCCTTCAACTAGAAACTGAGTGAATGCCCATCAGTTGGGGAGTGGCTGAATAAGTTATGGTATATGCATGTAATGGGATATTATTCTTTAAAAAACGATGAGCAGACTGATTTCAGAAAAATCTGGAAAGACACAAACGGATGCTAAATGAAGTGAGCAGAACCAAGAGAACATTATACAGAGAAACAACAAGATTATGTGATGATCAGCTCAGATGGACTTGGCTCTTTCCTCGGTTGTTCAATGGGCACAAAACCAAAGGGCATCTGAGATGTTGCGTCCAATGGGCACAAGATCAAAAGCCATTTTAGATGCTTTCCAGTGGTGATACTCTGTAGAGATCCGAGTTTCCTCATTTGTACAAAGGGCAGAGGACTAAAGGCCATCTTAGCTGCTTTTCAGCTGTGATACTCTATAGACCTGGGATTCTGTAGCCAACGTTTCTCTCTTCCTTTAAAATACAGCACCATTTCCCCCCCCATAAAACCCTTTTTGATCCCCATAATTACCTTGGGAGCGCCCTCCATCTAAATACAAATGTCTTGTGTTTAATGCACATATATACTCACTCTACCCATACACATATTGATGAGGTCTAGCTTCGGGGGACCTACATGAAATTAGGGTTTAGTTGAGGTCTAGTGACAAGTCAAATGGAGCTCCCCTGCAAGGGCGCAAGAGTGCAGAGTTAGATGACGTCTAGTGAGACGGTGAAGGTGGAGATGAGAGGACACCGGAACCAGGATTCTAGTGGGCACACGGTCCTTGGTGCCAGGCGTGAGGCTGGCACGTTCCCACCCTCTGCCAGGAGAGGGCTCCAGCTTGGCTCCTTTATAATGAGAGATTTAGCTAAGGGGCCTGTGGGTGGAGGCCCAAGTTGGCTTCAGCGGGGGCTGGAGTTTGCTGGGTGGGGGTTGGGAGAGCGCAAGTTGGCTCGGATCCGATGGGGGCTGGGAGAAGCCCGGATCTCCTATTGGAATCCCAAGGGATGCTTTTGACCAGGATTGTGAATCAAAGGTCCCGGCTTCCGGGGTTCATAAGCATCAGCCAGGAAGGGCTGGGAACCAGAAAGGAATAAGTCAATCTGAAGGGACTAGTTTCTTTAAGGGACCGCAACCCGCATCAATGTTACACGTACAAAAAAACACATAAAAAACTCACATAATTCTCGTTCCTGAGGCTATAGTCAATATGTAATATATGCATGCATATTTATGCAAATATATTTGCATTTATTAATTTTATATTTATGCCGAATAGATTTACATTTACATTTACTAGAGAACGTAAGCTTTTTAGGAGCGGAGAAGATTTCGGTTTTTTGTATGTCTATCCTCACACAGTACCTCCTGGCCCACAGTATGAGCGTAATAAACTCGCGTCCGTCGATTGGAAGCACAGAATCAGGAGGAGGTTGAGGGGCAGAGGGAGGACTAATTTTCAATGATGATGAGTTGTGGAATGAAGATTTTAAGATTTTGCACGCGTGGAATCAGAAGTCAGCATAAGGCGCCTTTTAGTCACCTCCCCAAAGGCCCTCTCTTAGATAAGAATCTAGACCCGCTCCTACCCTTTGACCTATACCCTTTGGCTTTGGTCCTCTTACCCTTATCTTCCCCCCTCCCAAATCCAAAGGAAAGAGGCGGGCCCCACCCCGCTGAGAACGGGCCAATCAGAGGAGAGATGAGTAGCCTCTTTGCCTCCTTGCCTTGCCTAGGAGGGCGGGGCCGCGAGCAAGTCGGGGCGCGCCGCTGGGTGAAGGGGCACGCGCACGCGCCGGGGCGGCGCAGGGGCTGCCGGTCCTCGTCTTGGCGTGGGGCTGTGGAGGCTGCGGCAGCGCAGAGCTGGGATGTCGCGCACGGTGAGGAGACCCCCCCCCCTCCCCTCCCCCTCCCCCGGAGGCCCCTAGGCCAGCCCCTTCCCCCAGACCTCCGCCTGCGAACCTGACGGACCTCTTCTCCCCGTACGTCCTTCCCTCCCCACATCTCCCCGGCCCCGGACATCCCTCACCCCGCCGCGAAAGCAATCATCTTCCCATAGAGCCCGAGAGAGTTCTCTCGGCTTCCTGACACCTCCCCCCAGGAACTCCGACTCTGCTCCCCCCCCTTAGAGAAAGAAGGGGGGCGTTCGGGGAGGCGCCCTGCCCCCCCGGCTACATCTTAGCCCCGAAATCCTCCCTGTGGAGGACTCCCCGTCTCCGTCCCCTCCCCGACCTCCCCATTGTTCACGCTGTCCCTCCTCCCACCCTTGCAGTCACTGCCCTGTCTTACTGGGGCTGTGAGCGACTTTATCGGCGTCCGCTGCTTTCTCTGGTTATCTCCGCGCTCTTGTCCGGAGCCCGAAAGCGGTGGTTAAAGGGCCAGTCCGGGAGTTAGGAAGATCTGGGTTTGAATATTGCTTCTTACACTGAGCAGCGAGGAGTTAAACTCTCAGTGTGCCAGACAAGTCTATAAATTAAACTGAAACCGCCCAGGGAATCTTCATATCTGGAGTTTCCTACCTAAAAGAACGGGGGCGTACGGAAAACAAACAAACCTTCCAAACTCTTGAAGAAATTAAAGTTTAGACAACTGTCCTGACTTAAAAAGACCTGTCTCTGAATCCTGTAGGCTTTCAGTGCTGCATCCCATTATTTCCTCAAATCCCAGTCAAAGAGGGTTCTGCTTTTCCTGCTTTTCCTGCTTTCTCGATGTCCTTATGTCATGTAGCTGCTAGGAAGGAGAGCCTGGAAGGAGTGTGCTTTGGTAGGCAAAATAATGTGATTTTTTTTTAAAAAAAAAACTGCATTAAAATGCGATTCTGCCTTGATCAAACTCTCTCTTTGAATATTGTGTTTCCTTCTTGGTGTTACATTTTAAGAAAGACAGTGATAAGCTGGAAGATGTCCAAAGGAGAGCAGCCAGGATGCAAGTCCTTGAGATCTTGCCATAAGTGATTCTGGGAATTTCTTAAAGTATTTGAACAATTGTCACATACAAAAGGGATTAGATTGGTCCTGCTTGGTCCTAGAAATAGAAGCTATGGTTAGACAAATTTCTTCACAATGTTGTTTAGTCATTTTTTTTTTTCAGTCATGTCAGACTCTTTGTGACCCCTTTTGGGGCTATCTTGGCAAAGGTACTGTTTTAATTTGCTTTCTTCCTCTCCAACTCATTTTGCAGATAAGGAAATCGAGGCAAGCGAGGTTAAATGACTTGCCCAAGATCATACAGGCTGTGTTTGAATTCATGAGAAGTCTTTTTGACTCTAGGCCCTGCACTATTTATTATTCACTATACCATCCAACTGCCCTATTCCTAACAATGAGAACTGTGCAGAATTATAATGGACTACTTCAAGAGGAGGTAGATGCCTCATTAGAGGCATTTCCAGAGAAGGGTTAATGATAACTTGTCAAGGTATTGAAGAAGCAAATTTTTTTCATGTATGACTAGGCTGGAGGGTCACTAAGGTCTCTTCTGACTCAAAAGTTTTGTAATTCTGAATTTATCATACTTTTTTCTTCACTTTAGAGTTTTCCCCTCCTTTAATCTTGTAGGTATATTGTTTAATACGTGTAGTTTGTGTTAATAACTGCTTCTCTGTAGAGATGTTTTAGAAACATGGTTTCTTGGACCAAACATTGGACCTTTTAAGTTCCAGGTTCATGTTCTTATTTTCATGTTTTTCTTATTTGTAGCAAGCCTGTGATTTACTACCACATACAAAATACCATAAGCTCAAAACTCTTAGGGTGTTACATTCCTGTTGGTGGTTACTGGTATTTCACATTGAACTTAAAATGATGTAGCCAGAAAGTGTTTAAAAATTACTTGATTTAGCACCCTCCTTTTCTGGAAGAGGCCAGAGAGGGAAAAGACTTGCTTAAGATAAGAGAGCAGTCTAATCTAGAGCCAGGTGTCCTGATTTCTCTGGGCCAGGCTCTTTCTGCTATGCTACATTGCCTCCCATCAACAGTCTAATTCAATGGCCTTGATGTTCTTAATAATGACTAGCTAGCTAACATTAAGTAAGAGTCCTTGACATACTGGAGAAAACTGAGTATCTCTGTTCCTCTTCTGACTCTAATTAGCTGTGGGATTTTGTGAAAATCTTTGGGTGTTCAGTTTTTGCTTATGAAAAATGAGGGGGATAGATGGATTTATCAACTCTATATAAAGAATATATCCAGTGCCAAAGTAAGTTAGGCTACCTCATAAATAAGGTAGTGAGTTCTCTGTCATTGAAGGTCTGAAAGCAGTCATTGAAGAGATTCTCATCTCAATACAAGTTGGAATAGATGGTTGCTTTCAGCTCTGAGATTCCAAATTTCCGTGACTAAGTAGTTTCCAAGACCCTCCTTGAGCTCTCAGAATCTATGACTCCATCCATACCAGCATTAAAGACATGAAAAATATTGGCATCAAAAATGTATATAGAGATGACATTTTGTTGATGAATGAATATGCTTTTGAGTTGGTTCCCTAAGGTGTCCCTTGTGACCTGTTGCACACAGCTGTCTGATTGAAATGCAGTCTGTGTCCAGAAAGCAGAATTGTTTTTTATGCAGAAATGGATGGGAATCAGGATGAAGTTCAAGAAAGAAAAAGTCAATAGAGGTGATAGACTAGAAAATAAGAATGGATGGAAGGATTAAAGGCCACCAAATTTCAAAGTTGGGAGGGACTTCAGAAACTATCTAGTCCAACTCATACTTAACAAATAATCTTTTCTACAAGATAGCCTAAAAGAGTTCATACACCCTTTACTTGAAAGTTGCCAATGAGGGAAAATCCATTACCTCCTGATAGTTATGCTCTTGGAGAGATCTAGTGTTAGAAAGTATTGCCTCTAAAAGGCCTAAATGTACTTCTTTACAATTTTTATTCATTGCTCTAGTTCTGCTCTTTGGGTAAGGACAATAAGTATAATCCCTTTTTCATAATAGTCCTTCAAATACCTGAATCTTTTCTTCTGTAGGCAAAACAGCTCCATATCCATTCAAAATATCTCTGCTGGTCCTGAGACCCTTTCAGAGGATCCTTGAGGTCAAAACTATTTTCATAATAATACTAAGACATTTTAATTTCTAATATGGTAAATATCTACAGATATAACCCACAGAAATAAAAATTCTTTGAAAATATTCAGTAATTTTAAAATGCAATAAAGAGCTCCTAAGGCCAAAAAAAAACTGACAACTAATCTTGTAGATTGGTATGGAAAGAAATCAGTCAGTAAACAAGGATTTATTAAATAATTTGCTATGTGCCAAGAGCTTTCTAAATTAGGGGTAATGGGAGCTCACGTTTATAAAGACCCAAAAATGAAACTATCCCTATCCTGTAGGAGTCTATCAAGGGAGATAACAAGTATAGATAAAAGTGTGTGTGTATATAATACATAGAGAGAGAGAATATATAGAGTATACACACCATATGTTTACACACATACACACACATTCTCATATGCATACATAGATATATCTATACTTATCTCCTTTTATAGACCTAAAATTTCTTGAGGGCAAGGATAGCTTCATTTTCAAGTCAGATCTGTATCGTGTGTGTGTGTGTGTGTGTGCGCGCGCACATATATGTCTGTGCTTGTGTGTATATAAAATAGAAGATAATTTATAAGAGGGAGGCAGTTAGGTATGAGAAAAAGCCTCATGTTGGGAGCATTTGATTTGAGCTTTAAACAAAATTGAGAGGTTGAAGTAAGAAGGGCATTCCTTTTATGGGTGATAATCTGTGCATTTGCATGGGGACAAAGTGGAATGTCATATTCAGAAAAAGGTGACAATATTAGTTTGGCTGGATTGTAGAGTACACGGAGGGATGTGCAGCAAACCTGTAAAGTTAGGTTAAAATCACATTAGAAAGGATTCTAAAAGATGTACTTTATCCTAGAGGCAGTAGGGAGCCATTAGAACCTCTTGAACAGGGGAGTGACATGGTCAGGCCTGTGCTTTAGGAATATCACTTTGGCAGCTGTGTGGAGGATGAATTAGAGAGGTGAGAGACTTCCTACAGTCATACAGAGTCATAGTGCTACTGTAACACTATCAGGAGGTACATTTTATTTTCTAACTATATACTACCATGCTAGCTTTTTATTAGTTCAGAGGGCTAAGAGCTAGAAGAGACCTCAGAGGATGTTTAGTTCTTAATCTCTCCCATTTGATAGATGAAGAAACTTGAAATCCAGAAAGGTTAAGGAGTGACTTGCTTAAGATCAACACAGGTGGTCAATACCAGAAGTGGAATAAGGCAGGGAGGAAGACATGAAAGTAGTCAGGGTGATGAGGCTGCTAGATTCAGCAAAAAAGAGTCTGGACTGGGTGATAGAGACAGAGTGAATCTCCAGGAGAAGTTACTAAATAATGAGAACAGTAGAAAGGTCTGGGAGTATCAGCGAGGAGTAACACCAGCTCCTTCTGACCATTGTGTCAGAGGACATGAGAGAAGGATCATCTTGTTTAAGAGTGTGACTAGGGTGCAGTATCTTTCAGAGGGAGCTAGGCTTCTATGAGCACAGGAAGATGAGAAGAATAAGGACAAGATCCAGGGTGAAAAGCCATGTCTCAAATTCATTAGAAAGCTGAAAGTGACCACAGAGATCAGTATCTAATTCCTTCATTTTATAGATTTGAAAATTGAGTTCCAAAGAGACTCAGTGAGCTGGCTTAGTAAGTAGTTTAGTAGTTAGTTTTCATAATGATGCCAGATCAAGACCTCTTCATATTACACTTCTAGTAAGAGAAATCAGAACTATAAGAGTTTTGGCCAAGATGGGTATGATCAAAGGAAGGATCTAGAAAGGACTGTGTAAAACAACTAATTATATTAAATCATACTTGATTAACTCCAGTTATAGGTGGTTTGTGTCTTAGAATTCTCTCATGTCATAACAGGTTTGTTTTAGATGAGCTATGTGGATTTGCCAATTTTGTACAGGTTTGGAAAGGAATGCTAGTCTCCTGACTCCTAGTGTTCTTTCAAGTTGATTATACCATGTTACTCAGCATTTTTATTTATTAACTAATAAGCACTATACATATCACCTATCCTAAGCTTCCCTTCCTATGTAATACTGTGGCTTTCTTACTATTTGGCTGCAGCACTGACAGGATGTACATTTTATTTTCTTGCTGTATACCACCATCCTATGCTTTTTTTTTTTTTTAAATAGAGGGTGAAGGCACAAGGGAAAATGGTGAGAAATAGTATGGAAGATATAATTTGAAATTAAGAAATGAGGGGGCAGAACCAAGACAGCAGAGTAAAGGCAGGGATTCACCCAAGTTCTCCCCCCAAACCCTTCCAAATTTCTTTAAATAATGACTCTAAACAAACTTTAGCACATCAGAACCCCCAAAAAGATGGAGTGGAACAATTTTCCAGCAAAGACAATTTGGAAGGTCAGCATGAAAGGTCTTGCACCATAGTGGGAGTCCAGCACTGCTTAGAACAGGCACAGGCACAGGCACCACCAAAGCAGGAGGTGGTCTTGGGGCTTCTGAATCAGCGGCAGTACTAGCAATTTCCAGAGCTGTCAGTCCAGAGACGCCAAAGATGACATTTTTTAAAATTTTGTTTAGACTCTTTCAGATTTTTCTCTCTCTCTCCCTTATTTCCCCTCTTCTTAAGATAACAAGCAATCTGATATAGGTTAAATATAAGCATTTCTTTTAAACATTTTATATTTGTCATGTTACGTAAGAAAAAATCAGACCAGAAGGTTAAAAAAAAAAAAACACACACAAGAAAGGGGGGGAAAAAAGTGAAAATACGATGCTTCAATTCATGTCCAGTCTCCATTGTTGTCTCTATTTGAAAATACCTTGAAATCACTGCATTGTTGAGAAGAGGCAAGTCCATCACAGTTAATCATTACATAATCTTATTACTGTATTCAGTGTTCTCTTGATTCTGCTCACTTCACTCATGTAAGACTTTTCAGAGTTTTCTGAAATTGGCCAACTCATCTTTTTTATAGAACAAAAATATTTCATTACATTCATATACTGTAACATTCAGCCATTGCCCAGCTGTTGGGCAGCCATTCAATTTCTAGTTTCTTGCAGAACAGAAAGAGCTGCTACTTTTACACATGTGAGTACTTTTCCCTTTTTTATGATGTCCTTGGGATATTTATGACACTGCTGGATGAAAGGTAGTCCAGTTGATAGCCCTTTGGGTATAGTTCCAAATTGCTGTCTAGAATCATTTCATAATTCCACCAACAATGCATTAATGCCCCAGTTTTCCCACACCCCCTCCAACATTTATCATTATCTTTTCCTGTTATCTTAACCAATCAGAAATACAAAAAGCTAATGAAGTGAAGAATGCCTTAAAAAGCAAAATAGACTAGATAGAAAAGAGGTACAAAAACTTACTGGGAAAAATAAACTCTTGAAAATTGGAATTGTGCAAGCAGAAGCTAATGACTTTCTGAGGTATCAAGAAACAAAACCAAAAAAATTGAATATAGTGTGAAATAGCTCATTGGAAAAACAATTGGCTTGAAAAATAGATCCAGGATAGATAATTTAAAAATTATTGGTCTAAATGAATGCCATGATTAAGTAAAAAAGAGCTTGGATATTATCTTTTTTTTTTTCTGAAGTAATTGGGGTTAAGTGACTTGCCCAGAGTCATACAGCTAGGAAGTGTTAAGTGTCTGAGGTCACATTTGAACTCAGGTCCTCCTGACTTCAGAGCTGTTTCTGTATCCATTGTGCCACTTAGCTGCCCCTTGAATATTATCTTTCAAGAAATCATTAAAGAAAACTCTTGAAATTCTAGAATCAGAGAATAAATTAGAAATTGAAAGAATCCACCAATCACCTCTTTAAAGAGATCCCAAGATGAAAACTCCCAGGAATATTGTAGCCAAATTCTGGAACTCCCAGGTCAAGGAGAAAATATTGCAAACAGGCAGAAAGAAACAATTCAAGTATAGTGGAGCTACAGTAAGGATAACAGAAGATTTAATAGCTTCTACATTAAAAGATCGGAGGGTTTGGAATATGATATTCCATAGAGCAGTGGGAGCTAGGATTACAGCCAAGAATCACCTATCCAGCAAAACTGAATATAATATTTCAGAGGAAATGGTGGTCATTTAGTGAAATAAAGGAATTTCAAGCATTTGTGATAAATAGACCAGAGTTGAATAGAAAATTTGATTTTCAAATACAGGACTTAGGAGAAGCATAAGGAGATAATCAGGAAAGCAACTTAATAAGGTTTATCTTTTTACATTGCTACATAAAAGGATGATACTTGAACTCAGAACTTTTTTCATTATTATGATGGTTAAGGAGTACATATAGACAAAAGACACAGGTGTGAATTGAATATGAAGAGATATCTAAAACAATAAAATTAAGGAGTAAGAGAGGCATGTTCTGGGAGAAAGGCCAAAGGAGAGGTAGAATGGTATAAATTATCTCCCCCCCCCAAAAAAAAAAAAAAAAAAAGGAGGCAAGACATTTTGTTTTCTCTCTTTTTTTTCCCTTTTGGATCTGATATTTCTTGTGCAGTATGGTATTTGTGGAAATATGTGTAGAGGAATTACACATATTTAACATATTAAATCACTTGCTGACTGAGGGAGAGGGGGAAAGGAGGGAAAAAAAATTAGAACACAAAATTTTGTAGGAATGAATGTCAAAAATTATCCATAAAATAAATAAATAGCTATCTTTATCTATAAAATGAATAAAAGAAAATAAAAGGCTATAATTTAAAAAAGATTTTAAAAATAAAACAATAAAGATTATCTATGCTACCTCTTAAAAAATGCAAAAAGAAAAAAAAAGGCAAGAAAAAGCTTTTACATCTAAGGGAAAGGGGATGAGTGAACCTTATTCTCATCAGAATTTGCCTGAAAGAGGAAATAACATACACACTTAATAAGAGATCTATCTTACACTGATACTAAGTGAAATGAGTAGAATTAAGAGAACATTGTACACAGCAACAACAAGATTATGTAATGATCATCTATGAGGGACTTGGCTCTTTTCAACAATAGTGTGATTTAAGACAATTCCATTAGACTTGTGATGAAAAGAGCTATTGCATCCAGAGAAAGAACTATGGAAACTGAATGTGGAACAGAGCATAGTATTTTTACTTTTTGTTTGCTCTTTTTTCCTTCCTTATGTTTTCTTTTTTCCTTTTGATCTGATTTTTCTTGCACGGCATGACAAATATAGAAATATGTTTAGAAGAATTGCACATGTTTAACCTATATTGGATTGCTTGCTGTCAAGGGAATGGGGAAGGGAGGGAGAAAAATTTGGAATACAAGGTTTTGCCAAGGTGAATGTTGAAAATTATCTTTGCATGTATTTAAAAAAAATAAAAAGATTATCATAGAAAGAGAAAGAGAAAGAAATATTTATCTTACCCTGCAGGAAAGTAGGAGGGGAAGAGGGAAGAGTGATAGAAGGGAGATCATATTGGGGGAAGGGATAGGCAGAAGCAAAACACTTTTGAGCGTGAAAGGAGAGAGAAAATGGAATTAACAGGAGAGGAGGAAGACAGCAATAGTAATTGTGAAAAGAATTTTGAAGCAGGTTTCTCTGATGAAGGCCTCATTTCTCAAGTGTATAGAAAACTGAGTCAGATTTATAAAAAATAAGAGCCATTTCCCAATTGATAAATGAACAAAAGATAGGAACTATACCCAAAGGGCTATAAAATCATGTATACCCTTTGACCTAACAATACCACTATTAATCATGTATCCCAAAAGAGATTAAAAAAAACAAAAAAGGAAAAGGACCTATATGGACAAAAATACCATACACTAGTAGTTCTTTTCTCAGTTCAAAAAATTGAAACATGAGGGGATGCCCATCTTTTGGGGAATGGCTGAATAAATTGTGGTATATGATTATGATAGAACATTATTGTTCTATGGGAAATATTGAGCAGGATATTTTCAGAAAATCCTGGAAAGTCCTCCATGAGTTCATGCAAAATGAAATATGTACTGTGTACAAAGTAATAGCAGTGTTGTGGGATGATTAGCTGTGAAGACTTTGCTATTCTCAGCAATATAGTGATCTACAACTGTTCTAAGGACTTATCCAGAGAAAAAACTGACTGTGTCTGAATACAGATGGAAGCAAATTTTTTTTTTTAACTTTGTTTTTCTTAAGTGTTTTTTTGAGGGGTGAGGAAGATCTATGTTTTCTTTCACAACATGACTTTTATGGAAATGTTTTGCATAACTTCACATATGCTTTCTCAATGAAGACAGGTGGAGAGGAAGGAAGGCAGAGAATCTGGAACTCAAAGTTTTAAAAACAAATGTTAAAAAATTATTTTACATGTAACTGGAAAAATTATATATATATATATATGTGTGTGTGTGTGTATATATATATATATATATACACAAAAAATTTAAGAAATGAGAGATATCAATTATTATTTATTTAGATTATTTAGAAGCTTCATCTTTATATCTTATATTTTCTTTGAGAGAGTTGGAAGGCATTAAACATAATTGAGAATGTTAGTGTCATATGGAATCATTTTTTAAAATGACATTGACTCTGTCAGGAAATAACTGGTTTTAGACTTAAATATTATTTCAGAATCAGTTTTTGACTGCAGTTCAGTCATTGATTATAACAATGGACAAAGTCAATAACAAAATTGAAAGAAAAATAAATATAAGAATATACTACATGTGATTATAGTAGTTTCAATCATAGCTAGCTAAATGAGCTATGTCAAAAAATTGAAAATAGAAATAAGGCTATTAATCTTGGCATTTTTTTTGTTTGTTTTTTGAAAACAAAAGTTTCAATTGTCAATTGCTACAATGAAGCAGCAAACTGTGTTTAGAAACTATATTTAGTTAGCATATAGTCTTCCTGCCATGGGGTGAGAAGAGGCAACTAAGGGCACTCTCAGTGTAAGTTTAGTTGGAAAACATGGCAGATGTAATGGAAGATTTTGAGGAATATTACTTTGCAAAATAGTGAAAAGCTATGAGGGAAATTTATCATGCTGCACAAGAAAAATCAGATCAAAAAGAAAAAAAAAGCAAACGATGACAAAAAAGGTGCAAATATTATATTATGATCCATATTCAGTCCCCATAGTCTTCTCTCTGAATGACTCTCCATCACAAGACCCGTGGAATTGCTCTCAATTACCTCATTGTTCTGAAGAACTAAGTCCATCAGAGTGGATCATCATATGATCTTGTTGCATGGATAATGTTCTCTTGGTTCCATTCACTTCATTTAGCATCAGTTCATGTAAGTCCCTCCAGGTATTTCTTTTCTCATCTTTAAATGAGGGTGATGATCCTTACACTAGAGGAGAAATGAATAAGTATTAACATAGTGCCTACACATGCCAGGCCCTTTATTAAGTGTTTTCTGCAAACATTAAATCATTTGATCCTTATAACAAATTTTGCATTCGAGGAAATTAAGGCAAACAGATGTTAAGTGGCTTGTCCATGCTCACAGAGTAAGTATCCTGGTCTGAATTTGAACTCAGATCTTTTTGACCCTAGACCCAATGTGCTAAGCTGTTCTGCCTTCAGCTGCTTTTATATTAGCTCAGATCAAAGGTGGTTGTGAGCAAAACATTTTAAAAATCTTTTAAGCCTTTAAAATCCATGCTAGGGAAAAAGGAGTTATTGTTATATTATTAACTTAGTTATACAGATACAAATCTCTTAAAAAACCAGAAATTAGTGAGTGCAAGGGATAATGCTGTAAAAAAGTTGCCCTGGCATGGGTTCTGTCAATAAAAAGTTATTATATTAAAAAAAAAAAAAGAAAGAAAGAAAGAAATGGAATTCAACTAAAAAAAAAAAAGAAGAAAAACCAGAAATTACATTTCTATGAAACTTTTAAGAGTTACAGAGTTTTGTCCATAACCTCATGAGGTAAATAGTACAGAGATTATTTTCCTGATTTTACATGGCAGCCAAAAGAGCAGAGGCATCAAAAAGTTGCATTTAAAACAAACAAACCTGTGGTAAGCTGAACAGGGAAGATAACAAATTTCTGTCTTCTACCCCTAGATCACATTTTTGTGTGTGTTCAGTTCTAGGCATCACATTTTAAGAAGAGGATTGACAAGTATGGCACTTATCAAGAAGATAGTGAGAAAATCCTTTATTAACCATGAATAGTTGAAGGACTGACTAGCAGTGGCTAACTTGCAGAAGAGTTTTAGAGTTGTGGTAGTCATGTATAGGTATTTGAATGGCTTTCTATATAGATGGATGAATTAGACTTGTACTATTTCACATCAAGTCTAAGTGAATAGAAATGGCTGAAAAGCAGATTTAGACTGCATCTAGGGAAGAAGCTCCCGAGTAATTAGAGCTATCCGAAGGGGAATGATTTAATAATCATTTATTGTATGAAAGAATTCTGGTCTATATGCCACCTAGAGTTCCTTCCTACCCTGAGGGCTCGCTCTTTTTGAAAATACTAAATTGTTCCCTCTTTGGTCCCTTCTACTTCTCATGGTCCCTTCTACTTCTCATAATCACTTGAGTGTAAGCAATTAACATTCTTATTAAGGAAATAAGATTTTAAAAATAATTAAGAAAGAAAAATCGGCACAACCTATGCCCAAATTAGTGTGGTCATCAGTAAGTGCCAGTGGAATTTGAAAAAGTGAAACATCAATGTAGGCTGGAGTAACTTAGAACATTTTCCTGGAAGAAATGAATTTTTAAAAAAACTTTATTTATTTATTTTAATACATATTACTTTATGAATCATGTTGGGAGAGAAGACTCAGGACAAAAGGGAAAAACCATGGGAGAGGAAAAAAAAAAACAAACAGAAAAAGGAAGTGAACATAGCATATGTTGATTTACATTCAATCTCCTTAGTTATTTTTCTGGATGAAGATGGCATTTTCTATCCAAAGTCTATTGGGATTGCTGAACCCCTAGGAAGAACCAAGTCTTTCATAGTTGATCATCACATAGTCTTGTTATTGAATACCATGTACTCCTGGTTCTGCTTGTTTTGCTCAGCATTTTGTGTAAATATATCTAAAATCAAGATTGTTCATTTTTTTCAGAAAAATAATATTCCATTACCTTCATATACCACAGCTATTCAAGCCATTCTCCAATTGACAGGTATCCATTCATTTTCCAATGAAGAGAAGAAATTTGAGTTAAACTAAAGATTTGATTTAATTGATCTAATAGGATTTGAATAGGCAGAAGCAGGAGAAGGAATAAAAGCTCAAAAAAGACTTGTCCTCTTTGTATACTCTATAGCTGATGAAGGTACCTGCCAGTTCTTCCTGTTTTTCCTCTTTAGCATATTAGCTACAGGTCCACATCAACAACTGTTGGACGTTTCATATGGATGTCTCAGAAACATTTTAAACTCAACATAGCCAAAAGTGAACCCCTCTTTCCCCACAATTCTTTCTTCCTCTTTCAGACTTCCCTATTTTTGTTGAAAAGTCCATCTCTCAGATTCTTTAGCTCAGCGTTCTCTTCACCTACATCTCCAATCACTTGCCAAAGCTTAAAATTTTTACCCTCACAATATCTCACATTTGCCCCTCTCTCTTTCCTTACATAGCTTTCATTGTAGTTTACTTCCTCATCTCTAATCTAAATTATTGCAACAGCGTCTTAATTAATCTTGACTTGTTTCTTTCCCCTCTGGTCCATCACTGCTACCAAAGCACATATCTTTTTTTTTTTTTTTTTTTTTTTTTTTAATTTTTTTTATTTAATAGCCTTTTATTTACAGGATATATACATGGGTAACTTTACAGCATTAACAATTGCCAAACCTCTTGTTCCAATTTTTCACCTCTTACCCCCCCACCCCCTCCCCTAAATGTCAGGATGACCAGTAGATGTTAAAATATATTAAAATATAACTTAGATACACAATAAGTATACATGACCAAAACATTATTTTGCAAAGCACATATCTGACCATTTGTTTGCACTGTAGTAGGCCTTTAATAAGTACTTTGTGATTGATCAGTTCAGGTTAGGTACAAGCCTCCTCACATAGTAAGCATCCGATTCTCCTTAAGATGCCTAAGCAGAGATATAAGATCACATAGAGTATTTGGTGGGGATGGCTACCAGATTATACAGTGCTCTCTTTAACGAGACCTGGAAGAATTATGGGAATGAGTAAGTTCTGACTCTGAATTTTACTGCATTTCTCACCTTTTTTTAAAGTTTTCTAGTCTATCAGGGATAGTCCCCAAGTTTGTGTGGGTGTGCTTGATATGTGGGTGGATGAATGACCTTGCTAAAACTTAAGTTTTTCTGTCAGTCTCTGTTCTTCTGTAAGAAAACATAGTTCTTCTAGGACAGTAGTTCAAGGACCTTTCCCTTTGAATTTTAAATTGTTTTGTAGACCTTGAGATTGTCTGAAATGCCAAGTTCCTTGGCTAAAATGTCCTGCTGAGTTGGTGCCAATGTTTGGTCTGCTGTAAGTACTTAGTAGTGGAATAGGTCTGCTCCAGGGTCTACCCAAGGTATTGTAATGGTACCAGTCAATCTAGGGAGACATTAGAATACCCCAGGCCATATCAAACAATCACTGCCTCATTTTTTGTAGGAGTTGAACTTGGTCCATGAAGAGGATATCAACCCAAATTCTGGCTCCAGGGCAGGGACCAGGCTTTGAAGTCAAAGGGATACAGGAATTTTCTCCCCCTTTTCCTCTGTATCTCTTCCTTGGCTCAAAACTGTTCCTACTTTTCATAGTGATTATTTCCCTTTTCCATTTCTGGTCCTCAAAATGTTTTCCCATTGTTTCCATCCTTTCCAGGATCACTTGCGTCACAGTCCTCACCCTACCTGTTTTTTAAGTCAATTTATCAGGGATAGCATATCCATAAAGCAACAGTTAACACTTATTTTTCTTGTCCCGGTGGTCCAGGAAATGAAGTCCTAAAGTATAAAGATCCTTATATTAGCAGAAGTATTAAGCCTGCTACTTTTCAAGAGTGGTCATTCCCAGCCTATTATTTTCTACTACCTCTTCTGGTTCAGTAATCTTGTTCCTTTTATCCTTCCATCTCACAACTTCTTTTCTATCTCATGGTTATCTTTGTGAAGTTGAAGAGCCCAGCTGTGACTCGCATGCTCTTTAGAGAGGATTAGGGGTGTAGTGAAACAGAGAATGGGAGCTGTATCCATGTACCCACAATATTCTTTCCAGGCACAAACCTTTTGTGGTTCATAGATTCGTTTGATCGGTAGAGAATGTTTTCCTCTTTATTCCTTCCTTTGGATTATTGATTTTGTTTATGCTTCTGAATAGCTGTTAATACCATTAGGTTTTTAATGTTATGGAAATTTTTCCCAAATCAAAGAGTTGCTATTCTTGAAACATTGTCTATCTGGGAGTACCATGTAGACATCTTATAGTGTAAGAGACCTTTGGCCTTTAGCCTGTTAATGTGGAGAGTAAATTCATTGACTGACTTTTAATAGCTAGGGAAAATTGGTCTCAGAACATGTCCTGTGCTGGAAAGGACTTCAAAAAGTTCATCTCTGCCAGTTTCTGGAAGTTAACATGATGTTATTTCTTGGCTTAAAGATAAAACAATTGAGGGGAAAAAAGCTTCCTCCCTGAAGAAGTCCAGGGAGTGCATCCTGGCCTGAAACTGTTCCCGTCCACCATACAATGCCTGTCCTCCCAACTTAGCTCCTATTCTATGTTATAATTTCAAAAATGAGGTACCTTCTGTGAACCTCATCCCAGATGCTGGGGAGGATAAGGATACAAAAGGAAACAAAACAATCCCCCACTCTTGAAAAATGTACAACCTAGTCAGGGATGTGAAACCTAGAGATTTGGAACATATAACAGTCTCAGGTGGCAGAAATGCTGTGACAATGTCATGATAAAAAGATCAGACATTTATATGGTGCTTTAAGATTTGCAGAGAGGCCCTCAGTTTTTTTTTTTTCTTCAACTAGAATAGCTGCTTTTGAGGCTCGTGACAAAGAAAACAAGAGTCCAGCTAACACAGTTAACTTTCATTGTTCTTGCTCTACCTCCCCTGTATTGGGTACAATTGTCATGGCTTGGGGAGGGCTAACAGAAGACAAACTGCATAGTTCTTACCACACTCCTCCCCTCTTTTACAGATGAGAAAAACCAAGGCCCAGAAAGATTAAAGTGGCTGCCAATGTTATACAGGTATTAAGTGGAAAAGTGCAGATTCAAACATAGTTCCAATGATAGTCATAGATTCATAGGTTCATAGTTGGAAGTTTTCAGAAGCCATCTAATCCAACTCCTAAGTCTAGTATTTTTTCCATTATACCATGTTCTGCTTAACAATGCACAGATAGCTATGATACTGGATAGATTTGGGGTAGATACCAAAAGACAGGCACAAATTAAATGCCATTATAATTCAGAGAAGGGAGGGATCACTTCCTACTGGAGACATCAAGTAAGGATTTGTGTCCTCACTGAAGTAAGAGGCTAAGTCATCTGTGTGAAATATAGGAGTTGGGGGTCTGAGAGTAGAGGTTTAAAATTCACTTTGAGGAATGAGATGGAGAGTCATCAAGAACATTTTGAGCAAAAACAGACTGAAGTAACAATTTTTAGTGAGTGGAATCAGCTTGAATTTGTGATTATAACAATGGAAGAAATAGACTTGGGAGAAGAGGGATGGGTCAAGAAATTGGAGGTAATGAAAGGCAAAGAGTAGTTGACTAAAAATGGGAGAGGTAGAAAGATGGGAAGGATATATTTAGAGTGAAATTTCAAAATGTGCAAGTTCTTTGTAAAATAATCTTTGGGGTAAGCATATGTTTGGCATGAGAATTATGTGATCAGCCAAAGGGTTATAAAACTGTTCGTACCCTTTGATTCAGCAGTGTCATTACTGGCTCTGTATCCCAAAGAGATCATGAGAGGGAAAAGGACCCACATGTGCAAAAATGTTTGTTGTAGCCCTTTTTGTAGTGGCAAAGAACTGGAGATAGCCTAATTGATGCCTCAAAAAGAATAGAGAGTTGAACAAAGAGACAGACTTGGAAGAAAATAAGATTAATAACATTTTAGAAATGCTGATTTTGAGATTTTGGTGGAACAGCAAAGTAGAGGTATCCAGCATCAACTAAGGAGAAGGGCTACTTTTTGGCCCTGAGATTTCAGTAAAGGAAGGAGTGAGAGATGACAGAGGGAGCTTACATTGAAGCCATTGGTCTAAATATTCTCTGTAAAATTAGAGGCAAAGTCCTTATTTGGGGATTGTGGGAGAAAGAAGAAAAGAGAACCTCTTCTATGGGGGGAGTAAGATAAGGAATTAATTAGAAAGGTATAAAAGGACTGCCTGTCTGGCTTTAGGGTGGAGTTTCGATAACAGGTATTTGTAATGTTTCCATGCAGCTGCTCAGGAATACAAACCATACTGGGGAATGGTAGATATATGGCTGAGGTTTAAGAAGAGATGAGTGAGAATAGATTTCTTGTCCCACAAAAAGATAAGATTTGAGAGAAGAGGACAGTATAGCATAGAAATAACTTAACTGTTGTGTTGAAATTGAGGGAGTAAATGTAAGTCCACAGTTATTGATTGAAATGTAAAAGGATTAGACATGTCCATGAGGGGAAGTAGTAAGTTTAAAGTTAAGTCTAAAAAGGGTAAAACATAGGGATTGGTCAAATAAATAGGCGGTTCTGGTCAGAGAGGAGAATGTCATAGGGTCTAATTAGGGAAGTAGAACACTTGCAGATAACCGAAATCTTGTGGGAGGCTGAGTTGGAGTGAAAGAATTAAGGTGGAGGAATTTATAAAGGGCTTTCCTCCCCATTTTACAGATGAAGAAACTGGGTTGTTGCCTGTAATAATACAGCTAATGAGCATCTAAAGTGGAATTCAAGTCTGGTATGGTGTCCTTTCTGCTGTGCTCCTCTACCCTGGTGCCTTTATGAGTAGCGCTCCAGACTCCAGATCTTTTCTTACCCCATCCCACTATTGCTTAATGACTGTCAAGCTGCCTTCATGATCTGAGCTGTGAGGTTAGCATAAAGGACAGATTCTAGATCTGGGCCTTGAGGAAATACCACATTTATGGAAACTGGAAAAAAAAATTCAGCAAAGAGCAGTAACTAGAGAAATTGGGGGGGGGGGGGAGAATGAGAGGACAAGGTGGTCTGTGGTGTGAATGCTGCTGAGTGAGCTAAGAAGAGTTTTCTTCAGGTTTGAGGGTCTGGTTAGATGAGATACAATATGAAACAGAAAAGAAACTTGTTTAAATAAATAACCCAGACTTTGGGGAGGGAAGGGATGCTGGGAAGGTGGGGTGGAGTTTTTAGAGCTATATTTTTATTTACCTTCTCGAACTGCTCATCTCCAAATGGATTTTCTGCTCTGTGCTTCATCTATATGGTGTCCTTCCCCTGCTGTGGGCACTGCCTGTTGTCAAAGGGTCCGATGTCATCTGAAATGGGGAGGCTTCTGTTAGGCCAGAAAGAGCACTGACCTTGGAGTCAAGAGACTGAAGTTTGAATCCTGTTTTGCTATTTATTAATCTTGGACAGGTCACTCTTCTGAAACTGTTATTTCATATATAAAATAATGTAAATGGCCTTGCCTATGTCAAAGAGTTTTGCAAGGATCAAATATGATAATGTATGCAAAATGCTTCGTAAATTTTAAAGCATGTATAAATAGCAACTTTTAAAAATATTTGCCTGCTAGAAATGACCAGCAGGATGATTTCAGAAAGGCCTGGAGAGACTTACATGAACTGATGCTGAGTGAAATGAGCAGGACGGAGATCATTATACACTTCAACAACAATACTAGATGATAATCAATTCTGATGGACATGGCCTTCTCCAGCAATGAGATGAATCAAATTAGTTCCGATAGAGCAGTAATGAAGTGAACCAGCTACACCCAGCGAAAGAATTGAGATGAAAGAAAGAGATGACTATGAACCACTACATAAAATTCCCAATCCCTCTATTTTATTTCCTTCACAGGCTAATAGTACACTATTTCAAACTCCAATTCTTTTTATACAGCAAAATAACTGTTTGGACATGTATACTTATGTATTTAATTTATACTTTAACATATTTAATATGTATTGGTCAACCTGCCATCTGGGGGAGGGGATGGGGGGAAGGAGGGGAAAAATTGGAACAAAAGGTTTGGCAGTTGTCAATGCTGTAAAATTACCCATGCACATAACTTGTAAATAAAAAGCTATTTAAAAAAAAAAACAAAAACTTGCCTGCTATCATTAGATCCTCAGTCTCTCAACCTCCCTTTCCCCAATAGAACCTGCTGGTTTCTTGGAACTTGTTAAATCTGTGGTGTTAGCATTCACAGATAAACATGTCTTTCTGTGATAAAGTGAAGTGGCTTCTGCCCTTTAACTTTGACTGGTTTAACTGTGGTGTCCTTTCACCCCATTTCTGCCACCTCCTCTATTTGCTTTCTATAGCATCCACCAGTGTGTCCCTCTTTAGTACTGTCTTGGGTTACCCCATTCCCTTAGACTACTGATTTCAGCTGGATATTTAAAGGAAGGGGACCTGATTGTTCAGTGTTCCCTCTGAGCCTCAACCTCCTTCTAGAATGTATTCCTTCCATTGTATGTCTTTGTAGTAACAAAAATAACTTCTATCTCTGTAGGGCTTTACCGTTAACACTATACTCTTCTAGCAGCACTAAAGGTAGGAGAAATCAAGAGTCAGAAGTGATATGACAGAATCCACTATCATATAAGCTGGTAATTGTGGAAGCCAGAACTAGTAGCCACACTATTCGAGGGACTCTTGTGTCCTGAAGTCCATGCCATTTGTGGAGGGCTTGCTGCATAAGCCTGTGCAATGCTAGACTTGCACCTAAGGATCAGAGGAGGACCAGGATAGCTCAGGCAGAGCTAGCAGAGAGCAGACACTCTCTTCTTATTGGCCTTTATTGTCCTTGATGAGATCCAAGGTCTTGAAGCATTGAATCCAGGGCCATGGGAGCTCTCCCTGGCTTATAATATAAATAGGCTGGAGAAGAAATGTTGCCTCTCTACCTGCCCCTTAACCCATTTGTTCTTTTTCCAGTTACAGCTTTGCCGGTTCCATTCAGCATTGCTGCAGAGCAGACAGCCTCCTTGGCTATCCTCAGCCGTATTCTTCAGGAAAAATTTGACAGCGAGACCTGCAAGGTTATTACCTACAAGGTAATGTTAGCTCCTTGGGCCACCAAGGTCTTAGAGAACTTCACATCTGTACTACATGCTTGAGATTTAGCCCTGGCCCATAGGCTGTTCTCCATGTTCCTTGTCATTACTTTTTTCTCCTGGCCTCATTACTAACTCTGATAGGATAAAGGGGACTGGCTTATCCTTTTATGTCCTCCTCAGTGCATACTGAACCTTGAACATACTTCTTCATGTATATTTATAGACTGACTGGCTCAAAAAATCCCTTATTCATTACATATATATATATATATATATTTTGATTGATTAGGGATGGCTTCTTATCCAGTCAGTCTGTTATCCAATAACAATCATTGTTATCCAATCAGTCTGTAAATATGTTTCCTGAGGCCTTGTATTAAATACCTGTGAGGGATGCCAGAATATGTGAGTTATTGGCCTTCTAGGAGCATGTCTGTTTGAATTATTGAATATTGAATCAGCTTGTGAACAAGCCTAATGTGTTTTGTGTGTACATGATCAATCAGGAGACTTTGATCTCTTGGTCTCTGGTTCAGAGGAGCTTATAACCTAGCATTAGTATACAACATTTATATACTACATTTGTATACAACACTTATATAGCATTTGTATACACATATGTATACATCATTTTTATACAGCATTTGGCAACTTATCACGTTCTGCCCTTATATCACCATTGTGGGACAAATAGTGCAAATGTTCCTGTTCACATTTTACAAAGGAGCAAAATCATAGAACTGAAGATCATCTAACTTGTGTGTTTTGGAACTGTAACTCAAATTCTGCTTTCCAGGCTTCACAATTAGCTTTGTTCCACTCCTTTATTGCTACCTCTACAAACATATGGAGTGCTCAAGGTGGGGAGCCATGTTTTTCAGTTACTGGACCTCCAGCCTTCTTTCTGTTGGATGTTTGAAACATTACATCATACAGGATGTAGAGCAGGGATAGGGAGTCTTTTTTTCTGCCAAAGACCATTTGGATATTTATAACATCACTCACGGGCCAAACAAAATTATCAACTTATATCAAGCCGTGGGAGGTTGTCATACCTAGTTTTCAGCTCATCATTGCCCACAGTTGCCTTGGCAAATGACTTCACAGGCTTTATATAGTCTCTTGGGCTGGACATCCCCCATCCCTGAATTAGAGGAAAAGAAATGCATGTAGTTTGTGACTGCCTAAGGAGAGTGATATATATAGGGGAAGATATATATATGTCACCTGGGCCTTCTCTGACCCAAAATTCTGTAAGACAGCCTGGAGTTAGGGCAGTTTATAGAAAGAATAGCATTTATCTAAATATTGTCCCAATCTCTCCAAGCCATCACTGCCTTTGGGACAATAGGACATGATTTCAGTTAATACTGAGGTGTATGTGTATAATAAATTTTGTTGTATGAGTGGCAGCAAAACCTTTAAGTTCTTTGGATGGTGAAAAAAAAAAGGCAGAACAGAGAGAGAAAATCCTAATAGAACTGCATAAGTTCACCCTGTAGCTTTTTTGGGAGCTTCTTTTCAAATGATGTTATTGGCAAGAAATGGGGTAGAAGTGGAAAGGGAAATTGCTGGAAGATGATGGATGAGGGAGGGTGAGGGTGAAGGGTTGGGTTTTTGACAACAGGAAAAAGAATCATCGCCATGCTATGGCTCCTCTCCAGCTGCACAGTTCCCAGACCTTTATGGAAGAAGGCAGTTTCCATCGTGGTGGTGGGGGTGCCCATGCTGTTTGGGCTCCGCTACGTTGTTGCTGACAAACGAGAAAGGAGGAAGATGAGGCTTTTGACCGATGGCATTGGACGATTTGGCAGGTCAGTTGGCGATGTGTGAGGGCCTTTTCCTGGGCTCATCATTCCAGTTTGCCTTAAACCACAAAGGATTCCTCTACAACATTTTACCTGGTTTGGCCTGTTTCTAAAACCTTGTCCTGAGCACAGAAGATGTCTGGTCTAGGCCATGTCCCAGACCAGATCCCGTCACCCCCAGGGCCTCAGGAGGGAGGGATCGAGGTTTTAAAAGGTGTTTAGGTGTTACCTCCAGGTGTCACTCACTGCCTATGAAACATTGACCATCTTTGAGAAAACCATAGTCTGAGCCTGATGCTAAGGGGCAGGCTCAGAACGTCTATGTCCTGAGCTGTCTTTTTGACTGGTGATTCACTTAAATCCTGGCCAAATGCCTGCTGTGTGCAAGGCACTACATGTCCCTTCTAGGGAGTTTGACATTTTTTCAGGTAGTTATTTGTAAAGTCCAGGCTAGCTCCCTGGAGGCCTCAGAATCAGCCGGAGTCAGGATAAGCAAAAGTCCCTGGTCTTTAGGGGGAGAAGTGAAGAAAACAGACAAACTGCCAAAAGCTCTCCACAACCTCCCTTCTCCTTGTCCTCCTGCAAAGTGAGTCTGGCTTGTCTCACTCCACCCCCTAATCCTCACCTACAATTCTCTTAAACCCAAGCATTGAGCTAGCATTAACTGTGAGAAGAGAAATTCCAGATATGCTAATAGAGTTATTGTCCAATAGGTAAATAGCCTTAAGTGCTCGGTTGTCTGATTCAAGTGCACCTATTCAGAGTTTCAGCCCTTTACAGCTATTGATAATTTCTGTTTCCTTAAAGGTAACTGTGTATCTCCAAGAAGTAAACTGTTGATTCCTTGAGTCTGTGTCCATGACATTTTAGATGGTAGTACGGTATGATGGAAAGAGCACTAGATTTGGAGTCAGGACATTAGGGTTCTAATCTTAGCTACGAGATTTACCAGTTATTTAACTCTGGAAAGTCCTTTTACCTCTCTAAATCTCAGTTTCTGCATTTGTACAATAGGATTAGTAATAGTTACCTTGCCTACTACCTCTCCAGGTATATTACATTTCCTTTGTCTTGGGGGAAAAACTAAGCCTAATGAAGAGTTCCCTTTTGTAGCAATGCACCCTAGTTGGTGTAAAGGACAACAGTGGTAATGCTTCCAACTTCTGTTGTTTTTGTAAGACTTTCTTTAGATTGACCTCTCCAAGAAGAAGGCTCCAGGGATTATCCTGGGACCAGGTACAACAGAGAGCTCTGGTAGCTCCTTCATGGCTCTTTTGCAAGAGTCACCTCATGATGGTAGAAGTATTTTATTTGCTAGATCATCACCATAGTCCACCCCTCCCTCTTTCTTTCTCTCTCTCTCTTTTTTGCTGAGGCAATTGGGGTTAAATGACTTGCCCAGGGCACACAGCTAGGAAGTGTTTGTCTGAAGTTAGATTCAAACTTGAGTCCTCCTGACTGACTTCAGGGCTGGTACCACCTCTCGTTTTTAAGATGAAGCAGCTGAGGCCCAGTGAGATCAAATAATTTGCCCAAAGTTATATAAGTGGTTAGTGTAGGAGATAGATGAATCTTTGTTCCTTAGTTCCAAAACCAGAGTACTTTGCACTCTAGCACTACACCTCCTATTCATAGATGTATTCGAAAGCTCTATTCTGTGCTAACTTCTTGATCATAGTGTTCCTATTAGATTCTACTAGGCTATTTTTTCTCTATGAAGATGATTCTTAAATCTATATAACCATTCCTTGTCTGAACTTTGTGCTCTAGCCCCAAATATCACTGCCTATATATTTTTAAGCATCTTTACTACGACCAAAGCAGAACTCATTTTTTTTTCTTTTCAATTGTATTTTATTTTTCCAAATAAATGTAAAAATAGTTTTCAACATTTATTTTTGTAATATAATGTTCCAAATTTTTCTCCTTCTTTCCCTTACCTCCCCCTCCTAAGACAATAAGCAATCTGATATAGGTTAAATATGTGCAGTCGTTTTAAATATGTTTCCAGATTTGTCATGTTACACAAGAAAAGTCAGATCAAAAGGGAGAAAAATGCAAGAAAAAAAAATTGAAAAAACAAGGTGAAAATATTATGCTTCAATACTATGCTGCCTTCAGTCTCCATAGTTCTCTCTCTGGATATGGATGGCATTTTCCATATCAAGCCTGTTGAATTTTCAACAGTTATTCAACTTAATTGTTGAGAAAAGCCAAGTCCATCATAATTGATCATTACATAATCTTACTGTTAACTGTGTATAGTGTTCTCTTGATTCGCTCACTTCACTCTGCATCAATTCATGTAAGTCTCTAGTCTTTTCTGAAATCAGTCTGCTCATCATTTTTTATAGAACAATAATATTCCATTACATTCATATACCATAATTTATTCAGTCAATTCCCAAGTGATGGGTATCTATTCAATTTCTAGTTTCTTGACTGTATGAAAGAAGCTGCTACAAACATTTTTCCCTCCTTTATTATCTCTTTAGGACACAGACCCAGTAGAGACATTGCTGGATCAAAAATATATACACACAGTTTGATAGCCCTTTGAGCATAGTTCCAAATTGCTTTCCAGAATGGTCGGATCCATTCATAACTCCACTAACAATGCCTCAGTGTCCCAGTTTTCCCACATCCCCTCCAACATTTATCATTATCTTTTCCTGTCTTAGCCAATCTGAGAAGTGTATAGTGATATCTCAGAGTTGTCTTAATTCGCATGTCTCTCATCAATTGTGATTTAGAGCATTTTTTTGTATAAGTATAGATAGCTATAATTTCTTCACCTGAAAATTGTTCTGATCCCTTGACCATTTATCAATTGGGGAATGACTTGTATTTTTATAAATTTGACTCAGTTCTCTATATATTTTGGAAATGGGGTCTTTATCAGAAACACTGGCTGTAAAAATTGTTTCCCAGCTCAGAATTCCTTTTTTAATCCTTACTGACTTTTTTTTATTGAAGATACCAGTACTTGTAGTCATCCAGAGTTATTTTTGACTCCTGCCTCTCCTTCATACCCAACTTCCATTTGGATGTCAAATCTTCTTCTTTGACATATACAGCCATATCCCTTTCTTTCCTGTCTTCGTGGATTTCTCTGAAAACATGCTGAACATCATTCCTTACCACATAGTCATATACTATACCATACCTTGTTCATCTGTTCCCAATTGATGGACACTCCCACCCTGCAAGACCTCAATCAGATATTAACTTATTCTGCTGAGCTTCCTGTGCTCTCATAAAAGAGAGTGGATTGAGCTCCTGTGGCACTTGTCCCTGCTCTTGTTTTTTTCTTCTCTTACCAATGGTGCTGGCTGTCATCACGCAGAAATGAAGCAAAGGATCTTGAACTACAATCAAGAATCAAATTCAGCAAAATTGAGCATTTTCTTTCAGGGTGAGAAATGGACATTTAATGAAATAGAGGATTTTTAACCATTTCTAATGAAAAGACCAGAGGTAAACAGAACATTTGATCTTCAAATACAAGACTCAAAAAATTGTGTGTGTGTGTAACTCTTGAGAATTCTATCTTCTTTAGAACAGTTAGAAGGGTATACATGGAGGATATAAATATGGATACAAGTTGACTTTGATGTGATGATATAAAAAAATTAAGGGGTGAAAAAAGTATTGTACTAAAGTGATCCCTACTATGATGGGACGGAAGGAAGGAGATGGAAAAGGCCTCTAGGCTCATATCTGAAGCTGGAAATTCTGTCATTTGCCTCATCCCTCTGGTTATTGTGTTGCTCATCTTAAACCTGACTTGAGTCTCCCAGGGCACTTGCTCCTTTGCTTGGAGGATTTCCACAGTAAATGTGGCCTCATGCATAGGAATTTCACCTTTCATAGCTTTGTTAACTTTTCCCAGGCCTCAGACACCAATCTCAAGCCCCTGAATTCCCTGGATTTTTGTGGCCCTTGAATCGCTTTGGTGCCCAGATTACAGAGATCAAATGCCCTTTATTCCTTCCTTACTCTGCTGCTACCACCATGATCAGATACCTAAGGACAGTGTCTGTCCACTCCTCCCCTTCTGCCCAATGTTTTGCTGGACTTTCGGGTCAGAAGGAGACATCTTCTAGGATTTTATTCACAATGGAAAAAGAGAGGATGCCAGTTCTGAAATATCTACCCGAAAGTAGTTTGAAATGTGGATGAAAGAAATCTCCAACTGGACAGTTTGCTGCTGCTAAGTCAGTCTCTCTAGCCATAGCTCCACAGGCTTGGGTTAGGCCATAATTATTCTTCCTGTGCCCCAGATGAGAATGTCTTCCAGAGATGAGAATGTCTACTTGAGAGAACAGAGTAGGTATTGACTTGGAAATCGACCTCCCTGCACATACTGGCCTGTATTTTTACCCCTCTCTCAAATCCCAGCTCTCAGTTTAAAGATATTCATCATAGCTTTTGTTCCTATAGTGCTTTGAGGTTCACTTACTTCACTTACTTTACAGTAACCTGGCAGGTAGGGAAAGCAATGAAGAAAAGCATTCAATTTTCAAAGAAACTCAGAGAGAGGAAGTAACTTACTTAAAGATTGTTAGTCCATAAGCATTTATTAAGTACCTACTGTGAGGTATACACAATTCTGGGAATATAAAGAAAAAAAGGTCAAAGACATTCCCTGCTCTCAAAGAGCATGTAATCCCATGGGGGAAAGAACATGCAAACAACTCTGTGCAATCAAGCTTTAAACAGAATTAACTGGAAATAATCAATAGAAGGATGGCACTAGAATTTAGGGGTAACCAATTGATAAATAGTCAAAGGATATGAACATATAATTTTCAGATGAAAAATTAAAGCTGTCCATCATCATATGAAAAAAAACTATTGATTAGAAAAATGCAAATTAGAACAACTCTAAGATACTACCTCATACTTCTCAAATTGGCTTAGATGATAGGAAAAGATAATGATAAATGTTGGAGGGGATGTGAGAAAACTGGGACATTAATGGATTGTTGGTGGACTTTTGAACTGATGCAACCATTCTGGAAAGCAGTTTGGAACTATGCCCCAAGGTTCTATAAAACTGTGTATACATCTTGATCCAGCAGAGTCTCTATTGGATCTGCATCTCAAAGAGATCATAAAGGAGAGAACATATGCAAAAATGTTTGTAGCAACTCTTTGTGGTGGCAAAGAATTGGAAAGTGAGTAGATGCCTATCTACTGGGAAATGGCTGAAGAAGTTATGGTATATGAAAGTAATGGAATATTATTGTTCTATTTTAAAAAAAAAAAAATGATGAACAAGCTGGTTTTAGAAAGGCCTGAAAAGATTTACATGAACTGATGCCTAGTGAAACAAACAAAACCAGGAATACATTGTATACAGCAACAAGTTTGTGCAATAATCAATTATAACAAACTTGGTTCTTCTCAGCAGTTCAGTGATCCAAGGCGTTTCCAATAAACATTGGATGGAAAATGCCATTCATATCCAGAGAAGGAACTATGGAGACTGAATGTAAAATCAACACCATGCTATGTTCACTTTTTTCTTTTTCTTCTGTTTTATTTTTCTCTTATTTTTCTCTCCCAACATAATTCAAAAACATAAAAAGGAAAAAAGGTACATGTATAAAAAACTCATTTTTATGTGTAACTGGGGAAAATAAAAATAAAATTGAAAAATAAATAAAATTTAGTTGAAGAAAAATAAAAATTTTAAAATCCAAACAAACAAACAAAAAAAGATTTAAGGAGTAATTGGGAAAAGTTTCCTTTAAAAAGTAGGATTTTAACTAAGACTGGAAGAAAGCCAGAAAGCTTTGTTGGATGTACCTTAAAAAATGGTTCGTTGGTGCTTTAAAAAAAAAAAAATAGCTGCCTCTCTTTAGTAAATAGAACTTTACTTTGAAACAAAATAGTCCAATTAAGCCAAACAATTTATATATTGACCATATAAGATACATATGTCTCATTCCACATCTGTAGTATATCAACTCCACTGGAAAGAGAGAAGTGTGTTTCATCCTCAGGCTCCTAGAGTATGGATGGATCCCAGCACTGAGCTGGATTCTTAGGTCCCTGTTATGTTTATGATATGTTCCCTTACATTATGGTGGCCATAATGACTTAGAGAAATCCTTTCTCATGCATTTTCTTATTTGATCCAGGGCAAAGGTGGTTATCCCCATTTTAGAGAGGAGGAACCTGAGGCCACACAGCTATTAAGTGATGGAGCCTGGACTTGAACCCAGGTATTCCGTTTCCTCATTCAGGGTTCTTTTCCCCGGACCCCTGAGGGGACAAGTGATAGGGAGTTGGGTAAGCAGAACAGTTATTCTTTTAGTTCTGTTTATTGTCTGTCAGTCTATACAAGTCTTTCTAAAGTTCTCTGAATTCCTCATGTGGGTCATTTCTTAGTGTGATATTTCATCATGTTGGCATACCATAGTTTATTTAACCATTCTCCTAGTTAATGGGTACCCATTGTGCTTCCACCTTTGTGCTATCACAAAAAGTACTTTTAGAAATATTTGGTAAAGAGGATCTTTCCTTGTCTGTGATTTTCACCTACCCCTTGAGGAATATATCCAGTAGTGCCATTTACTGCATCAAAAGGCATAGTTCCAAATTGGTTTTGGAGCTAGGATTTGAAGCCATCTTTTTTTGAACTTGAGCATTCTCTGCTGTGCTGCCAAGTCTCTGGCAGGCTACATCCACATTGCTATGGAGCCCTTGAGTTTATTAGATGGCCCTTCCTCACTGTTCCCTCCACCATCTCAATTAAGGAAAAAGCAGAGAAAAAACGCGTGGTAAGGCCAGAGCGCCCTCCAATTCATCCAGTGCCAAGTGAGCCCCAGAATTTTCTTAGAGATAGCCCTGCTTAAACAGGTTTCCCTTAGCAAATCCGTGTTGTCTCATAATAATTAAAGGGGCCCAGCCTCTGGGAGAGGACAGGAACCCCAACCGGGATTGTGGTGGTTGTTGTTATATGTTTCATTTGAATGATGACTCACACCTTTCCCATGCATTTTCTTACTAGATCCAGGGCCAGGGCAGTTATCTCCGTTTTAGAGATGAACCTGAGGCTCACGCAGCTAGTAAGTGGTGGAACCCGGATCTGAAGCCAGGTGTCCCGATTCCCAGATCAGGGTTCTTCCCCTTGCAGCAGGCTGCCTGAGGGCCCTAGGCCCCTAAAGGGACTCTCCTGTGGGCTGGCCTCACCCAGACCTTGAGTCTCCCAGTCACAAGCCTCCCCTCCACAAGAGGGGCCTGAGGGAGTCTGTCCAGTCGGCGTCTGTGTGGGACGGTTCGATTCTGGACAATGACCTGTCCCTCCCCTTTGTTCCATGCTAGGTCTCTCAAAGTGGGCCTCCAGATCTCCATGGATTATTGGTGGTGCACAAATGTGGTTCTCCGAGGGGTGGACGAGGTATGTCTCCTGTCGTTGGGAGTGGAGAGGGCATTTCAGGAGCCGGGGGAAGCCCGCTAGTGTGCAGGAGAGTCAAGCAGCGTCAGCATTTCAGTTTGGATCGGCTGTGCTGTTTCCTGCCCTAAAACATCAGTCAAGCTCCCACCAGGCTGGGAAACAATAGGCCTAGATATCACAGGATTACAGATCCTCTGAATCCAGTGCCAGTGATTCTTCCCACTAGACCAAGCTCAGTTCTGGGGTAACTTGCTATGACACCTCAGGAAAGACATTTTACTTCGCTAGATCTCATTTTCCTCCTGTAGCATTAGAAGCTTGGGCTCAGTGTTATCTCTAAAGTACCCTCTGATCTCTAACAATATTCCTGTGAGATTGTAAATTGAATTTAGTTGATCAAGGAACCCTTCCCTTAGGAGTTGGTTTTGAATTATGGCATAAAGGAGAAACGAATGGGATAATGGGTTTTTGAAGGAGACCTTAGAAACCACCTACTCTGACCCCTTTATTTTACAGATAGAGAAATAGACCAGAGAGGTAAAATGAACATAAAAGACAGAGGAAGGGAACCAAAGGCTTAAAGATAGGAGAGGGAAGCCAAAAAGTTATCTGGCCAGGATGGAAGCCATCCTAGGATTGCCCTGAGGATGGGGGTGGGGGAACTGAGGAAGAGTAGACATCCCCTCCCCCATCCCTTCTTTCTGTCCCTGTGGCCAGAACAGCCCTGGCTACATGGAGGTGATGTCAGCGTGTCACCAGCGGGCAGCCGATGCCCTGGTAGCTGCAGCCATCCTCAATGGGGGCCTCTATGTGAAGCTGGGCCAGGGACTCTGCTCCTTTAATCACCTGCTACCCCCCGAGTACATCACCACCCTTCGCCTGCTGGAGGACAAAGCCCTCACTCGGGGCTACAAAGAGGTGAGCAGCCCTGGGCCTGGAGAAGTGGGGGAAGCGGGGGACAGAAACTGGGAGGTCGGGAGCTAACTCTTTTGCCAACAGCTGTGAAGGGCTCCAGCCCGTGCCCAGCACTGGGAGCACCTATAGAGGCAACTAGGCCTAGGCTTTGATTTCTGGGGATTTTCTGGCTGTAGGAGATGTGCTGGGTATTGGGAGGGGGCATCTTCATGCCAGGAGCCAAAGACATGACTTCTTAGAGGGCATATTGAAAACAGTCCGGGGCGACCCATATGAAGGGGAGGGGGAGGGAGAATGTAGGGAGAGTATTGAAGAAGATTACCCTTTTGCTTGATAAGGATCCTATTGGTCATCATAAGAAAGGAAGCTAATGAGCTAGTGGGCCTGAGGCAGAGTGTGGGAGACTGTCCCTGAGCTAGGCTCCCTCTCTCCTGCAGGTGGACGAGCTGTTCCTAGAGGATTTCCAGGCCCCAGCCAACGAAGTGTTCCAGGAATTTAACTATGAGCCTGTGGCAGCGGCCAGTCTGGCCCAGGTGCATAAAGCAAAGCTGAAGGATGGCACAGAGGTGGCTGTGAAGGTGTGTTTGTGTGCGGAGGGGATGGGGTACCCCTTGAGTGTGCCTGGGCTCTGCCCAAAGTCTTGGGACTGGTAGATGGGACCATGAGGATCACTAGGCAGGGGGATTATCACCACTTGTAGGTGATCAGCATGTTTAGTTCTTGTTCAGCTGGAACAGTCCTTGGCACCTTTGGGGCCTGAGATCACAGGATCTTACAGAAAAGGACCTTAAGAGTTATGTAGAATTTTTCAGAAAAGAAAACTAGATCCTGAGAGAGATTGTGGGATTCAAACATAGCTCTTGTGACTCTAGTCTTGAATCCGTTACATGGCCCTCTTTACCTCATATAGCAGTATAGCAGCTAGCCTTCCTGCCTTTTGCTGCACAGGGCTGAACCAAAAGGCTGTTTTCATCAGGTCACTACCCTGCTTGTGAAATTTACTCACTGTTCATAGAATAAAACAGGAAGTTAGGGTAGTACTCGAGGCTCCTCCATAATCTGGGCCTTTCCAGTCTTTCCTATTATATCCACCTGTTTCCTACTTTTTCTCACTATCCCCAATTATGCCTAGAATGCCTTTCCTCCTTTATCTGTCTTCCAGGGTTCATTGAACCTCAGGCCCCCTACCACTAGGACGTCCTACTGGCCCATCTCAGCCCCCATTGCTTTTTCTTTTCTAAGCTGGTCTATTCCCAAGCAAGTACCATATTGTTGAACCTTTCCTTACTGACCTAAGACCAGTTCAGGGGTTGTAAATCAGATCCCTCTGCTAGGTGGTAAATACAAGATAACTAAAGGAATGAGAAAATACTTAGAATGAGGGGAAATCAAGAAAGACTTTAAATAGGATTGGTCCCTGGGCTATTTCTTGAAGAAAGCAAGGACTTCTAAAATGGAATGGGGACAGGAGTTGTCAATGTGTGTAGATGAGACAAGATGATTCAACCCCTACATCCAGTACAGGTGCAGTACATCGATCTAAGGGATAGGTTTGATGGGGACATCTACACCCTTGAGCTCCTGCTGCAGATCATCGAATTCATGCATCCCGGCTTTGGCTTCAGCTGGGTTCTCAAGGTAGATATGAACCCCGCCCCTTACATACATTGTACATGGCACTCAAGAGAGTGAAAAATACAGCTCTACCTTAGGCCTTTCTTATTACATCCTTCCCCCATCCTCCCAACAAACAAATCCAGTCCCTACATTGATGCCTACCCTTGACGGATTCTCTACCTCAGGACCTGAAAGGGACCTTGGCTCAGGAACTGGACTTTGAGAATGAGGCTCGGAACTCAGAGCGCTGTGCTAACGACCTGAAGCAATTTCACTATGTGGTGGTACCCCGTGTGCACTGGGACAAGTCCAGCAAGGTTTGAGCCCTGAGGTTCTCTGAGGACTAATTCAGCATCCTCTTTCCCTTCCACGACTTACCCTGTCCTGCCCAAACTAAGTCCTCTGACAACACCCTCCTCAGCCACCTTACTCTTCCTCTCTGGCTGGGAGATCTGGCCTACTCATCAGCCCTTGTCTCCCAATTTCCAGAGGGTGCTGACTGCCGACTTCTGTAATGGCTGTAAGGTGAACAATGTGGAAGAAATCCAGAAGCAGGGGCTCAGCTTGAGTGATGTATGAAACTTAGTTTGTCTGCATTTCTGTAATTTATATTTTTTATCTCTTAGATTGATCTCTATCAGGGCAGGAACTATTTAATTTAAATTTGGTATTATCTTAACACATCCTAAACACAGTTGTTTGGCGAAATTAATGTGTGAAAGAAGTGAGGAAGAGTGGGATTTGTCTGTCTTTTTTATGAGAAGTTGTAGCTTGGTGGGTTCAGACTTGTGCTATTTCTGACTGCCGGGGATGTTCCATTTCTGCTTCTGAGAAGTGATTCTCACCTACCCTTCTAGACATCATCTAAATTGATCCGAGTATTTGCTGAACAGATCTTTTACACGGGCTTCATCCACTCAGATCCCCACCCTGGAAATGGTAAGATGCCTCATTCTTGGGAGGGAAGAAATTAGTCTGGGCCATCCTAGGTTGGGCTAAGTTTGGGTACTCCCCACCCACGTTCTCTCTTAGTATTGGTACGGAAAGGTTCAGATGGGCAAGCCGAATTGGTGCTGTTGGACCATGGCCTCTATCAGTTCCTGGATGAAAAGTAAGATCCATCCCTATGACAATACCCTAGTCCTGGGGGGAAAAAAGAGGAAAAGAATCAGTGACTGGCATTGGACCAATACTGTGGGCCCCCAGAGACCAAGCAGCGGGGAGCAAGGGATGGAATGTCTGACCTGACCAGAAGGGTCACCACCCCCCCCTTCCCAGGGATCGCTTGGCCTTGTGCCAACTGTGGCGGGCCATTATCTTGCGGGATGATGCAGCCATGAAGAAGCATTCTGCTGAGCTTGGTGTTGAAGGTAAGAAAGGGAATGAGATGATGTTGAGGGGTGGGCTGTCCTGCTTAGACTTTCTGTATAGGACTTAGTCACAGGGTGGTAGGAGTAAGCTTCTAGTTAGTTGGGAAGTATTGCTTGGATCTTTTGAGATTGGGGTTCAAATAAGCAAGCTTCTACACAGGTGGTCAACATAAATGATTCTTTAATAGAATTAGAACTCTGCATTAGAGCAACTAAGTATTGACATAGTATGATTAGAATGACTAATCATATGAAAATGGAATGCACAATTTTTTTTTTTTTTTTAATTTTAAACTAGACATCTGGAGTGTTTAGACTAATGTTTTAGACTACCGGTATCCAACCCAACTAGAAGGGGCCACTCTAATCCATATATAAGGATCCCTTTGAGGCATATCAGTATGTTTTTATTTTTTAAAATATTTTCCAATTATATTTTGATTCAGGATGCACTCAGAATATGGTTGATTATGTGTTGCCTCTGCTCTATGCAGCTGCTTTCTACTCTTTAACCCACTGTCTTTAAAAACTCACCTTTTAAACATAAGAACTTATTTGCGTTACAAAAAAGCTTGCCTTGCTTGGCAGAGCCTAGTCCCCCTCATTTAACATTCAAGGAAATAGGTGTTTCCTAATTCTTCCAATGGAAGCCCAGTCCTGGGTTTCTTTTGTTACTAATAGACATCTAAGGACTTTGATGAGCACCAAATTTACTCATCTCTTCCCAGGTTATACTAGCTGAACAGAATAAAAAGTATTATTTCACGATTAGTCTCTTTCTAGACCTTGCACAATTAACCTCCCGAAGTGACTTTTTTTTTTTTTTTTTTTTTTTTTACATTATATTTTTAAAAAACCCAACCCCCTTTTGGACAAAAATTATTAATTGTAAGGCAGTGTTTTTGCTTGAAAGCTACATTAGCAAACTTCCCATTGTTCCATATCTTCACTTTGCACACCAGAACTAGGCTAATCCCTCTTACCCAACAATCTTTAAGGCAGAGGTTTCAAACTCAAACTCTTGTTGACTTATATAAACCATGTTGTATTTGTGATTTTCTATATTGTATTATATATTTTATTAAACATTTCCCAATTACATTGTTACAATCTGATTCAGGCTAGGATTTGAGTTTGACACCTATGCTTTAAAGTACATGTAAGACAGCTATCACATTCTCCTACATCTCCAGTGTCTAAAACTATAAACATTCCCTCTCCTTCTATCCCAAGATTATTTCCTGTTCTGTGAAATCCTAATGCAACGACCAATTCACATGGGGCAGTTGTGGCGTTCTGGCATGCTGAGCCATGCAGAGACGACCTACATGCAGGAAATGGCTAAGGAACATTTTGCCCGAATCATGGAGGTGCTGAAGGCCTTGCCCCGTCCCATGCTGCTGGTCCTGAGAAACATCAACACGGTGCGCTCCATCACCATAAACCTGAAGTCCCCTGTGGACCGATACTTCCTCATGGCCAAGAGGTTTGTGCCCTTGGAACACAGGTTACCAAAGAAGGGAGGGACTTATCCAGCCAAGTGTTAGCCCCATAAAATGAGGGAGCCTGCATAGAATTGAGAGCTACTGTGCCCCCTTCTCCTCCCCCCCAAAAAAATAACCCATAGCAGAAGGTTTGGGTTATTTGACTGTCTCAGCACTTTCATTATAGCTCCCAGAGAGTTAGAAAAGGATGGGGTAGTAGAGAATGTATAATATACAAAGAAGTACTAATGCTGTGGGTTTTTTGGGGGGGGTGGCGGAGAAGTGCTGTGAGAAGCTGGAGCCGACTGCTGAAAGAACAGACTCAAAGAAACTTATACAGACGGTTTTTGAATTGGGTCAAGGTCACATGGGAAAGCTTCAAGTTTGAAGTTGTCCTCAGGTGAGAGGGGACAGTAACCCTTGTAAAGTGGGGAGAGGGAGAGATGGGGGAGGGAATGATGATGGAGGGACTGGAACCACTACTAGGTCTCACCTTTCCCTCCCTCTCCTGGTTTCAGGTTGGAGATGTTATCAATGCGCCTAACCTCCAAGTTCATCAAATTCCTGGTTTATCTGGGTGTCATGCCTGAACCTGAGGAGGTATTCAAGAAAATGGAGCCCTAGATCTGGGTGGCTCTGTCACACCAACCCCCAGCAGCACAGATCCACCTTCCTCAATGAAAAGAAAGGAGGAGCTGGCGTCAGCCACCGGGGCAGCAAGACCCCCTAGAGTCAAGCGGCCAGGAAAAGAGAGATGACAGGCTCGAGTCTCCTCTGCTTGCTCAGACTAAGGCAAGGGAGGCCCCTTAGGGCAAAGAATAAAGGAGTAGATGTAATGATCAGCCTCCAACCGCTTCCTTGGTTATGGGGTGCTAAGAGAGCAGTCTTCAATGATAGAAAGGCCTGTCTTCACCATGGCCACTTCTTCATAAAAAATAAGTACAACTCTAATAATACTCTTACATACATCCCTACACTCTTTAGTTTCCTTAAAACAAAACCTCTTTGTTTTATCCAAAAGTGTGTATTTGGGATAGGGGCAACTAGAAATGAGCTGTAACACGATCAATCTCCAATAGATCATCCAGAATCTGGAAGGACAGAAAGAGAGAATTGGGTAAGATGAGGGCTCTAAAGCACAGGCAAATATACAATACACACACACAAATTGAGAGTCTGCTTACAATGTCAGGTGTGGTTCCAATCTTCTTGGCAAGCTCTCCACGTTCCATGGTGCTAAGGTAGAGATAACGATTGAGGAGTTCCCCATCAAGGACATTGCGTACGGCATTCTGTAGGATGCGACGGTCAACATGCAGCATCCTGCATTTTGGGGAGATTAAAAACAGTGTCATCTAAGGAAAGGGATGAGTAAGGATGTTAAAAGAAGAGGGCTGAAGAGTCTCACCGAAAGGCACGGGGGTTGAGGCCAGCATGGTGGGGCAGCATAGTAGTCAGGGCATTTTGCAACATCAGTAACCGCCGATATGTCTTCTCCTGCATGGGCAGTAGGAGCCCAATCCCACCATCTAATGTGGCTGGAGGAAAAATGTGAGCAGCATTATTAACTAAAGACCTGGCAAAGGACTCTCCTCCTCTTTCTAGTGACTAACTCACCAAACCATGTGATATGCTTGTTCTCCCAGACAATAGATTTCTTGGTTGGTCCTTCAGCTGCCCCTCGGCATGGTGTCCTCCAGAATGTGTTCACATGGGCACCCACATGGAAGTCTGCCCGTCGCAGCAACCGCATTCCTCCAAAACTCTCCTTGGCTAAGCACATGGGGATGAACTATTACTTTCTTCTCTACTCCCACCCACCTCCCTCAAAACTCACTGAGATGGGTGAAAAGCAGTGATTCTGTGTGGCTTTAGTGGCTCCCTCTAGTCAGGTTTGTGGGAAAAGGTCAATTACACTCACCTTCTGGCAGATACATGTACACCATGAGGTTACGGTCCCGGTCTGACACTGTCGAGGAAGAAAGGGGAAAGGAGAGGGAAGGGTCAGCCAATCCACAATCCATAACTACCTTAGAAAGTTTCCATTCCATTCCTTGGAGCTCCAGGTTCACTCACCTAGAAAGCCAAGCTGAGCACTGTCTACCATGAAATCCACACTGTATACCTCCAGAGGCTTGGCATCCTGAGGATAAATTGAGTTTAGTTTCCTCTCTGAGGGACCAGACCCTCCTCCCAGCCTTTCCTGGGCTCTGACGACACCCTCAGGCCCATACCCGGGACACCAGGCTCAGGGTTTTGCTTTCTTCCTGGTAGCGAAGCAGAGAAATGCTCTTCATGACATCAGCTGCTAGGATGAAATTCTTCACACTGATCATCTGGTGAATGTAGAGCTGTGTGTCGATGAAGGCCATGCCCGTCAGCTCACTGGCCCGAAGACTCCACAAGAAGATCTGGAGAAAACAGAGGGAAGAGGAGGAAGCACAACTTGGGTCACCCGAGGGGAGCCTGGGCAAAGCCCAACCCTTCTGCCCCCAGCCTCTCCCCATCTGGCTGGGGTCATTACCTTTTGGCCAATGGCTGATACCAAGTGACCATTGCAATGACAGAGAGCTGTCACGGGGCCCTTTTGCTCTTTCTCATACAGCACCTTGAACTTGTTCTTTGTCAGTGGCTGTCCTGGTTCTGGGACGACCTCAATCACATCCATAATGAGAATCTGTGGGAGTGGGCAATTGAAAAACTCAGAGCCAGCCACCTCCAGACCCACGTCCCTCCTGTTGTACCCATGGCTGCTTACCCTGCCTCGGCACGTGACCTCCTCGCCCTGCATGAGGCAAGTCCCAGCAGCCACATAGCCCTTAAGGCCAGACACAGTCTCCTCACTTCGAAGGGATACTGTCTTCATGCAAGTGACATGTTCCCATTCCTCCAGCTCTATCCTGCAGAGATCACCCAGAAACGTTGGAGGGGCCTAAAGAAATGCTGAGAATTTAAAAAAAGTTCTGACCCGAGGTCTTACCTGGCATTGGGGATGGCCTCCCAACTGACAGGAGAGATAAGCTGGATAGAGAAGGCCTCCTGCAGGGGATGGATGTAGCGGTCATCTAGCAGGAGAGAAAGAGTCAAGAGTTAGCCTTTCCCCCTCGTCCCATTACTTGTAGAGAGCCCAGTACAGTAGTTGGAGGTGGGAGAGGAAGAAAAAGGCATGGCTAAGTGAGCAAATCACTAACCTCGCTCTATTGTCTCAAATTCCTTTTCTTCGCCTGTCATTCGAGGAATGCGGGTACACAGGGCATTGGTGCTGGTAGCTACAGCATATACCTATTTGGTTTGTTTGGAGGAACCAGGGTTAAGGGGTATAATAATTATGGGTGAGGGGCAGAAGACAGAAAATTCTCAAGAGGTTTAGGAACAAGATAGGGTAGAAGGGATTGGGGATTTCAAGACATCACTAGCTATGGTTTCGATGAGTTCTTAAGCAAATCTAGGAGTGGGAAGCATGAGGACAGGCTGCTAACCTTGGATTCCACGTGATAGGCAACATAGTGAGCTGTGCATCGCAATGGGATCTTCCTTACTGGCCAGGGAGCATCATAGGATAAATAGGCTGGGAGCACACTGATCCGAAGCTCCCCCTGGGGAATCCACAAAGAGAGAGATCAGGAAGGTTCCTAGACCTGGGCAAAACTCTCCAGGCCCCTCTAAATTTAAATGAAATCTAAATTTCCCATTTAAGTTCCCATTCAGTTCAGGAATATATATATATAATATATAACTCTATAGAGTTATAGAGAAGCCCTCTTATTTTAACAAAAATATAAATGCCATCTACCATGAGATTTCTCATCTCCTATACTGTGAAACATTTATGTCCTTTGCCTCAGCCTCTGATGAAGTAGCCAGCCATCCACCACTGTATTTATGCCCTTGATCCCATCTTCTCTAAAATTCCCCCTTCCATCATCCTTATGACCTTCTTCAACTCCTTTCTTGAAGCTTATAAACACACCAAGGCCTTCCCCCCAGAATTTTTAAAACAAACCAAAAAAAACTTGACTTGACCATGTCTTTTTTCTTCAGAACTCCAGAAAAATTTTTGTCTCCATTTCTTTTCCTTTCTTCCTTTTCACTTACAAATTGACTTCTAAATTCACCACTTAAATGAAACTGGTCTCCCATGGCCTTTTTTCAGTCATTCTTACCCTTTCTGTAACATTAGGCAATGCTAAATTCCTTCCTCAATATTCTCAAATTCCTTGGATTTTCATAGCATGGCTTCTCCTGCCTGTCTGGTCATTCTAATCTTTTCTATTGAATTGCCATTCATACCTCAAGTGTATTTATAATCGTTTCCCTACCATATCCTAGGCCTTGGCCTGGGTCATTCTCTTTGAATTCTTAGTGACTGCCACAACTCCCCAAAGTTAGAAAAATATCTTCAGAGAGATTATTTTATTTAAATGATGTTCCACGGGCATCACAAATGTTAAATTCTTAACTCAAAGCACAGACTTCTTACAACTTTTCTATTCCTGGTGAATGTGCCATTATTTCAGACACCCTGGTTTAAAATCATCATTACCTTCTTCTTTACTACTTCTTTCCTCATTACTCTGCATTTAATCAGTTGTCATGTCTTGCCAATTCTTCCTTTATAATTTCCCTGTACCCATTTGCTTCTCTCCATTCACAATGACAAGCATCACTCCTTGCTTTAGACTATTACAATAGGCCCTAATCAGAGTGGACTTCCAGTATCTTCCCTCTCCTGTCCAACTTTCACATAGCTGACAAAATAATCTTTAAAAGCAGAAATCTGTCCACGTCACACTACTGCTAAATCAATGACTCTGTGATATGTTCTGGGACAACTCAGATAGAAAAATAGACTGATATACTGCAAGGTCACAAGAGCCAAGCTAAGGCTGTATTTTACAGAGCTCTGAAGATTGCAAGAGAGTCATGACAAAGTGCTGCTATGTAGAGTAGTCTGGCAGTCATATGAAAGATCAGGTTGCACAAATAGCAGATCTTGAGGAATAATAATCCATATATGGGGAAGGATGAGGGGTTAGGGTTAAGCAGTAGAATGCAGAAAAAGGGAGGGATATATGAAGGACTTTTGTTCCTATTTCATTCCTACCTGTCTGTTGAAGTACAAGAATCCCCTTGGACAGTTGACATTGTGAAAAGGGGCAAAGGAGTCGATGGGGCCATCAATACCCATGGGATGCAATCGAAGGGCTCCCCGACCAGTCACCAGCAACCAATGGGGTGAGGGACCACAGATGAACACCTTGGTAAAGGAGAAGTATTAAAACTGTTTCAGACCTCATCCAAAGTTTCCAGCCAGTCTCACTGACCACTCCTCATGTCATCTACCTGCCCCACTCCCCCATTCTCACTGACCCCCGAATAGCCATAAATATCTTCAAAATAACGGAACCGAGCCACACGGCCCCGAGCACCAGCACCCTCTTCAGCCCCACCCCCTTCTGGCTTCTTCTTTGATGGCTTTGGTTTCTTCTCCCTGAAGTTGATGTTGTGGGGAACCTAAGGCACAGAAGAAAAGAGGGGGGGGAGGGGAGTAAGAGGGGAGATGGGGGCAACACCCCACCATACCTGAAGTGGTTTCCAGGTAGTATGGAGAACCCTGACACCGAGCAATAAGAACCATCCAAGCAGCCCAATTACTTTACAGCTCTCAAATCTTGGTAAAAATAAAGAATGGGTCTTGCTCCAGGTCACACGAACGGCTAAATATTAAACTTATTTCAAACTTGGCTCCTGTCACCCCAGCCCTGGCATCACCATGAAGACTTCCCCTTGACCGCTGTTACTTGTGGCTTGGAGCTTTGCCTTCTCACACAGTCATGGCCCTACCCCTCATGAATGGACCCGTAGGTTTATAGCCTACACTGAAGATAAACCAGAGGAGCCAGGGGCTCAGGTACCTTTTTGAACCGCACTTTGAGGTTGCTCTGACCAAGCTGGGAGTCATGGGCAAAGGCTTCATAGATCAACAGTTCCTGGTCTACATGAACCTAAGGGAGGTGTTGAGGGAAGAGCTGTGAGGGTTGGAGGATTGCCCCTGGCAATAAGGGAAATCATTTAGAGGAAAGGGGGAATCCTATGTATAAAACTCACCAGCAGATAGGGACGGGTCTGACGGTTACCCAGGGCAACCAGTAACACCTCCTTAACAAGAGGAAGTTCTCCTTGCCTTGTCACTTCTTCTTTCTTGGTGTCTCCTTGGGTGGCGGGCTGTCCAAAGGAGCTGTCTACTAGTACCCGCTGCCCAACAGGGAAATTCTTCACTAGAAACACTAAGCGCCAGTCTGGGAGCTGATAGATCTAGGAAAGAGAAGAAAAGGGTTAAGTGGCCAAAAGGTCCTTCCCTTCCCAATCCCATTCTCTTGTATCAACGCACCAAGACCACAGAGGTAAGAGGTAGAGGACCACAACTCCATAGCCCCATTAATACAAGGAGGCTGTGTCAGTGGAGGTTACTGCTGTCCATGGGCCCAAAAACCTATACTAACTCAGGTCAAGTTTATTCACCTACGTTTTCCCAGTCTGGCATCAGCACACCTGGGTCAGTGGGGAAGAGGGAAGAGGGTCATGGGTCACTCACTTCCATGGCCCCACTTTCTCGTACTAGCACACACCAGTGCGTGGGCTCTGCTCTATATGGGGGAGGGTCCCGGTCAGCAGGTGGGAGACTGCTCCTTCGAGCCTCTTCTTTGCTGGGACTGAACAGGGAACTGGAATCTCCGTACAACATCTCCTCTTCATCATCCACAGTGGGGCTGGAGGCAGACGGTGACAAAACAAAGCACAGTCAGGCTTCATACACAAAAGTTTTAGCCCTTGGCCCTGACCCCTTCCCATATATATACCTGATCTCAGGTCCCAGGCCCTCAGCCTCCAAGCCCCCTCGACCTCCCAGCTCATCCTGGGACCCAGATGCTCTACTCTCAGTGGTGAACATCCCACTGACATCCCGGTACACACAGAGTGCGATCACCTTTGACTGCTGTAATAAGGAAAGAATAAGAAGTCAGCACACCATGTCAGAGGGGTGGGGAAGGCAACTGGTGGTCAGAAAAGAGGATCAAGAATATGATTTGGGTGTAAGAAAAATCAAAAGGAGTCATTTTTAGAAATTATAGGGAGATTTAACATATTTAACATGAATTGAACTACCTGGCAGCTAGGGATGGAGGTGGGGGGAAGGAAGGGAAAATTTGGAACAAAAAGTTTTGCAAGGGTCAATGTTGGAAAAATTACCCATGCACATGTTCTGTAAATTAAAAAATATATATAGGGGGAAGGGGATAGAAAAGGGGAAATGAAGGAAGAGAATTAGATCTAGGATGAATGATTAAAAAGTAGGATTGAAGAGCAGGGGCATTTCCCTACATGATGCAAAGGGGGTTTGTGAAGAGCCAGGCGATGGTTCCTTCCCCCATAGGAATCACTTTTCAGAAGAAACATAGTCACATGACCCTCAGCACTCATGATGACTACATATGGATCAGCAACAGCACATTGCACAATGGGAGAGCCCAGGTCCACAGGAATGAAGTGCAGCTGGTTCACTGAAAGGCAAGCGACAGAACCATCATCATACCAGGGCCAAACCCCATTCCCCTACCAATGAAGAAGCAGGCCCATACTCAGGCTTGATTCTTCTACTATGCTTCTCCCAAGGCTTTTCCCCAATCCCAGGCTCCAAAGCGCTCACCTCCCTCTAGCAGACGAATACCGAGGGGCGATACCTGGACAATATAGCGATTGTCACCAATGTTACCGGCATAGACAGTGGGACCCTGCGTGGCAAAGCCACTCGTGTCCAGTTCCATGATCTCTTGGCCTGTCTGTAGAATCTAAGGGGTAGAAGATATTAGACCTCAGGTCTAGGGTCTAAAAGCACCTTTTTCCCAATGAAGAATTACATGGGTATTTATAAATAGCTATCATCTCTAAAACTTAAAGACCATCTATCTTGCCTCCCATAATTTGTGAAAACATACCAAGGAACTCCTCTAAGAGGTGAAGTGATTTGCTGAATAGACTGGACTCCAACATAGGGTTCCTCATTTCCAGTTAAGGGTTCTTTTCTCTAACACCAATCTGTCTTTCAGTACTCCATCCTTACCCCATGTCAAAGTCCTCCTTCCCTTACTGGCCCCTCACCATGGTAGAGTCTTCACGGCTGAGAATAAGAAAGCCATGTCTCTTCCCATCATCTTCTGTTTCTGGAGAGCTGGGCTCCTGTTCTGGCCCCTCCCCCTTGGTAGTTTCATCCTGGGGGTAGAGAAAGACATAAGATTAGGGAATCCAAAATAAGGGGAAGAAAAGAGACAAGTGAGGAAGCCTACATGGGGTGCCAGAAGAGGGGTGGAGAAGAGACACAAAGAAAAGTATCAAGGAGATTTTAAGGGATTGTCCCAAGATCACTCAAGCAGAGCAAGAAAGGGGATTTGAACCTCAATGCCTTGACTCCAAATCTAGAACTTTTTCCATTCCAACATACTTTAAGATGTCAATTACCAACTTTTTAATTAGCAATTATTCATTACATTTTCTTACTCTTCATTTTAAGTTGTTATTATAGAAGTGCCTAGACCATGATATTCTCAGTTACCGGTGCCTAGGGGAACAAACCTGATCTCCTGGCTTACACCACCTTAAGTCAAGCTCCAGTATTCAAAAGTACCATCAGAAAGAGATGGGAAGAGGAAAAGAACTGGGGTGAGTAGGAACAGCCAAGGGGAAGGCCTCATTCTAGCTCCTGTGTTAGCTTTGACAAGGCTTAGGGCATGGTGGGAGGATCCCCAAGGGCAGGGTCTGACCTCTTCCTTGCGTAAGGGTGCAATGACCGTCCACATATCATAACAGCCAGGCAGCTCAAAGGTGGTCACCACCTGGGGCCGAATGCTCTTCTGGAGGGGCAAACATTTGTTGGGGAAGTCATCCCCTGAGGTACCCTTTATATCCACCTCGGGCCCCGCCCCATTTCCCACTCCTGCCTCCTGGGATGCATTACAGGGAGGGTAGGAAGCAGCACATGTTGGGATTTAGTCTTCCTGACTTTCCCCCCAGAAATCTCCATTTGTTCCCAGCTGCTGCTCACAGGCAGTCCAACAGGAGGCAGGGAGCCCAGGAAGGGACCAAGAGTAGCGATTCCTGTGGCACTGGTACCAGACCTACAGCACACACTCTCTGCCACAGGCCTTCGCAGGGTGCAGGACCAGCTCCCTCTTTCCCTTTGCTATCAGTTCTGATAGTCCCTCTTCACAGTTCCCCTCACCTCCCAGACCAAAGGAGAAGATAATAGGTTTATCATCACCTGAAGCACAGACAATGCTCCATTCTTCCCATAACCTGAGCAAACCACAATTTCCAGGTCTGGCTCTGGGCTGTTCTGAAACTATAAAGCAGGTAGCAAAGGGAAACAGCATCAGTCAGAGGATCCCCACTAGTGCCCAGAATGGCCATCAATATTGTGGTCATCTATAGTTCTTCCGCTTTCCCCATCCTACCTCAAGGTCCCAACCTTATTCTGTGAGGCTAACATCAGGGCTGGAACTCCAGCTGCCTCCCTTCAAAAGAAAAATGCCCCAAGTGGGGTGGATACCTCCTCAGATAGGAAAGCTGGTTCCCCCATGGCAGCATTAGCACAGGGTCCAATATTCAGGATGCTGTCACACACCTGAAAAATTGAGAAGCAGCAAAGATATTAGAAAAATAGTTCCTATCTACATAGGAAAAAATAGTTCCTATCTAAGGTTTGCAAAGCATTCTGTATCCATTCTGAACTTGATAGCTAAGTCTGATTATCATTTTCATTTTACAATGAGGAAATCAAGATTCAAAACGCTAAGATGTCTTGCCTAGGGTCATACAATTTACAAATTTTTGATACAGAACTTGAACACCATTCTCTTTGACTCTAGGTCAGGTATCTGCCCAGTGGTTCTCAAACTTTGTTCTCAGTATTTTTATACTATTAAAAATTACTGAGGATCTTTCCAAAGTTTTTGTTGATATGGGTTTTTTTTTAATATACATATTTATCATATTATAAATAAAAGCTAATTTTGAATTTGTAGACCCTCTGAAAGGGTTTTGGAGACTGCCTCCCCAAGATTTTCTGGACCACACTTTGAGAATCATTGCTCCAGTCTGCTATGCTTCCTCAATTGGGCAGGAGATAAAAGTTGGAGATGAGAAAATAGAACAGATGAGAGAAAACAGACTGAGAAAGGGAATAAGAAGAAAGTAAAGGCAAAGGGGCAGAAATTATGAGGAAAAAAGATGAATATCACAGACTGTTAAGTCAGAAAGACAGATACGAATTAAGGGCCCAATCCACCCTTTCCACAATTCAGTCAAAGCCTATGTAGAAATAGAAAACTGATGGGTGGGTGGGTGTGGCAAAAGTTCTTTCAAGGACAAATCCCTTTCCCTTTCTAATTCACTCTCTCTCACCTCAAAGGAGTAGGTGGCCAATTGGGTACCAGACTGGGCTTCACTGCCATACACTTCAATCTCATCCACCTCATCCTGGGGAGCTGACTTCCCACCTGCAATGTCAGCCCAATCAGACACTCTCAGGCCCAGGATCAGATTCCCCTGAAACACGTACCCCACCCTGATTCAAAATCCCAGCTACCTTTCCTCATCCCCACCCCCAAGGCCAGGCCAGTGTCCCCCACCACCTGCCCAGCCCAGCGTGGACTCCACTCGCTTCTTTTTGACAGGCGGCTCATCCTGAGGAAATAATAACAAAAATTCACATTTATGTAATACTAAATTTGGTGTTTACATAAAAACACAAAAGTTGGGGAAAAAGAAAGGGAATTATTGTGGGAAACCTTGTCATGACTACCCCTTCCTGTTCTCCAACTCCCTGTACCGAGGCCCCTTCCTGCTACTGACCTGGAGGGTCGTCAGGGTGTCTTCATGTAGCATAAGAAATCTTACCTTGTCAGATACCTCCCGTGATGGGGCTTCTCGAGCAGAACTGGCTGGTGGTTCCTGTAGTTTCTCTGTATATTTGAGTAGAAGTGAATTCCCAAGACGGGAGCCCAAAAAAAGGTAACCTGGCTCCATGGTGATCATCTGGGGAGATGACAGAAAGGAGAATATACCAGAAGGCCTAAAAGCTTTCTGTTCCTGGAAGCCATTCCCCACCTACTGCTTCCCAGGATCTGCTTCCCCCAACAAGTTTGTCTTTCCCCCCACAATGGCTCCTCCCTAACCCTCCCAAGGGAAGGGAATGTCTATGTTCATCACATGAACTCACACAGGTGGTAAGAACACTAGCAGCTGCTTTGTCGAAGTGAAAGGATCGGACACTGCGCATCCCATCTGTGATAAGTGTCAGTACATAGCTGGAAAGAGAGGGCAGAGTCAGGGGACAGAATTCTACTTGAATTATCAGATCTCGAGCTGAATGTCCTGAGAAGACTAAACTAAAGCTTCATTCTATTAGGGAAGGAATTAAGGCCTGAAAAGAGTACTAGCAGTGAGCAACATAGTCTGATTCAAATCCAAGTCTTTGGACGCAGACCCTGAGAAGGAGGAAGCAGAATCAGAAGCAGGACAGAGGGAAAACATGCAAAGAAGGGCTGGAAGTCAGGGCAGGCTCACATCTCTCCCCCTTTCAAGGAGATGACCATCTTGTCATAGGATATGAAAGCAGCCTGAGCACAATCCAAGGTGATCTTCACTCCATCCTGCATGCCTAGAAGCAGAGAGAACACATCAAGCATCTACGACTCACACCAAAGTCCCAATTCTTCCCACTGAGCCCATTTTCCTCCAACTCTATTCATCTTACACACACACACACACACACACACACACACACACACACAACTCCCTCCCATCCTTCCTTCCATCCCTGGCTGGCTCACGTAGAGGGAAGGCTGTGGTGCCGGCAGTGAGGCTGTTGAGGGAAACACCATAGGGCGGGACACTCTGATTCAGGTAGAGCAGGGAGTTGACGGCAAAGATCACTACTCCTCCTGGGAGGAAAGGTAGATAAGCAGGTGGGGTTTCCCAGAAAAATCTCCCAACCCTTCTACCTCCCTTAGAGAAAGAGACTCCTCTTTAGAGAAGTGGGTTGGTCCCCAACCCCACTGCTCACCTATTGGTTTGGGTACTGCCAGCGCTTGGGTACAGTCAAAAGGCAAATTGGTGAGGGACCAGATAACTGGGTGAACCTTCTGCAGAATGTTCAGAGAGATGGCAACAATGGAGCATGTATCCTGTCGTACAGCCACACGCCTGGTCAAAGAAAATACAGGAGTTCAGAAGCTGCCAGGAGCTTTTGGGGGTTTTTTTGGTGGGGAAATAGGGGTTAGGGGTGCTTGAAAAGGCTTCAGGCTCATCATGAACCATGTATCCTACAGAAAGTCCCCTATCATAAGACACGGAGGGAGAAATCCAGGAGGAAGTAGATCCATTTTGTAAGGAGCATGCATCATGCTAAATAACCCCTCCCCCCATTAGAATGTGGGATAAGTACACAAGAAATCATCAGATACAGATGGGCACAAAAGATATGTATCTAGAGAGGTGGTAATGTTATCTTATTTTATTATCTTATTTTAAACAAAATTAAATAGGATAAGTTTCAAATTGGATAGATACAAAATATTCAAAAGAAATGAAGGTTGATCCTTATTAAAGAAAGAAGCTCCAAGTACTGAATTAAAAACAATCAGGGCTAGACTCAATATCTGCACCTCCTCTGTAGATTTTCTCTGAGGCTTGATTTACTAATTAACCCAGAAGTCTTTGCCATAGCCCCCAGAGATATAAAACTGTCAAAGTAACATCTTGGATTGATGTTGTGTAGAATCCAAAAACTTGTCTTTAAATGAAATCTGATAAACACCAGTGTAGAGAATAAGTATCTGGCTCACAAGGTCAAAAGGTGGACAATGGTCACATAAATTCCTATGGGATAAGCTATATGGGAAATTTTCTACAATTAAGCAGACAACCAAGGCCTTCTTGAAGGACAACAATAAATACCCAAAGGTTAACAGAGTAAGGAATGCATTAAGCTCACCTAGACTCCCAAAGATATCAAACTGTTAGAAATTGGAAAGACTGACTTCTTTATTTGGATTCAAATCCAAATTCTTAAGCATTCTCACAGTGGAATCTTAAGAATTCAGACTTCATAGACTTTCATGAGTTCCTCTACTCCATAGCTGGGGAGAAATCCTCTCTACAGCAATCCTAATAAGTGCAGACACTGCTTGATCCAATAATGGGAAATTCACTTCCTTCCAAAGCAATCTACTTTTCTTTTGAACACCTCTGATTATTAGGAAAGTTTTCTTTAAATAGAATCAAAGTCTACATCTCTACTAGCCTTATTAGTTTTGCCCCTGAAACTCTTCCCCGTGACAATAAATGCACTGGGTAGTGAACTGAATGGATGCAGTACTACTACCAAAAAAAAAAAAAAAAAAAAAAGTACCCACTATATAATCACAAGCACATTTCAGAAGAAACCACGTTAGGGAAAAGAAATATCTGGCAACTATTTGGGTGCTGTAAAACCAAACATTTATAGTGAAACCTTTAAAGAAATGGAAAATTCTCTATGGTACCTGTAAACTCAGCCTGTTTTTGTTTTTGTTTTTTTTTTTAAAATAAGAATGCTAGACTGAATTAGGGAAGGAGCAGAATTCAAACTCTATCAATGGCATTCATTATCTGTGACCACAAGCAAGACATTTACCTCCCTAAATCTCAGCTCTCTTTCCTCAAAGACAGAGACAATAATATCTTATAGTGTTGCTCTCAATAGTTTGTGAGGGTTAAACAAGAGTATGTCCGTAAAGCACTTACTCTGAAGGTCCCAAAGCACTATATATTTGTCTACTGTCACTGTTATTTTCATGACAAATATCAAAGAGGACAAAGAAAAGGCCTTACCCTGGCCAGGTCTGATTGGGCTCAAACAAGATGAGGAGAGTGGGCTCATAGTACCCATGAAGGAACTGCAGATCAATGATGTTCAGGAGCTTCTCATCCAAGGCCCGAACGTCAATAATATAGCTTGGCAGGAAGCTTGACTTCTGCCTGGGGAGAGAGATTTAGGAGAAAAGGGAGGGGAGAACTCTATATGAAGTCCCCATTCTGGGCAGTTCCAATTCATGGCCAAAAAGCAGATCCAAACATAAATCTCTCCCCAACCTGGAGAGCCCTTGCCCTTCCAATCCAAGTATATACCTACAAAACAAGGGGTTCCAAGAAAGATAAGACTTCCAAAAGCCCAATTCCAAATATATGGAGAAACCCCAGGTTCACAGATCCCAGCTTTTCTCCAGGATATCAGGAATCCCCTCAACCCCTCTTCTTTGACACTTACCCTTCCCCTACCAGCCCTTCATGTTCTTCTGCCAGGCTCTCCCTCCTGAAGGGCAGCACTACAAGTCGTGTTCCATAGATAAGCATGACTGCACAGCGTCCATCAGGGTCCACTCGCACCCGGGGTGTGTGTACATTCTGGACAAAACCATCCTAGGATGGGGGAAAAGGGTTGAGGGAGAACACAAGGCCAGATTCGCACCTGTCAAAGCCTGTGCAAGGATGCAGAGAACCCCATCCTGAGAAGAAGTGTAATGGGGAACAGATAGGTAGTATCAAGACCAGCACCAATTTAGGTCCACAATGAACATATCTGAGGCACAGAGACATTTCTCCTATTGTAGAGAAAGGGAAACTCAGAGGATTTTAATCTTTTTAAACATTTTTTTTCTATTTTTAATTTTTAATCTAGTTTCCCCCTACCAAAAAAACCCATAGGCCCCGACTTATAGGGTTCAGCCTGAGAAGGGTAGGAAGCTACAGGCACACAGAACCAGATACTGGAGCATGAGGGAAACAATTCATAAGGTGTAGGGATGGGGCATACAGACTCTTACCCTCAGCTCAGGCTCCTCAAAGTAATGTAGTGAGAGGGTCTTCAGGTCATGAGTCCCAGGGTCATACTCTACTACTGACAGCTGAAAATCAGGTGGAAAAAGAGAAGAGTTAGTTTCACTCTTGATTCCTCACACCATCCCAGGCACACACAGGGATTCTGTATCCATATCCTGGTACTAGACTGACTGTATTATCTCTCTTTGAAGCCACAAGGGCAAAGGAAATAAAGTCAGAAACATAATGGGGAATCTAAAAGTTCACTTCAGGGGTAACCTTGTCTAAGGACCCATCTGTGACCCAAGGCTAGGGAAGGTCTATCCAGGTCAGAATCCCTCACTAATACTACAAGCAAAATCCATGAGTTAACTGATGTACAGATGGAGATTATTGAACTAGAACAACTGGAGAACTAAGGTAGACATGTAATATTTTCCAAATCAGAAGCCTTTTTTTTTTTTTTTTTTAAGAATTATACTTTGGGGAACTTCAATCAAGAATCATGGAATCTTGGCTAGGGAAAGGACTCCTAGTAGGGCAATTACCCCAATCCCTAAGGAAAAATTTCCACTTTCTGTAGTTATCCAAATATACCCAAATAGATCCAGAAAATGTGTGGATATTATTATTACAGAGATGGAAACATAGAGAGGAAAAAGTAATCTACCTTTGCCTTGTTCTCTTCTCCCCCTCACCCGTACCAAGTAGCCCTGATACCTTGGCATCTTTGAAACTGAGAAGTAGGGCATCTCTTTTGGCTCCAGCAAGCTGCACACTGGCCATTGACATGACATTTCCAAAAAAGGAGAAGGAAGCCACCAGTTCCAGCTTTTCTTTATGTTCCTTGTGTAATTTCCCTTCTGGGAGTAGAAGCAAAGGTATATTGGGATGAGGAACTGCCCACAGACAACCCTACCCTCTGAAGTACCAGACCTTCCTCTCTATCCATTGGCCAGCTGCTTACCTGCGTTCCGATCACTCTTAGTTGAAGTCTTGGGAAAAACAAACACAAAGGAAAAGTCAGATGATGCAAAGTAAATTCCCCTCCCCTTGTCCCTCCCTGCTCCCCTTTCCTGCTAGGGTCACAGAATTATGGGGGCTATAGGAGGAACAAGGTCAGAAGCCTAAGCAACTGGGAAGCTTTTTCCTACTGCTATTTACCACTCCACCCTTAGCCCTAGGAAGGGAATAAACCAAGTAAACCAGTGAACTTAGCTAAATGTGCACACGCACACTTCCTCTCCCTCTTTGTCTCTTTCTTCCCTTCTCTCCCTCTCCCTTTCACCCCCCTTTCTACCTCTCCCTTTCTCTGCTTCTCCCTTCTCTTTCACCCCCTTTCCCTCTTTCTATCTCCTTCCTTCCTTCTCTCCCTCTCCCTTTCTGTCTCTATTTCCCTCTCTGTCTCTCCCTTTCACCCCTTGCTCTGTCTCTAATTCCCTCTCTGTCTCACCCACTCTCTTTTCCCCCACTTTTCCTTCTGTCTCTCTCTTTCTCACTACTTTGGAAACCAAAGTATTGTGGACAAGGTCAGGGATGCATTTGTTAGGTAGAGACATGCTGAGAGGGAATGTGAATACGGAAAAGTTAAGATGTTTACCTCAGCATCATGGTTGAGCCGGTATACATAAAGCTGTGAAGTCCCAGCCACCACAAGGTTACGTTCAGCATTGCTGAAAAAATTGCAATACATGGAAAACTCCAGGCCCGTAGGAGGGTGGGCCTGCTTGTACACAGCATACATGGTGGTGATTGAAGGAAAGAACCTCACAACCTATAAAACAATATGGGAGAGGGATCAAGTTGATTGCTGGTAACCACCATGTACCAGAACCAGACACTCCCTCAGAGATCCGGCTGAGACCTACATAAGGTCATCCATGCCCCACAACACCTTCAGAGACTATTCTTTGGGCTGTACCCGAATCTCCCTTACACATACACTACTCCCAGAGAGCTCAGTCTAACCCTGCACCCCCCTTCCCTAGGTTTTCCATCACGGTTATACTCCTTTCTGAGCCCTGACCTTCCCCATAGGCTGGCTCCCTCATATCCGTGCTTCCCAGGCACACTCACTTCCTCCACCCTGACAAACTTATCCAAAACTGGCCTTATTTAAAAAAAAAAAAAGATAACAGGTTATATGCATGGGTAACTTTACAGCATTAACAATTGCCAAACCTCTTGTTCCAATTTTTCACCTCTTACCCCCCCCCCCCCCCCTAGATGGCAGGATGACCAGTAGATGTTCAATATATTAAAATATAAATCAGATACACAAAAAGCCTACATTGCTCTTATCTTTCTCCCTAAATTTGCTATTCTTCCTGACTTCACCTTCACAAACTTGCTGAAACCCTGTCTTTCAAAGCCCGGCTCAAACATCACCTTGAGGAAGCCTTCCCCGATTCCCATTTAATCTGTGATGGCCATTTCCCTCCCAGCTCAGGGAGGGCTTTGCTTGGTCCCTCTTCCATGGATTTAGCATTTCTATATGAGAAGCATCTGTCCCTGTCTCGTTGCCCTGTAAGCTCTATATGGGCAAGGAATGGCTCTTCCCCAGCACTTAATACCCCCTGCGGGGTTCTGCACACAATAAATAAGTCAGGCATCACGCGGGGATGCCCGGGAAAAGGGGAGAGAGCACCGAGCCTGGAGTCAGCAGGAACTGGATTCACATTTGTGGCCCTAGGCAGGCCCCTCAGCCTGTGTGCCTCAGTTTCCTCATCTATAAAATAGGACGATAACAGTCGCTGCCCGCTGGGGCTACTGTGGGGACCGAGTGGGGTGACGTTTGCAAAGTGCTTTGTGAACCTTAGTGTGCGGGACGTGCACACATACAAACAGTGACTATCGTTAAAAAATGACCTGAAGGCTCAGGGAACAGGCCACCAACCACTACGTGGTGCTAGGGTCGGACATCCATCGCGCCGCCTTCCCTCTTGGGCAGGACCCTTCTCTCTCACTGACCTTCCAGACAAGCGCCCAAGCTCCCTCCCTCCGAGCCTTCCCCGTAGCCCGCTCTCCTTGAGCCCCCAAGCCTACTTCTCTCAGGTCCTCCCTCAGCCTCTCCCCCACTCCCCCGGGCTCCCCTTCAGCATCTTTCCCTCCTCCCAGAGGCCAACCCTCCTCCAGGGGGGCCCCGGATCATTCATTTTCTCCTCCCCCTCCCCGACTACCCTTCGGCGCGCTCCCCCCCCCCCCCCCCCGCGCCCCGGCGCGCTCCCCCCCTCCCGGGTTCTTTTCCGCCTCCCCCCTTCAGGGTTCCCCATCTTCTCCCCGCCCCCCGAGCCCCCTCATTGCTAACGTTCTTTCCCCTCCCCCACCTGGACCGCGCGCCGCCCCCTCTGCCTCTCCACGCGTTCTCACGCGGTCCCGCTCCCGGCGCGCGCCGGCCGCGGCCGTTGGGCTCGCGGCGGCAGGCTGGGGAGAAGAGATGGGGAAGGGAGCGAGCCAGAGGACGTCTCGGAAATTGTTCCGGCCGCTCCGCGGAACCCCAGTACCAACGTTCCGGCTCTCGTCCCGCCCCCTTCCCTGCTCCGCTCCTCCTATGTGTGCCCCGCCCCTACCCGGGTAGTCGAACGTCGGAGAAGCGTGGGGGCGGAGCAAGCCGCGGGCCGGAAGAGCTTCCGGCTGCTCTCCTCGGCGCCTGCGCATGAGCAGCCCCTGCCCTAGTAACGGGAACCTCAGTAAAGGGGACCGGACTCGGCATCTTCCGCAGGCCCGGGGGTGATGGGCCGCCTTCCTCCTTTCAGTCGTTCTTAAAACTTTTTTCCCCTTAAAAAAGGACTTAACCCTTTCGCCCCGTCCGGGGCTGCCCAACGAAAATAGAGAGTGCCCCTCCCCCCCAGTCTGGTGCTGCGGGAGCTGGTCCCCTCGCTCCCGGCCTCAGAGGCTCCCGGCTTCCGGGGGCTCTCGGCCTCGGGGGCTCGGCCTCAGGGGCTCTGCCTCAGAGGCTCCCGGCTTCCGGGGGCTCCCGGCCTCGGGGGCTCCAGGTCTTGGAGGCTCCCGGCCTCGGGGGCTCCAGGTCTTGGAGGCTCTCGGCCTCGGGGGCTCGGCCTCGGGGGCTCCCGGCCTCAGAGGCTCCCGGCTTCCGGGGGCTCTCGGCCTCAGGGGCTCTGCCTCAGAGGCTCCCGGCTTCCGGGGGCTCCCGGCCTCGGGGGCTCCAGGTCTTGGAGGCTCCCGGCCTCAGAGGCTCCAGGTCTTGGAGGCTCCCGGCCTCAGAGGCTCCCGGCTTCCGGGGGCTCTCGGCCTCGGGGGCTCGGCCTCAGGGGCTCTGCCTCAGAGGCTCCCGGCTTCCGGGGGCTCCCGGCCTCAGGGGCTCGGCCTCGGAGGCTCCCTCTCTCCATTTTAGGCTCCCCAAGCCCCTTATAAGTGGGGACTCTGCAGAGGGGACTCCGGGGAAATCCTCCGTCCCCAGATCCTAACGACTCTACCCCCGACCCTCTGCCTGTGGCTCTTTCAGTCGCAGCCACCCCCCTTCATTCCTGAGCTGCCCTCGCCCCTCACCTCAGCATGACGACCTGAACTAAAAGTGAAGAGGTCCTGGGTAGTGTATCGGACAGAAAATCCCTGGCGCAGGCAGGGAAGGCTTAGTCGATGGTCCCACTCTGGAGCAATCGGCCAGTCTGAAATCCAGCTTATCCCAAGCCCCTGAGACCCACCCTCTGTAGGGGTCTCAAGCAGTCTCACCTTGCCATGGCCTGTCAGAAATGCCAGTCGTGTCTCTTGAGATTAAATTTTCCCTATAAAATCTATTTAGGGCCATCCCGTGGTTGATGCCTTCTTTTGGGTCAGCCCCCCAGGACGCTCTGGTGTCTCTTCAGCTTCTCCTTCCCCCCTGCCACAGTGGGATCTCTCCTAACTCTCCTGTGCTTTCTGATCCCACTTCTCCTTAAGGCCAAGTAATTTTTAGGATGCTAAGCCCCTTTCAGGATTTAGCCTGCCAGCCGAGGACATGCATGGGGTGCTCCATGCACCCAGCTCCATGGGGTATTCTCTTTCTTCTGGGTAACCTGAGTTCCACTGAAGAACTTGTCATTCATATGCTCTCCCACTCTCCTTATCATTCCCCGTTTCTATTGTATCCCTTTATTTTGTTTGTAACCTCTTCCCTAAATAAATTTACCTTTTGCCAAGGAGAATGACCATTGTGAATTCTTCACATGACCGACCCCCAACTTTTGGTGCCTCATATCTTTTGGTGCCAGACTCCATACCATAGATCATATCATGTTGGTCCTGGATCCACCTCAAAAAGTAATCTTAACTTCCTCAAAATTTCCTAGAGTACTCTTGTCAGAACCTCTTCTTTGCTAATATGGCATTCTGCCTTGAATCTTTTAGCCAAGGTATCCACTAGCACTTGACCCTCTCCTAATTATGGTAGATGAGCATATTTTTGGTAGTTATATGGTACCTTACAATCTCTTCTCTCCCTTCTCCGTTTCAGCTAGGAAACAAGTCAAACCTGGGCAGAGCTTCTCACTCTTCATATATCCTCTTTGTTAGGTTAGCCCCTAATCCCTTCTTCAATAGCTTCCTGATTGACTTCCCTGCTCCAAGTCTTTCCTCTCTCCCATCCAGCTCCCATCTAGTAGCCAAATTATGTTCCTAAATAAGGGTGTGGCCTGATCAAAGAGTCAGGATTCTTAAGTCAGGAAGACTTAAAGGCCTGAGACATAGTAAATTCTATTTAAATGTTATCATTGTTAATAATTGTAGAACTAATCAGGACATAGTTATAACCAGGGAATGGCTGGGTCAATCAAATGTAGAGTAGATTGCTGAGTTATGGGACTCTGCCAAAAGGGAGTACCAAGTAGGCCACCTGGACCTTTGATGCACAATAAGTTTTCTGCCACCTTGCAGAAATGCCTTTGTTGAGCAAGGAGCAGTGATTTGTGAACATGGGAATGGGTGTCCGAGGGTCACAGCTAGTGGCTCGTGAGAAGGGATGCTTTGACAGGGCCTCTCGCCTAGGAACAGGTTGCTGGCGTGGCTGGATTGGCTCTCCTCCCATTGACAGATACCACACACCTGCAAAGCTCAAAGCTGCTTCTCTGAATGATGATTGAGGATTGCTTACTATTTACACTGATCACAGTTGCAAAAATGTAAATCAACAAGGCTGTAGGGCATAATAAATTGGAGCACTTTTCACACTCTGAGTCTCCTGCCTCATTCATCTCACCTCTGAGATCAAAGGGCTCATAAGCTATGAGCCCTTAAAAGACAGCTGCAACAGTAGATGTGAATGAATAGTTAATATGAAAGATCCTGGCTAGGGAATTTGAGGCTAGTGGACAAAGTACTGGGCTTGCAGTCAGGGAAACCCATATTCCTGAGTTCGAATCTGACCTCAGAAATTTACTTAGCCATGTGACCCTGGGCAAGTTACTTAACCCTCTTTGCATCAGTTTCCTCCTGTGTAAAATGAGCTGGAGAAGGAAATGGCAAGCCATTCAACTGTGTTTGCCAAAAAAATCTCAAATGGGGTTAAAAAAAGTCTGAATCGACTAACAATATAACAAATGGGCTTTGGGTCAGTGGATGTATAAGCTTTAAATTCTGCATTCTAGCCCTGATAGCTTCCTGAAGCTGAGAAAATGAGGGAGAAAGACTTTTCTCTCTTCTTTTATGGCCTTCCCCACATTGTCAACCAAGATCACAAGATCTGGAGTTGCCATTATTATATAGGTAGCAGTGTCCACAAGAGCATGTAATGGTCAATCTTCTTCTTCAGCTCCTTTTAACAAAGAGTCCAGTATTATACAAAATCCCTGATTGAACACAATGTCTGGTATCTGGTAGGCTTTTAATAAAAGCTTGTTGACTGATTACACCCATACAGCCTGCTCGCTGCTGGAAGACCTGATTTCAAATCCAGCCTTAGACACTTTACTATGCCTCCCTTTCCTTAACAGTAAAATGGGGATAATGATAGCCTATAATTTTCAGAGATGTAATATTTGTAAAAAGTGCTCATCACAGTTTTCAGCATGAGGTAGGTATCATATAAATGCTTATTTCCGTCCTGCCTACACTCCCCACACCCATATCCACTTTATTAAGAGAGAAACTGGCTGGATAGTCAAGAGTTGAGACATACAACCAGACTAATTAGCTAGATTATTGCCTGATGAAAAAGAAAATAAATCTTTTATGTCTTCCCTCTCCCCTGTATCTAGTCTTGATTCTTATACATAACCTGTTAAGCCTTTTCCACCAAGTATTATATCTACAGACCTCATTTTGGGAAAAGTCATTTAATATTTAAATGTCATTAAGGGATCAGATACACTAAATGCTTTTCAAACTAGTAAAGCTGAACAAAAATCTAAAGAATCAGCACCGGAGGAACTGTGGCAAGACACTGTGGTCCAAATGTTCTGAATTTCAATTTGGTATTATACAACAACAGAAGCTGCTCATACCCTTTGACCTAGCAATCCCACTACTCTCCTGGTTCTTCCACCCATCTGAGCACTTCTCAGTCGTCTTTGCTAAAGGTTCATCCAGATTATACTTGTTAATAGTGAAGGTCTCCTGGGGTTCTGTCTTAGACACATTCTCTTTTTGATCTAAACTGTTCTACTGTGGTGATCTCAGTTCCCATAGATTCAATAGTCATCTCTAAATATATCTATTTGTCCTGCCCTGATCTTTTGACCTTCAATCTCACATCCCAAAATTTCTGTTGGACTCTCAAACTGGAAGTCCCATAAACATACTTAAACTCAACAAAGCTCTTCCCCCCAAACTCTCCTCTCTTCCAAATTTCCATGACTGTAGAGGGTACGACCATCCTCTCAAGTTACTTAGGGTGGAAACCTAGAAACCTAGATATATATCATTTTACTTCCTTACTGCTCCAGCCCTAGTGCAGTTTTCTATTGCCTTAAATCTAACAGTCAGTTGGTGCCATAGTGCGCAGAACAATATGCTTGTACCAAGAAAGACCAAAAAAGACTTGTCTTCCTAAGTTCCAATATCATCTTAGACATTTAACTAGCTGTGTAATCTGATGCAAGTCAGTCTTGCTTGCTTGTTTCCTCCTGTGTAAAATGAACTGGAAAAGGAAAAGGCAAATTACTCCAGTATGTATCCCAAGAAAACCCCAAAGGGGTCACAAAACTCATAAATTCACTTTTTCAGGCTCTCCACTTGGGAAACATGGCACTCTCCCCACTTAGTTGGCTTTATATTGTAATGAGTTGGCAAACACTGGCTGGAACTAGGCCACAATCAAACATACCAGTTATCAATGCACAATATGACCTGAAGAATATCTATGCTATCTTTATGTCCAACCCCATTCAAGGTATACTAAATGATGTTTTCATAGTTAGACTAAGAATTGTGTACATTCAAAAGGTTTTAGCAGATTTTCTTTCAGTTTTCATTGTTTTATCAGTTTGAAGAGACTTTTTAAAACATGTCAGATTAAAATTAATTATAATTAAATCTATTTAATTTTCCCTTAAACTATTGAGGCTTTATTAAATGCTTTCATTTACTAGACTTTTATTTATTTATTTATTTTGGAAATACTTCCCTGGTTCTTATATATCTTCTACCAGAGCATTTTCCAGTTGCTTAGTTCCGATCTGGAGACTCTAACTAAGCAGCTACCTGACTCGAATGAGCACTTAGCCATTGATGATCAGTCCAAGATGCTCTCCTCAGAAATCCAATCACGTTCCTCTTCAACTAAATCCAATCACATTCCTCTTCAACTGGGTGTACCAATAATCTTTCTGGTCAACAGCCTCTTGCCCTCTCTCCTGGTCTAAAGTTAGTGGAGTGGAATTAAACCAAGGGTTTTTTGGGGTTTGTTTGTTTGTTTGTTTTTGGTTCTTTTGTCTTCATTCTGCCCAGCATTGTTGGATTCACAAAGCATAGTCAGCTGGATGCTTTTCCCACCAATAACTTCTGGCTGAATCTCCTCCCCAATTCTCTACACCTAATATACAAAGAAATTGTGATGTATATTTTCATGTAATTTGATTTTTGGAATTCTGTCACCTTATGTAGTAAGTTCTTCTAAAATATATTTTTTTCCAATTAAAAAATGGTGTCAAACAGATATAGGGGGCACATAAGGAATCTTGCAGGTAGTATAATACATTAGTTTTAAGATCTTGTATTATCAGTCTTAATGTATTTGTATTTATTTTGATAAATATTTCCCAATTACAGTCTGGTTCTGGCCACACTCAAGAATTCTGTAGGTTGTGTGCAACCAAAGGGCTCTATGTTTGATGTCTCTCTTCTACAGAAAGCCTTTCCCAACATTCCCCTCAAAGCTAGAACCTTCCCTCAGATGATCATCTCTATCTATTCTTTCTGTTTGTATCTGGTCTGCTCTTGGTTGTTTGCATGTTGTCTTCTCCATTAGATTGTGACTTTCTTGAGTACAGGGATTTGTTTGTGCCTTTCTTTGTGTTCCTAATACTTAGCTTCTTGTCAACTTTCTTACTAAGCCAAGCGCAGAAACAAAAGTCCAAAACACATCAAAAACTATTCATAACAGCTTCTTTGTGGCAGGAATAACTAGAAACAAATCAGGTGTCCACCATTTAAGGAATAGATGAAAAATTGGTATATGAATGCCATAGAATAGAATTGGACAATAGAAAAATTAAGACTATGATGGATTCAGAGAAACAGAAAAATTGGTATGAACTGACCCATTAAAAATTAGGCAAAGCCAAGAGAACAATCTAAACTATAACTACGATAGCATAAGTGAAAAGATAGATGAAAGAAAGCTGAACAGTGTACAATGAAAAACCCAAATCAAGTACCGAATAAAAGGCAATGAAGCATAAGGTCACATGAATTTTCTTATCATTTTTATTAGCTAAAGACAATAAGCCATTTCATTACACTCAAAGTGAAGCATTCTTCATCAGCTGGGAGTTATCATTCACAATTCAGCGAATAACATTTGCATATTATAGGAATGGAAGAAAAAGGATGATCACCCTTTAAAATGCAGATAGCCATGCAAAATAAAATAGCATACTTGTTAAAGGAATATATATAATTTGCAAGTGAAGATAGGTAAGAAAGTTATCTTCTTAATATAGTTAGTTATATATCAAAGACAGATGCTCATTAGGTCAGAGGAAGGACAAAGATATTCCAAGGTCTCTGGAATTCTCCATCTTCAGCAACTAAATCTTTTTGTATGAATAAGAGGAAGAATCAATCAATTGGTAAACATTAAGTACCAGCTATGTGCCAGGCATAAAGAAGAACCTGAAGGGCATCAGTTGCTGCAGATGGTTTTGTAGCTCATAATGGCTCATATACAGCAAAATAGCTAATTCAGAACAAGATGGAGTTATTTTCTCCCCACAAAATTCACTTTGAATAATACTTCATCATTCACATTAAAGAAGTGGGCACCTAATAGGACAAAATATTGAATATATTATTATACAATATTTTCATTATTGTATATTTTTGCTTGTCACAAAGGACAATTCCATCTAGGGATGATGGATGATTTAAAAACATTTTATAAAATGTATTTATTATTAAATACTTTTGAAGCACTTCTCTCTTTCACCTAGGAACAATGTATCTTCTGGTCCCTGTGGTTAGAACAGCTATTGTTATCTGCTATAGCTGCATAAACCACTAGGTGGTGGGCTTAGCTACAAGTTCACACCTGTTTTCCTTCCCTCAAACCTCAACTTGGAGAAGGTAGGTAGCCAGCATTTATTAAACACCTACTATATGCTAAGCACTTTACAAATATCTCTATTGATCCTTATAGCAACTTTATGAGATAGATAATATTATCTTCATTTTGCAGTTGGCAAAACTAAGGCAGAGAGAAGGCAAGTGACTTGTTTAGGTTTATACAACATGTCTAACTCGAGATTGAAAGTCAAGTCTTCTGACTCCAAATACAGGGCTCTATCCATTGCACCACCTAGCTGCCCAGGTTTGGGCCTACAAGTATTCTAATAATATCACCTGCTTGGTTCTTCTGTCCCTATTTCCACTAAATTCTCATTCTTGCTTTTTCTCTTCACAATGACCCCAGATGAATGGCTAAGTTGAAAATTAGATCAAAAGCATTTACTAAAAACAAAAGCAAATAAATTTAAGTATGGTTTTAAAACTCCAGAATAGCTGGGCCATTCCTATTCTGAAAAAAAAGTGTTCCTAGAAAGAGCATGTTAACTTACTATACCAGTCACTTTTCTGACACCAGCCACCACTCGTGTGTGTGTTGTCTCCCTCTTTTATAATATAACCTCCTTGAAGACAGAAATTGTATCCTCTTTGTATCTCCGTGGCTTAGCATTGAATCTGCCCTTAGTAAATACATGATCTTTTTAATGCATTCTTACTAAGCTTGCAATTTTTAAAACAACAAACATGCACCCAAAGATCTCAAGTCTCAAGGGGACAGGGAACTATATATGTAGTGTAGCTCCTGGGGAGGACATAGTAATAACCCTAAGGTTACCTAGCCTTACTTAACCCTATAACTACCTATCCTTAAACCTGAGGCCACCTGGCCTTGGGAATGCTATTGTTCCACACACAATACTGGCTGTCAGCTAACAAATCTGTTGGTCAATAATAACAAAGTTATGACAAAGTTTCTGAAACAATCTACACCATAAAATTCAGTACTAAGATGCTCCTCAATTTTACTTCTAATCCATACAATTAGCATATTAGTCATATGAAGCACCTGATCTTTGCTCCTAGTTATTTGTTAATTTGTTTTGGAACTTAGACCTCTTCAATTAGTGTTACAATTATAATAAACTTTGCCCCTTGACTTGGAGATGGGTCCTAGTCTACAATTTCTTTTAAGACACCTCATGACACTGATTTGGAATCCCAATCTTTTTGGGATCTCCTGTGAACCCCAACATTGGGTGGTTCCACATGGTGAAGAATATGGTCTCCCTTGGCTTCACCTCTTCCTTGTCAAGATAAATCTCCCCGTTCTTTTCTCCCTCAAAAAGCTATATCCCAGTCTATAAATGGGATATCCCAAGCATCTAAGAAGGCTTGTTACGTTGCCAGGAGCTCCAAACTCAGTAAACTTTTCCCAAATGGGGACTCCTAGATTTGGGAATTATTGTGATTCTTGGGATAGTTCTCTCCTAACTAGGAAACCTCTGCCACCTTTTTCTCCCTCTCTGGGACTCTAGAAGTAACAAGACACTGATAGGAATAGAAATTTTATGGCTTTTAGCGCAGATGGGATAGTCCTCTTTCATGTCATTTTGTCTATATATGCATCTCTGCGCAGAGAATGTGTGTCATGTTTGTTCTGTGAACTAGATTTTGTTACTTGGAAAGGTAACAATGCAACTAGCAAGGAAAAAAAAAAAAACTATGTTGTAGTTAAAATACTGGAAGAGATTTCTTAACATCCTTGACTGTCACCTTAAAAAGGGGAAAGCTTGCTTTTTTTGTGTGGAGCTTAGTTCTAGCCAAGCTGGGGACTGTAGAAATAAAGCTAGCTAATTAAAATTATAAAACTGATAAAATAATATCTTAGTAGATTCTCAAGATTTTGAAAGCAATGATTAAAGAGTTTGGCAATTAGTCATGTTAAGTTTAATTAAGTCAATTAAGAAAAAATTCCTGAGACATTGGGGATAATTTCAGCATAATTCTATTATGAAAGAAGAGAGTGAAAAAAAAAAAACTAACCAAGTAAACAGCAACTTTTTGCTAACTTTTCCTGGACTCCTCTCTTGTTCTGAGTCCCCTTCTGCTTCACTGGGAAAGGAAAATATTGTTCACTTTATATAAAGGCCAAGGTAGCACCCCCAGAAGGGTTCTCCTCAACTTAATCACTCAGCATGCTCCTCTCCCCAGAGTCATGAATGTATCTCAGTTGTGGGGATTGCTAAATCAATACAGCCCATGTGTATTAGCTCCTTTCATCTCAGGTCAGATTAAGACAATGCTTAAGAACTGTAGAGAAACTCAAATTCTGCACCTATAGAAATGGAAGAAACAGCAACAGCAGTGGGTACACCACACACCTTACCCAAGCAGCTCCCCAACCACCCCAACAATCCTAACTCCCAGCAGAGGAGGTGGGAGTAGAGTGAGTGGAGGTCTGGACCCATGGTTGGCATTCCCTGAGTCCTGGCACCTGAAACTGCCACCACAGGGATATGCTAGAACCAGCCACCCCAGTCTTCATCAACTTCTGTCCAGCAATTGCCTGGGAGTCCGGGTGCCCCTGGAAGCACCCAGCATGGCATTGTGAGATGGAAAAGCTAGTCAGTCTCTGCATTTGGTAAGCCCACCATTCTCTGTTTCAGTTGCAGAAAGGTATTAGCTCTGTAATTTATGACATATTATTTTATCTCTGCCCAGTTTTGTGATCTATAGAAATAATATAATAATGGTGGTTATGATGCAGGAAAGATTCCAATCTTTGATTCCCAACCCCCCCTAGCTAATGTAAAGTACCCTTTGACTCACTAATCCTGGTCCCTTTGAATTCCAATAGAAGATCCGGACCTGTCCCAGCCCCACCCAGATCTGAGCCAACTTTGGGGCTACACCCAAAAGCCCCTCAAGCTAAGTCTCCTATTACAAAAGGGCCACGCTGGGAACCCCTCTTTGCAGAGATTCCAAACATGGTAGCCATGTGAGGACCCTCTGTCCACTGGACCCTCTGTCCAGTGCCCTCCTTGTCTCTACCTTCACCTATCTCCTATTTCTAAACTCAGTAATAAACCTCTTTTATCAATCTAGCTCTCAGGGCCAATAAATGCTTTTATTGGGAATTCTGTGCCGCTACTAGACCTCAAATACCGCCGTATCCTTGCGCCGAATCCAAGGGGGTTGCAGGGGAACTCCCTGTACCCCAAACCTGCCACTAGACCTTAACTAAACCCTAATTTCATTTAGGTACCCCAAATGTAGACCTCAACATGTGGTCTACACCTCAACATTTGGTTCCTGACCTCAACAGTTGTGAAGATCACATGATTGCAAAAGTGCTTAGCATAAATTAAAGCAAGTACTATAGGAATGTTAACAATTATTTTGTTAGATATGATTGCTTCATATTTGATAACTTTACATGGATTTTTAGTTGTGACCAAGATAAATGCTAATGTTGAGATAAATAATTTTTGCGTGTGTAAAGTAATTTGGCAGCAAATTCACCTAAATTAAGATTACCATGCTTGGGCTTCTCAGGATTTAGGAGGATAGTGCATAGTGGAAAGAGTTTCTTCCTCTTTTTCCCCCTTTTCTCCTTTCTTGACTGCAGCAGGGATACATGAATTGAGGGGTGAGAGAAAAAGGAAGAAAATATACTCAGTTCAGTGGCATTTGCTATTTGAGATATGATAGTAAAAACAGTTTTAAAGGAGCATTAATCAAAGCCCACTAAAGGGATGTGTACATTGTAATCTACTTGCACTGACAATGTAAACAGAAGATTTAAAGAGTTTGAGAACTTTAGGAAAACAGAAAAGCAATTACCAGCTAGTTTAAAAACTCTGGCACCAAACAGCCTGCATTTGCATTATTGGAAATCAGACTTTTGGGGGCCTGTCAGTAAAAACTAGTATTTAACCCTTTCTTACCTCACAAAAGAGAAATGGTTTGTGTGTATTGGAAAAATAACCAAATGATAATTCAGCTTGACTGGAACATTAATTAGAATTTAGGGAATTTCATAAACTAAGTCAATTTTAAAATAACTTTTTAAAGAGCTCAATAGATCTACCCCTAAGCTATAGTTAGTAGAATTTGCTATTAGAGAAAATCTCTTGGAACTGTAAGTGATATTCTTTTGGGTTTTGAATTGGATATGATTATCTGATGGATTATTGTCAGTAACAAAGTTACTCAGAGCGATGTCATCCTGAATTGTCACAGGTGGATGTCTATCTGGGCAAGAAAAGGGAGGACAACTTTGGACTTTGCTTAAAGTCAGATTTTTCTGACTAAATTTCCCAGTTCTATTTCTTTGTTTCTCATTTGATTATTCCTCAGTCTGGCTAGGAGATGATATTGTTACTGCATAATTGGTTGTGAACTGTGACCATTTACCTAAAGTCAAACAGAGCTAAGGATGCTTTTTCCTATCATGTATATTCTCTCAGGCTGAAGCCTGAAGAACCTGTTTTTATGCTATTATAATCATGTCCCTGCTTTGTGCTCTAATACTAAATTTCTATAATCAGAGCAAGTCAATAGAAATCATGAGCAGAATACAAGTAAAAGATGATATTGTTTTCAATCTGAAAATATGTAGTCATTATAACCTAAATAATTAGGTAAATGAATATTTGGTCTAGTCATCTGCCTATTACTAGATAAATATCTTATGAAATTAGGTCCCTAAATTGATACACTATCTATGGGATCTAACTTGTTATTCTGTTGATTATTGAAACAAAATCTGAAATATATATATATATATACCAAATCTTCAGTATGGTTTAGAGAAAGAATTTTAGTTTTCTTAGAGAGATATAATTTAATGGGATATTTTGTGTTATATCAATGAACAAGTTTATTTTATTAAAGTTTTTACTACTGTGGAAATAACATCTGTTTTTAATATGTGTCCTGTGGTGCAGACATTTTTTTTTTTTTTAATGACCCAAGTCTTTGACCCCTAGGGGTAGAAAGCCTCTACTTACAAGAGTGTTGTTAAACTTGTTTCTGTGCCAACTGTTATTCAAGCTTTTTGTGAGCTTTTCATCTTCCAGACCTCAGGCCATGAACCGCCAAATACTTGTTCAACCTGAATGACACCTGCTACCTGATTCTGAGCCTCAGCACCTCCTGGATGTGGCTGCCACCATCTTCAAATCATGTGTCTCCTCTCTTCAGTCTGGACTCAGCTTTGCCCAGACAGCTTTATGCCCTTTATCAGCCTGAATTAGCTCCAGAAAATGAGACCTTTGGCCCTTTGCCCAAAATTAATTTGGGTTCCAATTGTTTGAGGAGGGGAATGATGTGGTGTAGCTCCCAGGGAAGATGTAGTGATAACCTAAGGCTACCTGGCCTTGGGAGTTCTGTAGTTCTACAAACAATGCTATCACATAACAATCTATTGGTCAGTAACAACAAAGACAATCTAAGCCATAGAATTCAGTACTAAGACCACTTCTTAATTTTACCTAGTCTAAGCCATAAAATTAACATATCAGTGACATGAAGCACCTGATCTTTCTTTTTCCTATGAATTTTTCTTGCTCCTGGTTCTTTGCTAAATTCTTTGGGAATTTAGCCCTCTTCAATTGATGTTACAATTATAATAAACTTGTCCCTTGACTTGGAGATGGGTCTGAATCTGCAAATCCTTTTAAGACACTTCGTGACACTGGTCTGGAATCATGATTTAGAGCATTTTTTCATTTGACTAGAAATGATTTTAATTTCTTCATGTGAAAATTATCTGTTCATATCCTTTGATCATTTATCAGCTGGAGAATGGCTTATATTCTTATAAATTTGAATCAATTCTCTACATATCTTAGATTTGAGGCCTTTATCAGAATCCTTGAATGCAAATATTTTCAAATTTTCTTTAAATGAATGTTAAAAATATTTGTTTATATGTAATTGTGAAATAGAATAAAACAAAATTAAATGTTTAAAAAACAAGGAAAGGATGAAATCAGATCTAAGTTTTAGGAATATTAGGTAGCTATGTGGAAAATAGACAGGAGAGGGAAGACATAGGAAAAGAAAAACAATTGAAGACTTTCATTAGTCCAGGCAGTAGGTAGAAAGAGTCTGAACTAGAATAGAGACTGTGCGAGTAGAGAGAGAAGGGTTGTATTACATTTGAAAATTAAGATTAACTGAGAGACAAGGCCCCAAGAATAATAAATTTATTATCTAGGTTAACAGTAAGCAATAAATTGGGTAAATGGTCTCTCTTAATAATCAAAAACTCAAGTGAGAACTGATAGGGTCTTTTAGAACAATCAGTATAATGACAGAGCAAAATGTTGAGCAACAAAGATTTGCTCTCTTTGAATTAGCTAACAGTGACATAGTCAGAGTTGAGATTACAGCATTTGAACTTCTCTTTCTGAAACCCCCTTAATCCCATTCAAGACTTGTGGTTCAAAGAGATACGAAAGAAGGGAAAGGGACCTGTATGTGCCAAAATGTTTGTGGCAGCCCTTTTTGTACTGGGTAGAAACTAGAAAATGAATGGATGCCCATCAATTAGAGAATGGTTGGGTAAATATGAATGTTATGGAATATTATTGTTCTGTAAGAAATGACCAGCAGGATGAATACAGAGAGGTTTGGAAAGACTTAACTGATGCTGAGTGAAATGAGCAGAACCAGGAGATCATTATACACTTCAACAATACTGTATGAGGATGTATTCTGATGGAAGTGGATATCTTCGACAAAGAGAAGATCTAATTTAGTTCCAATTGATAAATGATGGACAGAATCATGTGTGGAAAGGTGAAGAACTTACAGATTAAACACATATTGATCAGAGACTGTTAACTAAAGTAGATCAGGCTTATAGGCCCCAATCACGTGGTTTTAGATGAGACCTGGACTGCATTCCATTGTCCAAAGAAGGAATTAAGTGGCCGAAGCTGTATATCACCTTTTTCACTGCATTCCACTGACCAAATAGGGAGATAAAGATTTATGTAACCAATCACAACCTAGAGGGTGGGATTTTGGGTGTTCTTTGTCTGAAATGTATAAAAGTTGTAAGCATCTTCAAGTGAAGGACTCTCCTCTTGTGGGTATCCTTGCTGTCCTTTCGGGCCCACAGGCCAGGACGGTCTGCTTCTCGAGATTCTAATAAATTCTTTCTGTACATCATTTGGAGTGACTCCTGAATAGTCAGTTTGGGTAGGTGCAATTGCCCCAAACAATTAGCTACACCAGAGAAGGAACACTGAGAAATGAGTGTGAACTGTTTGCATTTTTGTTTTTCTTTCCAGGTTATTTTAACTTTCTGAATCCAATTCTTGTGCAAGTTCTCTAACTATTCGGTTCTGCACACATATATTGTATCTAGGATATACTATAACATATTTAACATGTATAAAACTGCCATCTAGGGGAGGAGGTGGAGAGAAGGAAGGGAAAAGTCGGAACAGAAGTGAGTGCAAGGGATAATGTTATAAAAAATTACCCATGTATATGTTCTATCAATAAAAAGTTATAATAATAAAAAATAAAATATTAAAAAAAAAAGACTTGTGGTTCAAGTCAGAAGGTCAATTAGAAATAGTCTTCAGATGATGGGAGTTGCTACAATAGTTTAAATTGATAAGATTTGACTTTTAGGTTAATTTAGTTTCTCTGGAAAGTGAATGATGGTGAGGTTACAAAGGTGGAGGTAAATTCTAAGACAAAAGCTTACCTTTTAGGCAAGTTTCTCAGGAATGTGAGTAGCACGTGCAGTTTACAAGGGGAAGGAAATGTGTAAGGGAATATTAAATCTAGCTTAAATCTTGGCAAAAAAGAATTAAAATCAATTTTCAGTTTTATAATTCTTGAACATTTTTGATTCTTTGGTGGCCATCCCTTGAATCATTTATTCCCATTAAAGTTACAAATCAAGGAATAGTGAAAATCATGGATGTCTATCAATCAGGTGTTTAGTTGTAGAGGGCCAATATTGAATATATCTGGTCCAGGTATTGCTTTAGACCTGCTCTCTGTAAGGTGAGCAATTCACAGCATTGACTCACCACCTTCCTTAACAATGAACAAAAGGGGCAGCTAGGTCGTGCAGTGGATAGAGCACCAGCCCTGAAGTCAGGAGGACCTGAGGTCAAATCCACCTCAGACACTTAATAACTTCCTAGCTGTGTGATCCTGGGCAAATCACTTAATCCCAACTGCCTCAGGAAAAGAAAAAAAATGAATTTAAAGACATATTGGAGATAAGTTTAGGATAACCTTCCTGCAGAATGCATAGGGCAGGAACAAGGCAGCACCTCTATGCTATTTATGACTGTTTTGACAAATACCTTGTTATTGATTGTTACTTTCAACTCTATTTTGACAAATACTTTATTAATAGTTACTGTTATTTATGACCCTGTTATAAGAGATACTTTGTTATTGATAGTTAAGGTCAGACTGAAATGTCAAAGTATGAGCATACATTAACCCTGGAGTGTGTACAGCGCCATATGGAGGTAGCTGCTGTCAATGCAACACTAGCTTAAAGAATGTATAAACTCTGGCTCTCAAATTAATAAAAATGGCAAGACAATTTTCCCTCCTGGCTCATGGATATTCAATTCACTCTCATACTCCCAATATTCACTAGAGCTGGACTCTAACATTCAGTAAAGCTGAACCAAAGATTACAGGAAAAATGCTGTGAAAAAAAAACTCAGTATTTCTCTAATGTCACAACCCTAGCATATGGAAATAGTGATTAAAGAAAATTTATCCTAGATATTCTATTTTAACAGAACTAATTTGAGGGAGGATAGCCCAAACCATCAGGCTTGATCTAGAAGATCTGCTTCTGTGGTTCAAGTTACTTATAGAAATTCTTTGATGTTTCTGCTAAAATCTGCCAATAACCAGACTCAATACAATTTAGTACAATCTCTTAAATTTTGCTTTTTTAACAACTAATTCATACAGTTAAAAACAGGCTCAAACTTTATAATTATGAAACTATTAACAAAGCTATAAATTTATCTGAAACTTAAATAGGTTATTATTTAGGTAAACTAGAAGCTAGACTAATATATATCATCTTTCTATAAAAAGAACATCAAATTAAGAACTCATAGTTCAATTGAAAACTCAGAGAATTTGTTTTTACATTCCCTTTGCTGTTTTTAATTTTTATCTAAATCCTGTATATGATATAGACAGTGCCAACAAAAGGCTGAAAGAAGAATTTTTAAAAGAACCTATGGCAATCTATTTAAGAAATTCAAATAGCAAAGAAATAAATATAAGCCAATATACAAGGTTAAGTCATTTAATTTCTAATCGGAAGAAAGATTAGTAGCTGAGTTGGGAGGGGGAGAGCAAACAGGTGCAGTTCCATGTAATCAGAAAAAGGGTACTGCTCCCACTCATTCTCCAAGTGTCTATTCAGTTAAAGAAATATGGAATCAATAATTGGTTAGTATGGGGCCAGTTTTCAAATAAGATTGCTTGAGTTTCGTAATTGTAAGAAAATTCTTTGCATCAATCTTTGGATCTAATTGGTTTTCTGATCAGCATAGCCTAGGTTCTTAGTTGAAGGTCTCTAAGCAATAGGTAGGAGTGATCCAGCTTCCCAGTCATAGTAGGGCAAACAATGCAATAGTTTTCTCACAATTCTCATAATTTTTCTCAAAATTTCCATCTTTTCTTGTTAAGATATCTCCAAGTCATCTTTTGAATCAAGGAATTAGATAAACAACAAAGTTCCTCATAAAGGGGTCCAAGCCTAGAGTCCCAAACTGGCTAGGATCAATGACAGGGAATAAGTCTTTGGAACTATCTCATACATATTAACTGACACACCCTGGGGGAAGAAGACAGCCATTTTCTGATATATGGAATGGGCAGATAAAAAGAATTGTAACTCTAAATCTTGTCAATCAGAACCTTTAGGGGAGAGGTAAGGAACTGAACAAACAGTATAATGCTTCTGTATTTGGTATGTGTCCCACTTGGGAGCATACCCACTTCTCATAAGAATTGCTGACTAAAGGATTCTTCTCTCATTCTAAAAGGGCTTTTGTTGCAACTTTACTCCTGGACTAGCTTGCAACTGGGGAAGCCAGAGGCAGCAGCAGTTCATCCCAGGTTTACTCCCCAACCCTGCTGAGTTCCACAGGGTCTTTTGATTACACATGGCCTGGCTTCTAGTTTACCTAAATAATCATCTATTTAAGTTTCAGATAAATTTATTTATTAAGATACCAGTGTTTATTATCCATTTGGTACTTTCCCAACCCTGTTAGAGCAGCATTTGGGGTAAAACTTAAGGCTACTCTGTAGTGGTTCCTAACCACTCAGTGATCTGAGCAGTAGAAGCTCCAGAGCAGTCCTCAGTAGCCAACTGAGCACTCTGATCCTCAGGAGAGAACTGTTGAATGGGCACAGATGGCACCTGGACTCCCTTAGACCAACCACCCTCTCTAGTTGAGCAACAGTCAATTCTGGGGCACATGCAGCTAATTCACCCTGAAATTTCCTTTGTTACTGCTTTCTCAGCCACAGCCTGCATCCCTTTCAATCTCTTCTGGATCCCTGTAGAAGTAAAGAAAAGGTATAACTGTTGAGGTCAGGAACCAAATATTGAGGTGTAGACCACATGTTGAGGTCTACAATTGATGTACCTAAATGAAATTAGGGTTTAGTTAAGGTCTAGTTGCAGGTTTGGGGTACAGGGAGTTCCCCTGCAACCCCCTTGGATTCGGCGCAAGGATACGGCGGTATTTGAGGTCTAGTAGCGGTGCGGAATTCCCAATAAAAGCATTTATTGGCCCTGAGAGCTAGATTGATAAAAGAGGTTTATTATTGAGTCTAGAAGTAGGAGATAGGTGAAGGTAGAGACAAGGAGGGCATTAGACAGAGGGTCCAGTGGACAAAGGGTCCTCACATGGCTACCATGTTTGGAATCTCTGCAAAGAGGGGTTCCCAGTGAGGCCCTTTTAAGTCAGAGACTTAGCTCAAGGGGCTTTGGGGTGTAGCCCCAAAGTTGGCTCAGATCCGGGTGGGGCTGGGACAGGTCCAGATCGTCTATTGGAATTCAAAGGGACCAGGATTTGTGAGTCAAAGGGTAATTTACATTAGCTAGGGGGGTTGGGAATCAAAGATTGGAATCTTTCTCACATCATAACCTCTCGGGAGATAGTAGCTTGCATACCCAGGACTTCTCAGGGCCAGCATCCTCCATATCAGACCCACTGAATAAGCTCTCTTGTTATTTCATGGATTGGCAATGTTCACATAGTGGGAAATTTGTGTTGTACAATACATTGGTTGGTTAGTCAAAGGTGGGTGATCTGCTTGAGGATCAGTTACCACCAGAGGCAAGGCTCCCTGTGCAATGCCAGAGAAACTGAGCAAGACAGAGATTAGAGACCAATTCAATAGTTTATTAAATGGAGAGATATACAGGACAATGGATCCATGTTTGGAGAGTCCAGCTTGCATTTCTATCTGATGCTGACCACTCTTTAGCCAGTTAGCTTCTGGCTTTAGAAAATTCCTATGCTCCATCTGTCGGATTCTGAATAGACTACTTCTCAGTTCATTGCTGACTGAGCAATAATCATCAATAATCAAATTTCAGAGACCACCCTCAATTTATCTGGAGATTACTCCCTAGCCTTATCCCTTAGGCTGTAGAATTAACATATCTATGATTGAAAGCTTTATAAACGTATCTCCTTGCTTCAGTTTCTTTACTGAATTCCTTTACAAATCAGTCCTCTTGTAAAGGCATATTTTACTTTCAATAAAACTTTGCCCCTCCACTAGGAGATGGATTCAAGCCTGCAAATTCTTTTTTTTTAATAGCCTTTTATTTACAGGATATATACATGGGTAACTTTACAGCATTAACAATTGCCAAACCTCTTGTTCCAATTTTTTACCTCTTACCCCCCCCCCACCCCCTCCCCTAGATGGCAGGATGACCAGTAGATGTTAAATATATTAAAATATAAATTAGATACACAATAAGTATACCTGACCAAAACGTTATTTTGCTGTAGAAAAAGAATCAGACTCTGAAACGTTGTACAATTAGCTTGTGAAGGAAATAAAAAATGCATGTGTGCATAAATATAGGGATTGGGAATTCAATGTAATGGTTTTTAGTCATCTCCCAGAGTTCCTTTTCTGGGCATAGCTAGTTCAGTTCATTACTGCTCCATTAGAAATGATTTTGGTTGATCTCGTTGCTGAGGATGGCCTGATCCATCAGAACTGGTCATCATATAGTATTGTTGTTGAAGTATATAATGATCTTCTGGTCCTGCTCATTTCACTCAGCATCAGTTCGTGTAAGTCTCTCCAGGCCTTTCTGAAATCATCCTGTTGGTCATTTCTTACAGAACAGTAATATTCCATAATTTTCATATACCACAATTTATTCAGCCATTCTCCAACTGATGGACATCCATTCAGTTTCCAGTTTCTAGCCACTACAAAAAGGGCTGCCACAAACATTCGTGCACATACAGGTCCCTTTCCCTTCTTTATAATCTCTTTGGGATATAATCCCAGTAGTAACACTGCTGGATCAAAGGGTATGCACAGTTTGATAACTTTTTGAGCATAGTTCCAAACTACTCTCCAAAATGGTTGGATTCGTTCACAACTCCACCAACAATGCATCAATGTCCCAGTTTTCCCGCATCCCCTCCAACAATCATCATTATTTTTTCCTGTCATCTTAGCCAATCTGACAGGTGTGTAGTGGTATCTTAGAGTTGTCTTAATTTGCATTTCTCTGATTAATAATGACTTGGAGCATCTTTTCATATGACTAGAAATAGTTTCAATTTCTTCATCTGAGAATTGTCTGTTCATATCCTTTGACCATTTTTCAATTGGAGAATGGCTTGATTTTTTATAAATTAGAGTTAATTCTCTATATATTTTGGAAATGAGGCCTTTATCAGAACCTTTGACTGTAAAAATATTTTCCCAGTTTATTGCTTCCCTTCTAATCTTGTCTGCATTAGTTTTGTTTGTACAAAAACTTTTCAGTTTGGTATAATCGAAATTTTCTATTTTGTGATCAGTAATGATCTCTAGTTCTGCTTTGGTCATAAAGACCTTCCCCTTCCACAGGTCTGAGAGGTAAACTATCCTATGTTCCTCTAATTTATTAATAATTTCATTCTTTATGCCTAGGTCATGAACCCATTTTGACCTTATCTTGGTGTACGGCGTTAAGTATGGATCAATGCCTAGTTTCTGCCATATTAGTTTCCAATTTTCCCAGCAATTTTTATCAAACAGTAAGTTCTTATCCCAAAAGCTGGGATCTTTGGGTTTGTCAAAGACTAGGTTGCTATATTTGTTGACTGTTTTATCCCTTGAACCTAATCTATTCCACTGATCAACTAATCTATTCCTTAGCCAATACCAAATAGTTTTGGTAACTGCTGCTCTATAATATAATTTTAGATCTGGTACAGCTAAGCCACCTTCATTTGATTTTTTTTTCATTAATTCCCTTGAAATTCTTGACCTTTTGTTTTTCCATATGAACTTTGTTGTTATTTTTTCTAGGTCATTAAAATAGTTTTTTGGGAGTCTGATTGGTATAGCGCTAAATAAATAGATTAGTTTAGGTAATATTGTCATCTTTATTATATTTGCTCGCCCTATCCAAGAGCATTTAATATTTTTCCAATTGGTTAGATCAGACTTAATTTGTGTGAAAAGTGGTCTGTAATTTTGCTCATAAAGTTTCTGATTTTCCCTTGGCCAAACCTGCAAATTCTTTTGAGACACCTCATGACATCAGTCTGGGACTTTTGGGGTCCCCCCTTCTCAACCTCAACAGTGCCAGTGGCAGCAGAAAATTTCAGAACAGTTTGTTTGCTAGCCATTGTTTCTGGATGAGATTATACTAACATTAATTGAATTTTCAATGACAACAATGGCATGAGCTGCCAGCAAAAGCTTTTCCCAAATTGTCTTCAAATTAATGATGTCATCACTCTATTTTGTAGATACTGTTCCATTTGAAAGTCTAAATTGGTGCTACCCAAATGGATTCTTGCAGCAAAGAATTTGAGAACATCTACTTAGTCTGCAAGATATCTAAGGCTCTGGACATGTGAAAGTTTCCCTTTGGGAAACTCGAGGACAATGCAGTATGGAACCCTCTTTTGAGCAGCACAAAGAAAGATCAGGTAAATTTAAAATGCAAACTGCTTTTTATTTATTTATTTATTTATTTTTGCACTCTGGGATTACTTTCAAACTTTTTCTGTTACACTAAAACAATAGCTCTATCAATCTTCAGGGGAAAAGTGATTTAAGTGCTATTGTTATGCCAGTTCCTCCAATTGTCCTATTTCATAATTCTGCCTTAGGTTATAACTGTCCCCTCTTAATGTTTGAGATAAAGGTTTTATAGACATTCCTTAATGTTTGACAAAATAGAGGTTTATCCATTTCAGATGTCATTAGAATATCAGTAATGTCATTGTTCTTGTTATTCCATAAAAAGCTTGCTGCCCCATCCTCTCCTCGGGGCTAGACTCTTTGAGATGATAGTCTTGGCTAGCCCTGGGATCAACATGGATGCATTGGTCCTCGTATTTCTCTCCATTTAATAAATTATTGAATTGGTCTCTAATCTCTGTCTTGCTCAGTTTCTTTGGCATTACACTATGTACCCCTAAATTTTTTACAAAATTTAATTCTTAGTTATCCTTAAAACATACTCTATAGGGAACCATTCCCAAACTCCCAAAGATATGTTAAGCTTTGTTAAGTGCCTTCCTTATCAGATACAACAAAGACAAAGATATAAATCCTTAGGATTTTCCAAGGGTCAGGAGTTCTCTACAATCTCAAAATATTAATCTTCAAACTCCTCAAAGATTAATCTCTAATCTCCTTAAATCTCCAAACCTTCAAAATCTACTAAAATGTTTTCAGCAATTCCCATCTAAAAGTCTGAAGTATATTAGTTCTTGCTTCCTGGGATACAGAGTTTAACAGAAAATATAAAAAACTTAGAGAACGACTTCAAGTATTAAATTTCATTAATCTTCCCCAGCATACTCAACTCTTTGATTGTAGCTTTTTAGCAATCTTTCTGGTTGGCTGCATTTTTCTCTTAGAAATCTTTCAAGGTAGCAGAATCTAAAAATACTAATCATTAAACACACATACAAATGATCAAACATTTACCTGCTAACCTTTTCATCTACTGAAAATCTAATCTCTGTTTGTTTTTGTGTGTGTGTGTGTTTAGTTTTGGTTTTTTTCAAGGCAGTTGGACTTGCCCAGGGCCACACAGGTAGGAAGGATTAAGTCCCATCTAACTGCCTTGAAAAATTAAACTCAAAGCTTTTAATTTGCCATCAAATCTGAGACCCAATGAGATTTTTATATATTTTAACATAATTTAAGATTTCAATCTTTTAATCATCCGCTTCAACTCTGTATGTTTCAGGCCAATAAGAATCTAAGGCGCTATCAATTTAGCAGCACACTCTTCCCCTGGACTCAAGTCAGTTTTTCTAAGGGAAAATCCTTTGGTATTTTACTATTATCAGAACCAGTCACTCCCTTAAAGGGAGTAATCTTTCCCCAACCTTCAGGAAGAGGGTAAACCTTTCCTGGCAGTGTGGGAGTAAACCACATCTTAACTCAAAAGAATGTGAAATAAAAGGGCATCAGATCTTTGGGGGCAGTCTTCCTCAAACATGTGTCTTGGTGAAAGATTAACAAAGTTTTTCTGAAAGGCTGTACAGAGTCCTGACTCCACCTAGCTGGATCGGCCAAAAACTATTGCCAGTAAAATCTGAAAAGATCGAAGAAACAAAGGTTAAAACTTCTGAGCATATAAACTTATTAAGCAATACATTCCAGTGGTATAACAAATTGGCATGAGCCTCCTCAGCTTGACTCTGAATCTCAAATACAAGGGGAGATGACGTTTTATTCATTAAAAGCAAACAACTAGTAGGACATGAACCCAGACACAGGATTACATAATCTGATTTCTAATTGGTGGAAGGACTAGAGTTTTTCTGAGTTGGAAGGAGCAAAACAAACAAGTACAACTCCTTGAAGTAAGAAAATGAGATATTTCCTCCCACCCACCCCCATTCCACAGGTATCTGTTTTCAATCAAAGGGACATGGAAACAGTGACTGATTGACCAGTACAAGACCAGTACATTTTTCAAATAAGACATATAAGTTGCTTAAGATAGATAACTGTGTGAAAACTCCTTACATCAATCTTCCGATATAACTAAGTTTCTGATCAGCATAATTTAAGTCTTTAGTTAAGGGAATAAAGTTTTCTCACAAGACAGAAATTGAACGAGGCCCATAATAGAAAGAGAACTGAGCTAGATTCAGAATTGAGTTACAAGATGGAATCAGTGTGATTTACTCAATTCCTACGATTGCCTCAGAAGAGAGGTTTGTACCATTTATTATTATTATTTTTTTAATAATTATAACTTTTATAACGTTTTGGTCCGGTATACTTATTGTGTATCTAATTTATATTTTAATATATTTAACATCTACTGGTCATCCTGCCATCTAGGGGAGGGGGTGGGGGGGGTAAGAGGTGAAAAATTGGAACAAGAGGTTTGGCAATTGTTAATGCTGTAAAATTACCCATGTATATATCCTGTAAATAAAAGGCTATTAAATAAAAAAAAATTAAAAATAAAAAAAAATTTAAAAAAAAAAGGCTATATAATAATTATAACTTTTTATTGACAGAACCCATGCCAGGGTAATTTTTTACATTATCCCTTGCACTCACTTCTGTTCCGATTTTTCCCCTCCCTCCCTCTCTCCATCCCCTCCCCCAGATGGCAAGCAATCTTATACATGTTAAATATGTCACAGTATTTCCTAGATACAATATATGTGTGCAGAAAAGAACAGTTCTCTTGTTGCACAGGAAGAATTGAGTTCAGAAAGTAAAAATGACCCGGGATGAAAAACCAAAATGCAAACAGTTTGCATTCATTTCCAGTGTTCTTTCTTTGGGTGTAGCTGCTTCTGTCCATCATTGATCAATTGAAACTGAGCTAGATCTTCTCTTTGTCAAAGAAATCCCTGCCCATCAGAATACATCCTCATACAGTATCGTTGTTGAGGTATATAATGATCTCCTGGTTCTGCTCATTTCACTTAGCATCAGTTCATGTAAGTCTCTCCAAGCCTCTCTGCATTCATCATGTTGGTCATTTTTTATAGAACAATAATATTCCATAACATTCATGTACCACAATTTACCCAACCATTCTCCAATTGATGGGCATCCATTCATTTTCCAGTTTCCAGCCACTACAGAGGGCTGCCACAAACATTTTGGCACATACAGGTCCCTTTCCCTTCTTTAGTATCTCTTTGGGGTATAAGCCCAGTAGTAGCACTGCTGGATCAAAAGGTATGTGCAGTTTGATAACTTTTTGGTATCATTTATTCTTAATCTTAATCAGAGTTTCAGAAATTCTTGAGATGCTTTTTTTTAGCAGTTATAAAAACCTTTAAAACATAACATGAAATTTACCATAGAGATATTACATTTCAGTTACAAATTCGATTTCAAATATATTTGTAATGCTACCTCACATTTTTTCCCTTCTGAAGTTGCATATAATCAGAAGAGATGGAAGAAATGTTGACACCCAGAGGCCTAATAAGTCTATGACACAGAACACAAGACAGGGAGCCTGCAATGATTTATAGAGGGCCTATAGATATCCCCTGTGGAGAGGAGGTCTAAATTCTCTCAGTCCTAGTTAACCTAGTTTACAAATGAGTGGTCCTGGTCAAATAACAATTATGTTCTGTTACATCATTCACAGAAATAACACAAAGCATTTTTCCAAATTAAAATTTACATACTCTATAGGTGCTTCCTGATTTATACAAACTTTTCTCTCTTTTTCATGAATCAGGAAATAATTCCTAAATAGCACAACTATTCAAATTGCCAACTATAGTATATTTTTTCCTTTTTTTCTCTGGAATCTCACTGATGCCAAAGATAATTACATTTAACAATTATTTCTTACACAATGATTTTACAATATTAGTATATATTTTTAATTATTAATTTTTGACATTCTAAATGGATTGCATTCAAGGCTAATATAGAGATATCTTGGACAAAGTATGCTTTAGGGACAAAAACTTATCAGTTTTAAACAAATTGTCCTGATGTTAAATATTGGGATGGCACATGAAAATTAAGCTCAACAGTAATAATTCATATTTAATATTCCAGAAGAATAGTTTTATCTTAATGACTGTTCTTCAACTCCTTCATCTTTGTGCAATACTTATTCCACAAATATACCCACCTCTTTTTATAATTCTTAACTATCTTTCAGAAAGAAAAACATCCAGTCTGGAATTTAGGTTTAGATTTTTCTTTTTCCTTATCTTTTTCCCTCATAGATGTGCTGGGTTGTAACTTTTAACTCATCACTTCCTTTTTCATACTATTCTGGGTAATGCTTTAAAATATATATATATATATTATCAAAACCCAATTAAATATAGATTTATAATTTCTAATATCTGAAACCAAATTTTCTTAAGCTATTTAAAAGATTAAGGTTCACTTATTCTCAAGTTGCTCTTTGATTAAATCTCTACTTTTAGGAATCAAGAAGAAAGTTCAAATGTAAACTAGCTCTAAAATCTTATTGAAGCTAACTTCTAGTAGTCTTATACTTTTAAAAACTAGAATGAAAAAGGAAAAACATACCTCCCTGTAAAATATGGGCTAGCTCCCTTGAAAGGTCAGGGTCAGCCAGAGTCAGGATAAATCAAAATCCTTGGTCTTTAGGGGAAGAAGTGAAGAAGGCAGGCAAGCTGCCATGTGGCTTGCCAAAGATGTATCCTGGATTCTGGAGTCCAGAATCTCCAGCCTCTTTCCCCCTCCTCCTGCCGCCAAGTGATTCTCACTTCTCTCCCTCCACCCTCCAATCCTTGCCTACAATTATCTTACTACCAAACATTCAGCAAGCACCAATGGTGCGGAGAGCCATCATCCAAATATATGCTAATAAAGCCATTGTCTCACATTGAATAGGTAGCCTTAAGTGCTCTCTTTTCTGATTCAGTTTCAGCCCTCTACATCTCCCGTTTTCTTTTGTTTTAGAATACAGGTGGTCACGCCCTCCCTGACTTCTAAGGAAGGGAGGTAAAAGTACTAAAAAGGAGATGATCACTCCTCCCCAACTTCTCAGGAAGAGAGATGAAAAACACTAAAGGGAAGTGGTGTGTCAAGCCAGATATTGCTAATGGGTTTCTGGGCTGAAGGGTCTTACTAGAAACAGGTATGCACAAACTCCATCAGTATGGGAGATATTACACAAGCACATAGCAATAAAGCACAGGTTATTAGTGATGACTCTCCCCACAGCCAGTGCAGGCTCAATGTGATATAACAACGTGAATTGTACATGCAAGGAGTGGTATAACAAACAATATAATCAACATTATATTGTAAAAGATTTCCAGAAGTCCTAGAAGGAGGGTATGTAAATAAATAACAATCACACATACACCTCTTTCAGCAGCCAAGAGATAGTCCAAAACCAATCTATTGTCCATTGCTTCACGTGTCAGGGAATCCAATTATCCCTGGAAGTTTTTAAAGTCCTGCAACAGTCTTATTATGTATTAGAGAATCCAATGATTCCTGCAGATTTTGAAGTGTTGTAACAGTCTTATCATGTCTCAGGGAATCCAATGATTCCTGAGGATTTTCAAGTCCTGTATCAGTCTCATTAACAATTTTTGATGATGTCTGTGAGTCAATTGCCATAACTGCCATGCTCTTTCAGTGATGGGCACAATCAGCTATGGAACTACCCAATGTTTCTTGGGTCTTCTCTTTTGTTTAAAGGGTCTGCTCTGTCTCTCTCCAATGAACAAGGCAAATATGGCTCAGTGGCACCCATCTGATTCCTTCTCCATTTGTAGAGATAAAAGCAAACCCTCTCCCCCAAGCAGTTAACCTATATGGTCCCTTCCATTCACCACTTTCTGGGTCTCTCCACATCACCTGGCGATTATCTAAAGATAATGGAGCAGGTCACATTGGACACTGCCCTTCCAGTGGGTTATAAAATCTGTCTGCTGGAACTAGTGCATTTTTGTCAAAAATCAAGAAGTTAATAAAATAAAGAGCTAAATTTAGAAGTTCTACAGGGTTACCTGTGGCTCCCCCTTTCTTTTGTTTTTGGAGGAGTGTCTTCATGTCTCTGTTTCTCCTCTCTACTATTGCCTGTCCTTAAGGATTGAAATTGGTGTGTAAAATCTGATACTGTGCACAAAAGTGTGCACAATGTTTAGAAGTATATGCAGGTCCGTTATCTGTTTTTATTGCTTGTGGCACACTCATAATTGCAAATACCTGTATAAGAAATTCAGTGATCACTCTGGCTGTCTATTTTACTGCTGGTATTGCAAAAGTAAATCCTGAAAAGGTATCTACTACACCTCCCTCCCTAAAATAATAAAAGAAATCTATATGTAATCTTTTCTTCTCTCAAACAAAATCAATAGTTTTGAGGTACCACAAAGGTACAACACACATACACAATCAATTCATCTCCAGTTTATGTTCATCTGATTATATCCTATGCTATATATTGTTAGTGGAGAACAATTTGGAATTATGCCCAAAGGGCTATCAAACTGTGCATACCCTTTGATCCAGTAGTGTTTCCATTGGGTTTATATTCCAAAGAGATCTTAAAGGAGAGAAAGGGACCCATATGTGCAAAAATGTTTGTGGCAGCCCTTTTTGTAGTGGCAAGAAACTGGAAACTGAGTGGATGTTCATTAGGAATGGCTGAATAAGTTATGATATATGAATGTTATGATAATTATTGTTCTATAAGAGATGATCAGCAGGATGATTTCAGAGAGACTTACATGAACTCATGCTAAGTAAAATGAACAGAACCAGGAGATCATTATACATGATAAGAGCAAGAATGATTAATGCTGATGGACTTTGCTCTTTCCAACAATGAGGTGATTCACACCAATTCCAATGATCTTGTGATGAAGAAAGCCATCTGTACCCAAAAAGAGGACAGTGAAACTCAATGTGGACCACAACATAGTATTTTTACTCTTTTTGTTGTTTGCTTGCATTTTATTTTCTTTTTCATTTTTTTTCCTTTTTGATCTGACTTTTCTTGTAAAGCATGTTTGTGGAAATATGCATAGAGAAATTGTACATGTTTATTGGCTCACTTATCAACTAAGGGGTAGGGGAAAGGGAGGGAAAAATTAGAACACAGGGTTTTGTAGGGGTGAATATAGAAAATTATCTATGTATATATTAAAAAAACCCAAAGTTTTAATACTCCCCCCAAAAAAACTCTTCAGCCTATGTTTACATAGTGTTAATAACTGAATATTAGTTTTTTACTTTTCAAGTCTGTGGTGGTTGTTTTAAGAGCACAATCATTTCTGTAATGCTAAAGAAAGCTTAGATAAGATGCTATATCAAGGTTCTACTGCTTAGTAATGCAAGAAACTTTTTTTTTTTTTATTTAATAGCCTTTTATTTACAGGATATATGCATGGGTAACTTAACAGCATTAACAATTGCCAAACCTCTTGTTCCAATTTTTCACCTCTTACCCCCCCCACCCCCTCCCCTAGATGGCAGGATGACCAGTAGATGTTAAATATATTAAAATATAAATTAGATACACAATAAGTATACCGGACCAAAACGTTATTTTTGCTGTACAAAAAGAATCAGACTCTGAAATATTGTACAATTAGCTTGTGAAGGAAATCAAAAATGCAGGTGTGCATAAATATAGGGATTGGGAATTCAATGTAATGGTTTTTAGTTATCTCCCAGAGTTCTTTTTCTGGGCATAGCTGGTTCAGTTCATTACTGCTCCATTGGAAATGATTTGGTTGATCTCGTTGCTGAGGATGGCCTGGTCCATCAGAACTGGTCATCATATAGTATTGTTGTTGAAGTATATAATGATCTCCTGGTCCTGCTCATTTCACTCAGCATCAGTTCATGTAAGTCTCTCCAGGCCTTTCTGAAATCATCCTGTTGGTCATTTCTTACAGAACAGTAATATTCCATAATTTTCATATACCACAATTTATTCAGCCATTCTCCAACTGATGGACATCCATTCAGTTTCCAGTTTCTAGCCACTACAAAAAGGGCTGCCACAAACATTCGTGCACATACAGGTCCCTTTCCCTTCTTTATAATCTCTTTGGGATATAATCCCAGTAGTAACACTGCTGGATCAAAGGGTATGCACAGTTTGATAACTTTTTGAGCATAGTTCCAAACTACTCTCCAAAATGGTTGGATTCGTTCACAACTCCACCAACAATGCATCAATGTCCCAGTTTTCCCGCATCCCCTCCAACAATCATCATTATGCAAGAAACTTCTAAGAGAAATTAGATTTCTGGTTAACTGCAAATTCTCTGAAAATGGTTATTTCAAAACCCATTCAGCAAATTATTTAACATTTATTTAGTGTATCATGGTTACCTTGTTTAACCAATATGGTCTATAGCTTTTTTTTTTTTTAAAGTTTTTCAGTTGATCACTCAAATTCTTTTTTTTTAAATTATTATTAAAGCTTTTTATTTACAAAACATATGCATGGGTAATTTTTCAACATTGATCCTGACAAAATCTTCTGTTCCAAATTTTCCCCTCCTTCCCCCCATCCTCTCCCCCAGATAGCAGGTAGTCCAATACATATTAAATATGTTAAAATATATGTTAAATCCAATATATATATATATATATATATATATATATATATATATATATCTTGCTGCACAAGAAAAAAAAAACCTGAGAAAGAAAGCAAAATGCAAGCAAACAACAACAGAAAGAGCGAGAATGCTAAGTTGTGGTCCACATTCAGTTCCCACGGTCCTCTCTCTGGGTGTTGACTCTCTTCCATCACTGAACAATTGGAAACTAGTTTGAATCATTTTATTGTTGAAGAGAGCCACTTCCATCAGAATTGATTGTCCAATTATATTGATTTTGGCATGTATAATGATCTATTGGTTCTGCTCATTTCACTTAGTATCAGTTCATGTAAATCTCTCCAGGCTTCTCTAAAATCATCCTGTTGGTCCTTTCTTACAGAACAAAAATATTTCAATCCCATGGGGGTGCTCTCTTTCTATTGGGAAATTGTAAGTTCCACTGAGGAACCTGACTTTCTATGCTCTCTCTATTTCATATTTATCTTCCCTGGCATCTATTGTTTCCCTTCATTTTGTCTATAACCTCTTGCCTAAATAAATCTATATTTTGCCAAAGAGAATGGTCATTATGAATTCCTCACATGATCAAATCCCAACTTTTGGTGCCTGCCATCATTTGGTGACAAACCCCACACCACAGACCACTAGTGAATTCCTTCTGGGAGTGGGAGGGGAGGAGAGAGACAGTGTTGGGCTCCCCTGTTGGCTCTTGTTTTCACATTGACATGCTTCCCCAGTATAGGTGTGGCTGTCAATAGGTTTGAGTCCTTTATCTGGGGATCCAGTTTGAGCTAACCTGGAGATTCTCTTTTATTTTATACAATGAAGTGGGAATCACAAGACAGATACCCAGACATTAAACACCAGTGACAAAGCTTCAAAAATAAATTAGAGCGCACTAATTTTTAGGTCAAATATGTGACTTTTAAACAATTTTCTATACTTTTAGTTACCCTCTATGTGATGGGGAGTGTTTTTGTTTCAAAACTTATTAGGACTCCCCCAAAGGCATCACTAATATATGGATTTTTACCATTCCTTGGCCTAAGCTGGGAATCTCCTTTGAAAAGAGTGAGCTTTCTCCAAAGGGTTTGTCTATTAGGGGTATTTTCTGGGTTCTGCTATTATTTCCCAATTATCACCCTGAACACAAACAGTACCCCAGACAAAAAATAGTTACAAAAGTAATTACTAATAAAGTTCCTTAGAAAAAATTCAATGCACACAAAAGTCCCCTTTTTAGAAAGGAAAGAGACCACTTTCTAAACACAATTTATTAGTTATAAATAATAAATTGTCAATGGCCTTTCTCAATAAACAAATCCCTGAATGAGGGCTGATAGGGTCTTTTAGAAAAAAATTTATCAGAGTCAAGATGAGAGGAGTAGCTTTCTCCCCAAGACCCTCCAAATACCTTTAAATAATGACTCTAAACAAATTCTAGAATGGCAGAATCCATAAAAGACAGAGTGAAACTATTTTCTAGCCCAGGACAAGTTGGAAGCTTAGCAGGAAAGGTCTGTCTCACCAGGTGAGAGTGGAACATAGTCCAACACAGGGCCCTTCAGCATGGCCTAGCCCTAGCAATCTAGGAACAGGCCTCGGGAGCCATTGAATCAGCATTGACTTCCAAAGCTCTCAGACCACAAATGGTACAGGGGTCAAACTAGTCAGATGGAGATTACAGGAGTCTATTTGCTAGCACTGAGTCAGGATTGTTGCTTTGCCCATACTCAGATTTAGGTCATAATCTTTGGCGGCAGTTTCATGGTGAAGAGGAACACTAGCATACCAGAGTTGAAGTGGAATAAATGGACTCTCCTCATAGTTTCAGATCTAAAAAGAGTGCTTGTGGCTTCTCACAATAAACACACTACTCCTTAGGTCATACCACATTGGGAGAATTGAAAACTTATAGGAAGTAATTCTGAAAAGAGATGCATAAAACTGCAGAAGTTTGGTATGGTGCACCCTCTACCCTGGAAGAGGTCCCACTTTAACAGTTAAAGTTTAGAGAAAAAAAAAAGCAACCAGAAAAAGATTGACTTTAAAAAGTTACTCTGGTGACAAGGAAGATCAAAACACACACTCAGAAGATAAAGGCAAAACTCCTATATTCAAAGCTTCTAAGAAAAATATGCATTGGTCTTAGGCCAGGGAAGAGCTTACAAAGGATTTTGAAAATCAAGTAAGAGAGGTAGAGGAAAAATTAAGAAGAGAAATGAAAGTGATGGAAGAAAATGAAAAATGAGTCAACAGCTTGATGAAAGAGATACAAAAAAAAAAAAAATACTGAAGAAAATTAATGCCTTAAAAAAGACTAGGCCAAATGGCAATGGAAGTTCAAAAAACTGAGGAGGATGCTTTAAAAAGCAAAATTGAACAAATAGAACAATTAGCAAAATGACAGAGCAAAATCTTGAGCAATATAGGTGTGTCCTTTAATTGGCTACCAATGACCTAGTCAGAATTGAGATTACATCATGTGAACCTCCTTTTATGAATACCTTATCCAAATCCAAGACATATGATTCATGACACAAGACAAAGGTTCTTCAGCAATGGGAGTAGTCTTCAGGTGATAAGAGTAGCTATAATAGTTTAAATTGATGAGATTTGACCTTTAGGTTAAAAAAGTTTCTCTGGAAGGTAGATGATGGTTGAGGTTACAAAGGTGGAGGTAATTACAAAATAAATATATTGATCTAAAGATCAACTTGCCCAGAGGCAAGTTTTTTTGGGATTTGAATAGTGGTTGAAGTTTACATAGGGAAGAACAATAAAAGTGAATATTAAAACTAACTTGATTGAGACTTAGTAAAAAGAATAAAAATAAATTTTAAAATTTTAGTCACAAGATGAGTTATGAAGCTAACACTGATAAGATGTGGCAAATGTTTATTTATGGAGGGTGGAAGTGAGGGTAGAAGTTAAAGGAAAAGGGAAAAACACCTATTTTTTTGAAATTTCTTATTTTCAAATTCAATCCAACAACTAATTTTTTCAATTTCCTTCTTTATTTTATATGCATATATAATTGAGACTCTTTATTTTCAAAACATATGCATGGATAATTTTCAATATTCCCTTTGCATAACATTGTGTTCCAAATTTTTTCCCCTCCCCCTCCCCTAGATGGCAAGTAATTAAATATGTTAAACATCTGCAATTCTTCTATACATATTTCCACAAAAATCTAGTACATATCTTCAACTTTTTTTCCAGTTTCCATGATAGATCAACCCACAATAACCTTCTTAATAATTACCTTTGTTGTAACCATCTTGAGCACTTCTCATTCAGATTTAGGGAGAAAAACAAAACCCTTAGAGTTTGTTGGAGTCCAGCTCCTGTAGTGATGAAGGATGTGACATACCAGGGCCAGGCAGAGAAGGCCTGGCTATGGACTCTTTGAAGTTTATTGAGCAGAAACACAAATATATACCTCAAATGCTCATAAGTTTGATACAAAATACACTCTTTTAAAATTCCTATAGCCTAACAAAATTCTACTATGATGTAAATGATTAAACCTCTTAATCCCCAGATCTTAGTTACTTAGACAGAGATGTAAATAGCTGACATATACATCAGAGTAAAGTTTATCATACCATTATCTCAGGTATCTTTCTCCCAAATACCTTTAGTCTTCTTGTGGACATTCTTTGCTTTCCTAAATTCAAAGGTTTAACTTTTAATCCAAAGAGAAGTGTTTGCATTTTGCTTCAGTCACTAGATTATTAATTTATTATATTGACAAGCAGTCTGCTATTTCAATAAGGGAGTTTTGGTGAGCCAAGTTACTATAAGACTCAAAACCTGGAATGGAGTCTTACATCCTCGCCCTCTACAGGTTTAAATGTCAAATGTGTACAAATCAGAGGATTAAAGATTAAAAGCTAGAAGGAATTTTAGAGACCATTGAGTCTTATTTCTTAGTTACTTACCTTCCTTAGAAAGAAGTTAAGTGGATCATCCAGGGTCATAGGGCTAGTCTGAGATGAGTTTGGACCTCCAGGTCTTCCTGATTTCAAGTGCAGTATCCTATCCACTAGGCTATACTGCCTCTCAATAAAAGTATATTTGTCAGAAGATGAAGTCTTTAAAGTTTGAGTTATTAAAGAAGTCATAGCCTTTTTTTTAGACTTAAAACCCACAGCAGCCATATAAGATAAAGGCCAAACTGTCTAGGAAGACCAAACTAAGTCCAATCAATAAAGACACCTAATATTTGAAATTTCCAAGATAAAAATTTTGAAAACTAGAAGTCACTGACACAACTAGGTAATATAGTAGATAAAGTGCTGGATTTGCAGTTAGAAGACATGAATTCAAATCTGTTCTTATACTCAGATGGTACTGAATAAATCATTTACCCACTAAACTCTCTCTACCTTGGTTTCCTCTTCTGTAAAATGGGGAGACTTGATTCTTTTTGTACAGCAAAATAACGTTTTGGTCATGTATACTTATTGTGTATCTAATTTATATTTTAATGTACTTAACATCTACTGGTCATCCTGCCATCTGGGGGAGAGGGTGGAGGGTAAGAGGTGAAAAATTGGAACAAGAGGTTTGGCAATTGTTAATGCTGTAAAGTTACCCATGCATATATCCTGTAAATAAAAGGCTATTAAATAAAAATAAAATAAAATAAAATGGGGAGACTAATAGCACCTACCTCCCAGGGTTGCTGTGCAATAATATATGTAAAGCACTTAGTAAATTAGAAAGCCACATATAAAAGCTAATCATTATTAGAACTGCAGAATGAGATGGATTTCTGTGTTTATATTTATTTGTTATAAGGGAAATTTTAAAAAATTTTGGTGAGGTGAAGAGTAAGGAGAATAGGAATAGGGATAGAAAGAATCCTTAAAATAATTGAAAATAAAGAAAAAGAGGACTACATAAGTCATTAAAAACAAGAGAGAGGAAAGTTCATTATTATTTTTTCTTTTTTAGTATTTTTTTCCTCAATTACATGTCAAGAAAATTTTTACATTCATTTTTACAAGATTTTAAGTTCCCAATTTTTCTCCCTCTCTCTCTACTCTTCCCTCTTTGAAGATGGTAGTTTGATATAATTTATGCATGTACTATCATACAAAAAAATATTTCCATATTAGTCATAGTTGTAAAAAAAAAAGAAATTAAAAAACATGAGAAAGAATAAAGTTAAAAAATATATGCTTCAATCTGCATTCTGAGTCTATAGGTTTTTTTCATCTAGTAATGCATAAAGTTTTCTTCATGAATTCTCTAAATTTGTCTTGGATTGTTATATTGCTGAGAAGAGCTGAATTAACCATAGTTGATCACATAAATTTGCTGATGCTGTGTACAATGTTCTACTGGCTTTGTTCATTTCACTTTGCATCATTTTGTACAAGTCTTTCCTAGTTTTTCTGAAATCTGCCTGTTCATCATTTCTTATTGCACTATAGTATTCCATTACAGTCATAAAACCACAGTTTGTTCAACCATTCCCCATTTAATGGCTATCCCCTCAATTTCCAATATTTTACCTACATGAAAAGGATTGCTATAAATATATTTGTACCTGTAGGTCCTTTTTCATTTTTTTTGTGATCTCTTTAGGATACAAACCTAGTAATGATATTGCTGGGTCAAAGGGTATGCACAGTTTGGTTGCTCTTTGAGGATAGTTCCAAATTGCTCTCCAGAATGGTTGGATCAGTTCACAACTCTACCAATAGTGTATTACTGTCCCAATTTTCCTACATCCTTTCCAACATTTATTAGTTTCCTTTTTTTGTCATGTTAGTCAATCTAGTAGGTGTGAAGTGGTATTTCAGAGTTGTTTTAATTTGAATTTCTGCAATCAAAAATGGTCTAGAGCTTTTCTTCATATGCTATATATTTCTTAATTTGAAAACTGCTTGTCCATATTCTTTAATCATTTATCAATTGGGGAATGACTTGTATTCTTGTAAATTTAATTCAGATCCTTTTATATTTGAGAAATGAGGCTTTTCTCAAAGATGTTTGCTGTGAAGATTGCTTCTCATCTTTCTACTTTCCTACTAATCTTGATTGCATTAGTTTTGTTTGTACAAAAGCTTTTTAATTTAATAGAACTAAAGTTGTCTTTTTTGCATTTCATAAAACTCTCTTTCTCTTGTTTGATCATGAATGTTCCTCTTCCCATAGATCTGACAGTTAGACTATTCCTTGCTCTTTTAATTTGCTTATGGTGTCACTCTATATATCTAAATTATGCATCCATTTTGACCTTATCTTGCTATATGGTGTGAAATGTTTTTGTTTGTGTTCCATTATTTTCCAGTTTTCCCAGCAGTTTTTGTCAGTGAGTTCTCATCCCCAAAACTGGGGTCTTTGGGATTAATGGGTTACTTTTGTCATTGACTTCTGTCTCCACTGATCTATTATTCTATTTCTTAACCAGTTCAGTTAGTTTTGATGATGACTGCTTATAATATAATTTGAGATCTCATTTTGCTAAACTATCTTCCTTTATAATTTTTTCATTAGTTCCCTTGATTTTCTTGACCTTTTGTTCTTTCAGATGAAATTTATTATTTTTCTAACTCTATCAGATAGTTTTTTAATAGTTTGATTTGCATGGCACTGAACAAGTAAATTAGTTTAGACAGAATTGTCATTTTTATTATATTGACTCAGCCTATCCATAAGCAATTGATCTTTTTCTAGTTCTTTAGATCTAACTGTCTGAAAAATGTTTTGTAATTATGCTCATATTGGTACTGGGTTTATCTTAAGAGGTGTCTACCTAAGTATTTTATATTGTTTATAATTATTTTAAACTGAATTTCTCTTTTTATCTTTTGCTGCTAGGCTTCTTTATCCATACAAGGAATACTCATGATTTATGGGGGTTTTATCTATACCCTGCAACTTTACTAAAGTTGTTAATTATTTCAAGTAAATTTTTAGTTTATGCCCTAGGCTTCTCTAAGTCATATCATCTGAAAAGAGTGCTACTTTTGCTTCCTCATTGCCTATCCTAATTCCTTCTATTTTACTTTTTCTTCTCTTATTGCTAAAGCTAACATTTCAAGTATTATATTGAATGATAGCAATGATAAGGGCATCCTTGCTTCACCTGAATCTTATTGGGAAGGCTTCAAGCTTATCCCTGTTACAGATAATGTTTGCTGATGGTTTTAGGTAGTTACCAGTTATTTTAAAGAACACTCCATTTATTATTTTAAAACACTCTACTGTTTTTGATAGGAGTTGGTGTTATATTTTGTCAAAAGCTTTTTCAGTATCTATTGAGATAATATGATTTCTGTTGGTTTTCTTGATATGGTCAATTATGTTTATGGTTTTCCTAATATTGAACCTGCATTTCTGGCATAAATCCCACTTGGTTACAGTGTATCTTCCTTGTAATTTATTGCTATATTCACCTTACTCGTATTTTGTTCAAAATGTTTGTGTCAATATTTCTTAGGGAAATTGTACTATAATTTTCTTTCTCTGTTTTAGTTCTTCTTGGTTTAGGTATCATTACTATATTTGTGTCATAAAAGGAATTTAGTAGTTTTCTCCTTTGCCTATTTATCCAAATAGTTTATATAATTTTGCAATTAACTGTTCTTTAAATGTTTGATAAGAAATGAATTTTCTCACTAGGTTGAACTCTGGGTTTCTCTCAAGGGCAATTTATGCACTTAAAAATCTAATCCTTATACTACTGTTTTTATAAGGAACTGATTTCAGAAAAGACTGGAAAGACTTACATGAACTGATGCTAAATGAAGTGAGCAGAACTAGGAGAACATTATATACAGTATCAGCAAGATTGTGTGATGATCAACTACAGACAATTTCAGTAAACTTAGAATGGGAAATGCCATCCACATCCAGAGAGAGAAATTTAAAATGGATTGAAGCATATATTTTCTTTCTTTTTTTTCTTTTCTTTTTTTTTTTTTTGCTGAGGCAATTGGGTTAAGAGATTTGCCCAGGGTCACACAGCCAGGAAGTGTTAAGTGTCTGAGGTCAGATTTGAACTCAGATCCTCCTGACTTCAGGGCTGGTGCTCTATCCATTGCACTGTTTTTTCCTTTTGTTCTGACGTTTGCACAACATAATTAATACAGAAATATGTTTAAAATGATGATTGCTTGCTGCGATGGGAAGGGGGGAAGGAAGGGAGGGAGAGTTGGAACTCTATATTTTACAAAAATGAATGCTGAAAACTATCTTTACATGTAATTGAAAAAATAAAATACTATTAAGTAAAAAACAAAACAAAAACCTAATCCTTTAACGGAAAAGAAATGACAGATACACTGATATTCAGTTGTGACTGATCCTCTTGTGACTCCATTTTGGGCTTTCCTTGGAAAGGATACTGGCATACTATGTCCTTTTGACATTGGTTTGCTATGTCCTTTTGAATTGGATTGGATTGGATGACTTCTCTCCAAACCCAGCCATTCCTTCATTTCTCAGCAATCTGAGCTTCTCCACCATGTGTCACTCCCTCCTTCCTTCCTTTGGGCTTCCTGTGGGCTGTTTTCCTCCTCCCTTGGAATACTGGCTCCTTCAAGTCAAGGACAACCTTTGTGCTTGAATTTATATTCCCAGGATCAAATCTGTGTCTGGCACATAGTAAACACTTAAGAAATGCTGGTCGATTCAACTTCACCTAAGAAGAGGTCATGGATACAGATTAAATTGAAATGTACAAAAACCCAAAATGAGGGTTCATGGCTTCATAGACATTTCCCCCCCTAGGGAAAGTCATGTCTGTTGATGTCCATCAAGTATGACAATAACAAAAATTTAAATTAAAAAAAATTAGGCAGGAAGAACTGATAAAATGTCATCAGCACAGGTTAGAAATGAAGCTTTTTCTACAGACAAGGAATGAGCTAGAAGTCCCTCTTCACAGAGCTATCACCTGCACTGGCTATTGCCCAAAGGACTGAATGATTGCACCTATACTCTGCCATAAATCAACTTTTCTAGGATACATAAACTGTATTTGAATTGTTTTTTCATTTCCTTGGAAAAGCCAGGGACTTAGCACAAAATTGCTTACTACTAAATGATGTAGAATGCACAGGCAACACAAATCACTTCCTCAACTCTAAAAATTAGCACTTCTAACTCAGAACACACAGAATAGTGGGAAGTGGAATACTGAGACTGCTTCCCAATGAGTAATGTGATTTCAACCATTATAGAAAATTGAGCTCTGGGACCTTTTCCTCCTCAATGCTGCCTACAACACTTCATATGTATCATTGTACAATAGGTAGCTAGGTGACATAGTGGGCTTATAATCAAGAAGACAGGTCATTATAAGGTCAAATCCAGCTTAGATACTATGTGACCCTGAGTAAATCATTTAACCCTGTTTGCCTCAGTTTTCTTATCTGTAAAATGAACTACAGAAGGAAATAGAAAGCCATTTTGCCAAGAAAACCCCAAGATGGGTCATAGAGTCAAGCATGACTAAACAACATCGCTTATTGTCAGCTCATCTCCATTAGAGGATTAGGTTAAGGATATATATATTTTAAATTAAAGCTTTTTTTCAAAATATATACATGGATATTTTTCAACATTCACCCTTACAAAAACTTTGTGTTCTAATTTTTGTCCTCCCTTTCCCCCATCCCTTCCTTTAGATGGCAAGTGATCCAATATATATTAAACATGTGCAATTCTTCTATACATATTTTCACAAATATGCTGCAGAAGAAAAATCAGATCAAAAAAGAAAAAAATGAGAAAGAAAACACAATGCAAACAACAACAAAAAGAGTGAAAATGCTGTGTAGTGGTCCACACTCAGTTCCTACAGTCCTCTCTCTGGATGCAGATGGCTCTCTTCATCACAAGACCATTGAAAGTGACCTCAATCATCTCATTGTTGAAAAGAGCCACAAAGAATATATATTCTTGACTATATGGTTTTTTAACTTTCACAGACTATTATGTTATATTATGAGGGGGTATGGAGTCATAAAATAAACATTTCTTAAATTGAATGAATGTCCTGAAGAATAGCTTTGCTATTGTTTCAGATTTCAGGAAATTTGGATTAATTTCAGGAAATTTGGATTAAAATTGCACCTCTGCTTATTCCTTTTATGGGCATTCAAGGACCTCTGAAGTCTCCAGTGCACATTTTCAGTCTCAAATCACATTTCCCTTTATGTTCTTGCCAAACTAGAGTAACTTTTCCCCAAGCTCCATATTTCCTGTCTCTCTCTCTACACATCATATCTAGTACTTTATTGTCTATGATCATGGGAAAGTCATTTAACTTCCTTCTATAATAATTGGGGATGATACTTATAATGTCTGTTTCTCAGGATTTGTGAGGCTCTGATATCATGCAAAGCATTGGGCAAACTTGAAAGTGTTACTTACACAGGATATCCCAAGAGTTTTAAGCTCTTAAAGTTGAAAAAAGCAGTAAGACTTTTGGGATACCCCGTATTAATTTCACTTATTTCTCACATTTACCTCTAAGAATCTTTATAATAGTTTTAGCTCAGATGTAATTCTTTCAGTTATGAGTGTTAAATTTCCTCCTCAAATTACCTCATATTTACTTGTGTATAGATAGTCTGTGCCCAAAGTAGAAAGTGAGCTCATTTAAGGACAAGTTTTTCATTGTATTCTCTCTGTGCTTAGGTATGCATTGCACAATGTAGGCACTTAATGAAAATTGAATTGAGTTTGAGCAGACACTGTATAGGCTATATCTTCCCTTTTCTAGGCTTCTATTCCCCTATTTCTACATGAGAAGAATGGCACATATAACTTCCTAAATCCCTTCTAGCTCTGCTCTTGGGTGATTTAGACATCAAGAGGTAGAGCTAGAGCAGGAATGTCTTCCATTAGGAATTCAGAGATGTGAGAGAGTGCCTAAGGAAGCCAGGGAGTACCGTTAATTTGTAAGACTCTGGATAAAGGAGAATAGCAAGACTGGAGTAGGCTAGGACCATATGGAAGGCTTTGAATGAAAGGATAGCAATTGTATTTTGTCCTGTAGATTCCAGATACTTAAATTTCTTAACACCCCTCCATTCTGCCCATATGGAGTCTTGTAACTGAATATGAGGGAGGTAACAAAATTATGATTTATCATCAGTAAACATTTGATTTTACCTATTTTATATATCTATATATCCACGGTCATATAAAACTCATGTGAAAATGGGTCAAAAGTGGAAGCACTTTTTAAAAAATCTTACTGTAGACATCGATGAATCCCTAAATATTTTTGGTAGGATAGTAGCAGAATAAGCAGAGCACTAGTGAAGAGCGAGGCAAACTTGTTTCCTTTACTGAAACTGTATTCCCTTTAAAATTATCACTCTGAAATTGTGTTCCCTTTTGAGTCTCAGATCCTCCTGGGAAAGCATATCCCCCCAGATAAGTTATCTTTTGGGGATGCCAGACCCTGTGATTCAATTAGAAATCTTGGTCAAAAAGCACCCTGTTTTACCTTTTGAGGATGCCAGACCCTTTGAATTCCAATTGGAGATCTGGGCCAGATACCAATAAGCATCTAGAGCTGGGAACTTTGACTTTCTGAAACCAGAGCCTCAAAGACTCCTTTTAAAGAGCAGTTTCTGAACTCATTCTTTGTAGAAAGTTCAAAGCAGCTGCTAGGACCCTGCCTGATGAGAAGGCATTCTCTTCTCAGTGTCAGCCTTCATTTCCCTCCTAGAACTTTGCCACTAAAGAAGTGTCCTAGCAAAACTGGCTTCCTATCCAACAGTAAACTTTCATTTTTCCCAATTAATATCTCAGGTTCATGGATTCTTTCATGAATAACCTGTGCGCCGACCAAAAGGGGATTTTAACAACTCCCTGACTACCACCAACCTCATCACTAGGAAAATTCTTTTGATAGCTGGGTGAGAGAAAAGACTGGAGAAAGTAGGGAGACCAGTTCAAGTCAGTAGTCTGAAGGAGAAAAGAAATCAAAGTTGGCTTCTCTCAGACCATGGATTTACTGTATTGGTTTGAGGTCTGCCTGGGCTAATTCCATGATTTGGTCACCCCTTTATAAGCACTTTTTGGCACTCTGGTTAAGGGATGAAGAGTTAAAACTAGGAGCTTTTTAACTGTGAATTTGGATGAAGAAAATAAAAATCACATGTTTATTTTCACTAAGTTCTTAGATGGAACATTTCTGAACTCTGGTTAAGGGACTGATGAAGAGCTAAGACTAGGACTTTTTTATTTATTTTTTGCTGAGGCAATTACAGTTAGGAAGTATTAAGTGTCTGAGACCAGATTTGAACTCAGGTCCTCCTGACTTCAGGGATGGTGCTCTATCCACTGCACCAGCTAGGTGCCCTTGACTAAAAGCTTTTTAACTGGGAATTTGGATGAAGAGAAAAATCACATCTTTATTTTCACTAAGTTCTGGTATGGAACATTTGGGAATGTAGGCAAAAGAACAAGAGGAAATTAGCAGTACTTATGACTAAACAGAAATCACAGATATTTTCACATCACATTAAAGGTGTTGCCAATATCTCCAAATATCATTCATGCTCATTACTACTTTAAAATTGTGTTCAATTAGAACCCTGCTAGATAATCACAATCACAAATTTTTTTTAAAAAAAGTTAAACTACTATATTTGAACATAATTGAGTTTCTTTATCATTTTATATATTTTATTTTATACATTTTAAAACATTATTCTAAGGGGTCCTTTGGCATCATCAAACTGCCAAAGGAATGCAGGACATAGAAAAGTTTCATAAACCCATATACTATTATTTCACCATAGAATCCTTTTATCTAACTTCAGATCTCTGACATGTTCAGAAAATCTCTTATATAATTACTTCTCTAGCCATCCTTCACACACACACACACACACACACACACACACACACACACACACAATTTTACTCCCTTTTTTACTAGGATCTAGGAAATGTGGGTTACAGTCTTCCCATCACAGTGGCACTTCATCTCCGCACACTGGGAGAACATCCCTAGCTTTGCCCTCCACATTAGGGCAACTGTAGGGAAGGATGCTATCTGTGAGATATGGCAAAGACCACAACCATTCTAGATAAAATTCTCTAATCGAGTCTCAAAATATCTCAGAGAATTATACTGTCAAAGGGAAGAGCCAGGACATCTTGTCCCATTTCTAGCTAAGCAGAAAGCTCTCCACTTTGTACAGACATCCAATATCTTCCCAGAACCCTATCCTGCTCCCCTTCCACACTGGAGTCCCTCTTTCCTTTCTTTCTTCCCCTCCTTCCCACTGCAGCAGCCGAGAAAAAGGGAAAAAAAATAGGTTTGCAAATCTTCTGGAACTCACTCTGGGCTACCAGCTCCCCTGTGTCTAGCACAAAAGGTGCAGCAGGAACTCCCAGAGGCCCGAGGGAATGAGTTCCATGAAACTGATATCTAGGACCATGAAATCACTGGAGATTAGAAAGCCGTGGGGATGGGGAATAGTGAGAGACGAGCCCCTCCTCACCCTTTTGGTGGAAGTTATGTATGCATTTTAGACTGTGTTAAAAGTATTTTGTAGAAATTCTCAGGCCCTAATGAAAGGATCTCAAAAGATCCAGAGGGTAATGGGGGTGGGGAGGGCACCTAGGGGCACCCCAACTCAGGAATTATCAAAGAGCATCCCAGAGAAGTGTCTAGTGCATTACACAAGTTGACAGGAGGGGTCAGAAGTCAGAGGCCAGAGCGCTATGCTGAGCCCAGTTCAGAGATGGAGAGTAGAGGGTGGACAGTGAAGGGTCAGATGTCAGTCAGGTAGCCAACGAGGTGAGCGAGGGATCAGAAGGTGATGTTCTCCTCATACAGGGATAGCACCAGCAGGATGGCCCAGCCACTTAGGAGCCCCAGATTGTGCAGGAAGAAGAGCAGCCAGGGTCTCTTGTCCTTCACGTTCATCATTGATGGCAGCTAACAGAGAGGAAGGAGGCAGAATCACCACCTGGGCAGGGTCCCAACCTGGGGTAGCGTCCCACCTGGGCAGAGTTACCACCTGGGCAGGGTCCCCACCTGGGCAGGATCACCACCAGGGATGTCACGGCCCCAGTGCCAGCCACCCCCTTCTCTGCCCCAGCACTGACCATGTCACAGAGAGCCACATAGAGGAAGAGCCCAATGGCCACCGCGAGGATCCAGATCTCACTTTCCTCGTTGGACCCGATGCCCAGAGCCACGTAGAGCCCAGCAAAAGCTGTCAAGCTCGAGACCACGTTCAGCAGCATGGCACGACGCACTGACAGCCCTGCGTGGAGCAGGGCGCCAAAGTCCCCTGGGGAGAAGGAGGAGAAGGTCCTTAAGCAGCCTTAGATGTCCCCCAACCCCTGGGCACAGTTCCCCATGGGCCACAGGGGTATGCTAATAACCCATCCTCCTATCCCTTCCCTGAGAGCCCGTGCCAGTCCCCACGAGTCTGGGATCAAGAATTTGGGCACAGATGTCTCACCGAGTTCATGGGGCACCTCATGGCACAGTACAGCCAGGGAGGTAGCCAGACCTGTTTTCCACGAGGAAGTAAAGGCGGCGCCCACCGTCAAACCATCTGCAAAATTGTGAAGGGCATCTCCAAGGGTGATCATGTAGGGGAGAAGCTGCAGCTCTGAAAGAGGGAGAGAGAGAAGCTAGCCGTTACCAGGCAACCTGGGAATTCCTTTAGTGAATCCCCAGGGCTTCATGTGGGAGAGGGGCAGCTCTTCCAGATGCTCTCCAAGTTCTGTGTTCTATTTGGGAGACTTTTGTGAAAGGAAATTTCATTCAGGGAACCCCTTTCCCTTCCCCCAGGAAGATCATTTTCTACAGAGGCAGCCAGGTAACTAAATAGGGCCTAGAATCAGAAGGGCTGAGTTCAAATGTAGCCTCAGACACTTACTAGCTGTGATCCTTCAATTCCTTTGGCCCTCCACCCCCCAAAAGTGATCTGGACCAGAACCTTCCTTTTATAAAGGAAGAAAGTGATTTACTCTTTTACACAAGTAACAGAGCTAGGATTTGAACCCAAGTTCTCTAACACTACATCCAGTTCTCTTTCAATTTTTTTCTTTCTCTTTAAGAAATATATTTTTAATACACATTGGTCGTTTTGTTTGTTTTGCTGAGGCAATTGGGGTTAAGTGACTTGCCTAGGGTCCCCCAGCTAGGAAGTGTTAAATGTCTGAGGTCAAATTTGAACTCAGGTCCTCCTGACTTCAGGGACTTCTTGTTTTATGAATTATATTAGGAGAGAAAAATCAGAGCAAATAGGAAAGACCATGGGAGAAAAAAAGAGAGAAAAAAGAAGTGAACATAGCATGTGTTGATTTACATTGTCTCCTTAGTTCTTTCCCTGGTTGCAGATGGCATTTTCTGTCCAAATCTCTTTCCATTTCAACAAGACTACTCTAATATGGCTCCCACCTACCTCTTCATCATTATTTTTCATATAATTCCTTTTCACTTAGCCTCTGTTCAGTCAAACTGGCCACTACTGCTACCATCTCAGAAAACCATCTGAAAGGCTATTTGATTTGCCCAGGAGCACACAGTTAATAAGTGGGATTTGAATTCACAACTTCCTGGCTTAAAGCATAACATTTTATTTTGCAGGCAAGTCTATTCTATTGCCTATTCCTAAATTCAACATCCCACCTACCTCCTGCATTAGCTGTTAGCTCTGTCTCCCTCCTTTCCTCCTATCTCTCTCCTCCCTCCTCCTCCCTCTCTCTGTCTCATCATTCTCCCTGTCTCTCTTTCCCCCTTATTTAACTTTGTATATACTTTTTGTTTTTATAAATTTATATCTTGGATGATAGTGCTGTACTGTTGAGTACTGTTCCTTTTATAAAAGGCATCTGTATAATCAATGTTTATTAAACTGAATCATCCTCAAATGCTGTCTTCTCCATTAAGTCTTCCTGATTCCCCAGAGGCTGGTTAACAACCTTTCTCCCTGACCTAGCATTGCATTCTGCTTGTATCTCTCCAAAGCACTTCATTAACCCTACGGATTTCCGTGTTTGTGGCTTATGCTGCTTCTACAATCTACGTTTCATGAGGGCAGGGCCTGTGTATTTCTTTCAGCAAACAAGAAGCCCATAAATGAAAAGATGGTACCATGAGACAGACTTGAGTAAAGAGAGAAACCGCTGCTTTTGTGAACTAGTGGATCAGACAGGGAAGGCTTTCTCTAAGGGTTGAGACTTGAGAGGAAGGATGGAGATTGGGGGGGGGGCGTTTGGGGGACACCATCCAAATAGGGGAAGCAAAGACCCAGACAGGAGCACACAAGGCATATTCAGTAGAAAGAGAAGAGACCATCCTAGACAGCTTGTTTGAGGCTAGATTGTGGAGGTATCTGGCTGAATACCAGGCTAAGTTATCTGGATTCTCTTCAGAGCAAATGTGAGATATTGCAAAGAGTGCGCGGATTATTGATGTTCAAACTCTGACCTTTCCCCCAGCTGTGTGACTTGAGGTAAAATCTTTTTCTTTCTCTGATCCCGATTCTTCCTTAGAAATGTGACATAGTAAAAAGGGGACACGAGACTTTAGCCACTTAGAATCTTGGCTCTGTCCCTAATTTACCCGTCATTTGGTCCTGACCAAATTGCTTTCTATCTGGACCTGTTTTTTCCCATCTGTAAAATGGGGTGATGGTTCACACTGACTGTCTTGCAGGAGTGTTGTAGAAGAACTATTTTGCAAACATTAAGGTTATTACAAAATAGAGCTGGATGAAAGTCCTGAAGGATCCTACTGACTTTTAAGTTCACAATCCCACTGATAAAGAAGAACTGAGGGGGGAACCAGCTTTCGGACATGGAGGAGGTAGCAGAGGTGGGAAGGAAGGGAGAAGGTTGGGATGACGATGACCCCAATAGGGATGAGGATGGAGAAGGAGGACAGTGTTCGGGAAGGAGGAGGAAAAGAGAGGACAGGAAAGATAGAAGAAGGGATGGTCAAGTGGTCAGGCCAGAGAGACAGCAGAGCCAGTGCCGGGCTTACCGCGGCTCAGGTTTTTGCGATGCCGACCAGAAATTTCTGGGTTCTCCTCTGATACCTGGGGAGGAAGAGGGGGAGGCAGAAGCTCAGGGAGGCTGGCCAGAGGGCAGCCTTCACACACGCTCCGGCCATGACCTCGCCACTCCAGATTCATAGAAGCGGTTTGGGGGAGCCTCAGGGAGGCAAGTAGCAAATCCTGGGAGTTTGCTAGAGGTCCCCTGCCTGGGGTTGGGGGAGCTCCCCTGGATCCTGGTGCATTCCCTCACAATGTCCCCCTTCTCACTATACAGGAAAGGGGCTGGGGAAGCAAAGAGATGTGGGTAGGAGAGAACTGGGGGGGCCTGGGGAACTAGAATTTGTCCTGGGGAGGGGCTGGGAATTAGGGAGAGACTCTCGAGCTGGGCTGGGGCTAGAGCTGCATGGTTTTTTTTTTTTCCTTTCACCCTAGCCTCTAGCATTGGGTCCTGCCCTGATTAGGCCCTTAATGCTGACTGAAGGAGCCATTAATTACCAGGTCTGTCCTGGAGCCTTCGGGCTGCTGTTGCTGTTTCTGGTGGGACAGTTCATCCTTCACCATCTGCAGGGGCATTCCGTGGCTGTGGTTGCAAGTACTGCTCTCCTCCTTGTCCTGCAGGGACAGTGGACATCCACCCCAAAGTCCAGAAGCTCTGCCTCCTCTCTCCCCCAGACACTGACTCAGTGTCTCCCCCCCCCTCCAGCCCTAACCCCCCTCCTCCCTTCTGCCTCTTTCCCCATCACCCCTTCTACTCCTGGGGTTTCCTCACCTCAGAATCTCGAGGCAGCAGGATGTTGAAGAGGCTCTCAAGGAGGAAGAAGGAATAGAAGCCTCCCAATGCACCCAAGAGCCGCCACACAAGCTCAGGACCTCCATGCCCAGCTTTGTTCCCATGGGAATGTTGGCCAAGTACCTGAAGAGAAAGAGCCCGGGGGGGTGGGGGGGGTGCAGAACAGAGAGACAAATATGGAGGGTTTTGCTTTTCTTTTGTCCCCTGTGCCTTATAGGGATAAGGCACTTAAGACAGGCTAATTGACTGATTCTAGGGAATGGCAGCTGGGGCATGAGACAGTCCTCAGAAAGGAGAAGCTAAGAGGGTCTTTTTGCTCATCACTGGGGGGATAGACTCCAGATCAAAGTGAATACTAGCAAAGGGGAGAGTCTACCCGTGTCTCCACCTTTTAACTACACAGGGCTCAGAGGAGGGGGTGCAAGAGGGCTCAGGGCCTTTGTGGAGAGCAGTTCAGGGGGACACTTTGGGGGGGGACATACCTTAGGGATGAGATGAAGTACAGCATCTCCAGTTAAGGAACCCACAGCCATGCCCAGGAAGGTTTGGATGACATAGTGAGAGAGATCCTTGCAGGAGGCACAGAACAGAACCACCAGGCCGAAGACGGAGGCGAGGCAGATGATCAGCACAGCTAGGGAGCTATATAGGTATTCTGCGGGTACAGAGAGGGGAGAAGTTAGGACTGAGGATGGGTTCCCTGCTGCCCCTCCACTCCTGAGCAGAAGCACATGAGTAGTGTGGCTAGGGAGATGATCTAGGGGTACAGGTAAATGAGAAGAGGATAGGATTGGGTTTAGACAGTTCACCTAGTGCCCCCTTTTCTCCTGGGGCTCCCATGCACAGGGAACCTTGAGCTCTTTCCCTCCTGTGTTGGAAATCATAGAGAGAGAAGAGAGGGACAGAGAGGAAGGGTTGGGACAAAACAGATAGCAATCCCACTGTAAGAGATCCCACCATACTTCTCTCTCCTCTCCTCACTCCCCTCTGCCATAAATAATCTTTATAAAGGAAATGGAGGAATGAGGAAAAAATTGAAATAGTATTGCCAGAAAGGAAGTTCAGGGAGGTCCAAGTTCAGGAAGGGTGGGAAAGAATGGTTCAGATATTTAGGTGGCAATTTTTTTCAAATTTAATTTTCAGTTTCAAATTCTTTCCCTATCTTACTTCTCCCCTACCTATTCAAAATGCAAGAAACACAATATCTATTATATAGGGAAAGTTATGCAAAATAGATTTAAATTGGGAAAGCATTATCCCAGAACTGCAACGACCCTCAGAAAGCATCCAGCCCAACCTTTACCTGAGCTGCCTCTGCAACATTTTAAACAGGTAAAGGAAATTTAGCATAGTGCATAGTGTGCTAAACTTGGAGCTCAGGACGACGGGGGACTGGCCTGCCTCTTAATACATAGGGTACTTCTCAGATGATCCTTCTCTCAAAGAAAGTTGATTTTCTTTTTTTTTTCCCCTTTTTTTATTATACCTTTTTATTTACAAGATATATGCATGGGTAATTTTTCAGCATTGACAATTGCAAAACCTTTTGTTCCAATTTTTCCCCTCCTTCCCCCCACCCCTTTCCCCAGATGGCAGGTTGACCAATACATGTTAAACATGTTAAAGCATAAGTTAAATCCAATACATGTATACATGTCCATACAGTTATTTTGCTGTACAAAAAGAATTGGACTCTGAAATAGTGTACAATTAGCCTGTGAAGGAAATCAAAAATGCAGGCGGACAAAAATAGAGGGATTGGGAATTCTATGTAGTGATTCATAGTCAAGAGAATTGATTTTCTGTGGGTGCTTATTCCTACAACCTTCTGCTGCTGTGGTCAAGTGATATTCTAGTAGGACTGCCAAGTGGTTGAGACTGGGCTATGTAAGGATTAAGGGCTACCCTCCTCATCCCATCCCACCCCTTAGGTGGCAAAAGGACTAAACATTAAAAAAAAAAAAAAAGGAAGTAGCCCCAAAGATGAATCTGAGTTGAAAGAGGAGGATGTGGACTCTGTGGTCCCAGCACTAGTGAGTGACACTTACTTTCAGACTTGCTGAGTTGCTCCTGGGAGGAGGATTGAACAGATAAGCAGGCCCCACTGAGCTGTTGCTGGAGTAGGGCTGGGCTGAGCTGGGCCCAAGCATCTGGGGATACCCCTTCCTTTTCTGACAACCCATATACCTCCAGGACATCGGAGCCACTCAGGCATACCTAGGGCAGACACAGGAATAGAATTAGGAAGTAGGAGGAAAAGTAGCTTAACCCCTTTCTTCCTGCTTTTCTCCCTTCTCTACTTTCTCTTCCTCTGGACTTACTGTGTCCCATACGCTATCAGAGTCCTTCATCTGGGTCTTTTGAGGAGTCCTTAGCTGGCTGTTTGCCTTCGATTCCAGGCCATTCTTTCTGTGATGATGATGGTGCTCTTCATCGCTCCCATGGTGATGGACCTCAGCCTTCATCCCCACATTCAGCTGGCTCATCAGAGCTTGCAACTCTGGACAGAGAAATGAGGGTGCTGCTTTTAGCCCCAGATCCTTCTCTTCTTCTAAACCTCTCCGCCCCCCACAACTGCCTCTGCCTTCAGGAAGCCTTCCAGAACTGTTCCACTTCTCCAAGAATATCTGGACTGAGCATAGTACTCTTTTCAAGTGGCTAGTGCTTAATAAACGTTGGCTAAATTAAATTGAGGACAAAGATTGCAAGGGAGGGAGGAAGAGGTGGAGAGAGATGTGTATGAAAGGAACTGAAAGGTGCATTACCCTGTTTTCATAATGACCAGGACATGTTGGATATTTTAGTACCTTCTGGGCTTATTTTTTCTTTTTCTTTTTTTTTAATTAAAGTTTTTTATTTTCAAAACATACGCATGGATAATTTTTCGACATTGACCTTTGCAAACCTTATGTTCCAAATTCCCCCCCTTCCTCCTACCTCCTCCCTGGACAGCAAGTAATCTAATATATCTTTAACATGCACAATTCTTCTATACATATTTCTACAATTATCATGCTGCACATGAAAAATCAGATCAAAAGGGAAACAATGAGAAAGAAAACAAAATGCAAGCAAACAACAACAAAATGTTATGCTATGATCCACAGTCAGCCCCCACAGTTCTCTCTCTGGATGTAGATTGCTCTCTCCATCACAAGATCTTTGGAACGGGCCTGGGTCTATTTCTAAACCTGTTATTCTATTTCTTCTTCTGTGGGGACTTTCTCCCATTAGTTTTCCTTCTCCTTAGGTCTGAACCCTTTTATATCAGAGGTCAAACAAAATTTTCCTTAAAAGGAGCCCATCCAAGACCCTCCCTACCCAGAAAGGGAGATGCACTTTCTTTTCTTTTTTCTTTTTTTAATTATTATACCTTTTTATTTACAAGATATATGCATGGGTAATTCTTCAGCATTGACAGTTGCAAATCCTTTTGCTTCAACTTTTCCCCTCCTTCCCCCCACCCCCTCTCCCAGATGGCAGGTAGACCAATACATGTTAAATATGTTAAAGTATAAATTAGATACAATATAAATATATTGTCCAAACAGTTATTTTGCTGTACAAAAAGAGTCGGACTTTGAAATAGTGTACAATTAGCCTGTGAAGGAAATCAAAAATGCAGGTGGACAAAAATAGAGGGACTGGGAATTCTAAGTAGTGGTTCATTGCACTTTCTTTTCAAGCTCTCATCTCCAGTCCCAGTCCTCCCCTCCCCAACACACACACACATACACACACACACACACACACACACACACACGCACACTTCTTACCAGGCAGAGTAAGGTTTCGTGACTCATTGCCATGAAGTCGGAAGATGAAGTTGATGAAGTACTGGGGACTGGGCAGGACATGGAAGCAGGAGCCGGCAAGAGCATGGTCCAGGAGGGCAGCCAGAGCCCAACTTGGATCTTTGCTTTCAGTTCCCTGGGCTCCTGCTGCTTCCTCCAAAATCTGGTGTGTCCCCACACAACTCTAGGAAACAAAGATCAGAACTCAGGCCCGTACACCCTTCCTTACCTCTTCTCTCCCCAGAGCCATGGGCAGGGGAAGGGGGGAGTTTGCTTGTTGAGGGTAGAAGGTGGGAATGAGGGAATGCAGATGGCCCCCAAATAGGCATTGTGAGCCCTGACTTCTCTTTTGGGCCCCAGACTCACATCTCCAGTAGCCTAGGGATCGTCTCACCAGGATATCCAACTTCACATGTATATCCCTAATTCAGCTTGTTCCGTACCTCTTCCTCTGGAATGATTTACCTAATCATCCAGGCTTGAAACCTCAGTCACCTCCTGATCAATCCTCAAGTCCTTCTGATACCTTTCAGATCCATCTCTTGCCTCACACTGCTCCTGTCTTAGTTCAGGCCCCAGACCTCTGGCTTACACTCTAGTTCTAGCCTCCCGATCCTCCCTCCTCCAAATCAACTCTGGCAGAGCTTGGAGAATAATCTTCCCATGGCACCCAGAATAAGGATTTTGTCCAGGTCACTTCCTCCTTTAAAACTTTTGGTGGTTCCCACTGCCTACAGGGTATCTGAGCACCTTAGTTCGGAGGTCCCTGAGTTCAAGCCCCTCATTTTAAAGATGGTTAACTGAGGCGCAGGGAGAAGGAAAGGGACTTTGCAGCGTAGCACAGAGCCCGTGGACAGAGCCGGGACTCAAGCCCAGATTCCTTCCCTTCCATAGTCCTTGCGCTTTCCCCCTGACCCACTGGTGCCCTCACCTTGCCATTTCCTGGTTCTCCTTGGTAATGCCCTCGGATCTGCTGAAGAAGTTGATTCAGGATGATGGGGTATTGGGCCCCGGCAGAGGCCAAGGAAGCCAAGAGGCTGTCTGCCCGGGAGCCCCAGCTGCCAGCCCGGATGGCAGCACATGTGCCCTCTGGGTCACTGAGATAGAGAGCAATGCCAGCGCAGAAGCGGGTCACATTCTGGGAACCCAAAATCAACCCAGAACCTGCCAGGGACAGGGCATTCTCCACGGTAATGCACTGCAAGCACAAAAGCACAGTCACAAAAGTCAGGACAGGAGGAAAGGTGGCTTCAGGGACTTTGGGGAATAAGCATTTCAGGAGCAATTTTTGTAACCCTCCGAGGTAGGTGCTATTATCACCCCCATTATACAGCTGAGGAAACAGGTAGAGAGAGGCTCAGTTGCCTGCCCAGGGTCACATAATAAATGTCTAATGCCAAATTAGAACTCCTAACTCCTGACCCAGCTCTCTGTATCCGCTGCCCCACCTCGGGAAGGAAAGGCTAGAAATCCTCTTGTCCATCCTCCCCTTGACGGGCCCCATCCTTTCCTCGGAATCCCTGTCTTCCCCCCATGTCCTGCCCCCACCATTCCTCAACTTGGAATAACATTGCAAGCATCAGCACCATGTCCAGGTCAGGACAGAGATAAGCCCCAGCACGAGGCCATGACATGTGACGGACGCATCTGCAGGCATTGAATCAGGAAACTGGGGTTTGTGTGCTCCTGTGCTCCCAAACTGAGAACAGAAAGCAAGGCTGGACCTCACAGGTGGGACCCAGATACATGTGGGACACCTCAGCTGCGGTCCCCGCGGCCTCTGCCACAAAAATAAAGGGCTCTCCCACACAAAAGGCTCGGAGCTCTGTCACCCACCCTTGTAGGAGTCTCCCTCTTCCACCCATAAAGCTTAGCTTACAGAAAAACAGAGGTAGGGGTGTCCCATTCATACAAAAACACAGGACGTGGGCATAGATAGAATTACAAGGGGAAGCCTCTCACACCCAAGCAAGCCATGTCTCATATTAGTTATATTAGTTTAGAGTTTTTCTTCACCTATATGTACAAGTTCTCTCTCTTTGCTGAGGCAATTGGGGTTAAGTGACTTGCCCAGGGTCAGAGTCAAGGAATATTAAGTGTCTGAGACCAGATTTGGACTGAGGTCCTCCTGACTTCAGGGCTGATGCTCTATCCACTGCACCACCTCGCTGCCCCTCTCTCTCTCTTTTCTAACACATCCCATAGAAGTGCACTTTCCACACACAGGATTCCTTGCACACACACTCACAGTCACACATACTGGGCAGTCCCATTTGCTCATGAACACAGATGAGAGACCCATTGCAGCCTCTCACTCACACCAGGAAGAAAATACACTCAGTGGTTCTGTTCACAACTCTGTCCCCCAGGTTGACTTTTGAGCTTTTCAGCTAAGAACTTGAGGGACAGAATTAAGCCCAAGTGGGGAAGTCTGGAAGTTGCCTGTCTCAAGGCAAAAAGAGAAGAAAGGGCAAAGGAAGGACAAAAGAGGAGATATTAGTCTATCCCTAGGTCCTGGGCTTCCTTTCTCTAGTAGGGTACAAGCTCCTTTCTTAATCCCATGAAAATTTCTTTTCTCCCAAAAAGATCAGCCCAAGTCTGCCCCACCTCACCCTGCCCCAAGACGGGCTTAGTCTCTTTCCCCACTTCCATTTCCAAAGGTGGCATTGGATGGCACAAGCCTGTTTCTTGCCCTGTCCCCCTTTTCTGTATCCCATCCCAGGCCAAGCCCCTTCTCTATCCTGGAAAATTGGTAATTATTCCTAGAGTAAAGGGTTGGAATGGACCCTCCAGGGTCGTCTTCCTTGACCCCTGCTTGCCAACACACCCATAATGCGATCTCTCCTTCTCCTCTCCCTTCCTCTTTACTTCCCTCCCTCCCTCCCTCCGTCTTGGAATTTGTCCCTTTTGCTCCCGGCCCTGCTGGGGAGGGGCGCCTGGAAAAAGATTAGGGGGGGGTGGATTAGAGGAATCCCTACTCTTACCCCTTTCCACCGGCTCATCAGGCAGTCCCAAACCACCAGTGTATTTAACAGGTTGCTCAGAGACTCCTGGTCCATAGAACTTTGGTTTGAGTTGAGCAGGGTCAATAGGCTGGCAGGTCTTGGGGTTGTCCCCAGGGCTATCCCCAGCCATGCCCCCAGCCAGAGACAGACCACGCTCCGCATAGCTCAGGTTTCCAGAAGACTCTCCAGAAGACAAGGGTCAGGGTAGGTTTCAGGGAAGGGGGTGCTAAAGGGCTTCCTGGAGGTGAAGGTGGAGGTGGGGACTTGTGGGGCTGGGCTATGGATCTCTGGGGGCCTGGTTGAAGGGAGCAGTGGGGGCCCCCTGGTGAATCTTGGTCTCAGGAAGGGAAAGAAGAACTGGACTGCAGCTGGTCACCAAAGTCCCTGGGCCAAGGCAGGGCTGGGCTGGAGGACTCTTGGGGGAATCTCCCCAAGCAGGTATTTCCTGCCCAGGCACTGTGATTGGCTGCAGCCTGGCCCCCAGGTTAACCATTCCAGCAGCTGATCCTCCCTAATGATAGGCCCGGGAAATCAGCCCTCATCCCTCATTTCCCTCTCCCAGCCCTCCGACTTTCCTCCCCACCCGTGTGGGGTCCCTAAACTCAGTCTCTTTGTCCCTACCCTTTCCCCTGGATTTCCAAGCCCGTGACCTCCCTCAAAAGTCCCTCCCCCCTTCCTTCACCTCCGGCCCCTTATCTTGGGGAAGCCCCTTTGTTCCTGTGGTCTGTTCCCCCTCGTCCTTCTAGAACCATTGAAACCTGGAATTCCCCCACCCAGCTGGTGGCAGCTCAGGGTCCTCCCTGGACTCCCCAGGGTTCATCCAACTCCTGATCAGGCCAGTACTGATGCAGGTAGGCAGAGGAAGGCCATGATGTTGCCAGCACCAGTCTCCCCCTGGATGCCGGGCCCGGGAGATGATTTCATGGGGGTCTGTGCCCTCCTTTACAAATTTCAAAGGAAACACAAATTTACATAAACATATTTGGATAGGCAGGCTCAGATTTACATAAACCAAAAAGTCTGTTTTAAAAGTCAGGTTCTTTCTGTGCCCTGGCGGCCTGCAAGCTGGGAACCCGACCAAGGGTTGGGAAAAAGACAACAATCTCTAATTTCATCCCTATCCTCTGGGCCTGTGCTTTGGGGAAAAGGGGTTCCCAGCCCTTCAACCATCCCTGTACCTGTTTCTGTTATGGGCTCCTCAAAAACTCCTTCCTCTCCTCTCTTTCTTTCTCCCTTTTCCCTCCCCTTCCTCAGACTCAATCTGAAACTCTGGGCAGCAGAACTAGGTCTGGGGGAAGGAAACAGAAGAAGGAAGAAGGGTCCAGCAGGGAGAGGGGGCGGGAAGAAAGGCTGCTTTGCTGTCCCTGGGCCAAACCCACAATTCCTAAAGGGGGTCCCAGCAATTGGCCAGTGATCTTAGATACTTCCCTCTATACCCCTCCCTCCCCATTTTCCCCCCTCCCCAAAACCCTTTCCAAGGCCACCACAAGTAGAAACAATCTAAGAGGCAACAAAAATTCCTGAATTTCCATTTCATCTCCATTCTTTCACAATTCTAAATACAAGAGCTGGGGTGGGGGAGCTGGTGGAGGGGTGGTGACGGATCTTAAATTTGGGTTGGTTGCAACTGGGGGAGGTCGAAATAAGACCTCCGAGGCACATTTCAATAAATAACCTGAAAAGAATCCTCCTAATACACCTCAAAGTGACCCTTCCTGTTGTCTTCTTTGGAAAACCTCCCCCAAGGAGGCCCATTATCTCCTTTCCGATTTTAGCCCCTGAGCCTCTTCTCAACATTTAACCTCTTCTGTTCTCCTGGGAGCAAAACCCTAAGTCTTAATCTCTTCCCAACCTTTGATTTCTTTGTCTGGTTACATTCCTCATTCCAATATACTTGAGGGAAGGGGAGGTAGCCCTAGGGGTCTTGGGCTTTGGTTAATAAAGGGTTCCAAAGGTCTCCCTGTGGCTGTTGAAGGGCCCCTAGATTGGTAATTAAGGAGAATCACCAGAATCCTTGGAGCACTCGACATCCCTGAGGGTTTAAGCAAAGCTCCACAGGGAAGGTTAAAAGCATCCTAAATTAATCAAGGGAAATTAGGGATTTGGTTAAAGTTTAAGGGGTTTTGAAGGTGTGTTCTGTCACCCAGGGAAGGGGCAGAAACTGCTGCTGCTGCTCCTCAGGAGCCAGAGATGGGATCCCAGGGCATGACCAGCCGAGGAAAAACTCATCACAGAATGACAGTTACTGTTCACACGCTCCAGTTTCCTGGTTGGGAACCCTCGTCCCACAGATGAGGTCCCGGTACCATACACTTTTTGTGGGGATCTTGGGAAATCAAGGGATTAAGGGGAAAGGTGTTCCTTGGGGGTTTGGGGACCGAGGGGGCTGGGCAGGGACTAAGAGAAACCAATGTTTCTAACTCTTGGGAGACTAAGATCATGGACATGAGGATGGTGGCAGATCTCAGGGGAGGAAGGAACAGAAGAACCTTTATCTTACCAAAATGGCCAATCCTTCCCTAGAGTGTTCAAAGGCTGCAGTATTCCAGTTTTCTGTGGTTGCCTTGAAGCTGGGCTTACTGAGGATGAAGATCCAAGGAAAACACGTCCAAAGGGGGAGGAAGGGTGGGCTGGGGCTGAGGGTCAACACTAGGGTGCTTCTTGTCAAGGTCCTCTCACCATATGGCCCTCTCCCTGCCACCACGCCTTTGTGGCCTTTACCCCCTGGTTTTATCAGGCACTTTTTAGCCAGCTCGGTCTGGGCACCAGACCAGCCAGAAAGAAGGGCAAGACATCTGGTGGGTTAGTCTTAACTTAAGTGTCTGGTCTAAGAATTCAGAGGGCCTGTCAACTAGACACCCAAAACTTCCAGCTGGAGGGGACCGCCCTGTTCCTGGCATTGGCCACACCTTTATTCACCCATTCCTTCCAAAACATACCCTAGGAGGGTCCTAGGATTTGTCTTGTTCTAAGTCCAAGTTAACAGCCTACGGGGCTGCTCCTGGCCAGTCTGAACAGCCCTTCTTCCACTCCAGTCTAGCCATTGTTATGTGTCATGATGGAATAATGACACCCAATAATTCATCCAAGGGTTTATTTAGCAATGTAATTCCAAACCTCTGGGTCTGCAATAAGGACAGGACCATTAATTTCTACAGCCATTACATGTGGGCAACAGGATAAATAAATCTGGAAACTAACCTAGATTGTCTCACTATTCTTGTAGGGAATGGGAAGGTACACAGATAACCCAAGACCTTTGAAATTCTCCCTTATGTTTCAAAGTCCACAGGCCAAAGGGAGGCATTCTTAGGTTTATCTCATTTTAATCATCCTAGAGGGATGATCCCCTTTTCTTTGACCCACAGCCAGGTGGAAGTTTAATTCTGAAGGCTATTCCCTCCTAATCCTTCATACTCCAAACAGCTTTGGGCCCCAAAGTTGTGGTCATTAAAACAAATGTAACCCGAAGGGGGCTAAGGAAACCCTTCATTTATATTAAGGCCTTTTCCATCTTTCGATGCCCCTACATTTACAGGTTTTTGGGGAAAACTCCGTATTATATTCAAAAGCTGTTTGGATGTTTTGAAACAGATAACTCGGGTAAAATAAACAACCTCCAAATTCCTTAAGAATGCAAACCAAGATAACTTTGCCTTAAACACCTGCACAAGAAAGATAACACAAGAAAAACTCAAGATTCAACATTGATGGGTCTGAGAGAAAAGAAAAGAGGTTCCCATTAAATTGTCCAGTGGGGTTGGATTCCCCTCTTTAGAGGGAAAAGTGGTAATATAAAATAATTAAATACAAAGGCAGATATTTTTGATTTAGTTATTCTATTGCTTTGGACTTTTGTTTAAATATCACCGAAAAAAAAAAAAAGTATTCCAAAAAATTAATTGTACTTATTTGTAAATCCTGGAAAAACTGGAAACAACCTCTGTGTTCAGTATTTAATTCTATATATGGGCACCTAAAACATATAAATATGAGGATAAAAGGAAAACCACGAAAAGACCTAATAAAACGTTTAAAAAATAAGATCAATAGGAAGCTATAACAATAAGAAACCAAAGCCAAATGATAAGACCAGGGGGGACAAATTTGTAATTTGGTTTTCTTTTTAAAAATATCCAATATACTATCTAAAGGGTTTTATGTAAAATTCTGTTTCTTATTTTGCATTTTCCCTTAGTCCTTTGATGGTGGTTTTATAGTAACTGGGTAAAAAGTACCAATAACTTTGGGTAAAAAGTATCATTGAATATATGGGTGAAAAAGAAAAGAAAGTAACACAAACTATCCAAAGGTTAACTTATCATCCAGTACAGGCCTGACCAAATTTTTTCCTTCTCAAAAAGCCTAAGGAAGCTTTATTTCTCTAGGGTAAAATACAAATTCTCTGTTTGGCATTTTAAAGCCCTTTTTACAAACCAACTCCAATCTATTTAGAATGGTTATACATAGCTCCCCTCCTACTTTCAGGACTTGTCTCCAAAGGAACATTCTATCTCTTGAATCCATACCTTTATTGACCCCAAAGGCTTCCAATGATGTCCCTGACCCTCAGTCTTGGAATACCTAATCTCCTTCCCCACCCTCCAAATTTACCTAAGTATGTGTGTGTGTGTGTGTTTTTACACACATATATATAATGAAACCACATCCACAGATCTCTTTAAAAGGGTTTACTTAAACCTTAGCCCATGGACTCTTTGAAAGGTAGGAGGCAAGAGGAAAAGGGCCCAACCCTTAATTCAAGGATGCCTTGGGGGAGGAAGAATAAAAACAAGGTAGGTGGAAGGCAAGGCCAGCCAAGTAAGGGCCAAAAAGTGGAAAACTTGAGGAGGACAGGTAATATGGGACCCTGGGCCAGACACAACACAACTAAAGTGTTGGATAGACGAAGCCAGTGAGTTCTTCCTTGTCCTTTACCTCTTTCCAGTTTTTTTTTTGGGGGTGGGAAATTGGGAGTTGGATATAAACTTCTGAACAGTAACCCAGAAACACAAAACAAGGACAGCATATCATTACGCAACATTAACATAGGTATTTTTTTGCAAATGTGGTTCAAAATTCTTTATGTAGGTTGGTTTGTATAATGTGGTTGCCTTAAAAAAGGTCTTATATTTTATATTTACTTGTCTGTATTTTTTTTTCAATTAAAGTGGGTTGAAAGTAAAGACTTTTTTTTCTTAATATCCTAATTTAAATCCGGCACTTTTAGAAATTTAATCTTGTAAACTAAATTAAAATTTTCAAAACACACACACACACACACACACACACACACAAACACACACAGCTATTTCTATGTTTCCATCTCTCCTAGATTCAAGGATGAAATTCTTCCTGGTGGCAAAACCTCACTGAGCCAAGTCCAGGAAAAATTAATTTCCCTTCTTTCTAGTCTCTTTTAGCATTAATAATATAATAAACAAAATATCTTCCAAAGAAATTCCACTGACTCACCGATGAATGGGGAAAGATTTTACAGTCTTTGCAAGGGTTGGGTTTACTAGACACCGAACCTCAAAGGCGGCATTTTATTTCTTATTTTGAAAGGGTTAAGGTTCCCCTTAATTTCCCATTAATTGGATGTTTCAAAAGTCACAGGATATGAATCTCACCCCTCATTACATAGATCTCTGACCCAAAAGCTTACATTCTGAAGGGGTAGATAAACAGTGGAGGTCTAGGGGCAAAAGAACAAAAGATTATTTTCAAATCTCAGGCCCCACTCCCTGATCACAAAAGCCTGTATCTGTCCCAAAACTTATATTCTTTCTTTTTTATTCTTGAGGGAAATAACTTAAAGCTCCATTCTTGAATATTCTCCCAGTTCCTAATGAATTTTTAATTTTCTAATTTAATTTTTTATAATGGTGGATACTACATAAATCCCATCCATTTCCACAATAATTAACCCAAACCTTCATTTTAACCTGCTTCAATTTTCTTCTCCAATTTTTCCTTGGTTTATTTTCCTATCTTTGTCCAGCTTTCCCTTTGTTCAGACAAGGGTTAATACTGATTATCTTTTAATATCCTGCATATCCTTCCTTGTTGTCACCTCATCCATCCTGAGACCTTCCCCAATAAACTCATTAAAGTCTTCCCTGGGCACTTAACAATATTCTATTTTTATTTTAAAACATCTTTCCTGAAAACTGAAAAAGTCCCTGGGTTAAAGGTCATCAACAACTATTTAATGTTTTTACTGAAGGTTCATACTTCTTAAAAATCAAATTTTTTTTGTGTTTTAATCTTTTCACAAAATGTTTAATATAACTAAATAAATATAAGTACCTCATATCAAAAACCCCCCAAACTGTAATGCGGAAGTAACCAAGGCAAGACCAGGGTTGATTTTAATAAATAACGAAATTGGGGATAAATGGTCGGACAGGACTCTTCCCAAAATTTCCAATCTCTAAATTAAAACCCAGACCCTTTTATAAGGCTCCAGCTATAAAGGGAAACAAAGGCAAGGGAGAGAACACTGAGTAAGTCCTTAATTTCAGGAAGGGATCATAACTTTTTCCGATAGGTTAGGGATTGGTCAAGAAGGTGGGAGGAGGAGACAAGAATCGGACAGGGTGGTGAAAAACCCAAGAGTTTTGGGGCCATATCTGGAGTTTTGCAGCTCATTGGGAATTGGAGTGACCAGAGCTTAATGGAGTAAAGGAAAAGGAAAGGGAGGGGTCCATAATTTTATTCAGGGTATAGCATAATAATTCAAAACGAAGCATTACAAAACAAAGCAATTTTTGTCCTCAAAAAGAGTTTACCTTCCAGGGGATATTTATTTTAACGGACAATAAATAAAAATAACTTCAGGAGGTAAAGAACATTAATGAAGATGGGAAGGGCTTTATGGAAATTTTCCTCCTGAGTCCTGGGAAAGCATTTAAAAGGTGTTAAATGAATCCTGTTTAAGTGATAATTAACTTTAGGAGGGCACCAAATGTTGAGGGTTCAGTCAAGTGAAAATTCACAATGGCCATTCTTTTGGCAAAAGTAAGGTTTATTTGGAGAACACAGACAAAATGAAGGTATACCCAATTATATGGAAGTAAGGTGGGAGAGCATAGAAAAGGCAAGTTTCCATGGAACTTTCCACATTACCCAATGAAAGGAAGAACATTCCATGAAGTTGGGGCATGCCCCTTGCTTTGACAGGCTAAATCCTGGAAGAGGGTTTAATACCCTAAAAAGAAGGTTAACCCTTTATGGGGCAGCCTAGGTGGCTCAATGGATACAATACGGCCTTGAAGTCAGGAAACTTGAGTTCAAATCTGACTTCAGATCCCTACCATTTTCTAGCTGTGTGACCCTGGGCAATCATTGGCCCAACTGCCTCAGTGGGGAAAAAAAATTTCCCTCCCAACATACCCACCATTTGGACCCCATCAAAAATGATACCAGGAACATTTTGGTCCAAATGTCAGAAAAGTAGGAAAAGTATGGCCCAGCTCCTCCAAGAAAGAAGAAAGCAGCACCAGACTGAATCTTGATGGAATCCAAGGGAAAAAAATAAGCAATTTTTCCAGTCTAATCATCCAGGGACAAGGCTCCATGGACTTTATAAATGAGGGCCTGGAACATTCCAAAAAACAACCAGCTGCATTCTGACCCACCCAGCAACCCCAAAAACCAGGTCTTCAGCCTGTTCCTAAGATCCTGGGTGAACAAAACCTTCCATTAAAGCAACAACAAGACCGGCAGATCCTCCTTTTCAGAAATGTGCAGGCCCAGATCTAACCTCAAGGAATTGAAAATCAGGAATTGGTCTGGAAGAAAAAGAACCCCCACTACATTGGCAGTATCCAAGGCTGCTCTTGTGACCAGAGGCAGAAAAGGGGTTTGGAGATCCAACCAACCAAGCCCCCAAAAAACCAAGATTAAAAAACCCAACTAAATTCTTGGAAGAGATGGCAAAAGTTAGTTTTTACAAATGGAGTGAATGATGAAAACGCTATCCATCTCCAAGAAAAGAAAACACCAAAGGTTGGGAGGCAAGAAAAACCATCCAAATTCTTCGAAAGAAAGAAAAAGTACCAAGGAATTAATGAAAAAAAGGGGAAAAGGAATTACACCACAAAACAGTAATCCAAATAAAAATTTGGGGCTTTCTGAAACAAGAAAGGAACTGTTAGTGAATTATGGACACAATATCTGGAAGCAAAAATGCCAAATAACCCAGTAACAAGGGTAAACCTAAAAGATCCTAACTTCAAACAAAAGAACTAATTTGTTCCAAAAAACTCCCCAAGAAAAAAAAAAGAAAGAATGTTAAAAATAAGGGTAATAACATACATTCAATACAAAACCATTCAAAATGGAATAACAAGACATGAAACCTGGCATAAACAAATTAAAGGGCAAGGAAAGAAATTATTTAGAACTATGGGTGGAAAGACTCATGGTCAAAACAGAAAGGGTCACAAGAAGATAAATTGGGACAATTTTCATTACATAAATTATGAATTTTTGCACAAAAAAAACAATGTAGTTAAAATGGAAGTTGGTTAAATAAGGGAAAAAAAAAATTAAAGTTTTTTTTAAAGATCTCATTTAATAATAATAACCCACTAGCATTTATATAGTCTTTAAAACTTCAAAGCCATAGAATATTTTTTTTTACAACAATCCTGGGAGGTTTATTATCCTCATTTTATAGATGAGGGAACTGAGGCCTCCACGAAGTTACATGACTTGGCGAGGATAACACCTAGTGACCTAAGACCAGGTGAACACAATCCAAACTGAGTTCTGACTTCAGTCCCAGCCTCTATCCCTGTATCTTTATAAAAGGTGTAAAAAGTATAGGGCAAAGGTGTCAAACTTCTGCCTCTTTAAATTACCTAGAAACTGCCAAATTGAAATATAACAGAAACATGTTTAACAAAAGAAAATACAAAAATAAATAAAATATGTTTTTTGATTTTCTAAACCAATTATCTGGTTAGTAAAGATCCATTTCTGGGTTTGACATCACTGATTCAGATTTATAAGAATAACCTCCAATCCCAAATGATATGACCCCAAAAAAACTTAAGGAAGAAATCCAAGCTATCAACCATATGAAAATATACTTGGTTTACTAATAATTAAATGCACATCAATTACAACTAAGTTATAGCTAACAAAAAAAAAAAAAATGACAAATGTTGAAGAGAAAACAAAGTAATTTACCATTGGTAGTCTAGGTTCAAAAAAATAATTTGGAATTATGCAATAAAGGTTATTCAATTGTACAAACCTTTTTGACCCAGTTAACTACATTGATGTCTATTCCCAAAGAATCAAAGAAAAAGAAAATGACCCAATATACAAAAAAAACTTGCACTCCTTTTTTAGGTTGGCAAACAATAAAGGAATGGATGAACAAATTATGGTATAGGAAAATATAATACTGATATAGGAAGGGAATTTTTAAAAATCCAGGAAAAGACCTTGTGAATCCTAACAAAGGTATTCAGAAACCAGAACAATTTATATAACTGAACATAATAAAAATTTTAAAAATTGGAAACTCTGATCAACATAAGTAACCACAATTTCATTATCCCATTGGAAATTTCAACCCTCTTGATAGAAAGTGAAAAACTCAAGTGAGAATGCTTTTTAAAAATCTTGGATGAAATTCCCTTTTGCCTTGGCTTTGAATTTTAAGAAGGTATTTTTTTTGCCTGCCTATCTCAAGCAGGGGTGATCGAAAAGAAATCATTCAAAAATAATTAACTCTTAAAAAAAAAGTGACCAAAACTCCTTGAAAGAAAAAACCAAGTCATCTACTTTGGGTTCCTCCAAAATACCCATAGTGAAAAATGCCTTTTGAGGCCTAGAAAGGTCTATGAGAAATCCGAGAAAAATTAAAACAGTAAAACCAAATTGGAAGGTTTTCCAAAACTATCTGTTGGTAATTAGTGAGCAGGGAGACAAAGGTGGCATGGAAGTGAAAAGGTCAATCAACTTTTTCCCAGATCTAGTTTGACCTGTCCATGGGAAAAACCCCATAAGGGATGGGTAGCCATTGATTTAACATTCAAAAAACTAGAGGACTGGCTTTAGGTTTTGAATCTTAATTCCTAGATGGACCCAGAATAAAAATTATCCAAAAACCCAAATTTGAATTAAAGTTTTTCTTTAAAATCATAAAGCCAAAACCCCCAAAATTTAATAAATGAACAATTTTATTTTAAAAATAAAACTATAATTTTGTCAACTGATAACCCAGTCCTTCTAGTGTTTAATCTGGTGGTGGAGACCCTATCTAGCTGTTCCAATCATCTAATGTGGTCAAGTTTCTTGTGTGAAGGGCTAATGTTCATTTCAAATTCAAGCATAACAAGATAGCAGGCCAGAGCCTAACAGTCAAGGTTGATGGGGTGTTTTGAGGTTCCAGTTGATCATCTTGCAACTCTTCTAAAATGATTTACGTGATCTCCCCCTCTCCCCAAGAAACACCTGGCCCAAATCGATCCCTGCTCCCTCTGGGCGTTGGCGTACAAAAGTGGCTTTGGTCCAAGGCCAACTTCGCTGAAGGTTTTCCTCCACACAACCAGGCCTGTTTTCTAGCCCTATGCTTTGACAAAGGTCACAACCATGGTAGTGAATGGGGATTAACAGACTGAGGTTCAGTTTCCCCTAGGAAATGGAAAAGATCCTGGGATTATCAGGTGGATACAGTGGTTTAACCCCAATTTCACACCAATAGTATTAATACCAAACTCTGATCTTAAGGGGGATGGGGAGTAGGAGAAAGGCAAGGTTCCAAGTGGACAAAAGCTGGGTCCAAAAGAATCCGACAAAAGACAAGTATCTGACTCTGTTTGCTGCTTTACGGAGTGGGGTTGACTTGGTTCAGCAAATCTTCCCTGGAAAAAGGGTATTAAATTTAAGTTTCAAAGAATCAATGGATATAAATTAAGTTCCAGTTTCTTCACACCCAAGTGTATGGAAATTAAGAAACTTAAAAGGGGAGGGTAATAAATATTTATTATTTATAGGTTTTACTAAACTTTTACAAATATTTTCTTGATCTTTACAAAATCCTGTGTGCTGGATCTGACACTATTCCCATTTTACATCTGGAAACTTAGGGCTGGAGAGGTTAAAGTGCATTCAGAGTTTACACACTGGTTAAAGTGTCTGAAGCTGGATTTGAACCCAAAGTTGTCATGACTCAGTTATAGGGCACAGTCTTTTTTTGGGGAGACCAATTGGGATAAGCCAGGACCTACTTAACCCCACCAATTCTCCACCTCTTCCAAGGAACAGAATGAAAATGGCCCAGGGGGTGGAATGTGGGACTCGGAAAGCAGGAAAGAGGGAGGAAAAACACTCAAGAGGCCAAGAGCCCCTGCTGACTTGGCTCATACCACCACCAGGGAGCTGGGTGATTGTGTTAATGCACCCTGGGTTATAAGGGCTGGGGGTCAGCCCAAACAGAATGCTCCGGTGTAGATCGATCCTGGTCACCACTTACAATCCTTCTTGAGGAAGTGGTGAAAGAAAAGCATTCTCCTTAACCCTGAGACAGGTCCCTCCCAACCCTACCCCACCAAGCTGGAAGAAGGGGAAATGACAATTTTTCTAGAAGTCCTCCCCCAAAATTCAGGGATCCTAGCCCTGTAAACCATAGTCCAGCCTGGGTCTCAAACTTATAGCTAGTGGGATGGACCCAAGAGCTCTTGGGTTTGGTGCAAAAGCCGGTTGAAGGCATTGTAGGCAGACTCCAGATCAAACAGCATCATGATCAATAGCTTAAATTCAATATTATCTGTCTGGTCAATTTAGCCCAACTAAAGACAGAAAAAGAATTAATCTTATTGTCTATTTTTTGTAAGATATCGAAGAAACATCCAATTTTGTTTCTTATAAAATAAAAAAACCTTATTATTTATTTTAATTGATCCCTTTTCCCCATTCTTTCATTTTCAAATATTTCCAGTTTTATTATCTTCTGTAAGGGTAAAATTTTCAACATTGATGTTTCACTTTTTACCATCTTCATAATGTTTTTTAAAGTAGGAAAATTTCTTGAATTTTTTTCCCTCAATTTCAATCCAGTCGATCCCTGGGTATGTTGTTCTGGGGTTCATAGTGCTTCTGTGCCCTATCTGAGGCTATTCAATGTTTTGTGCCTTTCAAGTAGGATAGGATGGGGAACTACTGACCAGACAAAACCATAGTCAAACTGTAAAACATTCCTGTAGCATTTAAAAATTTTGGTTTATCTAAAGTCTCATTAATGCAGGAATATATGTTTAGTGATTGATATTTCAGGTATTTTATTCTGGTCCAGAATATTTCATTCCCTCCTAAGGAGGGAATCAAGGAAATAATTCCCAGAAATTTTCCTGGGCTGTGATTTGTTTGGAAGCCCATCTTAACAGTATAATATTTTTTCCAAAGGTAGGGTTGGGGGAGTGGGGGAGAAGGAAATCTTAGTGAAAGTGAGCTTTTTGTTACAGTATTGTAGGTTTTGTTGCCTAAAAAGGTTTCCCCTTGGTTCTCAAAGGACCAGTTTTATTCTTCCAAAATGAAGCATTAGGGAGAAGTTTTCTATAAATTCTCCAATCTAAGGTTTTGATAACTTTTTATTAACCGTTGGAAACTTCAAAATTTATGTGCATTAATGTGTATTTTTTTTTTAAAGTGGAGGAGGTTATCAGTGATGGCTTTAGAAAAAGAAAAGGGCAGATGGAATTTTTTTTTTGAACTGCATAGAGGAAAATAGAGATGTCAGAAGGAAGCAGAAATAATTTCAAAAGTAGTATTGAATTGTAATTTAATGTTGAATTTATTGAATAAAAGATCAAAGCTGAATTTTGAAAAAATAAATCAGTATGAAAATGAAACAGTTTCATATGCATTTCCTTTTATGTGTTCTACATTATATAGAAATACTGATTTTCAAATGTTCAAAATTTATTTTTTTTTTAAAAGAAAATGATTAGAACAAATGGAAGGATCTGGTGGGAAGTTTTATTAGTAAATTAAAATGTTAATTTCATCTGGGACATTTTTCAAAGATAGGAATGTTTCAAATCATCTCATTTTTCCAATAAATATTGTAATTATTATTTGCGTTAACAATAACATTAAGAAATTATGCAATATGGAGGCAAGTTTCATATATATACATATTAGATAAGATTGTAAATGTTTGGAAAATAAACTTAGTTTTTATGTGGACAGGGCAAAAAGTAATTCCTTTTTAGAATCAACTAAAGAATTCCTGCCTTTTCTAAAATCAATTCTTGAACACTAAAAGTTGACAATCCTTTGATTTCAGAGTAAAGGTAGTATTTGTTGACCAGAATACAGATAACTGAGTTAAAATATCTTTTTTTCCATAAAACTTATTAATTATTCAAGCCATTCTTTTCTTTAAAATTTTTCTCTGAATCTTGGCAAATTGTGGCATTCTAATACCTACTATGAGGTAGAGGGAAAGGAGAAATATGACCCTTCTCATTATATAACTTTGAGAACCAGAAAAATATTTAATTTTCCAAAATATCTTCTTTCTTAAAAAAGAATTAAACTATTATGTTACTCATTTTTTTTAATTCTCAAAGTGATCATTTTGAAATATTTATAGCATGCCACATCTATAACTATAAATGCATTTCCAATCTACTCTGTAACATGTGAATTTTTCAAAAGAACTGAAAGAGCTTTCAACTACAAAAAATAAATATCAAAAAGCCACATCAAAATTAGACTACCAATGAAACCTTGGGCAGTACCAAAAAATTTACCCTGAAAGAAGATTGGAGGAAGAAAATTGGAGGGTCTTTGTACAACTCTAAAAAGATAGATGTTAAAAGACATAAATAATTAATACTACAACAAAAAATAATTTCAGTTCAATAAGGATGTTTTAAAAACAAACCCAACCAAAAAGCAAAAAAAAACACCACTCCCCTCATATAACTAAAATATTTTACCTGAGGCAGTAATAGTATTTTGTGCAAATTAAAGGATATTCCACCCATCTCTTAAAGGAGAATATGAGCTATAATTTGAGGAATTCCCCAAAGAGACACATTGTTTTGCCCGTAATTAAAATTTGTCTGATAATTTTGCTTCCTTTGCTCCAACCATATAATTAATCACTCCTTTCAAAACAAAAGAATTGGGTTTCAAAGTTGAACATTTTCAAAATTTTTACAACAATGGAAACATCTGTGCAATAAATATTTCCAGTTAGATGTGAAGAGTTACAACTAGAAAATGATACAAAATTAAGTTTATTTTATATTTTGAAGTTTTTTGGATTTTTTTCTATTTCATTGTATTGTATCTCTGAAAGATTATATCAAATAAAAATTCACTTTTTTAAGTAGTTTTCTTATATTTCAATCTCACCAATGACATAAAAAGATAAGTTTGTTGTAAGACATTAACATTTCTAGCTAAAATGATTTTTAAGTATAACCTTCTGACAAAAAATTTTCATTTTAAAATATTTTATTTGAAAATTGATTAATCTGCTAAATAAATTAAATGTTTTAATATTAATATTTATATATTTTTTCAATTCACATTTCTAATGGCTAGCCTTAATTTTTAGTTGCCAAACAATCCTGTCCAATTTAAAAGTATCAGGAAATGGCATAAAATCTTAGTAAGAAATTTAAAAGTGAAAATTTCAGTGATTACACTACCATCATTTGCCAAGATTCAGAGACCATCTTTCTAGAAAAGAATGGCTTAAATGTTTTAATAAGTTATTTGGGGAAATCGACAATTCAATTCCATTTTCTGACCTATTAACAAATGCTCCCCTTGGTATGGGATCAAAGAACTACTTACTTTTAATGCTGTTCTCTCAATTTTAAAATTTTTGTTGAAGAAGTGATTTCAGGAAAGGAAGGAATTTTGTAATTGAGTCTAAAAAGAAATTACTTTTATGCCTTGACCACATAAAAACTGAGTTTATTCTCCAAAAATTTACAATTTTATCTGTGCAGTCTATTAAAATATATATAGGAAAGAACAAACTAATGTTCCTACAAGCTGTGAACAAATTGATAGTTTTAACTCCATATGTTGTGCTTCATAGTTCCCTTCTAATAATACATTAATTGCTTTTGATTTTTGAAAAAGGTCCAGTTAATATTTTCAGTTTGCAAATCAAAAATAATAAAAACTTGTGCATTCACATATTTTGGCATATAGAAAGACACATAGACAGATAGATTACAGATCTATGCCCTTATTGAAATTATTCCCACTTTTTAATGGGAACAAATGGAAATCATGTACCACCCAATATCCAGGATGATTCAATCCCCAGATAATACTATTTTTTTTAAACAATCAAAACCAGATATAAAAAGTGGAAATGTTTCTATTTTTATAAAACATAGAAAACTTGATATAAGCTTCCATGTCCCCAGAATCGGGAAAAAAACTTTAAGTCACATAGACTTCCGTGGAAGTGGAGGTGTGGAGGTGTGGAGGGAGATGAGAAGCTAAACATTTTTAAAGGCATCAATCAGCCAATCTTTGAAAAAAAAAACACCTAAACCAAATTTATATTCAATAACTTTAAACATAAGTAACTGTGGAAGGCAGATTTTTTATGGAATATATACATATATGAATATTGTAAGTTATATAGGGCTTCGAACCTGGATTTTTGGGCCCGGTGGAAATTCCCTTTTTATTATGAAGTTCATTGTCTTTCTGAACTTAAAATCTATGAAAGTTGCTTCAAAATACTGAAGGACATAACTTAAGGTCACCAAGTCAAATGGTGCCAGATACAGGGCTCAAAGTCTGGCTCTGGAAACCCCCTCCCAGGAACAAACCAGAGATAAATGTCAGTATTTAAGTGGGGTTGAGGGTGTACACACACACACACCACCAACACACACACACACAAAAAGGGTGTGGGAGACCCTAATTTTTGACATTTTCCTTGCTTTATATCCTTTTTATTCCCCTTTTGAATCATTCACCATTCAAGAATATATTTTCCCACTTACATTCATGGTTTTAGGAAAGTTTGCCTAAAAAAGTAGTATAAATTGAATTAAAATAAATCAAAAAAAAATTACAATTTAACCCAAAAGACCCTAAAACATTTTAAACCTTTATCTCTAACCGAACTGGCCCTCAGAAAAGAGATAACGAAAAAGAAGGACCTAACAATGCAGTCCTAAGATGTTCCTTTGGGGTGGAAAAAGGAAGGGAGGCAGGGAAGGGGCGGAGGGAAAAGGGTGAGGAGTGGGGCAGAAAGGGCTCCTTTCATTAGAATTCTTTGAGATTATTTTGTGTATTACTTAATACTTGCAGTAAGCACTAACTTTCTCCAATTGTTAGAATTCCAAATCCCTTCCTCTTTCCCCCCTAACTTCCTGTCTTCTTTTTGCATTGCCATATGCAGATTTCCTTTCTTTTATCTTCTGACATAATAAAACCTGACTGCAAAATATTTTATATATAACATAGATAAATTAATAAATGAATTAATAACTGAAAAATGAATAAAAGGATGGGTTAATTAATTTTAAAGATTAAATAATTAATAGTTTATCCTCTCTCTTTCCCTTAAGGTATAAAAATCTGGTGAATTATTTTTCCCCTACTAAAAATGAAGGGAATAAGTATCCTAATTTATGCAACAACAAATATAATTGAAAACAAACGTTTTACTTTTCAAAGAGATGATGGGACTGGAAAATAGAACTTTGTTTTCTTAACTTTGCATATTTGCTACAAAAAGGGTTTTACCTTGGGTTGTTTGTTAATAGAAAGGGGGTGGGGTGGGGAAGCTAGGGTTGAAGGAATTGCTAGGAAAGGTTTAGAATGCTTAGTATTATTTTTAAGTATATAACTGTCTGATACTCTCAGACTCTGCCCAGAAGTCTTTTATGCCTGTAGAATTATACATTTTAGGTCAGAAGGAACTTTAAAAATATTCTTGTCCATTCCTTTGTTCTACATATAAAAGAAACTAAAACCTAATGAATGACTTGCCTAAAATCCACCAAGATTCAAATCTAAGTCTCAAGAGTTCGAGTTCTGCATTATTCCCACTACACATTGGTTTCCTTACCCCTGAGGGAAAAAAACAAAGGTATTGCTAAATGTAGTATGGTACAATTCCAGAGACAGAAATCCTTGTTCAGTTATTTATTACCTATGGGTAATTTATTTCATCTTTCTGGCTTCAGTTTTCTCCTCTATCAAATAAAGGGATTATGATTAGCTAAGATGACAGGAAAAAATAATAATGATAGTTGGAGGGGAGGCGGGAAAACTGGGACACTGATACATTTTTGGTGGAGTTGTGAACGAATCCAACCATTCTGGAGAGCAGTTTGGAACTATGCTCAAAAAGTTATCAAACTGTGCATACCCTTTGATCCATCAGTGTTACTACTGGGCTTATATCCCAAAGATATCATAAAGAAGGGAAAGTGACCTGTATGTGCACGAATGTTTGTGGCAGCCCTCTTTGTAGTGGCTAGAAACTGGAAACTGAATGGATGTCCATCAGTTGGAGAATGGCTGAATAAACTGTGGTATATGAATATTATGGAATATTATTGTTCTGTAAGAAATGACCAACAGGATGATTTCAGAAAGGCCTGGAGAGACTTACACAAACTGATGCTGAGTGAAACAAGCAGGACCAGGAGATCATTATATACTTCAACAACAATACTATATGATAACCAATTCTGATGGACTTGGCCATCCTCAGGAATGAGATCAACCAAATCATTTCCAAAGGAGCAGTAATGAACTGAACCAGCTACGCCCAGAGAAAGAACTCTGGGGGCTGATTAAAACCATTACATTGAATTCCTAATCCTATATTTTTTCCCACCTGCATTTTTGATTGCCTTCACAAGCTAATTGTACAATATTTCAGTCTGATTCTTTTTGTACAGCAAAATAACAGTTTGGTCATGTATACTTATTATGTATCTAATTTATATTTTAATATATTTAACATCTACTGGTCATCCTGCCATCTGGGGGAGAGGGTAGCGGGTAAGAGTTGAAAAATTCGAACAAAAGGTTTGGCAATTGTTAATGCTGCAAAGTTACCCATACATATACCCTGTAAATAAAAGGCTATTAAATAAAAAATAAAATAAAATAAAGGGATTGCACTAGATAACTGCTCAAAGCCATTTCAGTTCTTCATTTTTTTATCCTGGGAGGCACTGATTTATTATATATCTATGCAATCAAAAACATCCTCAAAACAAATTCCAAATAATTTAAAGCTAGAGAAGGCTTCCTAAGATTGCTTCATCTCTTCTGGTCCTAAAAAAACTGTTTTCAGTTTACATAGACACATATAGACACTATAGAGCAAATGAAAGGGGAATTTTCCTTCTTATAACAAGCTGTCTCTCAGGAAGCAAGAGACTCAATGCTTCAAATTCAATCCTTGAAGCCAAAATACAAGCAGTTCTGCTGATTCATACTATTAACCACACTCTAACAGCTGAATTCTGCTTAAAACTCAATGAATTGAAAAGAGAGAGAAACAAAGGCCCTTCTTGTTTTAGAGAGGAATTCTTTTTAAAAACAAAAAAACTAAATAGTAGGAAAAGTGCCCCAAGAATTTAGCATTGGCCACCAAGTTAACAGTGAGTTTTAGCCCAAGTTTTCTCTGATCCAGAAAAGGAAAAGATTTAGGGAGGGTTTTATATTTATATCCTCTCCCCTGCCCCATGCCATGCATATATAAAGCATAAAAACTGTATATCTAAGTGTATGTGTATGCACATATATATATATGTATGTATTTATATATGACTATGACTTGGTAGGTTTTCTTGTTTGACTCTTTAATTTCAAGAATGGACCCTAGTTTTGAGATCATCCTCTGTGTTTTGAAGGGAAACATATTTTTGAACACTATTTTTCCCCAATTGCATGCCAAGAAAAAATTTAGCATTCATTTTATAAGATTTTGAGTTCCAAATTTTTTTCCCTCTCTTACCCTCCCAAAGATGGTAGGCATTTTGATATAGTTTATACATATGCTATCATGTAAAATATATTTCCATATTAGTCCAAGTTGTAAAATAAACAAATCAAAAGGAAATTAAAAACATGAAAAAGAAAAAAATGGGCAAAAATATGCTTCAGTCTGCATACTGAGTCCATCGGTTCTTTATCTGGCTGTGTGTATAGCATTTTCCTTCATGAGCCCTTTGTATTTGTCTTGGATCATGGTGGTGTTTAGAAAAGCTGACTCAACCATAATTGATCATCACACAGTGTTATTGATACTGTGCACAATGTTGTCTTGGTTCTGCTCATTTCAATTTGTATCAGTTCATATGAGTCTTTCTAGGTTTTTTCTGAAATCTGCCTATTCATTATTTCTTATTGCACATTTGCATTCCTTTGCATTCATTTATTGTAGCTTGTTCAACCATTTTTCAATTGAGGAGCACAAGGGGAAAATTATTAAAGAAGGACCCTATAATTTATGATTGGGAACACCTTGCATAAATATCTGAAACTAGGAAAGAAAATATAACCCTATTATTGTAATGCCAAAGTTCTCTTTTAATGGGGTGACCAGTTCCTCCATTTGTCCTATTTCGTAATTCTGCCTTAATGTTATGACAGTCCCCCTTAATGGTTGAGATAAAGGTGTTATAGACATTCTTTAATGTCATTAGAATATCAGTAACCTCCATCTATGAGGTTATACCCACCTCGGTCTCTGCATTATATCATTGTTCTTGTTATTCCATAAAAGGCTTGCTGTCCTGATACTTGGGGCTAGACTCTTTGAGATGATAGTCTCCTCTAGCCTTGGAATCCATTGGTCCCAATATTTCTCTCCATTTAATAAACTATTGAATTGGTCTCTAATCTGTCTTGCTCAATTTCTTTTGGCATTACATTTGGAGGCCCCGGTGAGATACTTAGAAAATGAGCAGGATTGAAGATGAGACTTTTGGGTCTCTGCCTTGGGTGGGGTGGCTGCAAATCTGAACTCTTGGCCTGGAGAGGTCGGGCCCTCCTGGATTTCTTTCCAGAGCCTCTGGGAAAGAGAGCAGTTTCCAGCCACAATAGCCTGATGGTAGACAACTCCATTTCGGCCACAGGAGAGTAAGTTTGTCTGGGTAACTTTTGGGGTACCATGTGGTTATGTCTTAAGATTTGTTTTGTTTGTTTGGTTTGGTTGATGAATAACCGGACTCACCGGGTTGCATGGTTGTACGGTTGTCACTTTTGGGGTGCCCTTGGGGTACCATTGGTTTGGTTGATTAGTGAATAACCAGACGCAGTTGTCACTTGGGGTGCCCTTTTTGGGGGTGCCATTTGCTTAGTTGATGAGTGGCCTACTGGATGCAGGGGGGTCACTACTGGAGTGTGAAATATGGAATTTTGGACAAGTTAAAAAACTTTTTCTTTCCTTATCTTGTTTGGAGCTCTTGGGAGCTCTGGCACAATTCTTTAGGAATTGCTGGGGCTCTATCTCTAAAAAGAGATATGCGGGAGGCTGCAAAGGTTGGGAAAACTAAGTTTTTACTTGTCTGCAATCTCAACACTCCGCCACCTCAAAACTCTTTTCCTGGAGCAGATGCTTTGCTTGAGGAAACTCTTTCTGTCCAATTCTTTTCCAGAGACAAAGACCTGTTCTTTGCATTTCTAAGAGAGGTCCTCCCACTTCTTCCATCCAGTGGGAAGTATATACATTTGAAAATGGGACTCGGTTTCCCTGATTTGGTCATCCTGTGTTAGTTGGAGTAATGCCGGCCCCTCCCGCTTTTGCATGCTCAGCCGGCTATCTACAAAGACTGGGGGTTTTCAAAACGCCATTTGGTCTGGCTTTAATGTTAGTGTCCTACTGAATGTTGTAATTGTTCAGTCTAAATGTGATCAGTGTTCTGTATGTCTTGTATGTTATTGGACAGTCTAGTTGTGCTCTGTGTTCCATGTGATTTTTGTGAAATTGTTTGTAATTTGTTTGTCTGTTTCGGTAACTTAAGAGATCTGTTAAATTTAAGAACAATGATCAAATTTGGGAATTGGTTATTTTAATACTGAACTCCAGCTGGTGGAAACATTTGATTAGGAATTTAAAGATGATTCTAAATTTGGGAAATGAATTGGTTTTCCTTAAGTATAAGATCTTAAAGGAACAATAGCTTGTTAAAGAAGTTCTGTTAACTTGCCTGAAAGAGGTCATGTGCCTCTAATTTTACCTTAAGTATGTAACAAGGACTTTTCTGAAAGCTTCATCCCTGGCCAAGCTGGGCTTAGGAGAAGTCCATTGGGAATAATGGCCACATGGGGCCAGAAGGAGAGAAAGAAACTATGTTGTTTTATTATTTGAAATGAGATAGAAATGGATTATATGCTTTAAATCCAGCTTTGCTGGACATGTAGGTTTTATGGGATTCCCCCACCCACCCACTGATTTCTGCTACTTTAAATGTTGGGTGGGGTAGGGATCTTTTGTAAAGATTTAAACTCAATTCCCCCCATCCCCCCCCCCCATGCTACTTCAGCTATAGGAGCATTTAGTTAGCTTGGAGTGACTTCCCTCCCATCCTTGTGGAGTTGGGGGAAGGGTAGTCACATGGAATTCTATTCTCCCCCCTCCTCTAAACTGTTCCAGACATTTTGAAAGCAGCAAACTGATAAGGTTATGGTAAATATCTGTTTAGGATTTGTTACTAGAGGTAAAATATCTTGGGTTTATAGTTAATATGCACTGCATTTTTTTCCCCCCTGTAACTGATTTCTATAATGGTCAATAAGAAATTGTTAATTCAATTATGTCATAACTTGCTGTTTCCATTCTGGTTATGTGTAATCACTATATCCTAAATACTTGAGCAAATAAGTATTTAGTCTGATCATCTATTGGTTACCAGATATTGTGCATGGATATTCAAGTTTTTTTTAAGGTTTTTAACTAATGAGAGGCTACACCTTTTTACAATCCTTGTGGACCGGTCTTTCTGTCTCAGACTGTTCTAACTTTTCTTTGTTAGATTTGTTTTTATTTCTAGATTTGGTCAAATTGCAGATATATTGACTTGCTTCTGGGACCTAGATCAAACCTTTGTTTGTCAACTAGCCACATTACAGACCCATCCCCCTCGTGGACTGAGCATCGTCCCTAGCATCGTCCCTGTTCAGCTTGAAGAAGCAAATGACAGCCATCACCCACTTTTCCTGATGTAATTCGGACCAATGGGAGGGGGAGTGGGAAAGTGGTTGACTTGTTAGAATTTTCACTGTATTATTGTACTGTGTTTAAGACTTGGGATGAAATTGTTAAACTTTTGTAACTATTGCTATTATGTTTGATCTGTTATGTATATACATACGTGTATGATTTGTATGTGGGATGGTCATTTGATAATTCCTTTCCAAAAAAAAAAAAGGGAGGAGAAGAAATAGGAAATTGGGAAAACTAGTATCTTGCTAGTTCAGATTTAATTGGAAGTTGGGAAAACTAGTATCTTGCTAGTTCAGATTTAATTGGAAGTCCTTTTCCTTGCTTAAATTTAGTAGACTACAATTTGCTGGTTGTGCTTTAACTTGGAAATCCCTTATTCTGTTGGAATTGCCTGTGCAGACTCGGTTTTTGGGATTATTTTTAGAAACAACCAGAAATTGGATACCTGTCTTGGAACTGGCAGTCTCTCTGAGCTGTTTCTCCACTCCTGTTACCCCAGATCCTTAATTAGTAGTTCAGTGTACTTAAAAGGACCTTGTTGATATCAAGGCCTCTAAAAATTTGGGGTTGCCTACCTTGGTCTAACTGTGCATAATCTGCTCAGAAATCTGTATTCTAGTAGCAGCCCTGTTTTTCCTCTAGTGGACAGGTGGGCTACGCCAAGTCTCACCCTTCTCTCCTGGAGCTGGCCCTCTGAATGGGCAACACAACTGCCTTGAGCCTGGTGCTCTCTGTAAGCAGAGGCCGAGTCATGCACAAATGACCACAGCTGTCCATATGCTTTCCAACTGCAGAGGATCTGACAATTGATTGTCAGAAATAATTGAAATAAGGAACTTTGTGTATTGCTGATTAATTCTGGGGTTATCAGGGAGAAACTTGTCCTTGCATTGGTCTAGCTTTATTTTGATTTTTATTTACTTCACATAGGGTTGTTCAAATTATAGTGCAAAGGCCTTCTAGAGGAATGTAATTCAAAGATTTGAATAGTTCCAAGAGAAAAGGAGGGAATGTAATGCCAAAGTTCTCTTTTAATGAGGTGACCAGTTCCTCCATTTATCCTATTTCGTAATCCTGCCTTAAGGTTATGACTGTCCCCTCTTAATGGTTGAGATAAAGGTGTTATAGACATTCCTTAATGTCATTAGAATATCAGTCACCTCCATCTGTAGGTTATCCCCACCTAGGTCTCTGCATTATGGCATTGTTCTTGTTATTCCATAAAAGGCTTGCTGTCCTGATACTCAGGGCTAGATTCTTTGAGATGATAGTCTCGTCTAGCCCTGGGATCCATTGGTCCCAGTATTTCTCTCCATTTAATAAACTATTGAATTGGTCTCTAATCTCTATCTTGTTCAGTTTCTTTTGTCATTACATTATGTCCATTTTGTAAATTTCCCCAAGAGTGCTTCAGTGTTTTTCTCAGGCTAATGATGCCTGGGTTTTGAAGATGCTCTTAATTATCTAAACTTGCTATCACTAACTGTTAAGCATGGGGTTCTTTTCATTTTAACCGCATAAGTAGTTCCTAATACTATAAGAATGATCTAAAATCTTTCAGTTCCAAATCTTCTAATTAGATTTCTTTCTTGTCATGGGGGTAAGGAGTAGCCACTGAATAAGTGACATATTTTCCTTTTTCACCACATGAGTCTTATTTATCAGACAGACAGCTGGTCAGTCAGTATGTACATTATATGTGTCAGGCATTCTGCTAAGGTTTTTTGAGGGGGAAAGAAATGCAAAAACATAATCCCTAACCTCCAAGGGCTCACCTTCTAATGGGAGAGACAACATGAAAATATATATGCACTATAAATGGAAGGTAGTTTCAGAAGGAGGATACTAACTGTGGGGTAGATTGAAAAAGCCCTCCTTTAAAAAAAAGAAAAGTGAGATTTGAGCTGAGCCTTAGGTAATCTTAGTGGGAAAATATTAAGATTGAAGAAACCTGGGAAAGGCTTTATCAAGAAGATGAAACTCTAGCTGAAACTTGAAAGAAGTCAGGGAAACCAGGAACTGGGGATGAAGAAAGAGAGCATTTCAGACATGGGGGACAACCAGAGAAAAGACCTGGGGTCAGAAAATGAAATATCCAATTATAAGAACAGCAAGAAAGCTATTGTCACTGGATTACAGAATAGTATAGGACGGTTCTCATAGGGAATCAATATAATTTTTTAAAAAAGCATTTGTAACAAGTTATCGAGAACCTTTTGCCTTTAGCACTGATCTCAGAAGTTTCTTTTCTAAGAAACCGAGTCCCCTACCTTGAAAATATGGAACCAAAGTCCAAGATAGCATACATGTAATAAAGGATTATAAAAAACACTCCATTTGCTGACTTATATCATCTCCATTTATATCTTGTAATAAAGCTGATTAGGGAAAAAAAGAAATGGAGCCAGTTTACATATTGAAAAGCAATAATAATAGCAATTAATTTAAAGAAAAAAATTCTATACATCCATGTATAATTTATTTATATGGCATAGGAAAACATTCCTAGTGATTAATTTCACTCCTTCCCTCCTTTCTTTCCAGGCACAAGAAATTGCAATCTTCAGGCCCTTTCTGACCATAGGGGATGAGCACTCTGTTCTTTTGAGATGGCTCTTCTCTCTCTTCATATTCCAGAGATCACAACGTGCTTCTGAGTCAGTATCATCTGTTCTCAGAGGACAAAGCCTTACAAATCCAAGAAGTACTGTTCTCCCATCAGCTAGGCTTTAGCCTTCCCTCATGATGTCTATTCCTGAATCAATACCAACTATCTTTTGTTGCTCAGCTGATATGACCACCAATCCAGAACTCAGAATTTAAATTTTTTGAACCCCTCTTTAACCAATTATCCCCATTCCCTCTCATGTAACATTTTCCACTTAGATCTCATATATGTTGTACTTCTCTGAAACAGTTTTTCTTGGTGGGGAGTGTGTGGGAAAGATGCTTGACCCCTTTTCCCAAATTAACTAATCAGAGACATCTTCAGGTACAAAGAGAAAGCATTTATTGAATCCCAGCGGGGAGAGGCCTAGACACACACTGGGAGCTATTCCAGCTCCCACCATGGGCTCAGGAACCGGGACCAGCTGGAACTAGAACACCTGGTTAAATAGGAAAAGAACCAAAAGGACACAATCATCCTGACCAATGGTCACCAATGTTGTCCGCCTCCCACAGGCCACATCACTTCCTGCAACTTCCCCTCACCTTCTACAATGGTGGGTCTGACCCTCCAGAGATCACGTGACCCCTTATGGTTTCTCCAGGACCCAGAGTCCAAGGCCAGATCTCCCAGCTATGGGAATAGGGATCTAAACTGAGAAAGCTTCATCCAATCAGTTCCATTCAGGAGGAAAGAGAGAAGGGATAAGGACAAGAGGATTTCATTCAGCTTTGAAACTCATTTTGGAAAATCCCTCTGGTAAGAATGTCAAAGAAATGAGAGATGACAGCTTGTCAAAAAATCAATATATGAAGTAATTATTATTGAGAAGAAGAGAATAAGCATATTGTGCTTAAGTGCTTTATACATATCTTATTTGATCCTCACAACAGCTCTGGGATAGAGACATAGATTATTGCTATTTGTTTAGGATAACATCTATAGCTGAAAAAATCTACAGGTCATCTAATCCAGCTCCTTCTTTTTAGTTTTTCACTTTGTACTTGGAAATTGAGGTAGAAGATCTCATTTCTCCTTTAAAACTTTACTTTGCTCAATAAATTCAATATAATAGCATTTACACAATGAATTTAATAGGTATATAAAAGGACAAGACAGTGTAGTAGAAACTAAGGATGCAAAGATAATTCACCTTAAAAAACTTACAGTATACCAGGTAGTGGGTAAGATGCATATACAAATAACTATAAGCTACCAGAAAATGAGCAAGTATATAAGAAAGTCAAACAGAGTGGCCTGATAGATTGAGGTATGAGGAATCACTTCTGGCTGGAAAAATTGAGACTTGGGGGAAAAACTATAGGAGAGGAAGGGGTAGAGGAAAAGTATTGAATTAGTCCATGAAGAGTAAGAGTCCAAACCAGGTATTACTTGAGACCTGCTCCGCCCATTAGAGCAGCAATTCAAACTATTGGCTCACTATCTCCCTAACAATGAATTAAAGACATACTGGAGAAATATTTAGGTTAATCTTGATAGAGAATGCATTTGACAGGAACTAGGCATTTCAATTGTACTATTTACCCCTTAACAATGAATTAAGGACATACCTGAGATAAATATATTAGTATGCTAATTTCTGCTATCTACTACTGTTTTGACTAGTACTGTGATAAGGAAAAACACAACTATTTAAAATTCTCTTGATATTGATGAGAATCACAACTATGCTATTTATAATTTTTCATTGATAAGTACCTTGGTATTAATAGTTAAGGTGGTTACTGAAATGTCAAAGTATGGTTTGTGTATAAACCCTGGAAAGTATACGTTGTGACCTGAAGGTAGCTAGCAATAATGTAACACTACTCTAAAGGCAACAGGAAAGCATTGAAGGTGACTCTGAAAGAAGAAAAGGATTTCAGCAGTGGAAAGAAAGAGCCCATCTGGAGATGGGTTGTACAAATGTATGAAAATGGAAGATGACAGTGAACATTAAGGGAAACATTGTTGTGTATATTAAGAAATATAGTATGAAATTATGAAAGGCTGATTGGAGTCATATAGTGGTGAAACTTGAATACCAGGCTAAAAAATGTCATTGTTATTTTGTAGACATTAAGGAATAAATAAATGTTGTGTAGTATGGAAACAAGTAGTTGGACCTGTCCTATGAGAAGATTAGTATATATGGAAATATGTGTCAAATGTTTGTACATGTATAACCTAATCATACTGCTTGCTCTATTAGGAAGGCATGAAGTAAACAAAGGAGAAAAAAAATTGAGACTCAAAACCTTTCAAAAATGAATATTGAAAACTAAATAAATGTGTATCTAATTTATACTTTAATATATTTAACATCTACTGGTCATCCTGCCATCTAGGGGAGAGGGTAGGGAGGGGGAAGGAGGGGAAAATTTGGAACCAAAGGTTTGGCAATTGTCGATGCTGTAAAATTATCCATACATATAACTTGTAAATAAAAAGCTATTAAAAAAAAGAAAAGAAAAAGAAAAAAAATAAAAATATTTTTTAAATGTTAAAAAGAAGATTGTTATAGAAGTCCTATAAAAGGCTGGAAAGCAAAGAAATTGGAGGCAGGAAAGGAGGCTAGCCTTAATGAGGCAGGTGACCCAGTGAGTGGAAAAGAAAAGATAGAGAAAAAAGATAGTGCTAATATGGATGGATTCAAAAACACTTGGTAACTGATTGAAAATAGGGACGGAAGAGAAAAGCAGCATTTATGGTGATCTGATAATATGAGACAGAGTGAAGAACGGGGGAAAAAAGAAAATGAAGAAGAACAGGTTTGGTGAAGAAGATTAATTCATTTGAGACATATTGAGTTTAAAGTGATAATGGAATATCAGGTGAAGACTTCCTGTAGTTATGGAGTATTAGAAGTATGGGAAAAAGTCAAAACATGATATAGGATTAGCTAAAGTCCTCAGGAACAATTGAAACCTTATATCCATTGGGTCTTTTTTTTAAAAAATGTGTTCATATTGTCTATGATCAATGGGATTAGGAGATTGGAGATCTGTACCAGGAATATGACAAAGGCTAATTTTTCTTTAGAGTTCTCCAATTGGTAAAACTATAGGTGACTAGACTTTAGTTAAAGTTATTTGTAAGGGCTAGATTAGTGTTATCTCTTTACTTACCCAAGCACAGAGATATAACCTTTAGTTGACTTAAGACATATCAGGGTTATCTCCCTTGAAGCCTTCCTTCCCTGACTCATTGCAGTCCCAACTAATCTTTCCTATATGTTCTCTAGTGCCCCATTAATTCTTTACCAACTTGCTCTTGCTTATGTTCTCCAATTATATCACTTAGCTATATCCCATTTCCTCTAGTCAGCTGTAAAAATTCCTTGAGTATGATTTTTTTGTGTCCTTCACATTATCTGATGGTCACATGGTGACCAAACTCTCCCTCAAGTCTGGAATGCTCTTCCCCCTCCTCTCTAACTCCTACCTTCTCTTGGTTCCTTCAAGTTTCAGCTAAAGTCCTACTTTTTGCAAATAGCCTTCTTAATGCTAGTGCTAACCCTTTAGAATGATATGCAATTTATCTTGTATATATCCTGTTTTTTACATAATAGTTTGAGTGTTGTCTCTTCACTCCCACTCCTCTATTAAATGGTAAGCCCTTGAGAACCATAAGTGTTTTTGCCTTTCTTTGTATCCCAATACTTAGCATATTGTCTGGCATACAATAGGTGCTTAATATATGATTGTTGGTAGATGCTTGATAAATATTTTATAGTATTACAAACTCCCAAAATGTTAGAGCTTATCCAACCCCTTCCTTTTACAATTCAAGAGACTGGGGCCCAGAGGGTGAAAATGAACTGCATGAGAAAGCTGCATGAAATCATAGAGAAATCACAGCTACTAGAATAGGGAGAGCCTTAAGTACTACCTTTGAATGCTTATTTATTATATGATCAATGGCCACTCAGTCTCTGAGCTTTAATTAGCTCATCTGTGAAATGAGCATAATACCCTTAGTACTGAAGCTCACATGAACCAATACTTTTCTACCCTTAAGGTGATATATAAATTTCATTCTGTGTTATTGCTTAAGGTCATGAAACTAAGAGGCAGCAGAGCCAGAAGTCACTCATATCTTTTGTCTCCAGAGCAAGGAACCTTCCCATTCTACCACACTAAGGGGAATAAATTGAAATGGGTGAGTTCCAGTCCACCTGTAGTTTGAGCTATTGATAAACTAGCTCCATTACAATATCTAGTGTACATCTCAGCAAGAAGTGCTTTCAACTCTGAAGCTAAGCAAGGAGTTTTTCAAATGGGGAGAAATGCACAAGTGGAGCTTCCAAGATTCAAAATGAATAAGAAAATAGAGTAAATGTCTTTTTTCCCCTACTAATATGGATAGACTTTCTTCAAGCTAGTTGTTAGGTGTGTCCAAACTTATATGTCATTTCCCAATTGCAACCCTTATAACTGAATAAAAGAGAATTAGTTAGCTTAATATCAGTAGCACAACCTGGTTTCAAATACTCTGGAGAATGTGTGATGCAATGGAAAACACACTACATTGGGAGTCAGGAGACACAGTTTCAAATCCTAGATGGGCTTCCTACCATCTCTGTGAATTCAGGCTTCCCATGACAAATGAAGATATTGGACTTGGTAACTTATTAAGATCATTTCTGATTCAAGTCGCCTACCATCTCAGTTGATTGATCTTCTTAAGCAGAGTCATGGATGGTAGCTGTATCTTACTAAAACTGATATGGTTATTTATAATTCTGTGAGGTTCAGAAAAGTGACTTGCCTGAAATCAAATTGCCAATAAAAGATCGTGAAAGAGCTAGAAACCAGGGCTTCTTACACCAAGACTAATACTACATACTATTTTGTGTACCCTACTACAAGATAATGCAAGATCTGGACTTCTGTACTAGAAGAAAAGGCTAGAAAATATATGCTAAGCTTCTAAAAAGGGAAACATAATATGATCCTGAATACTTGGGTAGGATGGGACAGAGAATAAACTGTAATGGGACACAGAAAAGAAACATTAAAATATATGTAGTTTTGACCTCCCGCCTGAAATCATCCCATTCAGATTTGGAGATTTAATGTTAGGCTATCAGGGTCAACAGGTTCTATCAGCGTTTCTTGATAAATCATTTTTCTCTTAAAATGCCCTTGAATTAGTCACAGTGAGTTTAATCATTTATGAAGAATAAAAAGACCATATCTTCTACCAAACGTCCTTGTAATCACTTGGGTAAATAGTCTGGAACCATTTGCCATACACATAATAGGATAATGAGTTTAAAGTTATAAAATCTAGAAATATTTTACTACAAGAATGCTGCTCTCTGCAATTCTCACAGCATATTACCTTTGTCTGTATCCTCAGAAGTTTCCTCTAAATCAAGAACCTATACAGATTCAGTGATGATGTATATTTGAACGTACTGACTTTGAGTCAGTAGGGTTGGGTTTGAATTCTGGCTCTGATGCGTCATAACTGTGTGACTTCAGACAAGTTGCTTAACTTTTCTAAGCCTATAAAAGAGTCTATAATAATCATACCTGGCATAGTGGTTGGCTAAGCAACTGCCTGATTGAAGCCACAGGGCTATTCTAATTGCTATCCTTAACCTGGCTTCAAAGTTTGCCCTGGATTGAATTGCTCTATTCCCCAATAGGGAAATTACCCTCCCCAGTTCTCAATTTAATTGTTTCCTCCTCCCCACACCAGTTATTCTTGGGGAATTGATTATGTGATCTAGTGTTTCCTCCCCCTCCTCAAAAGGGGAGATAAAAAGGGGAGATTAAACGTAAAAATAAGGCATGGAACTAATAGTTTATTCCCACACAGAAAAAAGTAATGCTAAGCAATGAAGAATCACAGAATGATTAGAATAGAATTCAACAAATTATAGCTCCTTGTACAATCAGTTGAAAGCCTTGTAGGGATACAATTTCTTTACAAAGTTGCTCATTAATGGTAATTGCAGAAATATGTATAGAAGATTGTGCATATTTAACATATGGGGGAGGAAAGGAAGGAGTAAAAATTTGGAATAGAAGGTTTTGCAATGCTGAAAATTATCTAAGCGTATATTTTGGGGAAAAAAAGCTTTAATAAAAAAAAAAAACATAAAAAAATCAAAGTTGCCAGTTAGCCACTTTTTATTTCAACTCCTCTGAGTACAGGCCAATCAAACACTAAGCAGGTTTGTCTTTCTGGAATTTCTCTTTCTTTTCTGATACTAATGTTATCCTTAGTGAAAACCTAATCTTAAGACTGAAGTTGTCATTGAAACTATTCTGACAGATGCTACCCTTGAAAATCACCAGCACCAGCATTGTCTTTTGATGATTGCAAGGTTTATGCTAGTAGAAAGGAAACATAAATGGAGAGGCAAGGCAGGCTAAGGCTTCAATACAAACCCAGCTTCTTAGACAAATGCTCTATGTGAGGAACAGGTTCTTAGAAACCCCTGACCCTGCCATTTTGCAGGACAAAAAAGGATCTTTGAGTCGTCTATCACCAACTAATGTTACATCTCTTCTCAGTGACTTCCACCAAGTAATCTCTCAACCGGAAGTCATCTCCTCTCTCCCACTGTGATACCCCACTTCCTAGTTAGCAACTAACTGGAGAGACTCAATTCAGTAATGAGTAATCACTTGGAAGCAACTGGAAGCAGGTAGAATATACTTATACATGCTCATTTACACAGAATACCTAGAAGTAGAGGATATCTGCATGATCCAATATGAGAAAGTCTGAACTCTTGACTAGAATGCTCTAAGGGGTGAAGTAGTATCAATAGAGAATATACCATAAAATACAAAATCATTTTCAATAAAAATTCTTTGCAAAGAATCATTAATATAATTTGCTAAATGGTATAAATGTATGCTATTGTTTGGTTATTTCTGCAACTTGGCCAAATGTTAAAGGTTTCTTTAACAATTTTTTAAGGCTCAAATTCAATTCACATGAACAAACCTACTGTATGTGGATAACTATACTGAGTGATGGGGATACACAGACAAGACAAAACAGTCTCTAGTCTTACAATCTTGAGGAAAAACACATGCACACATAAGCACAAAATATAAGATCAATTTGTTTAAAAAGAACAAAGTTTCCAGGGGGTACAATTAGAGTATAAGATAGAGTGGACTAATGGTACCATGTGATAGAACTGACTTGGATAGGTATGAGGGAGTAAGAACGCTAGTGAAGTCATTCAGTTAAGGTAGCCAACAACTCAGAATTGTGGGAAATCTGAATAAAGATACAGGACAGTAAATTGCCATGCCCATCATACTAGCAGTAGTTATAATGATTTGATTTTTAAGCCCTGAGAGAGGTAAAAAGGGAAGATGTCCAGTCCATAATCCTGTTAGATGGTCAAGAAAATGTTTTATGGAGACCTGGGGTCAAGCTGCTTATAAAGGGAGTGAAGGATTCTTGAGAATTCATTAGATCAACCTTGCCCTAGTACTTATTCACTATGAAGCAGATTATCACCTCCAATATGTCTCAGAAAAAGAGAGATAAGATTTGGCTTATGGGATAATCAGCATTCCATCTGCTATGATCATGTTTGCTATACTCTTCTAAGTCAAAAATTATTTTTTTTTCAATTTCAATTGTAAGTAATTTCAATTAGGAAAGCATTGTCCATGTTCACGAGGTTCTTCAGCTTCAAGACTCAAGGCAAATTACACCTCCTGGTCTCTCTCTATCCCTTCTACCCACCCCATTGGTCTCCCATCTTGGACTTTATTCCATGTATCTTGTACATATTTATTAAAATTGAGCTCCTTGAGGACAAGAGGATGTTTTTTACTTTTCTTTGTATTTCCATCACTTAGCACAGTGCCTAGAATGTAGTAAGAGCTTATTATAGACTTGTTAATTGACTGACCAACTACCAATTCTAACAATTAGGGGAAAAAAAGAAGAACATTTATAACAATTAGAAAAATCTACAAGAGAAATAAGCTGATTTTAAAGGTGATAAGTTAATCCTCATTGGAGATCTTCACTCAGAGGCCAATGATGATAAATACTTGTTTATGACATTATAGGGAGGGTTGTGGGGTTTTTTTGTTTTGTTTTGTTTTGTTTTTGTCTAGCTTGGATTAGATGGCTTCTGCTGTCCTTTCCTACTCCCAAATTATGCCATTTTGGGAAAATCTAAACAAAGGTGTGGAAATGGAAGATGGAATGTTGTATGACAGGAAGAATTAGTAGATCAGAAGAGTTTTGTTTGTTTTTTTTTTAATTTGATGTCCTCACATCTGTGGGCTTTTTTTTTTTTTAATAGCTTTTTATTTACAAATATATGCATAGGTAATTTTTCAGTACTGACAGTTGCAAATCCTTTTGTTCCAACTTTTTCCCATCTTCCCCCACCCCTTCCCCCAGATGGCAGGTTGACCAATACATATTAAATATGTTAAAGTATAGATTAAATACAATATAAGTATACATGTCCAAACAGTTATTTTGCTGTATAAAAAGAGTTGGACTTCGAAATAGTGTATAATTAGCCTGTGAAAGAAATAAAAAATGCAGGCAGACAAAAATAGAGGGATTGGGAATTCTATGTAGTGGTTTATAGTCATCTCCCAGAGTTCTTTCCCTGGGTGTAGCTGATTCATTTCATTACTGCTCTATTGGAACTGATTTGGTTCATCTCATTGTTGAAGAGAGCCACGTCCATCAGAATTGATCATCACATAGTATTGTTGTTGAAGTAAATAATGATCTTCTGGTTCTGCTCATTTCACTCAGCAATCTGTGGGCTTTATGAGGCAACAATTGTCAGTCCAATTTTGTAAATAGATAATGGACATGGATAAAAGTACCTAACTAAAGTCAGAATATTAACTAATAGCATCCACCAACAAATAAAACTGTGTATAAAGAATCATGTTAGGCACTGGGGAAAATATAAAGGACCTTGCATTCTAGACTGAAATGAATGAAAAGGTACTTATAAAGTTATAATTATTTTTAATTGAATACATTAAAAGAAAAATAAAAGTATATTCATTTTACAGCAGAAAAGAACACCGACTCTAGAATCAGAGGTGGCTGCTGTTGTTCAGTCATGTTTGACTTTTCTCGATTCATGGACCATAGCACTCCAAGCCTTCTTGTTCTCTGTATGGGTCAAAGTCTATCCTAATTCAAGTTCATTGTTTCCATTGAATAAGACTATAGGGATTTGAATTCCACCTCTGATTCTTATTACCTATTTGACCTTGATGTTCATTACCCATTACCTTAAATGAGCAATTAATCTTCCTGGGTCACTATTCCCTTGTTTGTAAAAATAAGGAGTTGGCTATATCAGATGGTTTGCTATCTTGGGGAGGGGTAAGAAAGGAAGAAAAATTTGGAACAAAATCTTACAAAAATGAATGTTAAAAACTATCTTTACATGTATTTGGAAAAATAAAATACCATTGAGAAAAAAGGATAAAGAGTTGGACCAAATGGCCTCCAGAGTCCCTTCCTTCTTGAAATCTATGATGCTATGAATTGATGAAACCAAAGAGTTGTGACAGTTTTGAGTTTCTTTGGAGGAAAAGAAGATTATTTTGCAACTAGAAGAGATCAGGACAGACTTCACAGAAGAAGTGGTATTAAAGCTGTACCTAGAAATTCAAGTATATTTAAATAGTCATAGATAACAGGGAGAACATTCCAAGTGAAGGGAACATCATGAAAAGAGGCAGATTCTGCTTATGAAATGATGAGCAATCCAATCTGTCTAGAACACAGAGCCCATGGAGGGGAGCAAGGTTAGATCCATTGGGGAAAAAAAGGATCAGACATTTAGATCAAGAAGGGGTCTAAGAAGGCAATTAGTCCATTCCCCTCATTTTACCTCTGATCCCTGAGGAAACTGAAGCCTAGAAAAGTTAAATGACAAGATCATATAGGTATAACAAGTGTCAGAGACAGGATTTGAACTAAAGTCTCCTAATTATAAATCCCACGGATTGTTATCTATTTATTTGTTTTTGCTGCTTCTTTCCTTCTTCCTTCCTTTTCTTCCTCTCTCTTGTTCTCTTTCTTTTTTCTTTCCTTCTTTCCTTCCTTCCTTCCTTCCTCCCTCTTTTCTCTCCCTTTTTTCTTCCTTCCTCTCTCCCTCCCTCTCTCTTTCCTTCCTTCCTTTCTCCATCCCTCCTTCTTTCTTCCTTCCTTCTTTCCTTTTATTTTTTCTTTATTCTTTTTATTCTTCTTATTTTACAGATGAGGAAACTGAGTGAGGCAGACAGAGGGTCAGTGATTTACTTAGGATTACACAACTCGTTATTACTTTGAAGTTGAATGATGAACTTTGGTCTTTCAGAATGCAGATCTGATTCCCTATTTCACTGTACCACTAAAAAATTTGTTGTTTTCAAAAAGAAGACAATTCAGTCTATATAAAGATTATATCCATGAACTTTTGTCTCTTTGGCAGTTCCTGTTACAATCCATCATTTATAACAGGGCTATTAGGAATACCAATGATTGATTTTCTAGAATTTGAAATAAAAGATAAGCAAAGCAATTAATAACTACTATATTTGTCTACTTCCAATGTGCAAGTCATTGAAATCAACAACTATGTCATTGCCCTATGATTCAGTGAGCTTTCAACACAGAGTTGGAAGGGACAACCTCAAAGATCATGTAGGTCAGACATGTTATATTCAAATAGAAATGGAGTCCACTAAACCATAATCAAGGATCCCTGAGGCCTACCCATTGACTTGGAAAACCACATATTAATATTATCTATGTTCTATTATACTTTTACTTATTTTGTTAAATGTTTCCCTATTATATTTTAATCTGATTTAGCCGCATTCAAAATTATTGTTGGTCACATGTTCTACATCTCTGTTCTAAATCAACTCTTTTCCCAGTGCATACATGAAAGTATGAAAAAGAATTTTTAACATCTTTCATTCAATTTTTTATTCCAAATGTAACACTAAATACAGTGTTCATTTCCATATATGAGATAGAATAGAAAAAGCATCATGCATAAATAAATTCTATTAAACATTGCTTGCTTTTCATGTCATATATATAATGAATTCAACATGCAATATTCAAAGCTGGTCTACTTGGCTTTATTTCTTTCTGGCTTTCCTTCTGTTCTGTTTAATGTTTTGTTTTGTTTAAACATAATAAATGTTTCAATTGCTAGTACTTGTCTGTAACAGCCCTGAGAAAAGATGCATTCAGCCTCTGTTGGAAGATGTGTAGTATCCTCTCTTAGACTATAAGGTCACTGAAAGTGGGAACCTCTTGTTTCTGCCCTCTACTGCCAGCAGAATAAACTTAATTCCACTTCCACATGTCAGCTCTTCAAATAATTGAAAACAGTCATTAAGTCCTCAACTTAAGTCTTCCTTCTGCAGGTTAAAAAGCTTGAGTTTCTAGCCAAAATTTTGCATGTGGTTTTTAGAAGTCATTATGGCTAAAAAAAAAAAAAAAAAAAAAAATTATTCCCTCTGTAGGGGGCATAGTGATGTGCCTCCCTAGTCTTAACTAGGCTTTTCTTCATTTGGCAAACATATCATCCACTTCTGGGTCAATACTTAAAGTCTTTCCAACTTAATAGTACCTGCCAATACCTTTATAACCCAGGGTCACGAAGACTCCTCCCAACTATCATTACTTTTTAAAATTAAATATTTTTCCCAATTACATATAAAAATAATTTTTAACATTCATTTTTTAAAATTTCACATTCCTAATTCTCTCACTCCCTCTCTTTCTCCACCTCATTGAAAAAAACAAGCAATTTGATAAAGCTTACATATGTGGAGTCATGCAAAACATTTCTATGTTAGTTATATTGTAAAAGAAACAGATCAAAACAAAAACATAAAATAAGAAAAATAAAGTAAAAAGAAAAAGTTTTCTTCAAGGAGGGAAGGAAGGAAGGAAAACAGAAGGAGGGAAGGAAGGAAGAAGGAAGAAGAGAGGGAGAGAGGGAAGGAAGGAGGGAAGAAAGGAGGGAGGAAGGGAAGGAAGGAAAGAAGGAAGGAAGGAAGAGGAAAGGAAAAGAGGGAAGTGTTAAAAGGCTGAAACTTTGAATAGGTGCACTTGAATCAGATAACCAACCGCTTAAGGCTAATTACCAATTTGAAATAAGACAATGACTATTAGTATATGTTTGGATAAACGGCTCTTCTCACCATTGATGCTGGCTCAATATTTGGTGTAAAGATAATTGCAGGCAAGGATTAGAGGGTGAGGTGACAGAGGCTAGAACTCACTAGGAAAGAGGACTAGGAGGAGAAAGGTAGGGATTCTGGATTCTAGAATTGAGGAGAAATCCTTTGCAAAACTCCTGGCAATTTTGTACATTTCCTTCACTTCTCCCCCTAAAGATTAAGGACTTTTGCTTATGCTGACTGGCTGATTGTGAGGCCTCAAGGGATCTAATCTGACTTACAGGAAGGAAGGAAGGAAGGAAGGAAGGAAGAAGAAGGAAGGAAGGAAGGAAGGAAGAGAGAGGAGGAAGGAAGAAAAAGGAAGGAAGGAAGAGAGGAAGGAGGGAAGAGAGAGGAGAAGGAAAGAAAGAAAGAAGGAAGGAAGGAAAGAAGGAAGAAGAAAGGAAAAGAGGGAAGGAAAAAGGGAAGAAGTGGAGGAAGAAGAAAGGGAGGGAAGAGAGGGAGGAAGGAAGGAAAGAAGGAAGGAAGGAAGAGAGGAAGGAAGGAAGAAGAAAGGAAAAGGGAAGAAGTGGAGGAAGAAGAAAGGGAGGGAAGAAAGAAAAAAAATTATTTTTGTCATGATCATTTAATTATCTGATTAACTGACTATGGCCTTTGGAAAACTACAATTAGAATGTACCATCTTTACTACACCTTTGTAGGAAAAATATACTTTTATCTATATTGAAGCTAACGAGCATTTATTAAGCATTTACTTTGCTAGATGTGAGATAGATAGGTATAGCTATAAATAGATATATATAATGTGTGTGTGTGTTTATATGTGTATGCGTATATGTAGAAAATGAAATCTGAATTCTTAAAGAACTTGTGACTTGGATGAAGAGAAAAGACTTCAGACTACATTAGGATTTTTTTCTTCAGAATTCCCAAATAAAGCAATTCCTTAAATGCCCTGGAACGATTAGGACCTTGTATAAATATACAGAACAGGTGGAAAATATACATAAGAAAACAAAAAGATCCTTGTAGGGGCTAAAAACATTTTTTAAAAATTTCAAATCCATATATAGACTAGCCAGAGTTTACAAAATTAACAGTCTCACAAATATATGCTCAGCTAGCTTTGGTGTTAATGTCTGTGGTTTTTAGATTAGAGCCTCTGCTACATGAAAGAAAGGCCAGTAGTAGAGAAGTCAGAGGGAGTCAAAGCAACACAGGGGTTAATGGCTTATCAAGTTAAAAAGGAGGTACAAGCATCAGCTTGAAGCTTAAAAATATGGAATAGATTTGGATATGATGAGTCAAGCCCACTGCAACTGGAGAGCAGAGATAGGAAGTTTATACCTCCAGATGGCAGTTGTACAACTTAGGAATCAGAGATAACCACTATCAAAACTTTCTTCTCAATATTGTACTGAACCAGAACCCTGTAACAAATCTACTACTGCCTCATGATGATGTATAATTCCTGTTTTTATAGATTTCTAGTATTGTGGGAAGAATTCGAGCACTCCAATAGAATCATAGAATGGTAAGGATAGAAGTAAGTTTAGCAAATTATCTATTTCAACACTTTCATTTTACAGATGAGTAAAATCTCTTAGAGAAAAGAAGTGACTTTCATGAGACCACATATCTAATTTAAAGAAAAACCAAGACCTCAGATTTCCTGACTCATAGTCTAATTATTTCCCGCTACATTATGGAAAACAAATGGATATAGAATATAACTGAATAACTGATTGAGACAACAATATATTTGAGTTGCAAGCCACTGAGGTAATTGGCCTATTAGATAAAATCTGTCCATTCCTTCTTATTTAACAATAGCATTAAAGGGGTAGGGAATTTCCCTTTCAAGGATGTCCTATGTGATCTGGAAAAAGATCATAGATAAATGCTGGGTCGAATTCCAGAAGTTTTCCTTTCTCTGAAAGTGCCCATCACCTGCAAAGCATTTAAGAAATTCTAGTAATATTTGCCTTGCAGCAGGAAATTTATATCCTACAGACTACCTACAGATAGCACAGATGCCCTTCTGCTTGACTTGACTCATTTTTCCCTCAAGAATTTATATCTACAAGATAGGGGTGAGGAGGATAGAGAGAGACGGAGACAAAGAGACAGGGACAGAGATAGAGAACATGATGGAGATAAAAGGCAGACCCAAAGAAAGATGAAGACAAAAAGAAAAATAATAAAATTGTAGACAAATATTTTTGTTATTCCCTCTCTCTGCTATAGGCCCTCCTGTTTATTGAAATCTACACTTGTCTAAGGGTGATTTCAATGTCTCCATTGCATTTGAAGAATATGTCTGCTCTTCCTCCTCTCAAACCTTAATGTGGCTGAAGAGGGAAATGTGTCTCCAATCCGTTTATGTAGATCCAAACTTCTCCTAGGACCTTTATCCTTGAAAACTACTCTAGGATTTAGTCAATGCCTTGTTGACTTGTTGAAAATGGAGGAGGTGGGGGGGGCGGGGCGGAAATAGGTGACTTAGAGATTAGAGAGAAAGCACCAGCCTCAAAATCAGGAAAACATGAGGTCCAATATAACAGACACTTACTAGCTTGTAATCATGGACAAGTCACTTAACCCTGATTGCCTGCAAAAGAAAAGAAGAAAGCTAAAATTATAACATTGAAAGGACAGGGAGCAAAGGGTCATCAGGATTAGAAGAATTTGGCAATTTCATTGCCATTTGCTATAATAGATCAGTTTTCCATGGTCAAAGGATATGAACAGACAATTCTCAGATGAAGAAATTGAAACTATTTCTAGTCATATGAAAAGATGCTCCAAGTCATTATTAATCAGAGAAATGCAAATTAAGACAACTCTAAGATACCACTACACACCTGTCAGATTGGCTAAGATGACAGGAAAAATAATGATGATTGTTGGAGGGGATGCGGGAAAACTGGGACATTGATGCATTGTTGGTGGAGTTGTGGACGAATCCAACCATTTTGGAGAGTAGTTTGGAACTATGCTCAAAAAGTTATCAAACTGTGCATACCCTTTGATCCAGCAGTGTTACTACTGGGATTATATCCCAAAGAGATTATAAAGAAGGGAAAGGGACCTGTATGTGCACGAATGTTTGTGGCAGCCCTTTTTGTAGTGGCTAAAAACTGGAAACTGAATGGATGTCCATCAGTTGGAGAATGGCTGAATAAATTGAGGTATATGAATATTATGGAATATTATTGTTCTGTAAGAAATGACCAACAGGATGATTTCAGAAAGGCCTGGAGAGACTTACACGAACTGATGCTGAGTGAAATGAGCAGGACCAGGAGATCATTATATACTTCAACAACAATACTATATGATGACCAGTTCTGATGGACCTGGCCATCCTCAGCAACGAGATCAGCCAAATCAGTTCTAATGGAGCAGTAATGAACTGAACTAGCTATGCCCAGAAAAAGAACTCTGGGAGATGACTAAAAACCATTACATTGAATTCCCAATCCCTATATTTATGCACACCTGCATTTTTGATTTCCTTCACAAGCTAATTGTACAATATTTCAGAGTCTGATTCTTTTTCTACAGCAAAATAACGTTTTGGTCAGGTATACTTATTGTGCATCTAATTTATATTTTAATATATTTAACATCTACTGGTCATCCTGCCATCTAGGGAGGGGTGGGGGGTAAGAGGTGAAAAATTGGAACAAGAGGTTTGGCAATTGTTAATGCTGTAAAGTTACCCATGTATATATCCTGTAAATAAAAGGCTATTAAAAAAAAAAAAGAAGAAGAACAAATACAGAACAAGATTATCATGTAAAAAAAAATAATAATAATAATAGATCAGTTTTCCAAGATTAGCCCTTACCAAAAGGGAAAAGAACTCATCTACCAGATTTATAGAGATGCAAATTTTCAGCTAATCTCTTTTTACATGGTAAAAGAGAAAATCAAATTCTTTCTGGTTACTCTATAATCCATATGCACTCATTGTTGGGGGAGGGGTAAGGAAGTTGTCCTTCAGCTTCAGATTCCCACTATCTTCAAACTGGATTCACTGAATTTAAGAGGAAAGGAATCAAAAATGACACCTAGAGAACGAGTGTCCTCTTGTCCACACTTCCTCCATTTAACTGCCGTCTCTCCATCTTGTTCACAAGCATAGCATGAAAGCCTTTGCTGAAATCCAGCAACCCATGATATATCAATCTGGTTTTGCTTTTTTAATTTATTTTGGTTTGATTTTGATCCAAATATTTAATGGAAATGATGCTACCGGACCTCGGTTTGAATTCTGGCTCTTCTACTTTCTTGGGATTTTGACTAAGTTTTTGACCAAGACATTCTGGGTCTACTTTTTCATTCATTAAAAAAAAAAAAAAGGAGGTTAGATTAGATAGTGTCTAAGATCCTAACTCTACATCTTTAGCTAACTCTTGTCTCTTTTCATCAATTTGGAAGTTCTCTTCATTTAGAACATAAACAACTCATCTGTATGTAGCTTACAGATTGAAAGAGTTGCCTGGGTCATTGAGAAAGTTGTCTTCCCCATTTAGACTTATCCATGTCAAGTCTTCCTAACTTCAGTGTTGGCCTTTTTACAATATACCAGGTTGTCAAAAAGGAAAATGAAGTTGAATCAGTATTTATTTCTTGATGAAAACTGCCTCTTGGTGATCTCTACATTATGTACTTTCTCAACCAGTAAACTATAAAATTCACAGGGTAGTATTAAAGAACTAAGAATATTCAAACACTCAGACTTATCAGTACCCAGGTCTTTCTAAATAAAATCTCAACACATTCCAAAAGTGCTTTGAAATTGCTATGAAGCATTATACACATGAGGGATTGATGATGAGCAAAACAATTAAAAATAAAGAGCTTTTTAATTCTTGTATTTGATTAGATGCCCTGTAGTGTATAGATATGTCCTCATGTGTGTGTATGTGCACATATATGGTGTGGACATATATGAACTGCACTTGAAAGAATATAAACAATGTTAAAATATTGATAATCTTAAGGAGTAGCTGAGCAATTGGATTACTATAGTAACTATCATGGATAGCACCAACTCAGTCATCTCAAAAAGCTTGCATCCACAAAGACATCTTAGTTCTGCTTTTATTTTAAAAAATACATTTTTATTGTAGCACCATTAAACATCCACCACTTTAAAAAAAAATACACATTAATGCATATAAATTATTGGGAAATTTCACATGCAGGTTAATAACAAGTTATCAAACCTTAGCATTGGAGAGATTTATAGAAAACTTCTCCCTAATGTCAGTTACATTTTGGAAGAATAAAAACTTTTAGGCAACAAAACTCCACAATACTGTAACAAAAGCTCACAATTTCACTAAGATTTCCTTCTCCCCCCCACTCCCCACCCTGCCTTGGAAAAATATTATACTGTTCAGATGGGCCTCCACCACAAATCACAGCCCAGGAACAATTTCTGGGAATCATTTCTGATTCCTCTCTTAGGAGGATAAAATCTTTTGGACCAGAATAAAATACCTGACCTATCAAACACTAAACATATATCCTGCATTAATGAGACTTTAGCATAATCCAAATTTTTAAATGCTACAGGTATGTTTACAGTTTGACCATGGTTTTGTCTGTCAGTAGTTCCCCCATGCTATCCTACTTGAAAGGCACAAATACATGGAATAGCTCAGATAGAAGGCACAGAAGCACTATGAACCTGCAGAACAACATACTGAGGATCGACTGATCACATGCCTGGGGAAAAAAAAAAATCTAAGAAATTTTTCCCTACTTTGAAATTTTGATTCAACAGAAGATAATATAGATACTGAATATTTGAAAATAAAAGAATGGGGAAAAGGATAAAGTTAAACATAAATAACTGGGAAGTTTTTTGTTTTATTTTATAAGATAGCAAAATTGGATGTTTCTTTGATATCTTACAAAAATAGACAATTAGATTAATTATTTTTCTGTCTTTAGTTGGCTAAATTGACCAGACAGACAATACTGAATTTAAGTTATTGATCATGAAGCACTGAGGTAATTAGCTGAATTCTTCATGTCTATGAAATAGATGTGTGTATTTTGTCAACTTCTAGCTTTTTGTTTCAGTGCTTAAATAAAACAGATAAGAGCATGATCAAAATCAAAAGGTTACTTCACAATAAAAACATTTTGAAAATTAAATCTCCAGAACAATGATTATTTTTTTAAAAACGAATCTGTTCATTTCATAAAATCAGATCATCAGAATCGAAGGGACTTTGTGTTATTTAATTCCAATGATTTGGTGCAGATATTTCCAACACACTACCAAGTTTCTACTTGAACACTCCTAGTGACAGAGGCACTATTATAAGACAGGCCATTATATGTGAACATCTTTAATTGTCATAATTTTTTTTATATTAGGTCAAAATCTGCCTCATGTGTTTACTCCTTACTGGTCTTAGCCCACAAATTTTCCTAATTCCTATGTCTCTTGATTTATTAAGAAATAGTTTTTTTTTAATCAGGGAAGAAAACATGATGGTAAATATATAGACATTATAAAGTTTGTGACACAAGATATCAACAGGATCATTCAGTAAAATACTTTTCATCTTCCTCCTATTTTATAGATAAGAAAAATAGGTCCCAGAGAGGATGCAATTTGTCCAAGGTCAATCCCAAATTCCAAACCAAGCTCTCTTTCCACTATGTCAGGTTGCTTTTACTTAGTTACCTAATTTTGAATTGATCATTTTCTAGAACTGGATGCAATACAGGCCATCTCTTTCCTAATATATTTGCTTAAATAATTTGTGTCCTTTTGGATAGACATTTATTAATAACGTGGGAAAGAGTATGATGTAATAAAATTGCTTTGATAGAAGTGAAGCACAATGGTACTAATTCTGTATCTTAACATTTATTTAATAAAGAGCCACCTATCATTAGGGATCTTGTCTTTAGTCTACAGGCAGCACAAAATACATACAAGAATACTCCCAAAGCTCTTAAATCAGATTACTGAATTCAAATCTGCCTCAGCCCAGGAGGCAGAGATGTGTGGATCCCTGGAAGAAAGAGATAAGGAAACTGGGACAGAGGAAGAATGGAAGCAAGACAAAACAATCTGATCAAGCTTCGTTTAATTAGTGCAATAGTACAGATATATGTCACACCAGGTAGCAAGAACTTAATACAGGGTGGGGGTCCTAGGCAAAGGATTGGTTTCTCGCCCAAGGATGAGCTGATCAGGTGTCTTTGGTCACTTAGGAAGCTCCAGGATGTGATTAGGAAATGTATTATCTGCCTATTCAAGGTTAAGGTGGTCTTTGGTCATGTAGGAAACTCCATGACGTGAATAAGAGATTCCTATTCAAGGTTAGGGCAGTCTTTTGGAATGTGCCCTTAAGTGGCCTTAGATTAGTGCCAGCTACCCACACAAATCCTGCCTATAATTAATTACAACTTGTGTGATCTTGATCATAGGAAGTCATAGAACTTCCTGTTTCCTCAACTACTAGATGATGGGGATTGAACTAGATGGTTTCATAAAAACCTTTGCAGTACTACATCTCTTCTTATTCTAAAAATAAAGTTTGAAGATAAAAGCAGACTATTTTTTTGAACTGGTGCCAAAATAATGTAAAGGGTATTTTTTCTCGTGTTAAGTCTGATGCATGATTATTAAGTTTCTGCTTGAATACTCTCAAACAGAGGCAGTCCATTCTGCTTGTAAATATCTCCTTTTGTCATAAAAATTGTCATGTTAAAACAAAATCTGCCTCATATAATCCCTCAGTATTGGTCCTAACTCCACAGATTTTCTTGCTTCTTGTACTTCCTGATTTATATTGACTATGCTTGACTAAGCCAAGCCATGAGCATTTTAATAAGCACCTACTATGTGTCAGGCACTATGCTAAGGGCTAAATGTAACCCACCAGATAGCTGTAAGATATGAAATAAAGCTATACTCTTATTGTATGACAAACATCGTGATAATAGCAGCTAACCTCTAATTAACCCACATCAAAGATTCTTACAGAGTTTATGAAAATTATTTGCCTTTAAAAAACAAAATCATTTTCAGGTATCCCCCTAGACAAGAAAAAAAAAAATCAAACAGAGATATTTGCCTGGCTTTAATTTTGTTGCTGTTGACAGGGATAGTTCAGCAGATGGAAGTAGGATGGGGAAGTGTCAAGATTAGAGGGAAATTCTCCTACATATAAAGGCAGAGGTACAAAGTGGAGAAGGGGAAAGTCAGACAAATAGAGAAATGTTAAGTTCAATGTTTTACTACATCAGAAAAAAATCTATTTAACCAGAAATGTAAAAGAATGTATTTCATTATTGTCCAACTATTTAGCATTCTTGATGGTATCAACCAATGTGTCAAACTGAATAGAAGCAGTGCATTAATATTTGTTAATAAATTGTTTAATTTTAGTAGTAGGAATGGGAGATATTTTCTTAGGATGTCTTTAACTATCTTGGAGATAGTTTCCCCTTACATTTCAAAATAGGTTTCCCACAGAATTTAAAAATATATATCTACATATCTATATATCTATATACACACATATATATGCACACACACACATAAACACATGTATATATATGTATATACACACATATAATTTTAAAAACTATTTGGATGCAAGCCAAAATACAATATATTAATACAGTTTTCACATAAAACTATGCCACATCAGTGTTGACAGAATGTTGGAAATGTTAAATTCTTATTGAAATTAGTAAGAAAAGCCCAGTTGTTTCTTTGGTTGCAGGCTTGCCACTCTTGTGAATAATATTTAAAGTAGTAGAATGTGTCCAAAATATTCGCACTATTAACTTCATATGGTTTCCCTAGTTTGTATCCATTTCTATCATGCCCTTACATTTTTTTAAAAGTTCAATTGTGCTAAAGAAACTTTTTGAAAGCTATAAAGTGCATATTGCAATCTCTACCAAAAGGGTAGAAATACTCTTTGGAGGATAAAAACCCATGCAGACAGTTTTCAATTTATCTCTCTCATGACAGAAGACGTGAGAAAATAAGATATATTTTTCAAGAAGTAACAAGTGGGCAATTCCATTATTTTATCTGCACTAGTGTAATTGTTCCTGCCTCTAAAACTCACTAAGAGAATAGGAAATATGCTATATTAAATTGGAAAAGCTATTACCTTTACCAACTTTGCATTACAGGAGTTTTTTTGTGCATAGTAAGAGGACTCATTTAAATTCCCTAAAGACGTTTTATCTTTCATCTAGCCTGTCATCTGTCCTGGGAAGCTGTAAGTTTATCTAATTCCTAAAACTTTAGTGAAACACTGTCCTTATCTTTATACCCCATAAAAATACTGATATTTGAATAATAATTAACACCTTGGAGTGGCCTTCAACAATAATAAAATTGGAATCCTACTTTAATTGTGTCTATTTCAATTGGATTGGAGGTTCAGAAACAAAAGAAAATTTCAAACCCCTCAGAATATATTCAAAATTGAAATTAATATATCTGAATTTTCCCTTCTAACATAAGTTTCTATCAAATTGCCAAAATAGGAAGTTAAAATAAATATGTGAAAATGTGTAATTATAGGAAAAACAATCATCTGAACAGAGCATGAAACTACAAAGTAGCTTATTTATTCAGTAGGAATGAAAACTAAAATGTTTTATATTTTAAATCTGGATAATATCCATCTTCTCCTAGTCAAGACATATGTAACGTGACCCATATGCGTGGATCCCTGCACTATGGAATCACTTCAGATGAACAAGTAGGACTTGGCCAAAGAAATAAATGAGAGCAGCTCCAAATGGATTGACTGTTGAAAACAAGAAATGCATGCTGCCTCAAATATGACTTTATTTTCCTGCAATGTTAAGTGAAAAAACTTTACTCAATATTTCTTGACCCTATAGCTGTGGTTGTCTTCATTAAAAAAAAAGAAAGAAAGAAAGACAATCACTTTTGTTTCTCCACCTCTGAAGCAAATATATTATGAAGAAAAAAAAATTTCTTTTATTGAACTCAATGATCTCTTCTACTGTTCCAGTCTTTTCGAGCTTATTAAGACCCCATTTTATTCTCTATCAAAGAGAAGATGTAAGAGAGATGGAAGGACAGAATAGAACACTACTGTGAAATTCATTATTGAGGATTCAGAAAAGCACCTCAGAGTATACTAAAAGAACTCAGTCAAAAATGATTCCCAAAAAAGGGTCAGGGTAAGGAGGAGAGAATATTCAAATCCCAGTCCTCCAAAAATATTGAATTAGTCTCTAGTTCACATTGTCGCTACACTTTAATTTACTTCAGGAAATAAATGTTCAAACTAATGTTCTTGACTAAAGGGAAGATGCTCAGATAAACACATAGGTTTACAGGTTAATAGGTCAACAGGGTAACAATATTCACCTGCATAGTTTAGGTAGGGTGGGGTAGGAAGAGCTTGTGAATCTTAAAATTGCCCAAATTTTTAAAAAGGACTTCATCCCTTATTTTAACACATTATTACATTACTAATTTTGGTTATTGGTCATCATTCAGGAAATCTGTCCCACAAGAATTAGCATGAGGTGACTGGTGGTTAAGCTGCTTTTCTCAATCAGTTGACTTTCAAAGCTGAGACCAAATTAAAAATGGGTGCTATTGACAAAGATCAGATCTCCTTGTTTCTCTTTAGCGGCTGGCCCACTATCACCATGACATTCTGCTTCGATGATAATTGCAGCTGTGTCATTTCGACTTAAGCCATCACTCCTATATGTTGCAGTTGGAGGACAACCATTGGGCTCTGCACAAACATTGATGTGAGTAAGGGATTGCATCTCTGGAGGGCAACAGAGATGATTCACACATGCTTTGGAGATGCACGGTGAGTTACAGAGGAGCATCAAGTCCTGATCCAAGGATTCCTCCTGGTCTACATATTCTGGCTGGATGGTTACATTATGGATCCCTGCACTGTGGAAAATTTCTCGCATTTTCAAATTGGCATCTTGGTAATCTTTGCTCCTTTGGCACTTGATGTGGAGAGTGGCAATGTTCTTCCTACTTCCAAGTTCCCAGATGTGCATTTCATGTATGCTGCTAACACCAGGTACATTGGACAGCTTGCCCACTAGAAGAGAGAAGAACAGATAGTATACAGATGAGTACCAGAATTAAGAGTGACTATTTTATAAAGATATCAAAGAAAAATTATTAACCAATAGTTCTGTCCAACAGCACTACAATATATGGAGCCCATTTAAATGTTCCTATCTCAAATAACTTGTCTTGATTTAAATCAGCCCTCACCAGGTAAGAAAACACTTACCTCAGGAAATAAATGTTTGAACTAAAATGACTAAATAGGAGATGCTCAGGTAAACACATCAACAAGTCAACAATATTCAGCTGCACAGGATAGGTATAGTGGAAAGGGAATGGTTTGTGAATCTTCAAAATGCCAAAACATTTTTAAAAGGACTTCATCCTAAGAAAATTAATTGTGCTCTAAACAAATATCTCTCCTTATTTCCATAATATTTTAAAATTTTCAAAGCACTTTGTTTATAATAATCCAAGAAGTAAATCATACAAGTATTATTGTCCCATTATATAGAGAATGAAACTGAAACTCTGGATTAAACAGTCATTAGGCATTGCAATGGAAATTTCAATCCAAAGCCAGGCCTCAGTTGCCTCTAAGTCTACTATCCCTTTCACTAGAGCTTGCTGTATTGAAAAAAAAATTAACAAGTATTAAATGCCTACTATGTTCTAGCCATTTGTATTAGGTGTTATAGATACAGATATAACAAATAAAATTATTGCTACTCACAGAAAGCTTACATTCCAGTGGGGAGACAAGCACATATATGTGGAATAAAAACAAAATGGTTTGAAGGGGTGGGCATTAAAGAAAGGCTTCTTCATATAAGGCAATGTCTTGATTGTGTTCAAAGTGAATTCTCTTTTTCTCTGAACTCTCACAGAACATAACAATGCCAATGCCAATTTTTGCATGTCATGATAGCTTGCCTTATGCTGTTATTTAGCCATTTCTTATGTGCATTCTTTTGTCTAACTAGCTTGTAAGTTCCCAAAGGCATCATTCATTCACTCAAAAAGCATTGATTAAATGCCTACTATGTGTCAGACACTCTGCTGGTTGATAAAAATGCAGCTGCAAAAAAATGAAATAGTCCTTGTCCTCAAAGTGGTTTACATTCTATTGAGGGGAAAATGTAAGTACACAGAAAATCCAATACAAAGTATATATAGTATAGATACAAAATAATTTCTAGGAGGATCTCAGCAACTAGGGAGTAAACATAGATTTCCTAAGGTAAGCCTTACAGGAAACCAGAGATTCACTGTGGTAGAGGTAGTATAGGAATACACTTCAGGCATGGGGGCCAGTCTATGCAAAGGTATTATGGATCACCATCACAACCTCAGGGCAAGGTTGGGCCCATGCATAAGATTAATGACATTGCAGTGAAATAAAATAAGACAGGACTTTTAGATCTCTGCAGTTTTAGCTTATAATAAAATCTTTTCCCTAAGGAACAAGAGTTAAGGGAGAAAACTAATCAATATCATCCCAAGAGGAGATACTAATGACTCTGGAAGATATTTTTACAAATAACTTATTAACAACATCACAGGTAGGTACTATTATTCTGCCTCTTTTATAGTTGACGAAATTGAGCTAAATAAAAATCCAATGACTTGACCAGTGTCACACAGCTAGAAGACCTAACATTCTATCCATTGTGCCATCTTGGGCTTAAGAAATGTTGGTTTGGAGACCTGATGAATACAACAAAAATAAATGTGCACAAGCCAAGAAAACGACATATACTGTTAGGCTACTCCTAACTGGGCAGTACCTTTCCTTACCCAGTCACCACTCCCAAAGAAGGTTGCAGCAAGCAGACTTTATTTGGTACAGCTCATGATGTCTCTACTTCTCCCTCATCCCTTATCTCTTATATCTTCCCCCCAATTGTCCTGTTTCCCCCAGGTCACATTTCTCGGCAATAGTCCTTCCAGTGGAGGGGACTTCATGCCCTGTTTTCAGCACGTACTCGATGCATGACTGTGACTTATTTCTCTGGCTGGAACACCTACTGCACACCTGTCAGCAGAATACATGCCCGGGTGCCTCAAACCAATGCTAGTTTGTACTATTAGCCAAAGCATTGTGTTATAGGGGTCATGGAAAACGGGTGGAGTGGAAGGTTTCAGGGCCCAACAATATACAATGTAAAGGAAAAGAATAACCACAAAACAATGGTGAATGTTGAAAAATCACAAACAATTCTGGTTCCAAAGAAGATATGAGAAGACATTCCCATTCCCACCCACTTGCAGAGGTACAACATCCATGACTAGGGTACACTGCAGAGATTTTCAGATTTTTAAAAATGTATTAATTAATTTAGCTTATTTTTCCCTTTCTTTTTTCTTTAATTATATATATATATATAAAATGACTTTCTGGGAGAAGGAAGGGGAAGGATACTGGGGAAATTTTTGGTTATAGAAAAAAAAAAAGGCACACAACCCTGATGGCCTCAGTTCCTTATCTGTAAAATGAGTTGCCACAAAACACTCCTAATGGATTCATGAAGAGTTGCACACAACATAAACAAATGAACAGTAGCAGTAGAATGTGGAGAGGGAAAAAGTGGAATTGGGACAGTCTGAGGTCTGTTAAAAAAATCAGATATCCTGAGTGTATATTCATTTTGTAAACTATATCACAAAACACTGACTCTGTCTTATCAATATTTTCAATACCAAAATTAGAATGAAGAGATATTTTGTGAATTAAAATGTTTGCCACACTGAAAAAGGACACAATTTAAAATTTTACTAAATTAAAAACCTGTACTGTATGGAATATATTCCATTTTCATAGGGCAGTTACAGTTTGAAAAATGGCGTAATTATTTTCCCCTATCAATGTTTGGATTATTCCCCTTAAATTATTTTATTAACAATATACATATATATATTAATATACAATGCAATATACAAACATATATACTATATATATAGACATATACACAACCCACACACATAGACACATTCACATCTTGAACTCAGATTTATACCAAAGTCAAAACTAATACTTATAGGTTGTTTTTAACCCAAGGCTAAGCAAAAAAAAAAAAAAAAAAAAACAGATCAATCCAAAAAGAGGTCAAGAATGATCTGAATTTTAAACCAACTGTTTTCATGTGCTATAATAAACTGAGAACCTTTGCCATACTTAAATTTTCCCCAGAAATACCACACATATAATTTATGTCATTAACATTAAGAAAAAGTATGGCATAATGGATAGAGAGCTGGCCTTGAAGCCAGGAATACCTGGGTCATTTAACATTAATATGGTCTAGATGCACAGTAATGGGAATGTCCTCATCTGAGATTTCAATAAAATTGTAATTTCAATTCATATGTCTATCTGTATCATTAAAATTACATTGATAAAGGCACCACAAACTAAAAGTAAATTCAGCTTACCCAGTTCTTCCAAATTGATACCTTTAGGAACCATTTGTAGTAAGATGGATACTGTCTCCTTGATGAGTGGAAAAGCAGATGACAAAATGATGATGACCATGATAATAGTAAGGCTTGGATCAATGTAGCACTGCCAGTTACATGGTTTATCTCCCTCCAGAGGAACCATATAGGATATGATAGCAGTAATTACTACAATCACAGATCCCAGCGCATCTCCCATTACATGCAACAGAACAGCTATCAGAAAAAACAAAAACAAAACATGTGAAAATCACAAACGCCATCTCAAGCCTATCAAGATTTTTGCACACATTACCTTATGAGAAAAGTATGATGGCTCAGAAAGACATACAAATAAAGTCATTCTTTAGAGAATCAAGTAAATAAGCATTTATTATATACTAAAATACTAAGAAAAGCAAAAATGACACTGCCTTCACAGAGCATACAATCTAATCAGGGAGAGAAATTCAAATAACCATCTACAAATAAGCTATATAAAAATCAAACAAAAATAATCAACAACAATTGAACTTTTGAACTATGAACAATTGAAGGTAGTATAAGGAGAAATAAGAAAGACTTATTATAGCATTTCAGCTGGAACACGAAGTAAGCCAGAGAAGCTAGAAGGCAGGAATGAAGGGGAAAACTCCATGCATGGAGGTCAACTAATGAAAATGTCTGGAGTTTTAGACTTGGGAAGTAAAATGCCATCTGCATCCAGAGGAAGAATCATGAAGATGGAATACTATTCATATGAAGCATACTATTTCCAACCTTTTGGTTTGTTTGATTTTTCTTGTGTTTTTTTTTTTTTCCTTTTATTCTGACTATTTTTAAGAATATGACTAATATGGAAATATATTTAAAATGATT